>NC_133863.1:2603318-3333371 GCF_044706935.1 Curcuma longa | reverse complement strand
GTAAACCGGTCTATATGACTCGGTATTATGTTACCCGGTCTATGTGACCCGGTCTAAGAAATATTGCCTATATATATGGCTATATCCTGTATTATTTCATTCAATACAGTTAATAAAGTTATTTTACCGACATGGTATCAGAGCAAGGTTAACCTAGATCGTTCTTTCCCTTCTCGCCGCCGCCACCATCCCTTCTTCCCTGCGAGCCGACGCCACGTGAACAGAGATCGCCGCCGTCCAGAAATTCTCTTTTCTGGAACTCTGATTTATTTAATTGGAGAGCTTCTTGAACAGCCCTGACCTCCAGAAATTCAACGCAGTCCGGCACAAAATTCTCACACTCCGGTGGAACAGATCCTTCCAATATTGGGATTTCTTCACTTATATTTGTAGTTCCCTTGTTTTGAGAATCGAAGGTGCCACGAATCTTATCTTCAGGTGGCGAAGCAGAACCATTCTCCACCAAAGTTTCCTCTGCGTCAGAGGATGGTTTACATTTGGTAACAGAAGTTGGAAATTTTAGGGGCAAGAGTTCATGCTCGTCCCCCGCCGCATCTTTACTTGCCTGATTTGCAGCTGTGCCATCAGCGTCTTGAGAGGCGCCCATCTCCTTCTCGACCTCGGCCTGCATCTCGCGCAGGGCGGCGGCCTCCTCCTCCATCTCCTTGAGCCGCTTCTTCATCTCGTCCAGCTCCTGGAACAGGACGCCCAAAAGCGAATCAGGAATTAGGGGCTCAAACAGAGCAGAGAAGAGGAATCTCCTGATCTGCGAGGCATTTTGTCCTCATCCGTCTGTGGGTTGGAGAACCACCTCGGTCTCTCAATATGGATCGTGTTAATGCTTGCAAGGATGCTCGATCGGATAAGCCTGCTAGATGTCGTCGTTGTCCGAATGCTGATCATGCTTACACTCATTGCCCCAACATTGAGTGTCGTTATTGCCACAAAAAGGGTCATGTCCGTCAGAACTGCCCAAAACTGGGTCGCACATCTTCTACAGCTGGCTCTTCCTCCTCCATGGCCGCCGTCACAAATGTTTTGCAGCCGCCTCAGTCCACTACTCCCACCCTTATGGATATCCATAAACTGCTCACTCAGGTTTTATCTACCAATCCTTCATTAGCCACCACATCAGGTAACCGACAATGGTTCTTAGATTCTGCTTGTTGCAACCATATGACCTCTAACATTAATCTGCTACATTCTCTAAAACCTCTCACCACTTCGCCTCCCATTCACACTGCAAATGGTGCCCCCATGCATATCACACACACTGGTCATGCCACTTCACCATCTCTCCAAGATGTCTACTACATTCCCCATTTAACATTAAACCTTGTTTCTATTGGTCAGTTGGTTGAGCAGGGACTTACTGTTATTTTCACGTCTTCTGGTGTACAGGTTCAGGATTCGCAGACGGGCCAGATTCTTGGGACGGGGCGCAAGACGGGTCGCCTGTTTGAGCTTTGTTCCCTTCAACCCTTTCCTTCTATCTCTGCTGTTGTTTCTCCTTCTTCCATCTATCAGTGGCATCTCAGACTTGGGCATGCTTCATCACATAACCTCCGATCTCTTGCTGCTAAAGGTTTTTTTGGTTCTATTAAATTTGAATCCTTTGATTGTGTGCATTGCAAGCTTGGCAAACAGCCAGCACTTTCTTTCTCAAATAATCATTCTATTGCTGATAAACCTTTTTCCCTAGTTCACTCAGATATTTGGGGGCCCTCTCCTGTTGGTACGTTTAAAGGTTATCGATATTTTGTAATCTTTGTTGATGATTATTCCCGATTTACTTGGATTTATTTTTTGAAAAATCGTTCTGAACTTGCCTCTACTTACTCCACTTTTGCAAAAAT
This sequence comes from Curcuma longa, assembly GCF_044706935.1. Lineage (NCBI taxonomy): Eukaryota > Viridiplantae > Streptophyta > Magnoliopsida > Zingiberales > Zingiberaceae > Curcuma > Curcuma longa. Next base: position 3,331,515 of record NC_133863.1, on the reverse strand, counting down.
GATTCAAACACAATTCTCATGTCCTATTAAAACACTCCGCACTGACAATGCTTTGGAATATAATGATTCTACCTTTCTCAATTTTCTTTCTGCCCAGGGCACTGTTGTTCAGCGCTCATGTCCTTACACTTCACAACAAAATGGTAGGGCTGAACGTAAACATAGGCACATTCTAGATACTGTTCGTGCCATGCTCCTTTCTGCTTCGTGTCCTGATCGGTTTTGGGGAGAAGCTGCCCTTACTGCTGTCTATACAATCAACCGGATGCCTTCTTCTGTACTTCAGGATGTCATTCCTTATGAGAAGCTCTTTGGTCAGCCACCAGATTACTCCATTCTTCGTCCGTTTGGCTGTGTCAGTTTCGTCCACCTTCCCCCACATGAACGAAACAAATTGGAGCCTCAGAATCGTCTGTGTTGTTTGTTGGGATATGGGGTAGAACATAAGGGCTATCGTTGTTGGGATCCTGTGTCAAATCGAATTCGTATTTCTCGTCATGTCACCTTTTGGGAACATAAGATGTTCTCTTCTGAGTCCAAGTTTACCATTCCTTTTCAGACTGATTCCCCTTTCTTTGTTTTGGATCCATCTCCTTCTTTGCAGGTCCCGAGCTCACACAGATTCCTGTTGACACTATCGATGCTTCCCCGTCACCAACTGATTCCCCTTTCTTTGTTTTGGATCCATCTCCTTCTTTTGCAGGTCCCGAGCTCACACAGATTCCTGTTGACACTGTCGATGCTTCCCCGTCACCTCAAGCTGACTCATCTGCGTCTCCTGAACAAGTATCTCAAGTCCCTGCTGCCACTGGTCGACGTTCAACCCGTGTAAGTCGTCCTCCTTCTCATCTCCTTGATTACCATTGTTTCTCTGCCATTCTATCTAACCATGAGCCTAGGACCTTTCGTGAGGCAAACTGTGATCCATTGTGGCGTGAGGCTATGTCTGAGGAACTGCAGGCTCTTGAGAAGACTGGGACTTGGGATATCGTTGATCTACCACCTGGCAAGAAACCTATTAACTGCAAATGGGTTTACAAGATCAAAACAAATTCTGATGGATCTGTTGAGCGCTACAAAGCTCGTCTCGTGGCCAGAGGTTTCTTACAGGAGTACGGCATTGACTATGAAGAAACATTTGCTCCTGTTGCCCGTTTGACTTCTCTACGTTGTCTTTTGGCTATTGCTGCTGCTCGTCGATGGTCTCTTCACCAGTTGGATGTGAAGAATGCTTTTCTTCATGGAGATCTTTCTGAGGAGGTTTATATGAGTCCGCCGCCGGGTTCAGACATTTCGGGGAAGGTATGTAAGCTACGTCGTGCTCTTTATGGTCTGAAGCAGGCACCACGAGCTTGGTTCGCCAAGTTCAGCTCAGCACTTATTCAGTATGGGTTTACCGCCTCTCCCTATGACTCTGCTTTATTCATTCGTCGCTCCTCATCCGGGATTATTATTCTATTATTATATGTTGATGATATGGTGATCACTGGAGACGATGCCTCTGGAATATCTGATTTGCAGACCTATCTTCATCAGCATTTTGATATGAAGTGTCTTGGTAAGCTGCGTTACTTTCTAGGTCTTGAGATTTCCGACACGGCAGATGGTATCTATTTGTCCCAGGCAAAGTATGCTTCTGACCTCATCTCCCGTGCTGGCCTGACTGACAGCAAGACTGCCTCGACTCCACTTGAGGCAGACTGTCGTTTCACTCCTCTCGATGGCGCCCCTCTTGAGGACCCCACGCTCTATCGTCAGTTAGTGGGCTCCCTGATATATCTGACAGTCACTCGTCCTGATATAGCTCATGCAGTTCACATCGTTAGTCAGTTCATGACTAGTCCCTGTACAGCTCATCACTCTGCTGTATTACGTATTCTCCGCTATGTTAAGGGCACTCTCCTACATGGTCTTCACTTCTCTGCTGATTCATCATTGGTACTCACTGGTTACTCTGATGCTGATTGGGCAGGCGATCCCACTGACCGACGCTCCATCACTGGTTATTGTTTCTTCTTGGGTGATTCTCTTATTTCTTGGCGAAGCAAGAAACAGACTGTTGTTTCTCGTTCCAGCGCTGAGTCAGAGTATCGTGCGCTTGCTGATTCTACTTCTGAGCTTCTTTGGATTCGACGACTTCTTTCTGATCTTGGCATTCCTCAACCGCCTGCCACCGATCTTCATTGTGATAGTCAGAGTGCCATTCAGATTTCTCGAAATGATGTGTTTCATGAGCGCACTAAGCACATCGAGATCGATTGTCATTTTGTACGGCAGCATGTTAGTGCTGGCACTGTGCAGTTGCGGTCCGTGTCTACCGAACATCAAATTGCAGATGTCTTCACCAAGTCTCTCTTGCCGGGTCGCTTCTATGTGTTATTGAGCAAACTCAAGCTGATCTCTACTCTACCACCTTGAGTTTGAGGGGGGGTGTTAGAATATTAATATAGATATATTAATATATATGTAAACCGGTCTATGTGACCCGGTATTATGTTACCCGGTCTATGTGACCCGGTCTAAGAAATATTGCCTATATATATGGCTATAACCTGTATTATTTCATTCAATTCAATTAATAAAATTTATTTCCGACATATAAGAACATACCATCAATATAATAATTTTAATTAAATTGATAAAGAATATTTTAATATACTTTAGATGTGGTTGTTATAATATTAATGAAAACTGATATTTTTTATCCAACCAATGATAATGAAAATAAGAGCCCCAAGGATGTAGTGATAAAAGATACGATGATTTTCTCAAACAATTAAGATTCAAAATTTCATGTTGCACATGCATGAAGTGTTTGAACAATTAGTGACGTTGAGGTATTACATTAAGAATTAATTTACCTTCTGAATTTATTTAATAGTCATAATGCAATGACGGAGCTAAAAAGTTTATAACCCTCGAGTTGATCCCGAGTGATCGAAAAATAAAATACTCGAGCTATCTTTCTCTTCCTCTCACACATGTTCTTCCTGATCACGTTGATACTACACAGAGATTCTCCTCTTCAACATTGTCGATCCCCGGGGCTAAAGCTCATAATGGATAATCCGTGGCTTCGTCTTTAATTAAGCGATGTAGACTGAATAATTACTATATACTGAAAACATCTCCTAAATTTATTTGGTTGTATGAATTGATCACTATTTATACGAATCCTAAAAAACCGAATTTATAGCGGTGAAATAAAAGCAAAAGCAAGAAGTAGCCGTTAAACTCTTCCGCGCCCTCAAATCCATCCACCTCGCTCGCTCCTCTTCCAACGGTCGAATTCAACGCATCTCCTCTGTTCTCAACTCCTTCAAATACCACTCTCTCCTCTCCTCTCCTCTCCTCTCATGATCCATCTCTCTCTCTCAATCTCTTCAACAGATCAGTAATTCCTTGCGACGGATTCACATCGACCGATGAGGATCATCTCCATCTCTTCCCCGCCGCCGGCCGCCGCCTCTTCCGCCTCCCACCGCCGCGCGCACAAGTCCTTTCTCCTCTCCAACTACGTCCTCCTCGGCGCCGCCTCCAGCTGCGTCTTCCTCACCCTCTCCCTCCGCCTGCTCCCCTCCGCCTGCGGCTTCCTCCTCATCCTCCTCCACGCCCTCACCATCGCCGCCGCCGCCTCCGGCTGCGCGGCCGCCGGAGCGGCCACCGCCCCCTCCTCCCGCTGGTACGGCGCCCACATGGTCGCCACCGTGCTCGCCGCCATCCTCCAGGGCGCCGTCGCCGTCCTCGCCCTCACCCGCACCGCCGACTTCCTCGCCGACGGGCTCAAGTCGTACGTGCGCGAGGACGGCGCGGTGATCCTGCGGATGGTCGGGGCGCTCGGCGTGCTCATCTTCTGCATGGAGTGGCTGGTCATGGCGCTCGCCTTCGTGCTCAGGTACTACGCCTACGTTCACGACGGGGGCAGCGCGGCCACCGCTGTAGATAACATGCTTCTTATTGGAAATGATGCCAATGTTCTACAATTTATAAAGACTTGGCTTGAAAATTATTTCTCAATGAAAGATTATTAAGATCTATAGAGAAGCTCATTGTAAAGGGTTATAACGATGTTAGCTTACAAACGAACAGGGATGATTAAGATCACAATCAAGATATGTGTTTGGCTTAAATGGTGGTGTTGTGAGTTGGAAAGTTCAAAGCAAGACATAGTTGATGATTCTAATATAGAGATTGAATATATTGCTACTTCTAATGCAGCAAAAGAAGTTGTTTGGATAAAAAAGTTCATTACAAAACTTGGTGTAGTTCCTAGCATAGCTAACCCAATAGACCTCTATTGTGATAATAACGAGGCTATTGCACAGGCTAAGGAACTCAAGTCTTATTAGTGATCTACTTCGAAGGTTTCATCTCATTTAAAAGAGTATCGATAGAGGATATGTGAAGATATGCAAAGTACCAATCGATGTCAATATTGCAAACCCACTGACCAAGACTTTGGCACAGAGGAAGCATGATGATCACACTAGGTCACTAGGTATTAGATACTTTAGTGATTGACTCTAATACTAGTGGAAGATTATTAGTGTCAACCCTAATAGTCATTAATAAGATAATTGATTTAGGATTTTTTGTATCATATTTTAATAAAAGGCAACATTTTATATTTATTATATTTACTTTAAAATCTTTACAAATTTGAATAAATATAATAATTTACTAGGGTGGTAGGTTTAATTTTATAACATATCAATTATTTGAATTAATTGTGAGAGACTATAGACACTACTCTTAATTATCCTTAGTCGAGTATTTATATACAAGGGCAATCTTGGTGAATTAAGACTAGTATGTAGATTAACTGATGGTTTAATCTCATAAGTCATGAATATGAGATATCAAGTTAACACATTGGTATATATTAGAGAATATGTACTAGATGACACCATCATGAGAATATTTTATAGATTGTTATAAATATTTTCATAGTGACTATTGGTATAAAAAGTCCTCTGACCCAAAATCACTACGGTTCTCTACATAAAAAGTTGTGTAGTTTAGTATCGACAAATATCCCCTATAATAAGGTTGATTATAAAATTGTTCACTGAATATGCAATAAGCTATGTAGAAGGATGTGAGTGATGTAAATAAAATTTATCCCTTCTATATAATGAAAATGATGTTTGTGAGCCCCTTAATTAAGTAGAACTACTAAAATGCATGGTCATTTTTAAGTAAATCAATGAGAGATATTGAGCTTATTTGGTTAAGTCTACTTTGAGATCAAGAAATATATAGAATGATGAGAGGATGACACTATCTATGCCTCATAAAAATCAATCTAGATGTAATGTATAAAAGAACTAAGTTATATAATAACTAGTTATAGACAGGTTATGTCGAATCTACAACATTTTTATCACATGGGTAGCCATGATGCATTGCTAAATACCACTCATTGCTTGAGTTTGTAAAATGAGATTTTAAAGTTACTGCCAATGTTACGAGAACCTATTAGGTCATACACATAGAGCACATTAATTTTGGAGTTTATTTTAGTATGATTAAAATATAGTGGGCCTAAGCTTGTTGGATTAATGAGTTAATCTAATTGGATCCTAAACTAGTTGGATTAATAGATTAATCTAATTGGATCTTAAACATATTAGATTGTGTCTTTAAAATGAGATTTTAGAATCATTGTCAACGTTATGAGAACTTATTGGGTCACACATAGAAAGCGCATCAATTTTAAAATTTATTTTAGTACGACTAAAATATAGTGGACCTAAGGTTATTAGATTAATGAGTTAATCTAATTGGATCTTAACATATTGGATTAATGGGTTAATCAAATATGGATTTGAGTTTTATTAAAGCCTACAGTTTTAATCCCATGTTTGTATTTTGTTGGCATTTTAGATATGCATGAAAGAGTCTTATTAGAAAGACTTGGAAGTTGAGTGTTTTTTGAACATGATCTTATACGATGAGATCATGTCAACCTAAAACTTAGGGTTCAATCTAAATTATAAATACTAGCTAACACTACGAGATGGATTACATGATACTCCAATCTTGCTTGTGAGAAGAGTGGCAACTATGCTCATGTGGATAGAGGCGAAAACATGTTGATCGCACTTAGATCGACTTGACTCTCCAGCTTCACAAAGGTTTTATGCATCAAGAGGTATCTTTTTATACAAACAACTAATTAAAATTCACATGGATCTCTAATGGGTTCCTTTTCCATTGTGTTTATGTTTAATTTCACAATAGAACCCAATAGTTGGAGTATTGAATTTCTTAGCCACCAATTAATCAACTAATTTCAATATCAGTCAACTAATAACCCTAACTACAATGACTTTATAGGTTGAGTCTGCTTATATAAAGTTCTACCCTCCTCCGCAATGTGTCACTCAACACTTATAGTGAGCTCATTGGAGACTTACCATGACAACTGGCATCACCCCTCAACTATCTCTGGTCAAGTTACTTGGACCATCGGATGCACACTAGTTCACCCCTTCACATATGGAGTCCACTTCCAATGGTTGTTGTCACTCATAGTAATCCCTTTGTTTGCATCACACAACTTTTCTGATCTTTATAGTCTTAGAGTGATCGAGCTACCTATTGGTGCCAGAAGCACCACTCCTATGTTTTGATATATGAGCCACAGTTGAAAGTTAGGATATTCTTATGAGCTGATATATGTTAAGTGTGCAGGACTTAACAGTGAAAGTCTTAGTTGGATATTTGGATCGGATACGAGGCAAGGAGTCTTGACAGATCAAGGGGTGGGGCATCAAGGCAAGGAAAGGCTTGATGGGTCAAGAGATCGGATGTTAAGTAAAGTAAGTCCAAACAGGTCAAGTAGACTTGGCAGGTAAGCTCCAAGAGTGGAGTGGATAGGGCATGTCCACTTTGTGAGGACAAACTTAAGTGGTGATCTGACTAAAGGACCAATTTGAATTCTGAAGTCGAGATCGAACAGTTGGATGACTATCATAATGATAATATACTGGTAATGAGCTAACTTGGTTTTGCAAGAATCCCTTGTTGGATTGAGAAAATGCTAGAGGGGGGTTGAATAATGTGCTTCGTATGTGTTCAAAAATGTTCAAATTCAAAATCATTGTAGTAGAAATAAGAAACACATCAACAAAGAAACACAATTATTTTTTACTTAGTTCACAGTTGCTTGGCTACTACTACAAGGTCAACAATCAGATTGACTGCTTCGTTGGGCAATTACCATTCACCTTCTTCTCGAATGAGAAGACGATTTATTTATTTAGAATAGTAGGGTTCGATAAAAACCTACCAACCCTTAGAGATTAAGAGCACAAAAGTGTAAGATATGAGAAATTTTATGGTTAGGATTAACTAATTAAAGCCTAGGTTGTTATTGAGTTTGGACTCAATCTTAGGTTTACTATTGAAGCCCAATTAACTCGGTCGAATAACTCCATTTGACTCAGCCATTTAGGTTAAGCTGAAACCCATTAGGAATCCCATTTAAGCCGCGGTCACGACTCTGCTTTCCCGAGCTCGCGATTCGCCTCTTCTCTTCCTCTCCCAATCAGTGCTTCTTCCTTCGCGGTCGGCTTTTTTTTCCTCTTCCCCGTGTGTTACCCGATTATACTGCCTTCCCTTGGCGTGTTGCCTTCCCTACTTCTCGTCGCAAGTCTGCCGCCGCCGTTGCCATCCGAGAGCTCCGTGATGACATCCTTGTCGAGATCGAGCAGCTCGACGCCCGCCGCGGATTCCGATCTCTGCGGTCTCCTCCGTTGGTACGCGTGACGCAGGGATCCGTTTGGGATGGTTATGTGGCGGCTTGCTTCGACTCGATGGAGATCAGGTCCATGTGGCTTGGGGACGAATCAGAGCGGTGGAAGTGGGAGAATGCCGCCGCCGGCGCCGCTGTTAGTTTTGCGACCGTTGCTATGCTCCATCCTCTCGACGTAGTCCGCACCCGCTTCCAGGGTGGTATCTAACAAATCTATTGCACTTAATCTTACATTTAGTTTGCAAGAGAAAGGAATCTTTCAGAAGTTTCATAGGAACTTTTCTATAGTACCATTACCGTGCAATATAATCTCCTTATCAACTTGTATAACGACAAGCCCTTAACACTTGGATCAGTGATTGACATACTAAGAAACGTTCAATGTTTATTTAATATAATTATGACCCACTAAAAGGATTATCAACTTAAAATATTTCTCAATTGAATTCTACTATACATAGATTTAATTCAAATTGTTACCACTTGAATCAATCGTTTAATATACTCTCTTTGTTACCAAGAGTGATAAATCTTGTGTTGACTACTCCCTCATTTCTATAAGATTTGTAGCACAACCAACAACAATTATACCGGTATACATTAAATTGGTCCTTTTATGAGATTTAGCAATCTTGAGTCTAAGAACTAATTGTACCGGTGTACATGAGACCCTCCAAATACTAGGTAATATATCAAATGAGTTCTCGTAACGAATCATATCAAATAGGCTATTCTCAACATACGTATCCACATATTTGTCTAGACATCAAGATGTCTATAGGTGTGACATCGTCTACTGCTATCGTATAATAAAACATAGTATGAACTGATTGTACTATGAAATCAATATCGTATTCTCAATATCAATGTGACAAGGGACCTTTTCAAAATCACTATATGTTTTAAGATTGTCTATATCATCTATCACTAAAGCAACTATGTTGTTATAATCTTTGATTGTTGCATGTGAATTGCACCAACTCAATTAGATTGATAAATAAAGTTTAAAAATCAAAAGAGCATCCTTTAGTTTTATTATGATTATAAGAGTGTCTCATAGTGAAAAAAAAACTCGAAAAGTGGCTCATTTTATTTTTTTTACTTCAAAATATTTTTATTTTAGCATCGTAATAGTTTTAGCCAGAACTTCTACAACATAGAATTATTACAAATAATTTTGATCAAAATTATTTTAATTAAAATACGCAAATATTGATTAAAATTATTTCAATTTAATCATAAGTGATCTAACTTAATCAAAAAATATCATATATTATTAGTGATTTTTGATAAAAATTACTAAATAAAAAATAATAATTGAAATAGTTTTGACCAAAACTACTAAAATTTGAGTAATTTTGGTCAAAACAATTACAATTGAGATAGTTTTGATCAAAGTATAAATTTAAAAAAAAATGATAAATCTCTAGTCAGTCTCATGGACTCAATCCCTGGGGTGGCCGGTCTGGTCCCACAGAAGTTTCCCACCGACCACCAGGGTAAATCGAGAAGAGCATACGACGACCAATCCAGATGCCTAGCATCCTTTGATTGTGTTCCCTATTTGGAAGAAAATTCCTACAAATACGCCGTAGCTGGGGATCGAACCGCGGGTCCCTAAGTTACAACTCGGATATCCTACCGTTGCACCATTGCCTTGGGGACGATCAAAGCATAAATTTAAAAGAGTATAGTAAGTTGCTCCCATTTTAAATTATTTTCAAGTCTCTATAATAATAAAAGTATCTCTTCATATAAGTTAATGGTTGGACTTGCCAACCTGAATTATTTAATCTATTTGACTTGCTTAGTCCTTCCAGCCACCTCCTAGCTTGATTAACTTGACAACATTGTCCGATCCACCCAATGGAACTCGAACAAACAACTAAGGTTTAAAACTCAAAGTGTTATTTCTAAACAACTAAGATTTAAAACTCACGCAGTGAAATCATCTTTCTTTCTAAATTTATTTGATAGGAGAAATATAAAATCAGACCATATATTTAAAGATTAATTAACTTGTAAGACTTTGATGCCTTACCAAATAAAAAATATAACATTCTTTTTGCCCCACGGGTGGTATAGCGATAAATACTCAAATAATAAGAAGATCAAATTTCAAATAAAATGAATATCTCATAGAGTACATATAGTATAAGTACTTTGTATTTATCAACCAGAACATCATCTACTTTCAAAATTAATTGAGAGAAAACCCCAAACACCTGATTTATTAAAAAATATATATCATTCTTTCTGGATTATGTGATAAGAAAATTTAGAATGGAACTTAGACTGGCTGCTTCTGGCATCTGCAAAGATTAATTCCACGTACCAATATGGTAAAATCTATCTTGTAATTGCAAATCTACACCGTAGATTATCATTGAAAAGTGATGCAATTGTAGACTAACAATACAGAAGATTTTAGATTAAAAAAACAAACCAAAAAAATACCTACGAATTCAATTTGTAGAATACAAGATACATGGTGGCAAAAACAAGTACGATCGCAAAACATGATGCTAAGAAGCGTTCAGTAACTAAAGCTAAGCATGCTCTCGGGGATATTTGCTCAAGAGTGATTTTCACTTCTAAAAGATGAGGAAATAATTGGTGGTTTCTTGCAATTTACAGTGTTACTCCTTTGTTTCTGGTTGAGGCATTTGTTTCCGATTAGCCTGTCGTAAGGACCGTGGAACAAATGCAAAGCCACGAGCATGACGATGGCCAAAGCTTATGCTTGAAGGGGACAAATCAGAAGTGCTCAGCTTTGATACAGCAGCAGCAAGATCATTCACACTCTCCTCGACTTCCATTTCTGTTTCCCTCTGCTCAGTATTAGTTTGCTTACAGGGTCGATACTTTTGAGAAACTCGTTTCGACTTTTTCGTATCAATCTCCATACCAGTATCCTTTGATGCTTCCTTTGAATGGCTAGCTTGCCTGCGCTGATATCTATGGCGCTGGTGCTTGGAAGGACGAGCTTTCTTGTAAAATTCAAATGAAGCAGGAAATTTGTGTTTGTCGACGAGATGCTGTTGTCTGCTCTTGTAGCTCTTCAACTTCACTTCACATCCCTCGACCAAACATTCATACTGGTTCACACACATCACAACCTCAAACAAAGTCATATAAATGGGAATGGAAGCAACAACCAAATTCATCACAATGCCAGTTCATTCCGCAGCATTTGATAGCCAAATAGTATAAGAACATTTAAAAATAGTCAAGACTGTTCCAGTTTTATATAGTTTTTTAATTAATTTTTTATATATAGCAGATACTAACCAGAATCAGATTGTAACCACAGCAAGAAGATGACCCGTGAACAATAAGTTTGATATGGTTCCAAAAAAGAGAAGAAATCTCAAAGGGAAAGAAAAGTCCCATCATCTATTCGAAAGACAAAAAGGATAATGAAAGAGAACCTGTAGATTGCAATCAACAGAGACTGATAAAACTACTGCAAATAAAAATGGGTTGTGATTACCAAAATCTACTCAGAGCACAGAATATTGGGAAAAAACATACAATAGACAATTTGATCTTAAATCATGCACAATATACCTAAAGAAAAAGGTGAAACAAAGAATTTGTCGGTGAGACAGACATGATGCAGTAAGGAGAAAAGACTACTGCTAATCATTTTACTCAAGAGACATGAAGTAAAAAATTCAGCATCAACTTAGAGAGAAGAAAGTAGGAAAACGCATACAAACTAATTTCATCTTAAATCATGCACAAATACCAAATGATAAAGGTGCAATAAAGATTTTGTTGGTAAGCCAACATAATGCAAGGAAAGGAGAAAAGATAAATGTTTTAGATTGTCTTTTTAAAATACACTCACCTATTTTACTATCATCACATTTTTCAAGGATTTTTTTTTTTTTTTTGCTTTAACAGATCTAGCCCATTTGTGATTGCGCCTTAACATATAAAAATTGACCCTCTAGACTGGCTTTGTGCTTAGACTTGAGACCCTACTAACTTAGGCTAGGGCATGAATCAACCTTCATGGCCTTTAAAGGGTGTCACACCATCAAGTAGAAAAAGCAATTGAACCATCAGGAAGCCGCCCGATATAGAAAAGCAATTGCACAAAGAGCAGGTTTAGGGATTTTCTAAGAAAGAACAAAAGATTTCGGGTTAAAATATAACCAGCTAGATCATGTGAAGTCTGTAGGATCGGGTTGGACCGGCTAGAGGGGGGGGGGGGGGGTGAATAGACGGTTAAAAAGAATAACACTCGTCTTTTTAAAAAAGAAACTTGGTTGCAACTGGATGTTGCTTCCAAGGCGGTTAACGCTCAATCAGAACTCCTTTAGGCGGAGAAGCCTTTACAGTTGTAGCACAGAAACTTAGAGAGAAAATTACAAAGTAATTGATGATGTGACTTCTAAAACTCTAAGTCTTATTTATAGCCCAAGAGAATAGATCTGGATCGTTGATCGTAGATGAACTTTCTCTTGGTCGTTGATCCGTTGATGCGATCCTAACCGTTGATCGGAGATAGACTTTGATCGTAGCCGTTGATTAAATAAGGATAAACTTTATCTTTAATAAAAGATAAAGAGAATTATCTTTAATAAAAATTAAGTATTTATCTTTTATATGATAAAAGATAAAATTGATCAAATCTTATCTTTTCTTTTTTTTTTCAAAAGTCACATCCAAAAGGTCCAAGTCTAAGTCTTCTACTCTGGTCAAAGTCAATGGTCAAAAGTCAATATATTTGACTTTTGTTGACTTTTTGTAGAATCGTCGATTGGGTGATTTCTGGCCAATCGGAGTTAGGCTCACCCGAATCCGACTCCGGCCTTTTGCCCCTCGAGCGTGCTTCCTCCCGGCTTCTCGTCCCTCGGACGTCGCGCACGTCCTTCTCGCTCCACCGACGTACTCTTCCGCAGCTTCCACGTTCCTCGGATTGCACCGAGCTCGTCGGCTCACTTCCCCGCGCAATCCTTCTCGTCCGCTACGTCTTACGCTCGACTTCCTCCGTACCTAAGTTCCTGCACACTTAGCAAAGGGATCAGAACAACACAAGACCTAACTTAACCTGGTTGATCACATCAAAACTAATCGGGGCACCAACAATCTCCTCCTTTTTGATGTGCATCAACCCAGGTTCAGTTAGGGTTAAACCAAAAAATAGTAAAAATAATAAAACTAAGTTAAACAGTTAAGTATGAAAATAATTTTGCATTTCAAAACTATAACCTCCCCCTGAACCTCGCCTACTCTCCCCCTTTGATCACAGCAAAAATGGGGTAAATAGAAGTAGGGAAGGAAAGGAAAAAATCATGCAAAAAAGTTAGAAAAAAATCTTTCTAAGTGTTTAACTAAAGCATAAAAGATCCTAAAAAATTTGATTTTCAAAAAAAGTTAGAAAAAATCTTGCCAAGGATTTTTCAAATTTGGAAATGGCATTTTTACTTAAAAAATTTCAAAAAAAAATAATTTCATTAACAGAAAAAAAATTTCGGAGTTAATTGATTTTTCTGTGTTTGAAAAAAAATCAAGAACTTACAGATTAAGGAATTCAAAATTCATTTTTTTTTAAAAAATTCAAAATTGATTTAAAAAATTTTGAAAAAGTTTTGTCAAAGTCAACATCTGATGTAAAGATCCGGAAAAATCAGATTTGGTCAAAATATTTCTATCAAATTTTTAAAATTAAAAATCAGATTTCATTAAAAAATTAAAAAAATCAAAAATCTATTGAAAAAAAATCTAAAAATTTTTGTATAAGTCGAAGATAGAGATTTGAGATTGTACAAAAATTTTCAACTTTAAATTCGTTCGGTAAGTCCAAAAATAAATTAAATACTAACAGAGAGGAATTTTTAGAAAAATAATATTTCAAAATTCAAAAACACTTCAAAAATTCGTATATAAATTATACTGAGTTCTATTGACTGTATTTGAATCCTGAAAAATCAGATCTATGAAAATAACATTTTTATCTATTTTTAAAATTTAAAATTTGAATTTTGAATGAAAAAATCATGAAAATTCAAAAAATATTCAAAAAATTTTACAAAATTCCCAGTGGATGGACAACATAATTATGCATCGAGGAAAAAATAGAAACATAATTTTTTGTCAGTAAAAAATTAGTCAAACTGAATTTTCTAAGATAACAAGAAAACAATGTTAGTTAAGTAAAAAGACATAAAAAACATTAGTCAATACATGCATATGTAATAGCACAAAAGAGATCAGTTTAAAACAGATTTGGGAACCCAAAATAAGTTCCTATCTACTGGATTGATTAAAAATCTCGGAGGAATATAGTTTTTGGACACTTTTCTAAGTTGGCCCCTGTGATTTTTAATATACCAGTTCAAATTATCAGGATAGCTATTTTTCTTTTGGCGTAAGCATGAAATATCAAGTTCTAATTTTTGAACTAAGTTTTTCAAGTTATCATTTTCATTCTTCAAAACATTAGAGTTATCAAGAAGAAGATGCAAGGGCTAGTTCCTTTCTTAATTGTGAATTTTCTTTTTCTAATTTACAGTTAGCCTTGAGCATTGCTTTTATTCCAGCGTATAACTGATCATGAGGGAGAAAACATACCTCACTTACCGGGTCGCTTTTGAAAAGAGAGGCTCCCCCTTCGTCATTACTTTCTTCTGACGTTGCTCCCCCTTCATCAGTGCTCTCTTCTTGATGACTTGCCATCAGCGCAAGTCCGGCGTACTCCTGAGTTTCTGATTCGTCAGACGAGGTCTCGTCCCAGGTGGCTTTCAATGCCTTCTTCTTCTTTGGCTGGTTCTTGAGTTTGGGACACTGGTCTTTTAGATGCCCCTCCTCGTTGCAGTTATAGCATCGGACAGTACGTTTCTTCGGAGATCGCCTTTTCTTCTGCATCCTCGAAAACTTGTTAGCTTTAAAAAAACTTTTAAAGGTCCTTACCATTTGCGTTGTCTCTTCGTCGTCCGTCGAGGATTCTGATCCCTTTTCCGTTCTCCTTGTGTTCAGGGCAATGTTGTCTATCTTTCTAGATCCTGCACACCGAGACTCGTGTAATTCAAAAATAGAAAACATTTCATCTAGCGTACTTACCTCTAAATCCTTGGAAATATAATAGGCGTCGACGATTGTACTCCACTCCTGGGTTCTCGGGAAGGCGTTGAGGGCATATCGAATAGAATCGCGATTACTTACCGATTCGCCGAGTTGGGTGAGTCCGGAGATTAGCTCCTTAATTTTGGCGTGAAGTTCTGCCACCGTTTCTCCTTCCATCATTCGTAGATTTGTCAGCTGATTCCGTAGAAGGTCCTTCCTTGCTGACTTGGCTTCTGAGGTACCCTCATGAAGTTCTAAGAACTTCTCCCACAGTTCTTTCGCGGAGTGGTAGGTGTCGATCCGATTCACTTCTTGAGTAGGTAAGACCGTTAGGAGGTGGAACTCGGCCTTACCGTTGGCAACAGACTCAGATTGCTCCTTATTCCATAGGCTTTCTTCTTTTTCATCCCCGTTCGTATCTTTTGGAACTGCAAAACCATATTTAATAGACAATAAAATATCGAAATCAGTACAAAAAAATACTTCCATTTTCTTTTTCCAGACGGTGAAATCCCCTTCGAATTTGGGTGGATGGATATGCGCTCCGGCCATCGTCCTGTTGCTTTATCGGGCGGTTAGTCCTTCAAAAGCGAACCTGCTCTGATACCACTTGTTGGATCGGGTTGGACCGGCTAGAGGGGGTGAATAGACGGTTAAGAAGAATAGCACTCGTCTTTTTAAAAAAGAAACTTGGTTGCAACTGGATCGTTGCTTCCAAGGCGGTTAACGCTCAATCAGAACTCCTTTAGGCGGAGAAGCCTTTACAGTTGTAGCACAGAGACTTAGAGAGAAAATTACAAAGTAATTGATGATATGACTTCTAAAACTCTAAGTCTTATTTATAGCCCAAGAGAATAGATCTGGATCGTTGATCGTAGATGAACTTTCTCTTGGTCGTTGATCCGTTGATGCGATCCTAACCGTTGATCGGAGATAGACTTTGATCGTAGCCGTTGATTAAATAAGGATAAACTTTATCTTTAATAAAAGATAAAGAGAATTATCCTTAATAAAAATTAAGTATTTATCTTTTATATGATAAAAGATAAAATTGATCAAATCTTATCTTTTCTTTTTTTCTCAAAAGTCACGTCCAAAAGGTCCAAGTCTAAGTCTTCTACTCTAGTCAAAGTCAATGGTCAAAAGTCAACGATCAAAAGTCAACAAAGTTTGACTTTTGTTGACTTTTTGTAGAATCATCGGTTGGGTGATTTCTGACCAACCGGAGTTAGGCTCACCCGAACCCGACTCCGGCCTTTTGCCCCTCGAGCGTGCTTCCTCCCGGCTTCTCGTCCCTCGGACGTCGCGCACGTCCTTCTCGCTCCACCGACGTACTCTTCCGTAGCTTCCGCGTTCCTCGGATTGCACCAAGCCCGTCGGCTCACTTCCCCGTGCAATCCTTCTCGTCCACTACGTCTTACGCTCGACTTCCTCCGTACCTAAGTTCCTGCACACTTAGCAGAGGGATCAGAACAACACAGGACCTAACTTAACCTGGTTGATCACATCAAAACTAATCGGGGCACCAACAATTTAATGGGAGCTGTATTTGCCATTTCGAGTTAAAATATACTAAGTCATACAGCTAGATCATGTGAAGTCGATAAAGAAAATCTTAACCTACCCTACAATTCTAGTGGTTCCATGTTTCTGATCACAATCATGTATGAATGATCAGAGTGATTCCAATCTATAGGGTTCTACAGCCATAAGATCTAAGATTATATGTATACAATTACAAATTTAACCAAATTCACATTAATTTGAGAAACAAATAAATTTAAGAACCATAGATGTCTTTTATTTTAAGAGCCAGTAATGATTTTTTATTAATGGAAGCTTTATTTGTCATTTGGAAAATAGCAAAATAAATGAATTTGCCAAGGTAACAACCAAATAATTATAGCCATTAATGCAAGGGTCTAAGGACAATGGAGAATCAAAGAAATGGCATTGGACCTTCCATGAATGAGAAATGATCAGCTGTTAGCAGATTGAAATAAGGAGAATCATTTAATAATGCCTTTGGTTATTGATTCATAACATAGAGACCAAGCACAACCATAAAGCCAAAAATAAATGTGAGAAGCCAAAGAGAGAAATTCTTAGCAACACAAAGAAAAATATAGTAATAAAGTGACCATAATCAATCTATAACCAGTTTTCTTATTTTCTTGATCTTAAATTGTTGCTTTTAAATTCTTAACAACTATTATTAGTGATAATAGAAAGACAATGGTAACATCCCAAGGACACCTGCTTGATGTTTCTTTTTCCTTTCTACCCAGGGTTTATCAATTGTGATAAATATAACAGAAAGACTATTAGAAAGAAGTTTACCATTGGAAAACCACGTGAAACTTTGGCTTGGAAGAAGGAATCATGGGCTTCAGACACGTGTATATTTAGCAACCGTGATGTAGGAAATACTCTAGAGCAAACTGAACATGACGCAGTATGACGAGCATGGTAGTGATCTTCGAAGTCCTCTAGAAAATTCAATCGAGCAGCACAACCAACAATAGGGCAAAATATAAATCTGCAATTGATAATTGATGACATTACAAAGCTTATCACAGCACCATAAAGCAAATAATACTTGAATTGTGAAAAAAAACAAATTCTAATGCTAGAAATCATTCCGATCAAATTCTATCTCCTTATTTTTGAAAAAGAAAAAATGTGATAGTACATGAGTCATCATATATCAATACATAATAACGCCGCAGAATTAAATTAGTTCAGGACAGTCATCTTCTTCCTTTAATGCGCCTAGTCAAGTCTCACATTCTCAATTGACAAAGTTGGGATTTTCACATACTTCAGACATAGGATTTGACACAAGATTTGACATGGATTCAAATATAAGATTTGGTATGGACTCAGACACAAAATTTGGCATAAACTCAAAACTTGTACATTCGAGCTAATGATAGGTTGAGCAAGAGCCCAACCTAGATTCTAAGAATAAGGTACAATTCTAATCATCATTACAAGTTGAAACTGAATCTCATGTACGTGAGGAGGACCTAAATCGTCACACTGCTGTTGAGAAAGGAACTAGAGAGTGAGCAAAACCATCTTTATATACTCTTGTGAACTTCCCATCTTTTTAACATTTTTCAGCATCACATAAAGCCTTCATGGTTAACCTGGAGGTCATTGTAATCCCTACCACCTTATCTGAGGCATTACCCAATGAGACATGGAAAGTTGGAAACAAACCATGAATGAGAAAATAAAGGCATCAGAGAGAACAAAACATGGGAATTAGTGAAGTTGCTAGAAGGAAAGAAATCTATAGGGTGGAAATGTGTCTATACAGTGAAGTATAGAGCAAATGGATTAATAGAGGGGTATAAGGCAAGGCTAGGAACCAAGGATTGTACTCGAACTTATGGGATTGATTATCTAGAGATTTTTACTCTAGTTGCAAAAATGAATACGGTTAGAATTCTACTCATTGGCAACTAATTTATAGCTTGGGAGTTACAATAGTTTAATGTCAAGAATGCATTTTTGTACAGAGAACTAGAGAATTTATATAGAAGTCCCACCAGGATATTAATTTGGATGCTCATACCATATAAATTGAAGAAAGCCTTATATGGACTTACGCAATTACGGTAAGCATATGTTTGGCAAATTTGCAAGAGTTATAATCAAGGTTTAAAATTTTGAATCATGCGAAGTTTCAGTTTGTTTTGATACCGTATCATGTTGTGCCAATACAGTTTCAATATTTTTTAAATATAAAAAATATTAATTAAATGATATTTTTATTAATATTTGATTGCTATAAATGCTTGTTATTGAGTCATATTTGAGAGTTCAATTTTTAATATTATCTCGTGAAATATTTGATCTTTATTGAGTAAAAATCGATTTAGGGTTAGCTGAAGTCCACAGTCCACCAAGTAGACATGGCAGAATCAAATAGGTTCAAACTGAATTTAATTTAGATTTATTTTGATCAATTTAAAATTAAACAAAATTTATATTTAATAATTCAATTCATTAGTAGTTGTATAGTTTATAAGGTTAGAAATTATATTAATTTATTTTTTTATTTTTCTAACAATATGTGTCCTCCATTTTAAAGAGGTCTTTTTTCCCTGTTTACTTCGTGTGAACAGATGGAGGAAAAAAAATCAACCATCCTTTAAAAAGATTTTTTTCTCTCTATTTACCTTATGGACGAATGAAGGTAGGAAAACAAATTAACCATCCTTAAAGAAGATAAGAGGTTTTTCTCTCTATTTACTCTTGGACAGATGAAGAAGGGGAAAAAATTAACAATGGAGGGAAATAAAATCAATGGATGGAGGAAAAAAGGAATTGGAATTAACTATGTAAAAATTAAAAAAATGAAAATAGGGGGAAAAGAAGAAAGGAAAAGGAAAAAAAATGATCATTCACAGAGGCTTGCTACTGCAAGCCATGGACTACTAGAATCTAACCTCCACGACCTCATGGAGACTGCCACGAGGCCGCCACAAGGTCATAGTGGCCTCATGACTCCAAAGCCGATTGGTTTTGGTGTCAATCGGCGAGCAAAACGATAAATTCTGCCTATACCAACCAACATAGCTTGGCACTTTATTCCATGGTTATAATTGCCTTGGGATATCGACAAAATCAAGGGGATCATACATTGCTTATCAAACACTATTCTTTAGGGGAAGTCATAATGCTCTTAATATGTTGATGAAATAATAGTGATAAGAAATTATTATAAAGAGAGACAACTTCTAAGTCAATGTTTAACGAAAGGGTTTAAAATCAAAGTATCAAAAAGCTTGAAATACTTTCTTGTGATTGAGGTGGCTCACTCTAATCAAGGCATTGTTATCTGCTAACAAAAATATATTGCAAATCTCCTTAAAGAAACAAACAATTCAATATGCAAGCTAGCAAGTACTCTAATAGACCCACATCTCAAATTTGGAATGATAGAAGAAAATATCGTAGTACATAAGGGAATATATCAGACTTGGAATTATAGAAGAAAATTTCTACATAAGGGAATATATCAATGTGTGGTAGGAAACTTATTTGTTGTCTCATATACAACCAATCATAAAAAAAAATGATAATCCCAGTTAGCCTCATTGACTATCTCTGGGGTGACCGGTCCGGCCCCACGGAAGTTTCCCACCAGCCACCAGGGTAAATCGGGAAGCACACGCAGCGGCCAACCCAGACGCCCAACATCTTTTGATTACGCTCCCCATTTGGAGGAAAATTCTAAATACGCCGTAGCTGATCGAACCGCGGGTGCCTGGGTGACGACCTGGATGTCCTACTGCGGCACCATATACAACCAATCATAACATACACAGTGAGTAACTAGTATTTGAATAAACTAAAGGTAGCTTATTTGCAGGCAGCTCATCAAGTATTTTAATATCTAAAAGGAACATCAAGAAAGGAAAGAAAAGGTTATACTATTTTGAAAAAAAATGGATGTTCAATCCTAGAGACATACACAGATGCTCCTTATGCTAGGTTAGTGGTTGACAGGAGGTTACACATCGGACATTGAACCTTTTTTACTGGTAACCTCATGAAGTGGAGAAGCAAGAAACAAGATGTGGTAGTGCAGTCTAATGTAGAGGTAGAATTCCGAGCAATGATTCAAGGTGTGTGAAGTACTTTACTTAAAGATCTTCATAGAAGACTTGGAGATCAAGTGGAATGGTATAATGAGACTTTATTATGATAATAAGTCTGCAAATAGCATAGCTCATAATCTGGTAAACATGATTGAATGAAGCACACTTCATTAAGGAGAAACTAGAAGCAAGTTGATAAAAGGAAGTAGCTATGCATTTCAAAGTATTGTATCCAAGTTAGAAATAATAAACATCTATTCACTAACTTGAGAGAGAGTGTGGAAAATCATGGTTTTATAATCGTGTATATCCCAAAAATTTAGGCTAAAAATATTTCATAAATTATGAGTTTATGATTCCGTAAATTATGAGATATAATGTCAAATTTTTATTGAACAAGTCATTTTACTGAGTACAACTTACAAAAAAAATTTAAAAAAAAAAATTCAATTCCCGCTGACAATATGAAACAATGTATAAGTTATGATCGAAACACGATAAAGGCAAGGTTAGAATGGATTTGTCATGTAACTGAAGTAAGTAATTAATGAAAGTTATATTAGAAAGTGTATTGCAGCAAAAATCAAAAGGCATTACAGCTTAAAAATAGGAGTGTTAGAAGTAAGTAGTGTTCTCGTGACCACGTGGAATGTAAAATGGATCATAACGTTGAGAATTGAGATGAATCATGAATAGGCAACTAAGATGCTTTGACCAATGCCCTGCATTCCAGGCATTGAGTTCGAACTGATGGATCAAGTCACAAATTCTTGAACAAAGATTATGAACCAAGATACTTTGACAATTAAAAGCATAATATTTTAATGAAAAATATAAACCATGAAACTGTCAAATTCTAGTCTTTAATTTCTACCATTACCTTATATATGATGACTTGAATGGCAGAGTAATTGAATTCCACAAGATTTACATCACAGATACGACAAACACTTGATTTGCACTTATCGTGAACAGTCTGTTTTTTTAGTAATGGAACTCAAAAGAAAGGAAAACCGTACGTTTTCAATGACGTCGATCATCTTAACAGGAAAGCATACGTGACCATATTTCAGTGATTCACACCGTCGATCTCTCATAACCATATACGAGAAGATAAATCAAAAAATTATAATTGGTTACGATGAAAAGGACATTGTCTCAATTTCGTTAAAATTCGATTCTTACCCACTTCAACAATTCTGTTCTGTTGTAACCAACTCAACTATGTTCCGTGAGCATATATGACCATATAAAATCACTAACCAAATGACAAACCTCTTAATTAGATGAGAATTTAAGTTTAAATCTAGATCTACACAATTGAGATTCTCATTTGTTTGTCCCTTTCTATCATGGCTCTATCTTACTAATACACTCTCCACTTGAGTTTTTACAGTTAAAATTTTCTTATTCCTTCAAGCAACATACATAATTTCATTTATCACCTCCTATAAAGTTATTTTAATATTATTATGAAAATTGAATCAGATCAATTAAACTGAATAGACCAACTTCTTAGACTATGAGAACATATTTTTAATAGTAAATTAAGATTTCAAATTGGTTGAGAAATCTAAATCACTTTGATGGGTCTCACAACCTATTTTGGTTAGGTAGTGACTTCAGAGTTTGACTAACTTAGAAAATTTGAATACATCAGATTTCAATATATCTATCTTATTCCAATTCAATCTTTTTAATTGAAATCAAAATCAATTTGGGTCATCATCTTCATCTCTTCTGTACAAGATGAAATCCGTTACCCTAGCAGTCTACACGGTCAGCTTCATGACCATCTGTAAGGAAGTAAATTGAGAAATTGTAATTGATCACGACGGAGGATATTGTCTCGGTTTCATTGAGATTCGAATCCTTACCTATAACTCTATTCTATTATAACCAACTTAACTATAACTCTGTTCAACAATATTTATATAAAATTACATTACTATTTTGATTTATATATTACATGTTTTAATCATGCTATATAAATTTCTTACTTTTATATTTTAAAAAGTATTTTAAATAAATTTGTACATAAGAAGAATCTTGTCCGTAAATGAAAATTTCCTTTTAGATTTGGCAGAGGTTACACTTCCGCAAGCGACACCCCTTCAAAGGGGAGAAAGGTATCGATCTGGAGAGGGAGAGAGGAGAGGAGTTGCGAAGGGGTTGAAGGCGCTTGTATTGTCTGTTGTCTTCTGCTGTTGGATCGATGGAACTGGATAGCATCGAGTGCATATCGGTGTCAGATGGGATCACGGATGACGACGAGGTTGCTCGTGTTCCGCTCTCCTTCCTGAAGCCCCACGGTGACGGAAGCGGTGTTCCGGCGCCGCAGGTTATCAGCCCTGTGAGCAGGGTGCATGAGTTGCTGGAATGCCCTGTGTGCGGCGACTCGATGTACCCACCGATCCATCAGGTTAGATTTTCCCCTTCTGGGTTTTCTCTCTCAATGCGTGCACGATATTGGGGATTTGGATGTAGCGGTTTCTGTCGAATCTTCTTCTGGTTTCGTGATTCGAGCGGAATCGATGTGTTGTTTGTACCTAAGATCGGATTTTTGACATTCAATCGCTTGGTTTCAGGGTTTGAATCTCGAGTGTCATTGAAGTGTCCTGTGGCTTAAAGCTGTAGTGCTTGTTCTATTTTGGTTATCCACGATTTATTTTTTATTATTTTTGTGTTTCAATTTTTAGATGTATTTTTTTTCAATAAAGGTAGGATTTGTAGACTCTGATTGTGGATGTATTGTCTGTCTTTTCTTTTGCTTACTATTCTTCATGGAGTCCTTCGTTTGTTTATTTACTTCTCAACCTTGTTAAAAAAATTTTAGTAAATTTGGGCTAATTCTTGCATCTTGATTCTGTAATTGAGTTTTCTAATAATTTATAGTGTTTCGCATTACTTTCCATTTATGAGCCCATCTGTCCCATTGGGTTTCATGTGATTGTTAATGGAACATGATAATGTAGATTTCTCTTGAAATTGAATGCAAAACTGGAAATTTTCTCAACCTCAGTAGCAAAATTATCTTCGGCTCCTATTAGATGTCTCCACCGTCTGTAGCTGGGGAAATATAATATTGATTATGTTGAAAGTGGTTTTCATAACCAAGTGATAGAGTAGGACTTGGATAGACTATATCGTGAGTAGACTATTGTAAACCAATTTCTCGAGTGAGTGAATGAGAAATTTATTTCCAAAACTATTTGAGTGATGGAGGAAATTATGGCATTCATTGGTTTCATTCAGCTTGATCGTGTAAGGGTCCTTGTACATGAATATGTGAGTGCTAACTCAAGTATGCACAAATTTTAGATAGTGTGGGACTAAAATTAAGTGATTTCTAAGACACTTGAATCGTATTCAGGATGTCATATGAGAAGATTGAATTAATTAATTGAGTTTTAAATTAACCTAATGGGGATTTGAGATTTCGATGATTAGTAGAAATTGATTGTTCAATCAACATGTTAGACACATGTTGACTGCACATGAAAGAATGGTTGGGTCAAACGACACTGCAAGAAGCAAAGTTGTTACTTGCATAATGCCGACAATATCCAGATCAACTCCTTGATTAAAAAAAGAGAAGAGGAGAAGAATTACAGAAGAATTTTTTCTTCTTCTCTTTGATTAATGAAATATTCCATTCACACTACTTGTTCACACTACCCTTCCATCACTATATAAAGATGCTCAAATCACTCAATTTCAAGTTGACAAGGTTCCTAGACTATTTGATGGGTTAACTCTAACCAAATGGGGTTCCTAGACTGCCCAAAGGCATACGTCTAACCAAAGGGGTGCCCAGACTACTCAAAGGGGTATGTCTACCTGAAAAGGAGCCTAATCTACTCGAAGGGGTGCGTCTATCCTAAAGGGCACCTTAACTACCCTAAAGGGTACATTGACCTGAAGGAGTGCCTTGACAATCTGAATAGATGTGTTGAAAAAATTGAATAATGCAATCCACATAGTCGTACTGATAATCCCGCCTTACCAAGGCACTGCCAAATCTTCACTGACAACAATAGAGTATGTTGTGTTAGATGTGACATTGTTCTATTTTCACATAGTTGGGAAAGATATCCCTTGGCACAGGATGCAATAGTTTCTTGGTCTATTATAGGGTAGCAAAGTAAGATCATGTAAAGCTGGTGAATTCTTTGTTCCATTGAGTGCTTCCGTTCCTGTTTGTAGATAGTAGCACACACTTCTTATTGAGTAAATAAAGATGGCTTACAAGGGATTCTCAGTCTACATTTGGAAATATGAGGATTTTCTAGTTAATATATGTTGATATGAGATGTCACTGAATTGAGTTTGTTCTGCTTCAAATTCTTTTCTCCTTGGTTGAAACAATTCCATGTCATGGAGAGTTTGTCTGGTGCCACAATGTTCTTGAATCAAACCCAAATATTCATGCCAATGTTGTAGCTCATTATCCACTGAATTGAAACTTTTAGTCATTTTTCATTTGTTTCTTCAAACTTATGCTTCCAGCAGATTAGAGATGCTTATCAATTTGAACTGATGGTAGATGCTAATTGATTATTTTCTCCTCATTTAATTTATGTTTTGTTGATGGATACATATGTTGAGGTTTAATTTCAGAATTCTGGAGTCAATCATTATCATGAACGTAGACTTTTGTCTTATGTTCTTTTTGCCTCTCATAAATTAGTCTATCAACCACATCAACATTTGGTATTTGTGTCTTTTACCTTACAATATTTGCCTATGATTTACCGACTATCCCACTAAGTTTGGGAGCTGTGAAGTTGTTGTCTATTTATCAGTTACCACTAAGTTATTTTTACCTATATATAGACCCAACCCCAGGTCGGGTCCGGTTTGGACCCGGCCTGGACTCGTAATCGGGTCAATAGGCCGGTTACCCGTTGACTTGGTTACATGGTTCAGCTGCCAGTTTGAACCAGCGGTTCTCATTAAAAAAATTATTTTTTTAGATTTTTTAATTATATTTTTTATTTAATAATATTTATAATATTTTAGTATTATTAATGGTTTGATTCAATATTAATTTACTTTACCTTTCTATTAAAGTTAAAATTTCAATCTATTTGTCTTGAATTATCGGATGTGAGACTATTGCTCCTTTCTATTAAACCTAATTTTTCAATCTATTTGTCTTGAATTATTAGATGTAGGACTATTCTAATTTTTTTATTAAAGTTAATTTTTCAATTTATTTGTCTTGAATTTTTTGATATTGATGCCTTTTATTAAAGCTAATTTTACAACCTATTTATTTTGAATTCTTTAATGTAGGACTATTTTACCTTTAACTCATTAAATTTATTAATCTTATTTAACTCTCTTAATTACTCAATGGCCTTATTTTATTTATTTAATATTGAATTTATAAAAACTATTTGACTCATATGATATATACAATAATAAATTTATTAAGAATATAATTTGTTTAACAATAAAATTATATAATATATATAGTAAAAATTAGTATTTTAAATGGCGGTTGAGGAGGCGATGTAAGTGGGAGGCAGATATCAATTGCACTACCTCTGCCTTAGACGGTGCTTTTGACAGTCAAAGTCAACGTAGGTTAAAACCCCCTTTAGACGATGCTTTAGATGATTTCAAAACAACTCACCTCCTTCCGCCTAGAACATCGCTTCTGCTGCTACCATCGACGAGTTTGGACGCTCCGCTTGGGCTCGGAGACAAGTCCGGACACGTTGCGCAAGCTCAGAAGCGTTGTCCAAGCTAGGTGACAAGCCCGGAAGCGTTGCTTGAGCCCGGTGATGGGCCCGACAATTGTAAAAGTAATATATTTAGATTAAATACTCGGGGCCGAATCTGAATCGAACTCGGCCCAGACCCGTAATTGGGTCAATGGGCCGGTTTCAACCGTTGGATGCGGTTCCAACCATTAGTTTTTAAAATAAATTTAAATATTTAAATATTTTTCTAAAATAATAATAATAATTTTGAACCGTCGCAAATCGTGAATCAAACTGTGAATCAGCGGTTCTGAACTGTGAATCGTAACAATCTTAGACGATTAATGTTAAGGGTTGATGTTCTAGGAATAGTCAAATTGACGGTTTCGAACTATCGAACCATCGGTTTCAAACCGTAGTAGACCATGCATCCTTGGTAGGCATGTACCTTGTACCAAGGCTTATGTCTACTCTTAGTACCTTGTCATTTGTATAGCTTGCTTCTTTATGTATATTCTCAAATAATTTAATTCCCCCATTGACATCCCATATGAATTCTCAGTTCTCTTTGTTCAAATATGGCTGTCTATTTTTTATGCTATTAGCAATTTTCTTTTCCTTGCCCCAAGAGAGGGTTGTACTAGAGATTTTTCTTGTATGCTTTCATGTTATAAACTTAGGATATACTATCATGAGTTCAAAATTTAACAAAATATTTGCAGTGCCACAATGGACACACTCTATGTTCAACTTGCAAATCAAGGGCCTATAATCGTTGCCCTACATGTAAGCAAGAACTTGGAGATATTAGATGTTTGGCATTGGAGAAAGTGGCTGAATCCCTTGAGCTTCCTTGTCGATATTTCGCATTGGGATGCCCTGAAATTTTCCCATATTACAGCAAGCTCAATCATGAAACTCAGTGCAACTTCAGGCCGTACAACTGCCCCTATGCAGGCTCCGAGTGTTCTGTTGTTGGAGACATTCCTTTCCTCGTAGCACATTTGAGGGATGAACACAAAGTAGATATGCATATTGGTTCCACATTCAACCATAGATATGTAAAGTCCAACCCCAGGGAAGTTGAAAATGCTACCTGGATGTTGACTGTAAGTTTGCTAAACAGTTCGATTATGTGTATTTAGTAGGGCTTATATTGATATTTGACTTCCTCTACTTCGTGGTCTTCTGACTAACTATTATGCCAGTTGATCTCTGTCTATTTTGTTAGCATATCGCCTATCATTTTCTCCATACTCTACCTTTTATTAAAACAGGTTTCTCTCTATATATACATATATAGGTATTCCATTGTTTTGGGCAGTATTTCTGCCTGCATTTTGAGGCTTTTCAGCTTGGTGTGGCTCCAGTATACATGGCATTCCTTCGTTTCATGGGCGACGAGCATGAGGCAAGGCAGTATTGCTACAGCCTAGAAGTTGGGTTAAATGGGAGAAAGCTAACATGGGAAGGTATCCCCCGAAGCATTCGTGATAGCCACAGAAAAGTCCGGGACAGCCATGATGGTCTGATAATTCAGAGGAACATGGCACTCTTTTTCTCTGGAGGTGATAGGAAAGAGCTCAAGTTGCGGGTCACCGGTCGTATATGGAAGGAGCAGCAGAACTTTGATGCTGGATTGTACATACCGAGTTCATGTAGCTAACAGTTTGTTTACAATTGCATGTTGTAACTTGAATCTGCATCCACGAGTGTTTGTGCTCGTTGATATTGCATTGGATATATTTGCCGTTCTTCAGATGGATTGCTGAAGAGATGGGAGTGTAGAAGCAGTATTTGTCCTTGGTTTGTGTTATTTTGAAGTTATTTTCAGGTCTGCATTTTGATGTATTCAGGTTTTTTGATGCAGTGAAATGCTCCTTTACTCTTTCAACATCGGTTGCTGGTAACCTGCTTTACAACGATCTTCTGATAGTGATTTTCATCCTGTACTTAACCATCTTAAGATTGGACCCCAGGATTCATAGAAGCGCTAAGATTTGAATTCTACATGAAATAAATAAATGCTTTAAAGATAGACTTTTGAGCGTGCATGAATTGTATTTCGAATTTATCCTATAGACACTTCCCGTTCCAGAAGGTTCATAAGATTTGTGGAGATGAACCGTGAAGCAAAGGATGATGTTCTTCCAGGCACTAGTGATAATCCAGGCATCCAGCTTGTCGTGTCGGCACGTTTAATTATAGATTGACCTAATGCAAAAACATAAAATAATCTAAAAACCGGACAGGCCAATACAAAATTTTAGGCGAAATAAAGATCATTAATCACCAACGGACCCAAAGAGAGTGATTCACTTTCTGAAAAGCAAGAACAACAATGATTCCCTTTTTCTCCCACGCCTACTACGATCGCAAAAATTAAGCAAATTGTAATCTTATTGAAAACCAAAACACTACGTGCTGACACAAGGTAAGATTATAGAGGCCGCCGCCTGCCTTAGAAATCAATCGGACATTTCGGAATTATTCCTCCTCCTCGGCCTCGCTATATTCTCCACGGGCTTCGTTATCCTCGTCGGAATCCAAGTCGTCATCTTCTTCTGAGTCAACATCAGTGCCGTTCTCTTCGTCAGAATCCGAGCCGACCATATTGTCATCATCCCAGTCGCGGCGTTTGGCGTAGCAACGGCAGGGATGACAGATTGGATAGAGGAGTGTCAGCTGGGAGTGGCGGTCGGAGGCGGCCAGGGGCCGGGAGAAAGTCGTGGCGACCAAGGAGGCAGCACGGGAAAGGACCGGCGGCCTGTTAAACGCTTCCGCCGCCAGGCGACGAAGGGCAGATGATGACGCCGCCGCCGCCCGCTGCATCCTTGAGCAAGAGTCGACGATGGCAGAGGACCAGAGACGGCTAAGGTTTAGTTAGGGTTTTTCCCAGTCCCCTTCATCGAATTATATAGCATAGACCGAACGTTCTGGAAGGTAATTGCTTACGTAAGAGACGGTATAATTTGGCCGAGCCGCGATTCGGTCTCACTTGGTCCGATTAAACCGCGTGTGTAATCCAATGCGGTCTACGAAGAATAAACTGTGTAAAACAAAAAAAAAAAAAATCCGGCTGAAAAGTATTACAATTTCATCTTTTGCGTTAATTTAATTTGTTAATCTCTAATGGAGAAACAATCGTCGGGCATTCGAAGTTAGTTTGTTACATACCAGCTAAATCATATAATTTATTAGGTTTAGGTTGAGTATTAGTTTTTGCAACCCAAAAATAAATTAAATGGTTTAGGTTCAAATTGAATTAAAAAGTTTAATTCAACTTCGATTTAGTTGAGTTTGAATAAAAAATAAAATAAAAAACTAATAATGCACTCTGAGGCATTAGAGATAAGCAGATTACAATATTAAGATTAGAGTATTAGGGTTAGTTGGTCACTTTTGTGATATTATGTATTTTATAATATTAATAAAATTATTTATAAGTTGGTTACTATTGGAGTATTATATATTTTATAATATTATAAAGTTATTGATAGGTTGAGTTCAGTTTTGTCTACTTTACAAACTAACAAGTTTTGTCAATTTTACAATCAGAAAGACAGAAACCAAATCAATAAACACAAGTTTCAATTTCGTTTAATTTGATTCAGATCGATTTAAACATGCCCAACCTGCAAATGAATTGAGGGAGTTTCAAATCGAATTTAAAGAGTTCGATATTTGGTATTTTGGAATCGGGTGTAAGGCTTTTAATATTTTACATTTTGAATTTGAATCGGATTTTTTTATGCTGTTATCTAAATTGAAAAGAAAAAATAATCTGAAAATGCTAGTGTACAAAATGTATACAATACTAATTATAATAATCTCATATAATTAATTAATATTTATATGTTCTTTATATTATTAAATATAAACTTCATTTAATCAATCCATAATATAATTAATTTTTAAAAAGTTGTGTAGTGATAAATTCACTCTTCCATTGTTCTACATGGATTTGTTCTACATGTATTTTGAATTTTACCAAATAGATGAAAAAAAGCATTCTTCTTTCAAAGACAACTGAATTTATTTATTTTTAATTTGTTGGTTCATCTCAATAATTCAAATGAGACCATATGGATAAAATGAAAACCTCTTTATTTAAATAAGTACCTTCATTTAATAAAGTTATACATTCTTATTTAATTTAATCAAATATATATATGAATGTGTCATTGCATAATATAATTTTTTTACTTTCATTTAATTTAAATAAGTAATTTCATTTAGCCTGTCAACTTAGACAAACTAAAATTATTTATTTCAATAAAAATATTTTTATTTTAAGTAATAAAACATGTTCATTTAATTAAAATAGATATCTCAATTTAGTTTAATCAAATATTATTATTTGATTCAAAAATATAACCGTGTACCCTTATTTTGTTTATAATATTCATATTAAATTGAATTTTTTTAGATATATAGTTACATATTACATATATAGAATAGAAGAGTGCCTTCACTAGTTCATCCTAGTTCGTTCCGGTAACTCTTATCCTGTTCAGAAAAAGTCCAGGCAACAGCCGTCTGATACTAACAATAAAAACCAATCACTCGGCCAATGGTTAGTCCAATTAACCAAAGAAAACCAAAATCCTAGTTATTGCCAACAGAATACCATCACTAAGCCCAAATATGCAAGTTTTGAGGACACTCTGAGTGTCATATACTCCGATCACCACAATTATGTATCAAAAGTTTTAGTAAATTCTAAAAAAGGTCCACACCCTCAAAATTTTCAGTCCTTCGGTTAAGTTTTATATATATATATATATATATATATATATATATATAGTGTTAGTCTACACACCACTTTGTGGTCGACTGCGTGGGCAATTGACTGCACATCCAGCCGTCCGAATCAATTCCAGACACCCCACGCCCTGAGACGTGCACGGGTGTCACACAGGATGGACCCGCAGCATAACAAAGTTCTATATGTATATAATGCCACCATGCCTGTATTTCACTAAGATACAACCTTTTTTCCAAGCTTTGAGAACAGAAATCTCATCGTCCCTCATTGTGGAAGCGTAAGATTCGGATTCCATGTTTGTAATCTTCAAAAGTACTCTATACTGCCAGCATCATTCTCTGTAAGACCAAAAAGAAAACTAGATAGGTAAGAGAATAATGAAAAGCTAACCATTATATCATGTGCATTATGTACAAAATCACTCACGTAGCAACACATATAGCTGTATTGCAGTCTAGCAAAAAGGAAGAAAGACGGGAGCCTGATACCTGAAAATTACATTACCCACCTCTGTTCAGATGCCTGAGTGAAGGGAGCATGAATACTAAAATCATTCAGATTATCACCCTCATCCAAACAAGTAAATACAATCATAAACAAGCAGCGAAGAACGCCAGATAGATGAATCCACAAGTTACTTTGTTACACGATATGCCTTCAGACCAGTAAAACAAATAGGATAGGTCTATTCGCAGATTAACCGAACATAACGATTTCACATATCAAATTTGAAAGGGAAAGTAAAATGCTAGATAAGAAGTGCCAATTTTGGAACACACTATCAACCATGTCTCATGGCAACAATTTAGCAATAGATGTAACTGTAGTCACCTTAACACGAATACAGAATGTATTCTGAAATCCACGAAGGTGACTTGAGCAATAACATTGCAGCCACCTTTAGCAGCATATGTTATCTCGATGTCGGATTGGAGATTGAAAGCACACCTGAAGAGCACATAAAGAACATACACTTAACCTGAGAAGTCCTATACCATCGAGAGGGAATCTGAGCCTACAGATGCAGATACACGCAACAGGAATACCAGTTACTTGGCTGAAGGATTGTGCTGTAGTGTTGGAAGCCAATTATTGGAGGACCCAACACGTGAAACATCAGTTGGCCCTGATTGTATGGAATTCAAGACATGTTTCTTTGAGGGGCCAGGAGAATCAAATGGTGTGGAAGGTACTTGTCTTCCAGAACTCATTCCAGACCTCTGCAAAGGAACATAAATAAATCAAGAAACATGTGGCGCAATACAAGTGAACTACTTAAATATGCAATTAAAATGTACAATGAAAGGGTCATTGCTAAGACTGATGGTGCTTCATTTTTGGTCAAAGATAAACAAAAATTTGATGGCACTTACCAACTTATCAAGACGATCAACATCAGAACTCATGTTCTTCTCAGCTAAATGTTTAAATTGCATTTGAACTGCTGGACGAGAAGAATTACTTGGTCCCACATGCTCTGTAGCCTCAACACCGGGAATGTTGCTTGAACTGGTAACTGGAATGTGATTTGAAACTATCATTTATGCAATGAAGTATGTGCTTTAGGTAAACTTGCAGTAGTTGGTATATTTCCAAATTTATCAGTAAACATGTTATCTAGTATCTATTTACAGCCAACACAATGGCACTGGCCATCTTAAATCATTACAGTTCATACAAATTTGAACTAGAAACTTTCAATATAAATCTGAGGGCAGTAGCAAAAGTAGAAAAAAAAAACCTTGTTTGTCGACATCCATTGGAATTGCTCGACTGGTCCTTCCACCAGAGACCGGCTGCCATTTCAAGAAAAAATAAATCTCATCGACATCGACATGTATAGGAAATTGAACTTCTAAAAGTAAGGTTTTTCAACATAGACATTGAAAGAAGAAAAAAAAAATGAACAAGCCACTTAAATCCATGATCAAAGAAGATCATCATACCTCCTAAATAAAGTAAAATAAAAACACATACTGTGGTAGGATTGTCCTACTCTTTATTAGATAGAAGCTAAGAAAATTATCTCACATTTCAAATTCTATGCAACATGCAGATAGTCAAACTACAAAAGCATAGAATGTGAAAGACTAAACAGCTACTAAACCAGTTTGGTATTGAATTTGGAAACATAAAGCATACTAACAGAGGATCGAGGTTGAGATCTTGTCCTTTGGGCTTGCTGATATTTCATAATTGTCCAATCAAAGATATAATCAAACTCATAGCCTGCCATAGTTGATTGAAACATGTCAGAAAGATTTGAACAAAGAAAAATTTAGCAAGTATTATTACATAATATCCATAAGAACATTTTAATCCTCAAAATATAATGTTTTTCCAACTATGAGTTCTCAAAATTATGATTTACCATACAATACCTTCACGAGTGAACAGGTCACGAAAGAGGCGCTTCAGGAATCCGTAGTCAGGCCGTTGTTCAAAGGTCAAAGAATGACAATAGTGGAAGTATGACGCGAATTCCACAGGGTGGGATTTGCATAAAACCTATCAGAAGACAAGTAATCTAACATTTGCAAATATTTCATAGTTTGAAAACATCACAATTTGCGAATTACTAGATACATACTTCAATAGGAGTTGAAAGTTTCTTCTCACATATCTTGTCATACTTCTGCTTCTTTGTGGCAGCTTTTAGTCCTTGCCATGGAAGACTTCAAAGAAAAACAAAAAATTTAGAATATTTTTGTTAAATCTGAGTAGTCCAAAACTCATTATGTGAATAAACATTTTAGACTTATTATAACTAAAACAAATCAGATGTGAGAAATTGTCACTATTTTATGTTTAAAATGACCAACATAATTTCTTTTTAAAATTTCATGAAAACAAATATGATATTTTGAAAGTCAGTTTTTTTCCATCAGAAACTGGAATAAATGTCAATTTTACCACAACATACAAAAACTTCTCATTTTAATTTTCAGAATGGTGGTATTTCAACATCATTTGTAACTATTGATGAGGAACTCATATCTGCAAAATTCATTTTCTTAATTAAAGCATACCTCCCTCTGAGGAAATAGAGGAGAACATAACCAAGTGACTCCAAATCATCCCGACGGCTTTGCTCTGGTAATTGACGGATTGGAGAAAGTTATAATGGAACCTAACAAAAATTTAACAATGCTTGGATCGACCACCACTTACCAATGCCAAGATGAGTATTGCAGCTAGCATAACGAGCAGTTCCAGTCAAGTTTTTATTTTCTCTGAGCAATAAAGTAATAAGGATGATCAGTAATCATAACAAATGCAGAGGATGCAAAGGTAAAGTACTATTAGGTCTCTATGTTTGGTGATCACAAACATCCAGTTGTGGCTTTAACTCTCTAATTTTGAGTTGATGCCACACTTTTATCAAGGATAAAGAATGTACAAATTTACTTCTGTTTGTTTACAGCAACTTGAATAAGAAAACTTTACCAAACTTCACAGTTCTCTCTGAGTATTCATCAGACAAGAGAGAAAATTTATAAAAAAAAAAACACACACACATTCATGGATCACACACCTGTATGGGATATGTCGATTGGTATTAGAATCCCTATATCGTTTTGCAAGCCCAAAGTCAATGATATACACCTGGAAAAACATGTCCAAACAGATACTATTTATCAAGAGGAAAAGGAAGGGTAACAAAACTCAGGGTTGTTTAAGCAACCACAAGACTGATGAGAGGCTCTTTGAATTACTACCTGATTGGCCTTCCGTCCAAGACCCATTAGGAAGTTATCAGGTTTGATGTCTCTGTGCAGAAAACCTTTTGAATGCACATACTCTATTCTCATAATCTGTTGAATATCAAAGTGAGAGTGATCAAGTTTTTTGAAACTCAAATGAGTTTAAAAGACATTATAAATAGTAATTTGATGCAATAAATATGACCTAAGACAAAGTAATGTCACTTCTATCTTCATTTTTCACTAAAAGGGAGTCGACAAAACTATGGCAATAGGCTTGGTGATAAATACAAGCAATAACCTGGCAAGATTGTGCAAACATTATCAATATAGATCAGGCATACAAGAATACTCAGTGGTTTTATATGATAATAAAATCAAAACCAAGGTTTGGGGAATTAATGATGCTTATAAAGTAATAGTTATAATAACTATGAATGCATAGAATCTAACCATCAAAACAGACAATTTTAAAGGATTATGCAATACTTGTCATTGAGAATAGATCTCTAACAGACATGCAATAAGTTACCAGAAAAGTTTCAAACAATCAATGAAGATAAATAACATACAGAACTGTCAAAAGAAAAGGGCATTAATAGTTTGAATGAGTTCTTAAAGGGTATAGTTGGATCACAAGTTAGTATAGTGATTGCAGTTCTCTGGTATGGAATCAGGAATTTGGAATTCACTAAATAATACTCCTTAAGAAAATAAAGGAAGTTATTTTATCGAACCATAAGGCTCATTATAATGGCATAATTATTTCTATATTTCTTGTCTGTATCAGTTAAGTTGAATCCTAGAAAAAGTTACATCAGTTCATCCATACACTTGCCAGAGACAATCTTGACTGGATGTTGCTTTATTGCTTCAATCAGTGAACACAGCCACCTACATTGTAAGCATACACAACCACCACAAAAATGCAACTCTTCTCGTCGAGGCAACATTTCAATTTCAAAGTTTGCCAGATTAATTAATTTGATTAAAAATAGCTTTACATTATATAGATAATAATTATTTTTAAAAAAATATTAGGATATCATGGATAGTTGTGGTATTGGTGTATCACAGGTTGTGCACGACACAATCAGTTTGCAGCCATACCAAGATGAGCACAATACTAAATCTCCACAGGTTGGCATCGTGTCTTACTCGCCTTGGCATGTCTACTATCAACTTGCATAAAATTAAGTATAATCACATAGATTAAGCTCCCAATGTTTTCCCAAATTGGGCAAAGCTGAAACGAGAAGGTTTGAATCCATCCTCTGAGAACTTGTTCTTAAATAATACGTTAATCTGCAATTACCATTTGATCTGCAAGCATCAGAACTGTCTTTAATGAGAATTTGCGGCCACAATAGACAAACAAATCTTCAAGGCTTGGACCAAGCAAGTCGAGAACAAGAACATTTTCCTCCCCATCGGCACCGCACCATTTTATGTTTGGGATACCACCTACATGAATGATTGAGCAATTAACTTAGGAGTTGAGAAAAGGGAGAAATACAAGGCAAATGACTTAGTTGGCATACTTCCTCCCTGAAGAATATTGTACAGTTTGGCCTCATAAAGCAACTGTGGGTGCTTAGTCTTGCTGTTTTCCTGCAACCATGTACAAAAAAAATTAAGTATATAATCAAGACGACTAGCTTAAACAGGACAGCGCGATACAAAATCAAATTCATCGACGTCTATTGAAACCCCATCTATCTGAACAAAGCACAAAGATGAAAAACCTTCCATCATAAACACGAAAGAAATTCAGATGGTCGGTCACGACAATAACCACTTTCCCGAAGGTCAATAGGGCATGCCGGATAATGCATCGGTTTAGGGTTGGGGCAGAAGTAGAAGCGCATCTTCCAAAAGAAATCCCAAGATTTTCACGACGAAGAAAAGGGTAAATTATCTTCGATCGTGGCCTACAAAAGGCAGCGAAAATCGGATAACCAAACAAAAACTACATCACGATGGATCGGAGAACTTACGATTTTAACCGCGACGATCTCGAAGGTGTCAACGTGCGTCGCTGCAAGACCCGGGATCGAATCATTAGAAACAACAAAAAATAAAAACAAACGAATAGAGCGTAGGAGACAGATCTCCTCTCACCGAGAAAGATCTCTCCGAAGGATCCGCTACCAATCTTGCGCCCTAGCTTGTACTTCCCGCCGACGATCCGATCCATGGCTTATTCGTCCTACGATCGTGACTGAAGATCATCAAATACCTCGGTTTCAATTGGGTTGAAGATTTCATGAAAGAGATGGCCAGATAAGGTAAGTGGTCAGGCGCCGGCAAAGACGCCGCTGGGGCATTTCGGGTAATTTAAAGGCATCGCTGCGGGTCCGATAAAGGGAGGCGGCTCGGTCGTTGTTACCCCAGCCGTAGAGTGGCGGTCGACCGCTTTACCGAAGCGAACCGGACCATAGGACAAGATTGATGTCGTATACCTGCCAATTTGGATCCGGCTCATCGTCGATTTCTTCGAGTTTAGCGAAGCATCCAGCTTAAAATTTCGCTGAATCAATTCGTCGATATAACAATGGCAGCGGGGTAAGCTTGTGATCAGTTTAGAAGAAACAATAGAAAAACCTTGTTTATGTAAGCAAAGGCATCTCACCAATAAAATAACTAAATTCTATGTTTTAAAAAAACATTATTTGCTCCAATTTTAACTCTTAATGAGATAATGTATCTCTTCATATTAAAAGTTTAAAAGTTGATTTTTAGTTTTTTCAGTTTTATTCTTTCTGCGATTACTACGTCAGTGTCTCGCGCTAGCCAATAAAACGAACAACCCGACACTATACGCGTGGTATCTACTTCGTTGGTTGCCCTTATGCGAGGAAAATCAATGAGTTTTATAATTCACTGATCTTGAGGACTCGTTTAGGCCGGCGGCTGAAAAGTTTTATGATTATTTTTGATTGGAAAATGTAAGTAATTTATGTGAATTGCTAGTATATCTTTTGGCATGAACGAAACCGTGGATTAAACTATCCGAGCAATTGCGTAACTGCAAGTCATCGAGTCACATCTTCATTAATGTCATTTGTTGTATTTGCATTCGTGAATGATCGGAAAGTAGTACAATACCCCCACGTCTACGAGAATAAATCTGAGTGAATAATGATTAATGAATGCCAGTTTTCTAATTGAACTTAGTGAGTCGATTACATTTCCAATATCGTAAATTGCAATTTACCATGTGCATATTATACCGAAAGAGGCGTATAGTCTCAAGGGCATGATTAAATTGATTACTGTAAGATAAATTTATTACAATACGCAAGAGTTGAATTTCGACGAAGTCAAGACAATTCAAAAACCTCAATCAAACCTATCCTCTTTGTCGTTCCACAATTCACTTCTTTCTCTATGACACCCGACTTCTTCTCGTTTCATAATTCACCCCCTCCGTCTATATCAGAGCACTGCACTACCCACGCTAGCTACATCAGAGCAGACTACTAGGAGGCGAAGCTCGACTGCCTTATGCTCTACCGGTAACAGCTGTCGACATCAATGGCAAGCTGAAGTTCGCCATGGGCGCCTTCCTCTGGTCAGAATAGTTTATCATAAATGATCTCGTTAATATTGAGTTCAACAGGCCTGTGCAGTAACACAAATCTGGTTATTAAGCATCTAATGATGCCCCTAATTTCCATAATTTGCTCTAAATAACACTTTTTATTTGGGCCTTGTAATTGGCGAGAAATTAGGCCATTCATTTTGGTCTCGCCGGCCGTAATTGGGTTTTCTTCACTTCAATGTAACGCGTATATATGTACATGTACATATCCCAAAGAATATACGTCAAGCACTCGCCTTCAGTTGGACACTGCTATGAGGCCATTTTTTTTTAATTACTGTTTTACTTTTTGAAAAAAAAAATGAAAAGAAAGGGAAAGTCTTGTGCATGAAACCAACAATAACACGTTTATCTACTTTCCTCACTTGCTTTTGATAGAGTGCTTTATTTGTTATAATGTGCTGTAGATTGCCTCACATTTTGTGCTGTATAGTTGTCAGAAACAGATATGGGATTATCTTATATTAATTGACAAATGCCAGATTAGATAAAAAGCATAAGACTTAATTAATTAGGTGATCTCCATCTGTACAACAGGAACTGAAATGATTTTGAGAGTATTTTTTGATATAAAGTCCAAACGATTCGGTTTCAGAAGAACCCACTTCATCAATTCATTGTATCCTTGCTTAGCTGTGCTTGCTTTACTGACAAATAAGAATGCTGATCGGAACCACTCATCTTTCTTGCTTGTTATCATAAACAAATGTCTTCTCCAGTACCTTTTATTTTTAAATTAGAAGTGATAAAATAGTTAGTATTTTTTCTATGTTCACTTCGCGTCAGACCATTGATCCTTCAATACTAACCCTTCTCCTAAAGTTCACCTTAATTATCATGAATTTGTTCATCTACTTTAAATCGTTACGTGTTAATAATCTCCGAGTCTATCTTATTACTACCCCATGAGTCATCATCACCAAAACATTTTACTGCAGTTGTCAACCATGCATGACAAATTTTCTCTTATTGTCTCATAGATATATATTCTTACTTAAAATAAAATTTAGCAAAATAGTGAATTAATATCTGTTCGATGGCTGTACAATCCATAAAAACTAAACTAGAAAAAAGTTGACAAAAGAGCAATCAAAATATTTTCTTATTAGTTGAAAATTGTTACTAAATTAAAATTGACAATCGATCGTGCGAGAATCAAAGTTATGCCGTGCAACCGAATAAACCTTAGAAAGGAATTGATTTAATAATTCCCCTTTTTAAATTCATTTGTCTAATGATTTTCATTTATTGTAACCGGAGATTATTATTCAATAATGTAGAATTTGTCTCTCACGAGATTTGAAGAAAAAAAATCTTGTCAAATATATTAATCATGACAAAATCGAGAAAATTAGGAAGCTATAAAAAAACATTTATTTTTTTCTAAAAGAAAATAATGAAATGAATCGACGTCAAGAGAGAATCCGTGGGGTCCGGTCCGCATAATAAAGTCTCTTGTAACGAGTCGAGCAACGGGCCGGAATCCAGCCTGGCGTGCGGGTCCAACCACGAGGGCGGCCGGCGTCCTCGTGGGTGGGCCCTTGTTGTTGTGTCGATGCCGCACCGTATATCACGCGTTACGTTAACTTCCGTTACGTTCATTTTCGCCCTCTCTATAAATCGCGATCTGTTGCCCTGCCCTCGCCCTCAGATCCTTCGCATCCCGAGCCGCATCGCTGAAGGAGAAGAGGAGATCGCATTCTGAGAGGTTGCTCGATCTCTCGTTACACTCCACGATTCTAAGTTCCTGCGAGATCGCCTCGCCTCGGGAAGTTCATCGAGCTTGAGCTTAGCGTTCCGTGGTCTGTCTTTGAGTTGACCGAGGGAAAAAGATGGCTCGGACACTTCCTCTTGGTTTGATGGCGGTCGTCATGGCGTTGGTGTTCGGCGTGGCGCTAATGCCGGCCGTCCAGGCAAATTCACCTGCGCCCGCACCCGCGCCGACCAGTGATGGTGAGTCGAGCTTTTCCCATTTTGGTATCATCTCGTATGTTTGCATCCCTCTTTTATTTTTCCCAAAACTAGGGTTATGTCAACAGAGCAATGAAGAAATAGATGATTCTTTCTCCTTCATTAATTCTTATCGCAAGCATGAAAAATGAAAAATGACGCTAGAACGATTATTTACTGTTTAAATGGTTTTGCAGGGGTATCCGTCGACCAAGGGATTGCTTACCTGCTGATGCTGGTGGCCCTGGTGCTTACCTATCTCATCCACCCTTTGGACGCCTCATCCTCCTACAAGCTCTTCTAAAGACGATGTTCTCTTAGTTGATTTATCAATATTAGTTGTAGTAAAGTCTGGAAATTGTTATATTTGGGGATTTTGTTAGCCGTGTGGCCGTAGTGTGTTGTCCGATTTGGTCCTCTGTTTGGGTTGTTCTTGTGCTACGCTTGATTCCTTCATGTTGTAGGATCATAAAATTATTCTTTTCATTTCTGTCGATTAATTGCCATTCGATCCTGCCTCAGTTTTTCCTAGGCTTGCTCTGCTAACTTGCATAAAATAATCATGAACTAGAATGGTGCTGCAACACTAACTGTTACTCTGAAAAGAATACTGAAAAAAAAAAAAACTTTGCGATTATCTAATATATCTCTTGGCCAAAATCAAGAAAGAAAAAACAAGTTGTTTCTTCCCTCCTTTGGTGGTACCTAATGTATCGGCTACAGCAAGATGAAGTAATGGATACCGATTCTTTTTCTTTCTTTTGTTTTTGGGGAAATAAAAGAATAGATACTTTACAAAAAGCAAAGAGGCATCCTATGCTAAAGCTTCAGAAGATGTGGGGGCACCAACGCATAGGCTCTGTAGTTTCTGTAGCAATGAGGCATCCTACTCGAAGATCAAGAGTGGTCATAAGGAGTCCGCGTGCCTTCTGTAAAGAAAATATTTGTAGACTGTGTAAAAAGAAACAACAATTCCTACGGAAGGCCTCCACGAGCAACACGCAGCCCTACGCCTGTGAAAAGCCCCCTCGCCCCTTCATTCCTTCATAGCTTGAGTTGACGTACGTTCAATAAAATACCCATTCAGTTGCAGGACACACTATGTTCGACTGTTGGGATGAATCTTTTTCCTCTTGATTAAATATCAAAGTTTCTTTAGATCTTTCTCCAGAAAATCCTCATAATGTCTTGCTATGGTCATAGGATCCACTTAGTGTGCATATAGAAGTGTAATGGTAAAACAAAACTCAGAATTTGAAGCAGCATGTTCCTTTTGCCTCTCTCTCTCTCTCTCTCTCTCCCCCCTTTTTGAATCTTTCTGAAACAAGCGTCAGAATTCCATGTTACCGAGAAAAGGCGAAATGAAATGAGAAAATATTTACACATCCAAGACCATGAATGTCCCAAAACATTGCAACACACGGTATGGAAAAAATGTCCTACCTCTATTTGCCTAGGGGTCTTTGCAACGTCGAGAGGGCATGTGGCGGCAGCAGCGGGACTACGTGTCCAGCTAAGCTAAAAAATTCGTCTTGGAATCTGGAAATGTTTGCATTTCAAAAGAACAATGCTAATTAACAGCATCTCAGCAACGAACCAACAACCGGGATGGTTTTGCTGAATGAGTTGCTGAAAATGTTGGACAAGAACTATGCCTCAGTGGCTCAAGGGTTGAAAATGACAAATGACAGAACGAACATCACGAGCTGTGCTCCTGCACCCATCCACAGTAGACAGTAATCTTGACGTGTAATGATCAATTTTACAGGTCAAGTAATCATTTTTAGAAGAATAAAACAAAAACGTATATAAATGATAGGACTTCATATAATATTTTATTTTCTCATACTACTTTCATGTAAATGAAATCTAAGCTTGCAAAATAATACAATGATTGCCCTTCTTTTCATTATTTGCAGAAGAAGACCAAATAAAATTCATGAAAAGAAAAAGGGGAAAGAGA
This sequence comes from Curcuma longa, assembly GCF_044706935.1. Classification (NCBI taxonomy): domain Eukaryota; kingdom Viridiplantae; phylum Streptophyta; class Magnoliopsida; order Zingiberales; family Zingiberaceae; genus Curcuma; species Curcuma longa. Next base: position 3,289,364 of record NC_133863.1, on the reverse strand, counting down.
CAATTAACTATCTCAATTTTAGCGTCGCGACCATTTGGTTGGGACCCACGTAATTTCAACCAATAGCACCGCTACTTTTCCTGTTTGGTGATCGATCAAGGAAGGAGCTCCGCCAGTTAGGTTCCCTTGGAGGTAGTCCAGCGGCCAAATCACCTGTCTCTCTTAAAAGGGAGACACTGCTCTCTTCCGAAATGATGCCCGCCTCACAATGTTTTGGCAGTCTGGTAGATGATATGTAAAGAGTAGAATCTGCCTCTACTGCTTGTTTCTGTTTTTTGAATACAGGCGATCAAATTTATATTTGATCTGATCACGTTTTCTTTTTCATTTTCATTTTCATATTTTCTAACTTCTTTTCTATCCATTTCCCTCTCTTTCCTTCTTCGTGGTCGGCGACAGAGCTGTGATTCGACTTCGCGGAAAGGATTCAAACCCTAAGCCTTGTTTTCTCTTGTTATGCTCCTTCTTCCATGTAATGGGAGATGGAGATGGAGGAGGTGGAGGTAGTTCTGGAGCGGATCTGGGATCTCCACGACAAGATCAGCGACGCCATCCATGCCAACTCTCGTGCGCACTTCCTCCGCTCGGTTAAGGACTGCCGCGGAGGGAGGGACCTGACGCCTCTGTTAGCTTCGGCGGTGGATGGAGGAGGGGATGGGAAGGGCGGTTTCGTTTACGTCAAGGATTTTAGGGTGGACAGCGAGGACGAAGGCTCGGGGATGGCGGAAGCCAGGAGTCTCAACGCCATTCGCTCCGCTCTGGAGAACCTCGAGGACGAGCTCGAATTTTTTCATGTGAATTCTGCTACTTCCGGTTGTTGAGATTTTCTTGTTTTGCCCTTTCTTCGTCGTCGTTTTAAATCGTATTGATGGCGGAACCAAAGGAGTCGGATTTCAGTTTGATTGCGATTGCTATATGGTTTTTATCAATTGATTGACGATTGAAACTTAAATGCTTTCATTTTATTCTTATTTATTTCTAGATCCGAGAGTTTCGAGAATGTACTACTCACAGTACGATTTCTCATTAGAACAATTTTTAATTGTAATGTTGGAGTTTGAATGTAATAGTTCGATGCTATCGGCTAATTCGTTCGTTGTTGATTTTTAATTGCTTCCAGTTCAATTTTCTTGTCTCTGTCCTATCAAGTTTAAATTTAAACCCTCAAGTCATTTATATTTTACAAATCTTTGTAACCATTGAGGTTCCTCTAGAACGAAGCTCCTTCGGAACAATACCTGGAGTAAATTTCACTCAAGTTATGAACAAAGTAAAAAGGACAGAAAGAAAAGGTCAAGGAAATCACTTTAAGGTTTCAGATTTACGTTAATTGTGATATTGTGTATTAAGTTATATGGTTCTAGCTAACTGTAAAGCAGGCATCCCATTTTCTAATGAGATGATAGGCAGACAACAGAATAAGGGAGCCTTCTACTTGTCATATTCCTTCAATACTTCCAGAATTAGAATGTAATATCTCTTTGGTTAAAGTTAATCTTTGAATATTGTGTCAGATCATTGGCTATATGTCGATTGTGTCTAGTGATCATGAAACTTCCGTCAGCTTTTTAGCCAATGATATCTCTTTGGTCGAAGTAACATTTTTGTTTTCAATATTGTGTTAGATTATCAGCTTTACATTGATTGCTGTTGTATTCTAATGATCATGAAACTTCTTAGTTTTCTTTGCTGACTGAGTTATGCAGGAATATTGATGATTTGAAATAGTTATAGTCGGCAAAAATTGCAATTCTCAATTCACTTGTTTTTTGAGCCCATACTAATACTTGGTAGTTTGTTTCAATCAATTGGAAAATTGGGCGACTTTTTAATTGCTGGCTATTTCGCAGAATAATTGTTTAGTATTTCTTATAATAAGTTGCAAGTAATTTTAGGATAATGACCCTTCTATAAGTTGGCATTAAAGCAGGAATTTTAGTCGTTGGTGATACTAGCATTTTTACTCAATTGTACAGTATTTCATAATGTAATACAGATATCTATGGTTTGGCTAACCTGTGCACATTTAATCAGATTGTACAATCACAACAGCGTGCTGAACGAGATGCTGCGATAACACGATTAGAACAAAGCCGAGTCATTCTTGCCATGAGATTGGCTGATTATCGTGGAAAGAAATATAAAGTCATTGAAGATGCTCTGGCGTTTGTTGGTGATGGGCATGGTGTGGGTCAATTTGTCAGACCAGAGAGTCAGTTGGGTGAGAATTTGGAAGGGCATGAGAAGAAACCTAGCATGTTTATGCAGGTGTTCTTATCAAGCTTGACTGCAGCTGAAAGGTCAATCAGATTGGTGCGTTTTCAAGGCATTTTAGCAAATGCAGCTATTTTTGCTGTAAGTATGCTTGCTTTTCTGCAGCTCAATCAAGTTGCTTTTAACAGTGGAACTGCACGGACACAATATCAGACATCCTACCGGAAGAGAAATGAAAGAGATTTTTTGCTTTTGGATAAATCTTCAACGGGGAACCAATCGAAGCATCTTGATGTTACGTTCGCCAAGGGTTAGGAAGATAGGGTTATCCTTGAATAATGTTTATAAATTATTTTCTTTAGGTTATTAAGCAGTTCGGTGAGCTAATTATTTTGGTTAAAGTTCTCAATATATTTTGCCTCTTGATGCTCTTGTTCAATGTTTTTCATTTGTCACTAAAATAACTTCTTGTAAAATAGGATAAGATTGTGTACAATAGATTCTTTCTTCATGATTTAACATCAGCAGGAGTTATGTTTTTTTCCTGTATCCCTTTTCAATTTTCGAAACATCGTGTGTTTTGTGAACTATTATGTTTACACACTCACAGAGAGACAGTCGCAACCTTTTCTCATTGTACTTGTCTAGCAACTTCTCTTTTTAAGTTCATATCACACGGTTGAGAGAAACTGAGTTGGTGCTTCTTTTTGTTGTTGTTGTTGTTGTTTGGTACGGATTTTGTGGGTGCATGGTCGTAAGGTTAAACTATAATCCGTATTATGTTACTTTTTAAACCTGTTTGGTAATTTCCGTCCTTTCTTAAGTTGACAGAAATAATATTTGTGCATATCTCAGGTTCCTCTTGGGCCCACTTTCGATTCCAGCTGTATTCTGTAACGGAGTCAGCTTATACTTATCTAATTGTTATTTTCTGCCAATATCATTAGCCGGCATTTCCCCTATTGTAATGGGTTTTTGTAGCACATAGCAGCAGCTCCTTTGCGACTTGCGAGTCATTATTCTGCTTACGGCTACCAATATTCATTACTACTGATATGGGTGTGATCCTGAGATTGGCCCCATTGAACTTAGGATAATCACGATTAGTCTTAGATATTTCTTATGGCAAAGGGTGGAGACAAAGAGTTTATGATTGTTGCCTCCTTTGGGAGAATGTGTGTTCTTCTTAGAGGATCCATTTCGTCATCGAGCAATTCAGCAATTCCCCATTGTCGCTTGCTCTTCTGTTTGTTAAGAGAAGTTGTGAGCTTGGCTGGAGTGATTCTTTGAGCAATCTGTTACTTTCTTTATTTGTACGTAGCAAGCATGGATAGATTGTTGGCTGGAGATTTTTGTCTTCAGCTGGGACATCATTACCATTTGTTCCAGCAAGAGTGTTGAGGCTACCATGAGGGTGTGATTGGAACAGTCTAGTCGAGCCTCTTAAGATGATCAATTTTGAGACTTGTGACTCCTGTAGTATCTAAAGGTATTTCTTTATATGACTTGCCCTGAAAGATTATCAATTTTGAGAAGCTGCTCCTTGTCGTATGGAGTTTCCTCACCCTCGAGCGTTTCGTTTCCAAAAAACTAATCTGTGTAAAATCAAGAATAAAAACAAGATTTCCTTTTTGTTATGTTATAGCAAAAAACACAAACAAAACGATATTTATTTCCAACTATTTGTCTATTGGCGAAGACATTCATATCCAACATCCGACGCCACGCCAAAACTACAAATATTTACATCCCTTGTCTATTATGACATGGCACTTCAAGTTTTCCCTAAAAATTTTCCTTTTCCCCTTAATCTTCCAATTGGATCACGCCAACACAAAATCTTCAAAATAAAAATCTGTCGTCGTGTATGGCGTATTTGGGCTGGAGAGAATCTAATTGAGCCCTACGCGGATCTTGGTGGTCCTGGTGCCCAGCTAGGATCACGCTGTGTCAAGCCATATGTGCTTGGAGATATGACAAGAGGCTCCTTGTTGGATCACACTTCATCCACCCAGCTGAATATCTTGGCTCATTTCATAGAGACATTGTTTTTGGGTCAAAACACTTCAGCAGACTCTTAATATAGAAGCCAATTGTGACTAAAGTTCTCAATGGTCATGTTCTCTTTAATATAAAATCAACTTTACATGGAAACTATCAAAATTTGAGCACCCCGAAGCTAACTAGTTTCAAAAGGCTATGCCCCTACCAAGTAGTTGAGCGTCTCATGGAACCACCAAATCCACTTGTCTCTATACATTCTCCAACTTAAGCTGCAGCAGAGGTAGGTGCGGTGCTAAGTAGTGTCCCCTAACCCTTGAGCTGAATCGGGAAATGGATGGATGCATGCATGGCCGCCTGTGAATTATATGGAACTGAGAAGGTGCCAAGTCCAAGAAAAGTTGCAGGGCAACTTGGCTTTGGTCATTTGGACGTACTCCCTTACTTGCCTTTTGTTAATTTCCTCTCAGGGTGTTAAGATACCTACAGAAGGTTAGGCATAGCCTTCCCTATCAACACATATATAATAGCTGCCAGGGAGGTTTAATGCAAAACTATCGGATAAAAATTTCTCATTTTAGCCACTTATTTGTACTCTAGCTATTTCCATTTTATATGTCTTGCTTTCATTTAATTTCATCGAAAAAGTGCCTCTCTCCGTTCTATCTGAGGTCACTGTTTCAGAACTGTACATTAATTGGACATTGTAAAGCCAACGCGCATATATAATTTTGGTTCAAAACTATTTCAGAAGTTTCTTCTTCCAAATTTTCAAATCAAAACCTGATGTGAACCTTTGAAAGTGTTTGGCAAATTTACAACTGTTATATATGACTTGAGAACTTTAGAATAAATATTTCAATAAATTAATAACAACTTATATGGGGAAAATTTGAAAAAAAAAAGTTATAATTGCCAAAATCAAATAAATCATATTTGCTTTTTAAGTAAGTGATTTCGAACACGACATGATTGAATAAAATAAATTTCATTTATTTTCGTTCACATTGCACCAATATAGAGGAAAAAAGAATTAATTCTACTGCTTAACTTAAAATCAGCAGAGGCTGAGGTGTCCATGTCCCTGTCCTCATCAGTTAGCTGCATGCATTCAGAAATAATATTTACCCTGCAATGAACCACCTTCCTTCACCATCCATGGTGTCTTCTTCAATTATGCAAGATTAATATTGCAACAAAAGCATCTGCGTTGAATGTGTTAAAGTATCTTTAGACTAGATATAGGATATACTACTTAAAATGCTCATCAATATTTAATTAACAATGTTCTCAAAATATCTTTAAAGGTCTTTCTGATGTCAAAAATATCCTTTAAACTTTTCACTTTGTTATCAAAATATTGTTAAACCATTTATACTCTGAGTTAAATGACAAAATAGGTACTTTTACTCTTAGAGGGTGCTTTAACCTTAATATAAAATGATAACATATTGACATTAATATAAAATCATAATTTAGATACTGAAAAAACTATTAAATTAACATTCTGCAGGGCATTTCAAAAATTAACTTTCATACTAAATAGTATATATATCAGTCATGGTGAACTATGTGGAAGTTAAGGCACTGTCAAGCGAAGTCAAAGTCATCACAAAACATTCATTAGTATTATATTTGGAGGATAAAAAAGAAAAAAAAATTCTATTCCTTCCTTCCAAAATGCTTCGAACATCTTCTGTGCAACTGAGATAGACCAACAAAATATAAGCTTACAAAGCCTTCGAATATTAATATGATATAAAAATGCATAAAAAACTGGCATGCATGGAACAAAAGGCTTTCAGGCTTTCAGCATTTCAGGATCACATAAATATTATATTCGTGAACGCTGCTAATTAATTGTTTATGCACGAGGAGGTGCAGTTGAAAATGACGACCACCAGTATCTGTCCTTTTGACGAGAAACTTAATGAGAAGGTTACTTCACCATCAGAAGTTTGGTTTTTCTTCTTTTTCTTCAAAAACTTAGCCGTGGGCTATGCGTTAATCAAGGAAGTGGACCTCCAATGCCCAAGGCCACAATATAATGAAACCAAACTAAATGTCAATTATTATGAGAAAATTCCATGTACGTCCAAGCATTCATGTATCTAACACAGTAAGGCCCTAAGCATGCTTCTTTCTCCACTTGATGACGACCAACAAAAGTTGCTTGCTTCTGATCTAGACTTGACCTCGTGCTACGGGCATTGATTATCTATATGGTACTTCTTTTCATCGCATGCATGCATGTTTAATTCCTCCATTTCAAGCTAAGGAAGCAGACGGAGAAGCTTATTTTATTTTATTATTCAAAAACTAATTCAAGAAAAATGAAGAAAACTTAATTATGACGATGTTTCCTTATGAAAATTTGTATGTTGAGGAAATTTTTACTTGAAGTTGAAAGAACATGCATGTTTCCTGTAAGATCTACACATGGATATTAATTAGGAAAAATTGAATGGTAGTACGTAGTCGATGTCATAGGAATTTCTTCATACTTCGGATGCCATCTTGAAACGTTTATTTGCCAACCTTTCGCGCAAAAGGAAGCATCATCCAACATATTTTTTTAAAAAAAAAATATTTCACGTTTAATAAAAATTTAATATCAATTTGTCTTGCCCGAAGGGTTGTCTAAGTTAGGGGAAAGTAGCCCAAAGAGAGGGAAAGAAACCAAGTCTTCTTGTCTACTTAATTTCATAGAGGGAGAAAAGGCAAGGGAGAGTAAGGAAGTAATTTGGAGCTCTTTTCTCTAATATTTCTGGTACCCTTCAAATGCGAAGGATGAGGCATGACAACCCTAAAAGCTTTGAAATGATTGCTTTTCGAGTAGACGAAATGGAAGAATTTCCTGTCTCTCCTTTTATTCGTCTCCTTAACATTGTTTCTTAGATTCCCCTCTTCCTCCATTCGACAAAAAGTTGTTTTCCTAGCAAGATAGGTAGATGAATTCATATATCGAACTTTTTATATATTAAAGTGGAATTTATACGCTAGCTTCTACTCAGATTGAGAGAGGGGTGAATGATTTTAATTTTAAATTAGTAGTTAACTGGACGAAGGCATCAAAATTTAGTTTGTCATTTTACCTTTCTAACAACTTATAGTTAGTAGAAAATATCAGATCCCGGTTCAGTTTCACATCACACAATGCAGAAACCTATCAATTCGACAGTTGACCAGACACAATCTTGTCGTAAATCTAATCAGCGGCCACGTTTCGATATTGGAGATGCCAAGATGTCCAGAATCCAATTGGGACACGCCTACACGTGTTCGAAGACGTTAAAAAAGTACACGGAGATGTCCTGTCGAATTATGCGGGACGACCACGTTTTTTAAAAAAAATAATTAATTAGTTTTTTTCAACAATTAAAATAAATCAAAATCGAAATGACCATCGAGCAAAAATACACTCCTTCCATCGCCGTTAAACATATAACGGAAACATACTCGGTCTTTGCTACGGACTACTGTTTGGAGTACTATTACTGCCTCCAAAAGAGATTTTAAAAAATTATAAAAATATGAAATTGGAATACAACTAAATAAAAGGTAAGCAGATATTTCGATCCAAAATCGGCCGACGAATCGGCGTCCTGCGACTAAATCGCGACCAATGGTTCCGGCTCACATGGCGGCGGGTAGGGGCTCGTTGGCAAAATAGTCGCCGATGTCGGAGAAGAAATCGTCTACTCCTCCCGCGGTGGTGCCGAGGTCGAGATCACCTGAGCCGAGGAGGAAAGCCTCGCTCAAATCCTCGGCTAGGAAGGAGATCGGCGCCGAGACATCGTCAAAGAAGCTCAGCGGCGAAGCCCCTTGTAAGGCGAGGAAATCGTCGAACATTGTTTCCTCGTCGCCCGGGAGCATGAATCCGCCCGGCTCCACCGGAGAGATCTCCGCGCCGCCTCCCACGGTTGCCGTCGGCGGTTCCTCCGCTTGCTTAGTGGAGGAGGAGGAGATGGAAGGAGAAAATGGAGGGGAGTGGCAGAGGAGGACGGAGGTCGGGGAGCAGATGTAGCGGACGTCCTCGGCGGCGGTGTCGCATTCGCCTGAGACGGAAGCGTGGTTATTGCTCAATAGGTTCTCATTCGGAGCCTGCAGAATCTCAGTGGTGTTGCTATCAGCTGCGGTGACCGCCGGCGGCTGTGCGAAGTTTGTAATAGCGTCGGGCCCTCGGAGTCTGATGGCGGCGGAGTCGTACACCTTGGCGGCCTCCTCGGCGGTGTCGAATGTGCCGAGCCACACCCGGACTCGCCGCCATGGGTCTCGTATCTCCGCCGCATACTTCCCCCACGCTCGTCTGCGGACGCCGCGGAACCTCGGGGCGTTTCCGTTCCGGCCTTCGTTCATTACAGGGCCGACCTTGCTCTTCCTCGTGGACGTGGCTGCGGCGGCGACCTTCGAGGCCTTGGCCCTTCCTGCATCGTTCACCGCCTGCGCCACCGCCCGGGCCTGGAGTCGGATCTCGTTCACGTGCCGCCGGACGCGGCGGCGGCTGTGGCCACAGTCAGCATCGTCGCTCGACGAGTCGGTGGCGTCATAGTCGTCGCAAAAGATGCGCACCGTGCGCGTGCGCGTGCGCGTGCGCCGCCACGGCGCTGCGTCCGCCAGGCGACGCCTCGGCTCCGTGGTAACCGCTTTGGCCGTCACCAGGACGTGCTCAGTCCGCTTCACAGCATCCATGTTCATGCTCATGCTCCGTAATCTATTCTGTTCGCATCTATTCGCCGCACGACTACTCTCCTGCATCCAACACACCAAGACCGACCATCAAAATACAATCTTTTCAATCTGAAAAACTATAATTTATGCCTCAAATTCCACACCCCGACGCAGATTTAAAAAAGACAACTCTGAATCAAATAATTTACAGATAATACTCAGAGCAAAAGGAACTAAGACGGAGAAGAATTCCCAAAAAAAAAAAAAAAAGGAAAGAACACTAGAGAGAAAGAAGAACAAGTTCTACCTCGAATAGCCAAGCACCAGCAAGCTAAGAACTTGAATCGCCGCAAGATAAGAGCGAGAACAAGCAAGCTTCCAGTTTCTGGAACTTAAACCTCTGCTCTTCCCAGGAAGAAAATCATCACCGAAGGAAAAAGGAACAGAGAGAGAGGAGAGAGTCAGAGAGAGAGAGAGAGAGAGAGAGAGAGAGAGAGAGAGAGAGAGAACAGAGCTGAAGGAGGAAGATGCTACCGAGACTTGCTGTTTTATAGGATCCATCCGTGTCGAATTCCCAAACCCGGCGCTCCAAGAATTCTTGTGTCTTCTTACTATTTTTTCCTCATATATTTGTTTTTTTTTTCTCGAATATTATGACTTTTCCCCTTTTTCCCCTTCCTCGTGGAATCACGTGTTAATATTTGAAAATAATAAGAAATAATAATAACAGTAATAACGTTGATTTCTATATTAGAATAATTTCCTTAAAAACACTTCCCACCTATTTTCCAACCTCCCATTCTCCTCCTTCCTAACATCGAATCCTCAGACACCTCCAAAATAGCTGTTTCTCTTCTACTGTCATAATATGAATTTGTTAATTAATGAACACTCTTAATTGATTTCCACCTTAATTTCTTACTCGTAATTGCCTAAATTCACACCTCACCTGATAACACAGTTACATTTTAACCTGATCGATTCGATCGACACACCAATTTCATGTGCACCCAAAATTATAATAATCAAACGGGAACAATTAAATTTCCACCCCCAATGCATGCACCAAACCCGAGCATTTTATTTTATTTTATTTTGAAACAGTGGCTTCGTGTACCGTGCCGGTGTACTTACCGCGACCACCCTGTGATCATCATCACGGCGAACAGTGTGCTGAAACACGCCCAATGGCCAAATCGGGTAAAACGGATCGGGCCTTCGCATAGATAGTCAGGCCCGACAGTTAGGACCATTTCGTTTATCGAGGACAATACCTTTTTGAATAAAAATAAAAATTATTTGTCTTTTTCTATTACTAATATCTATTTTATTCTTATATTGTATATTATTATTAAAAATCAATTTTATAATGATGGTTAAAATGATTTATTCCCAATTTTTTAGTATTAGTAGAAAAATAAACTACTATCCAAAACTGCCCCTTTCCTTCTGAAATGAATGACAACCCATGAGATATTTCTGGCAAACTCCATTTGCTAATTTGCTTACTGTCAAGAAACGTCGATGTACTTTGGAGTTGGGATTGAGTTCGACGTTTATTGTGCATATCCAACCAATTTAATTAAAATATAATTAATGGCATAAATAGATTCCATATCTAGGGGAAAATGGAAGACCTTAATTCAATCAAATATTTGCCAATGCCGATAGGTCATTTAAGTGAAGAATAATTAGATACCAAAATGCAAAAGATTTAGAGGAATTTCTTTATATGTATCGAGTGAGATTCGGTCCTTTCATTTATTCATTTAACCCACCCAGCGTTTATGCGTTGTGAATTTTAGTTAACAAACAAAAAATAATATCCAATCATTCAACCCATCATTTTAGACTAGCTAAAAAGATTTTTTTCTTTTAAAAAAAAATTCGGAAATTGACTACCATCCACCTAAACTAAAAAAGAATGGCAACCATTCAAGAAAAAGCAAGTAGCTTCAGCTTGTCATGTCAGCATAACCTATTCAATCATGCTGCATTCGACTAGTAAATAGTGGCTTTATTTGTGTGTGGTCGAGTGAAGTAGAGAATATCTTAGAAATTGACAATCCAGCATAATGCTTCAAGACAAGGCACCATTTTAGTTAGACTAGTCATGGAAGAAAGAAAAAAAATAAGGGAGTCGAATGCTATCTACTTAAACTAAACTAAAGAAATTCATGAAATTGAAGTTGAATATGCAACTCAGTAAGCAAATCTAACATTGCAATAATGAGAGAATGGAAGCTATGGACCAAGAAGCACACAGTAACACAACCCTCAAGAAGCTTGTAAGAATCTTAGTTATGCCAAGAGTATAATAATGAAAAGGAGAAAACAAACCTTCAAACCGAGAACTTTACATGTTACTCAAACTCCATCGTACCGACAGTACATCTGTAGACAATTAAGATGTTTTTTTTTTAAAAAAAACATTGTCTCTATCTCTCTATACATTTCTCTCTATATAGGAAGAGTAAAAGTATGGTTATATTTTTTAAAAAGTATTGTGACATGGGAACAAAAATATAATACAAATTTGATAACAAAATATCTTAATGATTCAAACAAATAATTTTGGTTAAAAATGTCATACTAAAGATTTTTGTATTTGAATATTTCAATGTGTTGAGTTGAAAGAGGTATTTTTTAGTTAAGAATTATATACATATACTTTGCTTTTGATATTTTTATACATTCAAAATAATTAAGTTTCAATTGTAAAATTACCAAAAGTATATAATTTCTAGCCAAGGGGATTTGAAATACATAGAAAAAATGCAAGATTTTTAAGAAAAAAATAGCATGCGTATATGTTTTTTTTTCAGAAAAAAGAAACCAAAATGAGATGCAGACACACACACAATAAAACTCGAGGCAAATTATCTGGGAAATATACATGAAGTAAAACAGAGTATTGATTCAAAATTAGCAAAAGCTAATAGACTGTCGAACTGATAGTTAAACTGTTCGAAAGTTAAAAATTTCGAACTGATCAATCTTTTTCTACTACTGTAGATATTGATAGGGGTGAGTAAAAATTTGATTAAATCGAATAAATCGATCGAACCAACCGAATTAAAAAATTTGATTCAGTTATTTCAGAATTTTGATTATTTTTTTTAAAAAAATCAATTAAGTCGATTAATTCATTTTAAATTTCGATTTTAACTGAATAAACTGAATTAATTAAATTAAAAAAATAATTTATAAATTTTAAATAAATAAATTTATAAATCCTTAATTAATTAATAAATTTTTTATAATATTAAAAAAATTCGGTTAAAAATTGAATTAACCGATAAAATATCGGTTCGATTTGTTCGATTTTTATTGAAAAATTTGGTTTCGGTTCAAAAAAATCAATTTATTCAATTTTCAATTAATTCAATTCAATTCAATTTGATTTTAATCAAATATTACACATTGATAACAAGAGAGTTTCCCCTGAAAAAGCTCATTTCTTCTTATAGCATTTTGGTAATTACCAAACAATATAAACTTTTATGAGATATACATGACTCTTAACACTCAAAACTAATATTCCACTATTGTTGTGGAGGCGGTTGAGGCGGTTTGATAGTTAATGCAGCTCTCAAGTGAAGGGTACCATTGATGAAATAGGAGTTATCTTCAGAAATGAAAGCATCCCAATTCATGTCAATCAAGTTGCATCTTGCTGTCCCACTGGTAAAAGTGTAGCGGCCTCTGTTCTGGAATGCAAATTCTCCCAGGGGTGGCTGCTTTTAAATATTTAATAATTAATTATTAATTTTAAAATAAATATAATGAAAATATGGTTCTTGCAGCAACCACGTAAGTTCATTCACACTAGGTAAAGTCTGTTCATCATAAAAAAAAATCTCATAAATAGCGATGGAAATAACGATCGATTAAATTTTAATCGTTAATTTAGCGATTGATTTTTAATTTCGATCGTTAAATAGTGATCGAAATTTTATCGGTCACTAAATTAGCGATCAAAATTTAATCGGTCGTTACTTTAGCGACAGAAATTTAAACGATCGTAAATTTATGATCAAAATTAAAATTTGATCGTTATTTAGCGAAGTTAAAAATTAATCGCTAAATTAGTGATCGAAATTTAATTAGATCGGTAATCTTAGAATTGGACCACTACAATCCATTAATTTTAAAATATTAATGACGAAATTAGTGACGAATACGAATTCGATCATTAACATTAGCGACTGAATTTGTATTTCGTCGCTAATTTTAGCGATTTAAATTTTCGTCACTAATTTTAGCGATCGAATTCGTATTCGATCGCTAATTTTAACAATAAAATTCTGTTATAGTTTATAAATTTAACAACCAAATGTGAAAATCAATCGTTAATTAGCGATCGAATTCTATTTCGGTCAAATTCGATTCGGTCGCTAAAATTAACGATCGAATACGATTTCAGTCGCTAATTTTAACGACCGAATTTGATCGAATTCTATTTCGATCGCTAATTTTAATGATCGAAACCGAATTTGATCGTTAATTTTAGTGATCGAAACCGTATTCGATCGCTAATTTTAGCGATCGAAATCTTCGAATTCGATCGCTAAATTCAATTATGATGAATTTTTTTATAATTTTTTTGAATTAGTCGTTAATTAGATTTAACGACCGATTAGTGATCGAAAAATCGATCGTTAATCGATATTTTTTTTTATAGTGCATCCAAATATCAATGCACTGAGAGAAAGAAGTTTTAGCCCATCCAAATGGAATCCATACTAGTAGAGCCGCCGTGACGGGAACAATTTGGCACATTCCTCCCTCTTGAGATCCAAGTAGACGATGCATTGTGGGTACGGCCTTTCAAATTCTACCACCTTCAGTAGATGCAATTTGTAAGCCTTCTCATGTGAGATAGAGTCATTGATTATTTTATATATTTGTGCTTTTTCTTTGATGATATACATTTTACTTTCATCAACAAAAAAAAAAATTGTAAGCCCTTCTCACAAAATTAAATGCCTACGGTTCAACTCGTTAGCAACAAGGGCTCGCCGTCTAAAAGGAACTTCAGACTTGAAGAAGTGTGCTTCAATTACTAATTTGGGCACAAGGTCATGATCATGATCCAGGTCATCACACATGAAAATCTCTCTTAGTTTACTGCAACTCAAATAAGCAAAACGGATATGACGGAGGAGGTGAAAACTCAAAATTTCATGAGGTTCTTGCAATACTGTATACTGTGTGCGCGCCCACTTCAGAACAAAGACGTATATAGCATCTTCTGATATTTCTTGAAGGTCATCACTTAATAGAATAGCTTCAATGCCATCCAGAGGAAGATTCATCATTTCGTCTTCAAACCTGAAATAGATAATTCCAATGGTGAGGTTCACAAGTACGTGTAACACATTTGTTCACTTGTAGATTTGCATAGTGTTAGACTCACTTATCTATCTCAGAGTACCATGCCATATTGTAGTTATCGGAAGGGATTCAATCAAGCAGAGGAAATCCATGTGCTGAAAGGGGATACCCATACCTTTTCCTTTGGTGCAGTTGTCCCTCCTGCACTTGCAGTGCACTACAAAAATACCTTTGATTAGCGATCAAATTTTTTATAGCTAATCGATCGCTAAATTCTATTAATGACCAATAAAAAAATTATTAAAAAATTCATCGTAATTCGATTTAATGATCGAATTCTATTTCGATTGCTAATTAGCGATCGATCCTAAATTCGATCGCTAAAATTAGTGATCGATTTTAAATTCGATGGTTAATTTTAGCGGTCGAATTCTAAATCGGTCGCTAAAATTAACGATCGAATTTGGGATTGGTCACTAAAATTAGCAATCAAATTCCAAATCGGTCGCTAATTTTAGCGAATGAATAATATTTTCGATTTGATCGCTATTTAGTGATCAAAGACGTATATAGCATCTTCTGATATTTGGTCTTATTTAACGACCGAAACCGAGTCATCGATCAAATTTTGATAGAATTTTAAAATTAACGAACTAATCAATGCCATCCAGGGGAAGATTCATCATTTCGTCTTCAAACCTGAAATAGATAATTCCAATGGTGAGGTTCACAAAGTACGTGTAACACATTTGTTCACCTGTAGATTTGCATAAATGTTAGACTCACCTAGCTATCTCTTGAAGATCGTGGATGAGTACCATGCCATATTGTAGTTATCCGAAGGGATTCAATCAAGCATGTAGAGGAAATCCATGTGCTGAAAGGGGATATTCATACCTTTTTCTTTGGTGCAGTTGTCCCTCTGCGCTTGCAGTGCACTACAAAAATATTTTTGATTAGCGACTAAATTTTCGATTGCTAATCAGTTACTAAACTTCATTAACGACCGATAAAAAAAACTATTAAAAAATTTATCGTAATTCGATTTAGCGACCGAATTCCAATTCAGTCGTTAAAATTAGCGATCGATTTTAAATTTGGTGGAATTTGATCGCTATAATTAGCAATCGATCTTAAATTCGGTCCCTAAATTATTCCCGTGCCGTCGATTTTAAAATTTGATCGTTAAAATAGCAACCGAAATATTATTCGGTCGCTAAAATTTGCGATCGATTTGGAATTTAGTCACTAATTTTAACGACCGAATTCTAAATTCGGTCGCTAATTTTAGCGACTGAATAATATTTCGGTTGCTATTTTAGCGACCAAATTTTAAAATTGGATGGCACGGGAAGAATTTAGCGATTGAATTTTAATTCGATCGCTATTTAGCGATTGAATTTCGATTCGATCGCTAATATAGCGATCAAACTCAAGTTCGATCGTAATTTAGCGATCAAACTCAAGTTCGATCGCAATTTAGCGATCGAAACCGAGTTCGGTCGCTAAATATTAACGACCGAATCAAAATTCGATCGCTAAATTCTTCCCGTGCCGTCCAATTTTAAAATTAGTGACTCAATTAAATTTCGATCGCTATTTTAACGATTGATATTTCATTTCCGTCATCAAATAGCGACCGAGTTTGAACTGTGATCGTAAATTTGTGACGGATTAAATTTCCGTCGCTAGTATAGTGATTGAAATATATTCAGTCGCTAATTTAGTGACTGATTATAATTCGGTCGCTATTTAACGATCGAAATTAAAAAAAGAGAGAAGTAATTTACAACTTAAGGCAGATTGATTGCTCGAGAAGGATCATATACATCTTGGTAGAATGTAATTTAGCTACTACAATTTGGTGAATTTAGAATCAATCTGTATGCCTTTAAAAAAAAGAGAGTAAGTATAATTTCCTTATAAAATCTTAAGAAAGTATGTAAATACTAAGACATCAGTTTACCAATGGAGACTTAATTGTCCAAGCGGTAATGCTTAGAATGCACATACACTTAAACCAAAAAAAACTTTGGACTGCTTACCTGATTGATTAATTCTTAGTAATATATGCTATAGTTCAGATTCTTTCATGCCGTTCCAAAAATGCTAAAAGAAAAAAAAACATGCAAAAACAAAATCCATGTTATAACCATACCATAACATGTGTGACAATAGAAGATATTTGTAACCTTGTAGAAGAAAGCACTTTTTACAGCAAGAACAGCAGAATTAATGTAAATTGGTTTAACTCTGAGAATGCAAGGAGAACTCATAATGAACGAATCAATCAACTACTGCAGCTGAATAAAGATAATCGGTTAGAAATAAGAAGAAAAAACATCACAATGACAGCAATAAACTTGTCCTGAATTTACCTTAGTTGGGAGTGCCAAAGTTAAAATTGGAACAAGAGAATTACAAGAATTATATTGTCCTTCATTTTTCACATAAACACTTGATGAACACTTTGACAACAAGAATAACTTGAATATCTAGCAAAATGTATTTATCCTTGAATATCTAGCAAAATGTATTTATCTTTCACAAGTAAACAGTATATACATTTACTAGTGATGAAGCCAAGCAAAGAGGTCAATGGAGGGATAGCATTCATGTACACCAAATAATTAGCATATACATCGTTTATAAGACTATGGCTCATATACTTTTTCTTTAGGAGACAAACTCTGAAGTGAATCTTTAGTGGCTTTTGATACATTAATATATATTTTCCCCTTTAAATGAGGCAATAAAAGCAAGTGCTATGAGAATGCAGGAAAATCAAGCAAATCTTCTGGTATCTACAACCTGCAGATATGAGTTAAGCAAAACCAAGAAATTATAAAAATATAGGCAATGTAGATGAATAACTAGTGGTGATGAATTTCATTGCTTAAGATGGTGACTTAGTCAGAACAGATCAAAGAATTTGCCTAACATATATTCTGACAAGTGTTTCCTCAAAAGGAAAACAAAACACTGACAGCCATCACAACAAGACTTGTTCAGGTTATAAATATATCTGACATGGAATAACTCATAACACTTAAATAGATAAAAATTATGTCAAAATATTATTCAAAATTTTGTTGTCCTTTTCTGATCATTATATACAAGAACTATAAAATAATACACTTAAATATGATATTATCTACTTTTAGCCACATCCTCATGATTAGTTTTGTTTTTAGACTATATATTCAGAATCTTTTCCATGTATCTTTAATGTGAAATTTTGATTGTATTCTATTCCCAATGGATCCCTTATTGGTCCGGGTCCTAATAGACTCACCCTCTTAACGGTTCTAACATACCCTTATTAGGAGCCTCCCATCTAAAATAGTATAATATTGTCTACTTTGGGCCTCAAGCTCTTATGATTTTATTTTTAGACTTTATCCCAGAAATTTCATATTAATATAGATATATCTTCAGGATCTTTTTCATGTATTTTGAATGTGAGACTTTAATTGTATTCCAATAAGAATTGCTCAGCCCAATCCAATCTAAGGACGAAGTAGGAATGACATTTTCAACCTAAAGATAATTAAGTCATATTACTAGATTTCCAAAGCTAACAGGTTGTGTTAAATTTGAACTCAAATAAATCTAAATTAATTTGCAATATAAAGGATAATCATCGTTAAAAATTTAAACTGGCTTTATGAGAAAATTAATATAGGAAAAATAAAAAAGCATTAATATTCAGAACACGAAGATGATTTTTTAAAGCTTAGCTTAATGCTTGAGGGTTGAAGATATCAACTCATACCAGTTTGCAATGCACTTGGTGTCAATTCATGGGGCACTGGCACGTCATCTTCATAATGATTTTCATATTCCTCACAATTTGATGTAAGTTCCCAAGAGCATTTTGCAGACTCCAATGCTAAAAGTACATCATAAAGAATAGAATTATCAGCACAAGCAAACGAGAACTTTGGCAACAATATATGTTAGTTCTGTTTTGGTATTTATTAAATTTAGCAGGCATATATATTAAAGATTTAATAATTTATGTATTTGCACAGATGAAATACAACAGAAAAAGAAGTGAAAATAAAAAGATCAATTTCTCTTCCTTAGTTGGAAGGAAATAGAGAAGAGGATCAAATTCAATTTCACACACTTCCTCTTAGGGGTAAACAAAAATTTGGTTAAATCGATCGAACCGACCAAATTAAAAAATTTGATTAGGTTATTTCATAATTTTGGTTTATTTTTTCTAAAAAAATTAGTTAATTCGATTCGATTTTAAAATTTCTTATTCGGTTAAACCGAATTAATCAAACTAGAAAAATAATTTATAAATTTTAAATAAATAAATTTATAAATCCCTAATTAATTAGTAAAATTTTTATAATATTTAAAAAATTTGGTTAATTTAGTTGAAAACTGAATTAACCGATAAAATAGCAGTTCGGTTTGTTCAGTTTTTATTTGAAAATTCAGTCGGTTCAATTGGTTTGAAAAAAATTGATTTATTTGATTTTCGATTAATTCAATTTAATTCGATTCGATTTTAACCAAATACTCAGTTCTACTTCCTCTAATTTACTTCAGCCCAAAATTAAGTAGAAAAGAAATTAAATTTGCACATCAGTTAAAGATCAACAAAACTAAGTGAAAGTATCCTTCAATTCCATTCACATAAACAAGATAAATAAAATAAAGTGAAAATAAAATAATACAATCCATTTCTTTTCTTTCTGGTCGCTGAAACTATTTCATTTTCCTTCTAATAAACACACATAATTAAGGTAACGAATCTAACCAACTAATTTCATGTCACATCTATAGTAAAAAGTTAATGTGAAATAAATTACGCAACAAACAGAAAAAAGGTTACAACTATCTACAATGTGCTATCTAACAAACAACCTTCATTGACTATCTAACATGAACTCAATCTAGAGAATTGTGAAATCAAATATCTTTCTAACCTGACATTCAATCTTCAACATTAATTTCCAATGAAGTTAGCCATAAAATAATCCAGTATAACATTATCCAGTTTGGGCCCAAATACTCATAATTTTATTTTTGGATTTTGTCCAATACCTCATGATTTTATTTTTAAACTTTACTCAAAAAATCTCATACCAATGCGATATCTTTTATTTTATAATTCCAGAATATTTTTGATGTACTTTCAACGTGGAACAAAAGATACTTAAGAACTACCTACTCAATGTCCTTTTATTGATCAAAACATATAGACCAAAAACCCATCATATGTAACCGTGTGCACAACTCATACGGATAGGTTGTAGCACAAGAAAGACAGATAGGTCGCACTGTAGACAAAGGCTGAGATTTTGACGACAGAAAAGGGATACCCATACCTTTTTCTTTGGAACAAGATCGCGGATGAGTACCATACCATATTGTAGTTATCAGAAGGGATTCAATCAAGTATGTAGAGGAAATCCGTGTGCTGAAAAGGGATACCCATACCTTTTTCTTTGGTGCCGTTGTCCCTAATGCGCTTATGGTGGCTGGAGCTGGAGCTGGACCCAGCATCGGGCGGGTCCGCCATGACCTCGATATGGAGGACACGGTTGAGAAGTTTTTCGAGTTGAAAGTGAATTCAAAGTTGTTGTTGGCGGGGGTTGGGGATCCGTTGCATCGCAGGCGCTGCCGATCGGAGCTTTGGAGCCCCTCTCGATTCTTTCATTCTCCCGAGAAAAAATTCGGTTAAATCGAATAAACCAACCGAATTAAAAAATTCGGTTCGATTATTTAAAAAAAAAATTAATTAATTCGGTTAATTCGATTCGATTTTGATTTTAAAATTTCTTATTCCGTTAAACCGAATAAACCAAATTAATCAAATTAGAAAAATAATTTATAAATTTTAAGTAAATAAATTTATAAATCCCTAATTAATTAATAAATTTTTTATAATATTTAAAAAATTCGGTTAATTTGGTTAATTCGGTTGAAAATTAAATTAACCGATAAAATATCGATTTGGTTTGTTCGATTTTTATTAAAAAATTCAATCGGTTCAGTTGGTTCGAAAAAAATCAGTTTATTCAATTTTCGATTAATTCGATTCGGTTCGATTTTAACCAAATCGCCCTAATTCTCCTTCACGCTTGAACCCTAGACACACCCGAAGGCTAATCGGAACCCAATTTGTGGCTTCCCGGCGGAGAGGCGGCAACGACGACGACTTGGGGAGAGAGCGCGGAGAGATCGATGGCTTGAATTCAAAACCTGCCAGCAGAGGGAATTTATGCAAAATCTAAAAAATAGCATTATGTAATAATCAAGTCACAATATCCAAAGAAACTTTTTATTCAAGTTTCCAACGGCTATCTATTTAATTTCCATAGCTTGATTCTTGAATATAAAATTTTTGGCACTATACTATTACACAAGAAATTCTAAATAAAATAATAAAATTGACTTTAAATGTTAAACTCGAATTCCATAAGAAATTCAAAATAAAATGACAAGTAATAAAATGATAAGCAATTCCTATATGTTTGGTAAAAGTGGAATAAAGTGTAGCGGGCATAGTTGAATTGGTTACGATGGAACATACTTATAAAAGAGAGCAAGGATTTGAATTTCGACGAATCCGAGCAATACCCTCTTCCGTCGTGACCAATTGCAGTTTTTCAATTTACCTCCTCACATATAGTCGTAGGCCCAATCATAAATAGTCATGGACCCGATCGTATGGGACCATTGGGGGAATAAAGTGGAGTAAAAATATCATTCAAATCTAGTATTTGGGTGAATTGTCTAAGGTAATACTTAAAAATCAAATAAACTAAAAGCTTATTATTATTATTTTTTTAATTCAGATATTTAATTATTCGGAATCGATTAATTCTATAAGTGATCGACCTCACCATATCAAAATTTTTCATCGAAAAAAATTAATTTGTAATGTATCGTAATTAAGAATTGACTTATGAATATCTAATTAATTACGAAAATACTTCACCATTGCATTGTAACCGCCGAGCCAACTAAAAGCTTACTAGATCAATAATTCAATTGATCACACCACCAATTAAACCAAGTATCTTATTAAGAAAAGATAGTAATCCAACTCTTGTGTCTAGTCGGCCTAAGCATGCACGAAATTATCGTAAGCTTGGATTGTTTGTTTAAGTTCGATTAATCTGACAGTGATCTAGCTGAAACATTGAAGCCAAACCTTCAAACGCATTCGCATATTCTTTTCATTCTTTCTGCGGCGTGAGATATTTGACAACCAAATCGATCAAGATAATTCACAGCATCTAAAGCCAAAGTCATCCAAATCCCGAACAAACGTATAACATTCCAATGATCTACGAGCATCCCAACTGTAAAAGCCTCTAGACATTTGTTAACATCAGAAATTAATTCATAAAGCATAATATGAAACAAAAAAGTCCCGCATTGTAGTTATAGCTGCCATCAATGGCTCTATAGCACCAATATCAACAATCAGGTCAATGGGCCAGCAGGTCATCCACAACTCATGCAAGAGAGAAAATGTCAAAGCATGCACTTCATTCCCGATGTTTTATTCTAACTGTGGACATGCGTTTTAGGGTCTTTAAACGACTGTGTTTTCCCTCTAATCTTGCTTCCAGCAATCTTGCCTTCAAGGTGCTTTCTTTTACACCGGGTGCTAGCTTCGATGAGGACTCAGCTAGATAGGGAGTTTGCTGCTGCTTCCACTGGCTATTTATCTGATGGGCATTTCCTAGATCAGAGTCTTCCTCGATTGAAGCAATCTGGGACTTCCATAACAGGTGAGAATCTTCATGGCATGTAGCACGATCCACTGAATCACATTCAGATATTTCTGTAAAATTTTTCACAGAATTGCAAGCCTGATGCTTTGAACCATTCATCGGAGACAACTTTTGATTTGTATCCTGTTGGTGTTCCTGAGAATGACAGCGACCAGATTGCCGTGATATACTTTTGTCATCAGGATCAAATTTAGTATTTGCATGGTCATCATCAGTTGGAAAATGTACTCTCTGGGATCTGTCAAAAAGCTTCATGTTGTTTCCAGATAGCTTTTCTTTGTCCATGATTTGGTTGTATTGGATGTGCAACTCTGATAAATTTTCATTGCAGTCTGAAGGAGCTAACTTTTCTCCCAGTAATGCGGATGTTCCTTGAGATTGCAGCTTTTCTATTGCATTCTGGTTAACTTGCTTCAGATGATCATGACCTCCATGTTTATGAGTACTCACATTGAGCTCAAAGCAGAGAGTATCACTTGTCACAGAATCGTCTTCATCATCAGCATCATGAGGTGCACTGGTAGCTCCATTTAAGAGGACAGACTCAAGAGATTGGCGCAGTATGCTGCTATGTTTCTTATCTTTGTTTTGGTATAGATTATCACTCTGCAAGGCACTAGCTTTTCTAGCTTGAAGAAATGATTCAATTTCATTTCTTAACCTGTCTGTCACTGTTATTTTTTCTGCCAAATCTCCTTGAGCTTCAACAATGTTCATCTGAACTCGCTCATCAAGCCATGCTTCTGAAATATGAAGTACCAGCCTATCTACTTTATGGCTGCAATCTCTTGGAGATGTTTGCCTCAACTCCCTGACTTCCCGCTCATAATCTGTAATGCCTTTTGCAAATTCATCGCACAGGTTCTCCAAAAGGTAACTTGTTTTTCTCTCTCTATCGAGATCTTTCAAAGCCTTCATGTATACAGCATTCACTTCAGATAACTCTTTCCCTAATTTTCGGTGGAGACTTTCAGATCGTCGTCTAAGATGTCTCTCATCTTCAAGCTCATCTCTAACTGTTTGTACTGCCACTTTGACCTTCTGCTGCTCTTTGTTCTTCCTAATCAATTTGTCTTCAGCAACTTGCTTCATTAGATCATCCATTTCACGACGATATACATGCTGCTCTTGCATAAACTCCTGAATGCGTCCTTGTGCATGCTCTAGCTCCACCTTCAATGCTTTAATCAATGATATGTTGGAATCATGTTGTTCTTCCAGGCTCCAAATGCAATTCAATAGTTTCAAAAATTCTTTTGATGTTCTGAGACCATATCCTGTGTCACCATGTTTTTCTTTGAGATCTAGAAGACTGCAAGGGGCAATTGCTTGACTAATTGAAGCATTCTGCAAGAGGATAAATATTAACAGAGAATCTTTGAGATATTTTCCTTCAAGTTCCTATCTTGTTTTTCTCCAATATAAGAAGTTATGTAAAGTAGAAAAACAAAGAACAAGAGATTTGGTACTTTTTCTTGGTTTGCACCACGAGTTGCAACTTATTGTAGATACTAGTTAAAATTTATCTTGGTACAGAAAGACTGCACAAGGCACAGGTGTACATCGCATGCGGTGGTTCTATTTTAAAATGCACAGGCTTCACAAAAAAATAAATAAATACAGAACGCTAAGAACTGAGAGACGTGATAGGCACAATAGCAGAATGCTCCTAGTCATGCATTATATTGAAAAAACTGTCAAATTTTGACCATGATGCAATCACACTTACCTCTATGGAACTACTATAACTTGCAGGAGATACAGGTTCTACAGCTCTGATTTTCCTTTCATTTAACTTGTAATTTTTGACTAGTGAAGCTGCAACATACCTCCTCAAGCTACTTGCACTTTCAGGCTGGCATGAAAACCAGAATATGTTCATTAAAGGTGATTAAAACATCTCAACAAGTTTCTAAGCAGGCAAACGCTAACTACCAAATTAATTCATGTCTAACAAAGATTTGGTGCTGCAGCAATAATAATTACTAAAAGTACAATGTCTAGCAAACCAAAGCACCTAGCTTTTCTACTAGAAACTGAAAATTAAGCTAAAATATACTTGTCAGATGAGAAGCAGTTGCAACAGAATTGATTTTCTCAAACTAATTGGACTAGAAAGATAATGACTTACCAAATTATCTCTAATGAGAAGCTAACAAAGTCAGTTTCAGGAGAAGTAAATGAGGATAAAATGAGAAAAAAGAAAACTGTCTTTTTTTCCTTTCCTAACAAAACAATACTCAAGTTAGGGGATGCATCAAAACCTCTTCTCTAAAATCATAGTAAAACTCTTTTCCAATTCTCCAGAAGTAGAATATTTGGAGTCCCAAACTAAAACATTGATTAGCTACATAGCTTCTAGTTTGGAAACCACAGTAGAATACAATAAGCCCACACCTTCAGAGAGAAAAATCAATATAATGCTCATTAAAGATAAAGAAAATAAGCTTACAGTAACACCACAGGAACCTAAATTTGGTGTAGGTATAGCTTGTTGTTGCATCAATTATAAGAAGTAAAAAAGCTTAATAACAGGTAACTTGTAAAGAAGAACACTAAAGAAAGATAACCTGAAAAGAACTTAATAAAAAATGAAAACTTAATGAATATTTGCCTTCTCTATATCAATACATAAGGTCTTGTCAGGTTGAATTGAACAAGTGTAAAAAAGCAATATGTATATAACTTTCCAGGAGGATCAGAATCACATGAATCATATTTCCAATGAATGGTCATCTAGCAAAGAGCCTAATACAAAATTCATACCATAGTAATAGTCACACACTTAAACTCAAGTTAAAAATAAGAAGAACCTTATGCGTTGAAACACCTGGAGCTTTTGCTGCCCTTATTTCATATTGTTTGATAGATGATCTTCTTATATGTTCACAGGAAAAAAATCGTCGTTCTAATGAAGAACATTCCATAAAGAACATCGATGGTTAATCACAATTTTACCACCAAGTTACTCACAAGATCCACCACCTCTCTTCTAACTGAATGCTCAAATGGTAATTAATGCCTTGCAAGCCTAAAGGGGAAAATAAATCGAAGGAGGAATCCAATGTTTTTCTTCTTTTTGATACTCCAGTAAGAATTCATCCATTTTCACAGAAATGTGCGTAAAATGAGTTCATAACCATTAATATCGACGTGAACTACAAAAAAGATGCATCGCAAGAAAGGCATCAAGTCGAACACTTAAACAACAATATCAGCCAAGAAACTCACCTGGTCGTCGAGACCATCATCAAGCGCCTTGCCCTCCCTGTGTCGTCGGCCCTTGTCGCCTCTTCGGCTCATTGCTGCGTAGGGCACAAGGTCCTGGATCTCCCACAGGTTCGCCGCAAGCTTCCGCGCCGACACCGAGCTCCGTTTGGGCTCGCCAGGCTCGCCCTCAGTACAGCCGGGCGCTCCCAGCTTCCAAGTGGGTACCGGAGTGGAAAGGCCGCCCTTTTTCCCCGCCGCAGCCCCTCTCCTCAACTTTACCCTTAAAGACTCCTCTTTCCCACCACCTCTGCCGCCCTCATCATCAATTGCGACCGCCTTTCCCCCTTCCATGGCCCCCCACCGACACTCGACCGTCTCCGGTCTCTTTTTTCCTCAAAAATCAAATATTTTTCCATCAGAAGCAGGGGCAGGAGCCGCACGCTCTTGCCGTCGCCATGTCCTCCTGACCTCTCCTGCTGCTCCTGAAGCAGGCAGAATGCTTCTAGCAGCACAGTCAAGATGGGCCCTTAGTTTAAAGAAATGGGGTTTGCTTGCGATAACTGCTATTTTCTCCGCTCCATGGGAATACGAGGGAGCGCGGCAGAGAGAGTAGGTAGATCAAGCAGCGAATCCAATGGGGGACAGGACCAGGGAGGGGAGGGCTTCCCTGGAATTTTAAATGCATGAAAAGCTTTGAGGGGATGGATGCCATGTCTTGGTGTGCAAACAGAGAGTCACAGAGGGTGGCCCAGTTCACGAGAGGTTGGCAATTCGGAATGCAACTTCGAGGTTGACGACAAACTTGTCCAGACGTCGTGACTGATTAGGGAGGGAATGCCATCCACCACTCCACCAGCCTTCATTCTTTTCTCTGTTTTTTCCAAGAATTTCCTTCCTTTTTTATTCTAATACATGATAATTGGATTTGGATAATACCAATTTAGGTATAATCTCCATTTTTTAGTAAAAAGTCAAGTACATTAATTGTTTTCTTTTAAGAAGTATGAAAAACTCTAAAAGGTCTCTGTTTCTGAGGCAGAGGAAGTAGTTATATCTCGATGAAGTTGACATGGCATAATTGTCATGTTAATATTCCATTAGATAAAACAATGTTAATGAATAGTAGAGGTTTGACCAAAAAAAGATTGACATCTCGATCTTAATTAAGAATCAAACTAATTCCAAAATAAAGTTTATTTTCTTTTTTGTAAGATTAAGATATGGCTCCCGACACATGATATGTTGCATCTAGTGTTGATCTGTGAATCATATAACTGAATTAACTAAATTCAGAGTTGACTAAATGTTGATAATTTCATTATTAATGCAGGAAGATGACCCACGAAACTCAAGCAGAGTTATGCAGTTGAAATCTTTAAAATTGTACACAATTGATGTCATATCAATCTCGGTCATGTCCATCAGTCCAGTCATTGTTCTGTTCTGTGACAAAAACTAATTCCCTGTTTTGGAAAACATGAAAGAGACGTTCTATTTTTAAAAGTTAGTTAAATTGATATTGAATTGAATTGAATTTGTCCTTTGGGGAAATCACGTCCCAGCTGTGCCTCATGAACATTCAAAAAGCTGCAAGGAAATGAAAGAAAAGACGTCCAATTTCTCATCTAACACTAAACTTGCACTCTTCTCCCACATATCTGCACCCAGATTTTGTGTGCGGGGCAAGGTAACAAGTCACAGTCGCGGTACTGCAGCTGATAACTCGACGATAGTCAAGAGGGAGCAGGTCATGTCCTCCCACGTATCCTTCTCGAACACAATTCGCAAGGGGCACATAGAAACTATGGAGTTGGCCTCGTCATGAGCCTAGGGCTACAGGATATTATTTGTACTTTACAAGCATAGGACGAAGTCCATTGATGATATTGTACCAGATGAACACTATCAGTGCCAGTACCATTCAATCGCTTCCCAGTTTCCAAGATTTCAAAACTCAACTGCCAAGGGAGTAACTGTGTATACATTTCCAAGTGACCATTAAAGATAGAGAGGTTGCTTTTGATATCTGCTTTCTATGGAGACGTGTTTCTTTGAAAACTCTGTAGAGTTAATAACACATAGCACAAAGCTCCTCTGCTCTTAATAGAACAATGATAGAAGCACATGCTCATTGTTGAATGCGTGAGCATTTACAGAGAACTAATGCAGAATTCCATGGATGGTAGGCTCCAATAGAGAAGCATAGGGTCACACATGAAGCCCACAATATTCAAAGGCCGAAAAGTTCCATAGCATGACTTTTGACTGAAAAATTTAAGGCAATCATGGTTGCATGTTACTGTTACTGTCCGCGGAGTGCATTCGGCCATTTGCAGATCTAAAGCTGTTTTTTGGTTTCTGATAGAGGGGAGTTTATTGTTCCTTTCTGCGTGGCCCAAGCATCCGTCAACTAGAATTGCGTTTCCTAGTTTGAGGCTTTGAGCCATGAGGCCTACAGGAATATATTGGATTCTCTACTCCATTAGTCTATAGAAGGCATAATTAGGATTGATTAAGAACATGATTAGGAAATGCAGAGCCTAATTTTTTGCTAAGCATGGCACAGGAACAGTCCTCACATGCAGCAATGAGATTTAAGCCTCAGCTGCTCGTCAAATTCAAATTACTATTAAACACTAGTCACATGAACTTCACTCTTTTTAGTCCATTACAATTTGGCATCATCAAGCCCATTCTTTCAGTTTTTATTGCACCTAACAATCATCTTACATCACCTTCGCAGCTCGAAACTAGTAGAAAGATAAACCACAGAAAATATTGTGCACAAGTTTCTAACAACTTCCCAAGTACAAGATGCACACAGAACACATACTTATTAAATTGATCAACCTACCGATCTCCTCAGCGGCACACAAGCTTAAAAGAAAGGAAGAACTGTAGTTGAGATTGTGGAACATTAGTATATGATCCAATGAATGCTTTAGCTAACTAAAGGAAGCATCTTAAACATACTAGTCGCTAAATTAGGATACTGGAGGTTCTAACTTGATGAAAATCCACGAACTCCCCCTCTGCTGATATCCAACATATTTCACTTCAATTTGTTTTAGCTATCTCTATGTTTCATCGAGATATGAAAACCGGGTTACAGGAAGTAAGTTAATTGCTGCTTCTTTCTTGAGCCTCCATCACCATATAACTCGTTCCATTGCTTCAACTCGCTCATAATGGATCCCTCTGGAGCAAAACTGGCAGCTACCTGTGTAGCAATCGATTTATAGGATTAAATATGATGGGAAAAACAACTCATAAGCAGGAGGAAAACAACCATATATTCAAGAAAATATTAACTTCAACGACTACCATGGTGAGCGACACTTTATTACGCCACCTTAGAAACTTGAACCAGTGCAAAGTGCTTGGATGGGTAATATCATTTTCGATATTAGTACAAGCTTCATGGGTGTCAATCGTATCTAGTTTAGATTGTATGTCATCTTGTACGAAGTTAAGAATGAAATCTTAAAATCATCCAACCAATCACTGGGAAACAAATACTTATCACGCTCTATGGGAACCAAGTTGGAACAGCAAAATTATGTTATATTAACCAATTCTGGTTGGATCTTAGTAATAAATGTTTGGAATCATATGATATGGATATACTTAGTATAATAGAACTTTTTAAAGATTTCCTGAGACTTCCAGCACAAATCTATCAAAATTTGTTTGAATTTTTTATCCCAAATATATAGAATAATACAATTTCAACACTCAGTTTTCTTCTATTTTCCAAACATAGGAATTTGATTCAACTTAGGAAATAAAATGTTTCTATTTTGTAAAATTTTACGGTTCCAAACGAGCTGAAAGAAGTAAACTGCTACAGGATAAGGTAATTAAACTCACTTGGTCCTTTGCCTGCCTCA
Source organism: Curcuma longa (assembly GCF_044706935.1). NCBI lineage: Eukaryota > Viridiplantae > Streptophyta > Magnoliopsida > Zingiberales > Zingiberaceae > Curcuma > Curcuma longa. The sequence goes on along the minus strand of NC_133863.1, from coordinate 3,260,272 downwards.
TGTCTTCCATATTTAATGGTCTTAGGATCAGGGCTTCGTCCTTATTTTCCTTACAGCCCTCTTCTTGGTTATCCATGCCCTTTTGCTTTTTCTCCTGAAAAGAAAGGAATGTCGTTGAAAATTCTAAGAGTACAAAAATATGCAGACAAACACTTATTGATGAGTATGAAAACAATCTGGGTTTATTCAGTTTATTATACTCTTTATCTTCTTCGTGAGAAGCCTCTTGCAAGAACTATCAGTGACACTACAAGACATAAAGGAGGATCTGCTACAAAATGAAAAGCAAGAATATAAACTAGGCAGTAGGTATTCATACTCGGATGTCTTGTCAGGAGTTAAAAATTGAGAAGTTTTTTTTCTACAATTTCGACATCAGATCATATTTAAATTTTAAACTGCTAAAAGTCCTGATATCCTAGCTAATCTTGAGCTCTCTCGGCCATCATTTACATCTTTAAGTGAATAGGTTTTGTTTCCCATAAAAAGGAAAAAATAGTTACAAAAGCTTCTGCCAATGCGGGATCCCACGAAAGTGTCGGGCTACATTAGATCAATTGTATGGTGCCTTATTTTGCATTTTTGCACGAGGCTATTTCTGGAACTCGAACTCATGATCTCAATGTCACATAGTAGCAATTTTACCATTGCGCCAAGACTCTCCTTCGAAAAAATAATCATAGACAATTAATAAAAAAATCTTCTTGATACTGTGCAAAAAATGGAAAGAATAAATACCAGCTCCCTGAGTCTTTCTGCTTGGATAAGTTCTCTAACAGGACGATATGCAGATGTTGTGCAGAGGGTCTGCTTTCAAAAGTAATCTTAGTAGAAAGAATAGATTATTCATTATTGATTCATCACTGAACAGACAAACCTTAAGATCACTGCCGCTATAACCCTCTGTCATTGTTGCAAGCTCCTTGTAGTCAAGATCTTTGCTGGTCTTCTCCTTCGACAAGAGTTTCCTCAGAATAAGCTCCCTGTTTTCCAGGGATGGTAGGCCAACCATTATTCTGTTGATCATAGATATTGGAAATTTTGGTTAAAATATAACTTTGTCACACACTATTTTCTTTTGCAAGCTTAAGGGGAAGGAAAAAGATGACAAACCTGCGCTCAAATCTTCTGATAATTGCTTCATCAAGATCAAAAGGTCTATTTGTAGCTGCAAGAACAAGGATTCTTTCCCCAGGCTTTGTCATTAATCCATCCCAGTGTGTCATGAATTCATTTTTGATTTTCCTCATTGCTTCATGTTCACCAGCCCTGTTTCGCTGCCCAAGCATGCTATCAACCTCGTCAACAAAAATGATAGTTGGTGAGACCTTGGCAGCAAGAGTAAACAAAGCTCTAACGTTCTTCTCATCTTCCCCAAACCATTTGGATGTAATGGTCGACATGGAAACATTTATGAAACTTGCACCTGCTTCATTTGCTATGGCCTTAGCCAGCATTGTCTTGCCTGTTCCAGGTGGCCCAAACAATAAAATCCCTCTGCAAGGCTTAAGAAGACCACCTTTAAAAAGGTCTGGCCTACGAAGGGGAAGCATAACAAGCTCTTGAAGTGAATTTTTGGTATCATCCAGGGCACCTATATCATCAAACGTCACCCCAATTTCATTTGCTGGAATAACCTCTGGTCTGATACGTTTTTCAAATTCATTGTCTGGTGTAACTTCCTGAATGTTAAGAGAAAGTGGAAAAAGAAATGAAGGATAGAATCTTAATGAAAAACTCCATTAGCTCTTTGCAAGTTAAGTGGAAAGGAATTAGCATACAGGTGCTTTTGGAGGTAGAGATGAAACTACTTCATCCTTTTTCACCACAGTAGACTTTTCTGACTCAGTTTTACTTTCAAGAGGTGAAGGTTCTGTTTTTGCCTCGCAAACTCTAACAGTCGTTGGGTTGTCTTTTGCAGATTCCTATACATTAGGAGACAGTTAAAGCATGTGCCGAGATCTATATCATGTATGATGTAAATCATGAGTACAAAACCTTCATTGAATTAGCATTCCCCTCGAGCTGTGACTTTTCCTGATTGTCTAATTTTGTTCCTTGAAATATGCTTAATGCATGGGATAGACTGATCAATAAACAAAAGGAAAAAAAAAGAAAAGGAGGACTGATCAATAAACCAAAAAGGGAGGATAAGGAAAACAAGATAAAATTGAGATAACCCCCCAAAACATAAAAGACATTCACTCAAAAAAGAAATGACAATATATATCAGACCTCATAGAAGAAATGACAAGTTTTCCATTTCTGTATTCAGGATCCTTGGTATTCATCAAGTGGTATGAAACTGCTGACATCACAATTTCCTCAACGTATTTACCAAGAAACATTGTGTCCGCATGGCAGATCGAACCCAGATCATCACAATCAATATCATTTGCTGCAAGAACTTCAATAATGTGATTTCGATTATCTTGAAATTTAATCATTTTCATGTCTTCTTCCAATTGAGATTTCCAGCTAACACGATGTGTCTCATCTTCAGGTGGCTTAATTTCAACGTTGTATGGGAATAAAAGAGTGACCTTTTCATCCACTTCACTATTGTCACTGCCATCATCTGTCTTCCTTGAACCAAGTATCAACACCGTCCCTGATATCCTTTTCAGAAAATTTTCAAATAGTGAATACATTCTCTTTGATGTAAATAAAAGTTTGTCAACATCCCTTATGTAGAGAATAATTGGACTGCTCTTGGACAGTGAATGCAGAACCTGGAAATCAACAGCTTCAGCCAATAATCAAACTGAAGGATGTAAGATGTCAAAGAGGAATTACTTGGCAATCAAACTAGTATCATCTTGTCCCGACGATAACAATTAACATACCCTAGTGAAGAACCCAGTACAATAAGCAGATACCACATAGAAAACAAGTACCTTGTAAAGAGATTGTACAAGTAGTTTCTCTTCAAAAGGCCAGCTTGTAGTTCGCTTGAGAGGAGCTGCATTGAACCAAAAACTATGAAGAACCAGAATAATATATTTTCACAAAAATCTAGACGGGCAACAAGAAGCACCAAGTAGTCCATAAATTTCTCATGGAGCCACACAATTCTGTCAAGGCAATGACTTAAGTAGATTCACCAAAGATCGTGTTATTTTCTTTTGCCTACCTGGAATAGCAAGAGAGCCATGTGATCCTAGACAGTTCATCTCAGTTGAAACAGAGGCATTTCTTCGGAATTTTGGCATGTCAGTTGGGCATGCTGATCCACTGTAAAAAAAACATGAATAAAGAAAAAGAATAATAAGGTTGTATATTGTTACATATGACATAAGGATAACTTTCTGTTTGTAAAACCTTGAATTTAGTTCAACGCCACTGCTTTGCCTGTGCAATATTCCTGCAATAACCAACTGGTTGTTGTTAGCCTTCAAAATTAGCAACAACATTTTGCAGTTCTACAAACATATAGATACCCCATTTCTAAGTCAGTTGAATCCAAATATTCTAAGCATAAATGACATATCACACAACAAAAAGACCTAAAATGGTTATCAGTCAATAGCAGGAAACTCTCAACTTTTAATTGCAAAATAAACAAGTATTAAGAAAAAGTCTCCAGTAATACCTTTTAGTTCCTCTTTCTGAGAAATGATTGGAAGCGATCCAAGTAAATGAGACATTCGCTCAAGTGTTGTCTCAGATATAGATCTTTGTAATTTCTATAAAAAGAATAAAAAAGGAAATTTTACAAAGTGTTGAACTAAACTAAATATTTTGTGGACACAGTTATAAAAATGCAAAAATCATATAATGATAGCAACCTACATGTAATTGTACATTGATGAATAATAAATATAAATTTAAGGGAACTACCTGGCTCAATCAACCCTAAATTCTCTTCAATACTAGTAGTAACAGAAGAACCACATAGTGACAAAAAGAAAAAAAAGGCATGGCCCAGAAATGTAAATATGATATCACTTTATCCTGTATTATACTAAAATTTACAATGAACATATATGAAGCATGTTACTGTCTACTTCTAAGTTAGATTTGAATGGACTTGGGACTAATGGAATTCCAACAAATTTCTATGATCTTACAGGAGGTTTAGTGGTGCATCCATACTTGCTCTGTATCTGAAAAAAATAAACCATAAATTAGTTGAAGTTATAATAAAATATAAATTCAATATGATGATTCAGATATTGATATTACTTAGAAGGCATACCCTAAGTGTGAACTCGGTGACATCTAACAGCAGCAACTTAGAGTCAAAACAATGAGCCAGTGCTTTAGCAAGCATCTGGTGATATAATTCTTCAGATAGAACCAAAAAAATCATCAGTTCTTATTAGAATAAAAGATGCATGTATCAGTGAACCATAGCTCCATGACAACATACCGGCAGGGCCAGATAGCAAAATAGCACGACTTGCAGGAGAAAGATTTCTAGTGTGCTTAGAAAAATCTGCTTGCTTCAAATGAAAATAGGCCGCGCTAGTCAGTCTCACTCGAGTCAGCTCACTATCATTGACAAAAAGAATTAGCCAACATGATACGAAACATTAATAAGATAAGATAATAGATACTAACTTCTATATACTGAATTGAGAGCATCTTGAAACTAATCTTACACCTGCTCATGCAATAAATACAAGAATAGGCATCTTATATAGATAAATGATGGAGAACATCAAGGTTGAAAATTCTGAAGTTCATTTTCAAAACCCAGCTCGCTTAAACTTTTCCTTGGCATACCAAACAACAATGTAAATATCCATTGCAGTTCCATAAATTGGACTAGGCACAATTAACAGAATGATTCACATTGGAAACAAACCTTTTCGTGGCATACCAAACAACAATGTAAACGTCAGCTGCATTTCCACAAAGTGGACTAGGCACAATTAGCAAAATTCATCCACACTGAAATTCTAAAGAAATGAAAAATCGATGGGGAACTGCCCATCTATCTTTAAAAAAATTGCAGATAAAGGTCTGTATCATTTTCCAACATCTGCCATGTCTAGTCTACACAAATCATATAAAAACAGAAAAGGTAAAGGATAAAAACCATATATGTTCAATGCAGTAAGAGAATGTTGACGGTCGCTAACAATCAGCAATGAAATGTAGCTACTTATGAACCAGGTTTGTGATATATAATTGAAAGGGGAAAAAATCATCAATTGATGCCAGCTACAATCGTTTGGCTCAAGAGAATCTTAGGGCAAAGGACAAAGGCAGCACTTATATCTACCTATGAATGCCAGTTATATGATTCAAATAAAAGAGCACACAGCAATCTTAACAGCTTCAGAAAATAATAAAAATTTAATCTTATTCAGAACAAAGTTCTAAAATATCTCAGATAACACAAGCAGCCAGAGCATTAATTTATACCAACTATATACATCACTTTCTAAATAGCAGCCATCTCAAGTTGCTCTATTGTTTGGCTCAAGTCTACTGTCTTGTAAAATGATAATAATCAGAAACTATAGCATGTGGAAAACCCATATAATTAGCTAGATTCTGATCAGGATTATTTAAAATTTAATTTTGGGTAAAAATTTCACATGTCAATTTGGCAGCATGTAATGCCTTGTCTACTTGGAATCCATTAAAGTTTACAAACCGTTTAAATCAATTAAAGTTGCAAAGTCTCTTGTTAGAACAATACAATCATCTTATTAGGAAACCAAGTATGCGAAGAGAGCAATACAATCATCATATTGAGTATTAGCTTGCTTAATATTTAACCTCCACAAATTGGTGATACTAGAATTTAAAAAATTTGACAAAATGAAACAAGTCAGAATATATAGATGTACCATTTCGTGAGAAACATCCGTACAAGGCATTTATAGGAGCACCTCTTTACCTTAGATAATAGGGGAACTGATTAAAGGTAGCATTGCTATCCTTCCCGTCCACAATCAACCTCTTCAATTCCTGCTCAACATTCTCCACACTCAAGCCAGAAGAAGAACTCCCTTGTGTTGCTGCCCACCTGCTCATCGTCTGACCAGACGTCAAGCCTAAGCCAACACCGATGCCGAGCCCCACACTCAACGCTGATATCACGATATGCTTCTGCTCCATTCTTACACCACGAAACCCTTGTGACACGTCTGGGTTATTTCTTTCAATTCGGCCACTTCGCCCTGGACGCCACAGAAGAGACCGGCAATCAAACAGCTTCCATTCGGAGGCAGAAACTGAAATTTTGACTTAAAATTAAGAGGTCGAGAACAGAACAGAGAAGTTTGGAAACTTAATGAACATAGTCGAGTTAAAATCGATACATACCAGGAAAAAATGTCGTTTGAAAATTCTTTGTTTCTCAAGAGGATGCAACTGGATGAAACAACTTAAATTAAAAAGACAACCGCAAATCGACGTTTATGCTCGAAAATCATCTCCTTTTTTTTTTCTCAAGAGACAGCGCACATCAAGAGAGTTGCCCACACTCGATGACCCGCTTCAATCAAAATCGTAAATCAAACTAATGTTCGTTCAAGAAAACTTGAAAAGGAACGTTTTTTTTTCTCATTAGATTCTCAGTAAACAGGAAAAAAATGACTGCAAACAACCTCCGAAATACGAAAAAGAGAAAGGAATCAAGATCGGAATGCCATTGTCAGAAAGGGATCTACTTCAACTTTGCGCTTTCGATTCTCTTCCTCCTATCGTTTCGACATGGTTGAACTGCTATCTCCCGTTGGTTAATACGCTTTATATAGCTGGCGGTTCTTACGGATCCAAAACCTTAAAACAACGCCGCAAGAAAAGGTGCCAAATTTTAAAACCTATTTCTACCCACCAAAAGAAACGGGTGTCCGAAGACGAATGACCGGCGGTCAAAACACAGCCGGATTGGGCAACTGCGACTGAAGAGTCCACCTTCCTGCCGCTTTGTTCGGTGGGTGTGGACTCTCAAGGAACTCATTTAATTCGTCCTCTGATACGCCCAATGCCAAATCTTTGGTCTGCTACAAGCCCACGCCCATCGTCGTGCTCATCAAGATTGGTGTGCCGACGTCAAGGCATGGGCGTGAGGGCATCTCCATTAAAGAATGTTGCTGAAGTTCCCAAGCAACATGCATGCCACCCACGTGTACCTACGTTTTCCGGCGCCGCTGGAGATCCAAGGTACGTGCTACCATCTAAATAGGCAACTACCTCAGAGCTAAGCGATTCACCTTCTCCATTGATCGTCCGCAGGCACTCGTAAGTCGTACCTTTGAGCTTTCTACCGCATTGGGGTGCGCAGGCAACGGCCATCGGAATCCAGCAGCTGAAGAAACATACGGCTGAGCTTCTACTCCCAAGCATTATAATCAATCAAACGAATGTCATAACTTTGAAGCTCTACTGTAATTTCTCACAATTATATAATATCTTAATATTTAATTAAATTATTTAAGTGTTAAAATAAAGTTAGTGCGTTAACTGATAAGCCTTAGTGTCAAAAATATAGATGATTAAATTAGATGCTTTCTTGTGATGAAAATAGTGGTTACAATGACAAGAAGCTCAGAGTTCCCCACAATCACCTGTAAGACCGAAATGATATTAGAACATACAGGGAACTGGATGTTTTTTTGTGTCGGTAACAGGAATTGATGAAATGAACCTACAGCAAGAAATTTCTTCAGATCTCGTCCAAGTGCAATCTCTCTGACAAGAGAAAAAGCTCTGTTGATCTCACACCTCACTTCAAGTGCAATTTCACAGCTTGATTCTCAGGGATGCTCACCTCTGGAACATGAGGTGGAGATCTGAGATGCAAAGTTGCAGACATTCAGTGGTGAACTGAAAACAAAGATAAACATTGAAAGCAGCAAAAAGGTCTACTTGTTAATGACGGTGGTAGCCTTCGACCACAAAAAGAGCATGACCAAAGAGATTAAGAGGCCATTGCAAACCAAGGTTAGTAGATGATAGCCAACTAACTCCAACAGAACCCAGGTAACAGTAGCACTAATGAACACTCCAGCTGACATTTTCTTGTCCCTCCATAGCATCACGTTAGCCGCTGTAATGGAGTAAAACCAGGAAACAAGTATGGAATAAACAACATAGTAATCCATCAATGAATTAATACTCTGAATATTTGAAGGAAGAATTAATGAAGAAAGTAGTTATATTGAACCGTTTCATTTGACCAAACAAGAAATCCACATAAAGATCGTATATTTGCGTGTAATTCATGTAAATATTAAAGGAATCCTTATGCCCTACTTAATTCACTCCGATTCCTTTACCATATACTGTGAAATGATTCTAACTAGCATCTTAATTTCATGGTTACATGTAATGTCCGTTTATGATTCTTTGTATAGCTAGCTATCATGTTGTCAGTTCTACAAAATAGTGTTTCATTGCATCATATCACCTATATTGAATGATCGGATAGACAATATTCTTTCTCCATTAATATTCACATGCTCTGAGATGCATCTTCTTCTTGATCTTAATCTAGTGTTTTTAGTTTGAATTGGGAGTAGCCTGAAGATTCCCACCTCCCCTCCCTTTCAGTACTAGCCACTTCTTTTTCCTCTATCTACTGTTCTTAATTCGAGATAGAATGGCAAGAAGATTCCAACCTCCCCTCCTTCTCAGAACTAGCTGCCTCTCTTTCCTTCACAACATATCTTGGCATCAAATCAATGACGACAGACTACTACATCACCACCTCCCTACTCTCCACCATTAACAAATGATCCTCATGAAAATCCGCTATCTTGTCTCCCTTAGCACCGTCCAGCACTTTCAGTAGCATTGTAGGAATCTTCCTTTGAAGTTGCTCTTAACATACTTCAAAACTTGTGTTATTTACCGCATAGTCAAACATTAGTGGGGCATGTTGAAGACGTAAAGATTGAACAAGGATGATGGGTCTTCCTACAGGACTTCAAAAAATTACAAGTGCCTAGTCATTTATCATCATATCTAATGCAAACAATAACAATACTACAGCATGCAACACGTAATATACCAATGTAGAATATGTTATATTTGTTAGTTGTGTGTGCATATGATTAATATCTAGATTGTTTATTACTTGCACGATAAATATTTAAATTAGTACAGGCAAGTTATGTGTTACCACATCAAAACTTTAACATTTCATAAAATTCATCACAAAATCCACCTTAATTTATGGATCATCAAATGAACTAAACCATTCCTTTTGTTTCTTTTAACTGCATAGGCATCTACCAAGACGCCCCCCTTGGTCTACTTATGCGCCCATCAAGAGGGACCGCACATTGCATATATGTAATCCCTTGGCTTAAACACTCCTATGGCCACATATTTCAACTGCCTAGACCACTTTGTATAACATTGCACAGTGCAATATTAGCCTTGTATCTTAATTTACTAAGTGATATGTAATTTCGTTTTATGTTTCTTTCTAGTACTGCTATATATGATTCCCCAAAAAATATATTCTACCATGTTAATCCTTTACAAAGCCAACTAATAGTTTTTATAGTTTCAGACAAACTGCAAAAGGTTTACAGGTACAACTGCCTGTACTTTGAAAAACTGTAGGTGTAACTGCAAATGGTGGGCGGTGAAAAGCTAGGAAAGTAGCAAAGAAATATTAACTACAGTTCTAAACTAACAAAGCAAACCCTGTGTGTAATGTAGCAACTACCAATACAAATACTCAATATGTTTATATATCTTTTTATGCCTCCTTATGGTTCTAAAATTTGTATAATAGATATTTGTAGGCATACTCACATAATTTGATAGCTAAGAAGTCCATTAACGGTAAGTAATAAGTGTTAACTTTCTGCAAGGATATGTACGCTAAGCTCTAGTATGGAAGGATAACAACGAATTATATACTTGTAAGGATTTATTTCAATTTGACTCTTTTTTCTCATTTATTAACCGCCCAATTAACGAAAAAAACATTTTGTTTAAAAAAATTTTCTCTGTTTTAAAAAATGCTCACAACAAAATCTACCTCAGACAACTTTGACTATTGATCAAGTATAGCAGGAAAACATGCAACTCGCTTGCTTAAGACGGTAAATCAGCTATTTTTTAATGCCGCAAACGCCTATTGTAAAGCCTTATCCTAGAAGTTAGGGGGGAAAACTAAACCTAATCCATGCTCACAACTGAGAAATTCTGGCATGATGACATTTTTTCGTACAATTTCTTCAAAATATCGGAAACGCCAGCAACTGTCCAGTAATGGAAAATCCACTCTTCGAAGCGAATAAACAATTTGGATAAAAATCAAGTTTACGTATGATTAACATGATTTCGGGTAAATCTGCCAACAAAAGTGTAAGCTCACGAGAAAATGACAAAAAGAATTAAGAAAACAAAGTTATTTTAAACAGGAATGATATAAAATGAACAAGAAAGGAACGGTAAAGGAAGTTTGACAGACGGTAACCTTGTCCACCGCCAAGAACAAGGTGGAGTGGCTTCTCCCTGCCAAAGAGTCGGAAGACCTTGGACTTGACGGCGGTGGATGGCTCCGTTTTTTCCTACTCGGAATCGGAGCATGTAGATGATTCGCGCAGGTTTTCCTCGATCTTCTCCGTCACAATCGACTCCTCGTGCTCGGCCATCACCGTAAACGATCTCTTCTCAGTTTTCTCCCTCTCCCCCTGCGCTCTGCGCTTTATCGTACACTGGCAGAATCTTGATCGTTGGTGTAAAGTAAAGAGGGTTAGTTTTCAAAATTGAAAGATGAGAAAAAGAAAGAATGAGGATCGTCGGATGTCGACGCGTGGAAAATCGAGTTCGTCGGGCCGTCGAGTGCGTGGCAGCCGAGATGGAGAACATGTCGGCGATTTTGATATATCGCATTTATCTGATTGACATATATCGTTCATTTCATGACATATATCTTCTCCATCAGCAGCTCTGTTTTCAATCATCCTCCTCCTTTCCTTCCTTCTTTCCTTCTTTATTCTAGATCCTAATTCTTCTTCCTCTCCAATAATCCAATAAGAGTAGCTCCTCTTCTACTTTTTCTTGTATTAGTCTAATCTTCAAAAAACATAATTAAGATTTCCATTCTTTTCATTTTTCTTTTCCCTTACTAGTTCAAGCAAATCAATAGTAATTTCTATGATTTTATTTGATTTATTTCGTTTTATCTTTAATCAAATGTTAATAGTGAAAAAAATAAATCATCATAGTAGTTTTTCAATATACAACAGAAAGTCTCAACTTTTAATTTGTCAAACTTTTTTATCCTTCGCCTTAAGTCCAGTAAACAGTAAATAAATTAAGCCCCTCCCCATTCTAATTGCTGCTATATTCGGTTTCATAATAAAGCACAATTCTTATTTGTCATCCAGCAACTTTAAATCAGCACTTTACAGACACCGTCAAATCTACCAACAGCGACCCAAATGGTTTTACCACTCGTTTCCATCATCACATGCAATGCCACTATGCGTTTCTTTAGTTAAAGTTGTTTTTGTGTGTGTGTTGTTATGCTTGTTTTGCTTTTCCAACATGGTAAACGATGAACCAATCCTCTCCACTGCCACCAGATGCTCAACCTTCCGTTGCTTTCCACTCAAGGCTACGTGGCCTCTACAGGTACTACTTCATCCTTTTCCTGTGACTGCCAATTAATCACAAAATTGCAGAATGATTAATTACTTGCAACACACTCTCCCTTGCAAGAGTTTGTACAGCATGGATATCAATCAAACAAACAAAAGAAACGTAGAAGAAATTGGAAATAGTAAAATAAAATAACCTGCCATGTGTGTGACACTCGAATTCACATGTGACAAACAACATATGATGAACTTCCAAATGCACACGGCAGTTGATAATTTGATGTCAGCATGTACCTTGGTGGCATTCACTGCCAATGACACTTCACCAAGCCATTAAAAGGCCAGATGAAACTAAATAATGTGACACTGGGATACGTGCTATTAATAACTTTTAGGGAATACCAAACGAGTGCTTAATTTAATCAAATACGATTAAAAAAATCCAACGCAAGTAGTGTTTTTTGTTTTTTAATATAAGAGGAGATTCCTCATGAAGCTCAAGACACGAAAGAGCAAAGTCAGCTAGAGCTTTAGTCTCCGAAAGCAATAAGGACAACAGCTAGAACACTGTTGTGTTTCGATTTCGCACACCAAGCCGAGTTGACCATTATCTCTTCGTTCGTCGATGTGAAATTTAAAACTCAAGGCCGTACGTAAGTGGGCAACTATTCCTCTTTTCTCTAAACATTATCATAAACAAAGCAGACAATACAGGGAGGAAGAGAGATAAAATTACAGTTTTACCAACTTCAGTACTCTGCCTTTCCTAGTGGGAGGAAAAGCAGGAGTAACGGTTGAGATGTGACATAAGTGAAAAATGGACGGATGAGATGTCGTCCTCCACTGTCTTTCCTCTCTCTCTCTCTCTCTCCTCTGCTCTCTGCTCTCTGCTCTCTGCCGGCAAAGGAAGTCGAGATGGAGAGGCGTCAGCTGCTGCCAGCTGCGGCGGCGGTGTTTTTACTGTTCGAAGACCATGGAGACACAAGGACGTACTCACCAAACTCGATTTCGTCGTCGAGGAACTCCGCTGCTGCTTCCCTGGTTTCTGCGATAGCGACTTCTTCCGCAACGCCCACGAAGAGCAACTCGTCCTCGCCCATGACCTCCATGTCCTCGACCAGTAGCATTTCCTCCTCATTTTCTATCTCATCGTCATCTGCTTCGTCGTCGTCATCTACTTCCTGCCGGCGGTTAAGGAGTTCGTCCTCCATGGAGGATGTGAGGGGCGTGGTGGGGGAGAGACCGGCGGCGGAGGAATACAGGGGGCTGTTGGTGGGATTCTGGGAGTGAGGAGGGAATCCGGTGACGCTGGAGGCGTCTCCTTTTGCGGCGATAGCGACGGGGGTAGGGGAAGCGAACTTGTGGCGGGTGCTTCCGGCGAGGGAGTTGCGATGAGTAGGGACAGGGTGGTTGTGCTCTGCGGTGTAGGTGATGATGAACATGGCAGGGTCCGCCCGGCTTCGCTCAACCTGCTTCCGGGCTAAGCACCCCTTTGAACTGCTACACCGATAGTATCCCCTGTTTCCAAACGCCATGAGACGATCGAGCAACCAAGCTCGAAGTTAGCAACTGTGATTATTTGATCCTCAATAATCCGAGAAAGAGAGAGAGAGGGGGTAAACTGTGTGTACCGAGGATAAGGAGAACCCTTGATCGGTTTCTGTCCGTACTTGCGCCACGCCCACACATCGTCGTCGGAGAGCCTGGCGGCAGAGACGTGGCACACTACCTTCTTCTGCTGGTTTCTCCTGGAATCCCCAGCCAAAACTCAATTTTTAGACCCAAGTCCAAAGCTTTTCTTCCGCTAATCGAAATGAAAGAGCAGGAAAAGAATAAGAAAAAGGGCGATGTCCAAGATTTATCCAATCTCTTACCTGCGCTTGGATCGAGGCATCTGGACGAGAGACCGGGGAGGTTGCCTCGCCGGCTGGGGCGGCTGATGCTGCCCAGCCACAGCGGCAGCGAAAACAGAAGCGGCAGAGACAGAGTAATGGGAATCAGTCACCGTCCCAGTTCCAAGCTGTTGCCGTTGGCAGACTCTGTTGATCAAAAAGGGCTTGCACAGTTCCTCCAGCTCCTGGCCGCTATCGCTAATCTGGAACAGATCCGAGAATCCGAAAAAGGAGCCACCTTTCGCTCCTTCTGCCTCCTCCCACACCTCAAGTGGCGCCTCCGAGAGAGGAAAAGAAGCAAAGTCTCTCCTCTCCAACGTCTTAGCCGCCGCCGCCGCCCGGCAGCTCCTCACTACCGCTCCTAGATCCCAGTCGTTGTCGGCGGCCATTTCCTTCAAAAACTCCCAGATCTGTGCCCGAGATCCGCCTAAGCAGCCACGGAGGCGTTGACCAACGGAGCAAGGATGAGGTGAAAAAGGAGAGGATAGAGAAAGGTGAAGCGATCGTCGCTGACTTTTTTTGCGGAAGAGTGGAGAGGAAGACACTGGTATATATACAAGGATTTAGTATGCAAAGATAAAGGAGCGGTGTTTGGTGGTGAGGGTCAGGGGTGTCGCTCGAATCGGCCAAAAGCCAGGATGGTTTTCGGAAAACCACCGTTGCTTTCGTTTCTCCAGCCGCTTGACTTTTTGCAAAAGTCAAAGGGGCGAGAGGAAGGAGAGAGAGAGAGGGAGAGAGAGAGCACGAGAGGTTTAAAGGGTAATAAGTGAGTGAGAATAATTGAGAGGATTAAGTTGTGAATTGATGATTAATTAGGAGTTCGCAATAAGTGAGTAAAATAAATGCATCTGAGAGGGGTGTCATTATAGCGGTACAAGGGCCACGTGTGTCACACGTGAGGAGAAGCGTGGGACTGTGGACCCTCCTCCTCCTTGTTTCTCGGTGACAATTGTCATGTTTTCGAACATTCACAGAAGAACTTAAATAATAAATATGGCATTTTGTGAATAAATGTGCTAATAAAATTATTAGTTGAGTGATGATACTTTTAATAAATAAATTTAAATATTTACATACAATGTATTTAGTTTGAGCCTTTAATTCGTGTGCCCCCTTTTTGTCATGCAATTTTTGTTCATTGAATGTATGAAATTGATTAAAATTTCAAGAGATTAAATTCCTCCGTACTCCTTTTTCAAAAACAAAATAATAAGCGGTCCCCAAAGCTACGTTACTTCAGTTAGATCATCTAAAAAATAATCAGATATCTTAAATTCAAATCTTACTTGTAATATATTATAAGAAATTTTTCTTTGAAAAATAGACTTAAGAACTATTAAGCCTCCTTGAATGCTTCTCAATTTATAATGATAATCAATGAAAAAATTTTATAGGATCAAATTGATCATCTCTAAAATTAATCAAAAACAAATATTTTAATTATAAAAAAAAAAGAAAAAGAAATAAACAATAAGTTTTCAAATAGGATTTTAGCTGCCAATTACATGTTAACATTAAACGCGGGAAGCAATGTGACTAATTATCTAGGCAATAAGGAAGAAGTTGAGTTGAAAATGTAGAGGTATAAGTTGACTTCATTATATGAATAAAAGCAAGCTTGGCGAACTAATATATATCCATGTCCGATTGCATATCAACTGGCGAACAGTACGACAAGATCTGATCGAGAGTTAGCATTCTAATTAAACATTAATACAAAATGATTATCTGTCTTTTGGATTAAAGAACATCAGAGATTCTCAAAGTCGCAAAACATGGAAGTACAAATTGATACATCAAAGTGGGGAAGAGATCATGCATGTTGCATACTAATTAAGGTGGCGGACTTCTTTGCAAGGAGACTTATGCTCAGTTTACTTGGTAGAATGGATGGAGAAAGGAAAGGAATTCATAGGGAAAATAAATCCCTAGGGGAGGAAAAAGGAAGGTAAATAAAATCTATCCTTTTGTGATGTTTGTTTACCTTGCTTAAGGAAAGAAAATCAAACACATCTGTATTGTCTAAAATACTCCCATCTTATTCTCCTTCTCCCACCGTCCTTCTCCCGCTGCTTCTCCGTCTCTCTCTCGCTATCTCACTTCTTCGGGCTCGAATCGCCGGAAGAAATACCCCCATCTTCTTCTCCTTCTCCCACCGTCCTTCTCCCGCTGCTTCTCCGTCTCTCTCGCTATCTCACTTCTTCGGGCTCGAATCGCCGGAAGATGGCAGCGGCTTCCACCCGATGCCTCCTCGTCGGCCGCTCTCTCCTGGATGCCTCCTCGTCGGCTGCTCTCTCCATCTCCGGCGGATGGCCGGCCGGCTACGCGAAGATGGAGCGGCGCCGGACAGCAAGTGGAGAAGAAAGGCGGCGGACAGGAGAATCGAGATCGCACCTCAGGTGATCGGCGACAGCGGTGGTCCGGTCCGGCGACACCCTCGCGCGAACGGGAGGAAGAGAAGAGAACGTCGGGCGAAGGCAGCGGAAGCGAGAGCCCGGAAGAGAGAGAAGAGGACATTTATGTCTTTTTTATTTCCATCCTTTGCTTTCCGCTCGATTTGGAAGGAACCAATTTTGGCAGCAAACTCATCAACAGATGGATTAATTTTCTTTCCTCTCATAAAAATTTAAAAAAGTAAACAGTGGATACATGCATGCAAAGGAAAATTTTCCTCAGTTTCCCTTTCCGCACCTCCAAGTAAACTGGGCATTAATTGCAATGTTAAGACACTAACGGTGGATTCCCTTGTTTAATCCCCATGTTAAGACTTAAGAGGTAGGTTAGGGATCTAAGTTTAATCCCAATGTAGGATTACGTATTCTAGTACCATTGTGAATAAGTTTTCTTTTTCTTTTTTTTTATGTTTTGAAAAATTGAGTTCCAACTTAAATATTTTAAACTAAAGGAGTGGTTTGGTCATTTGTCTCGAGCAATTGAATGATCTTGGATTGGTGCACATTGAAAAGAACAAAGAGCTTTGGATGTTAGCTATTGATGGACTCTCAACAACTTATTTTTCTATATATTTAGTAGGGACCATTTTATATATATATATATATATATATATATATATATATAACTTAATTTTTCTATATATTTAGGGTCACTTATCTGCTAGAAAAGTTTTTTAAAAACTTTGATAATAATTATAAAACATTTTTTTACCGAAGAGTAAATCGGTCAACAAGAAAAGTAAAAAAAACAAAATTATAAAACATTTTTTAAATCTTAATCATCAAATATCACGATATCATCAGCTAGAGAGATCATTCTTTATTTTAAATAAAAACGATAAAATTAATCTCACTTGAACAATATTATTATTATTATTGTACGGATTTAAGTTTTGATATTTTAAAAGAAAGTTTTTTTAATCCAGCTCACTTATTGCTAATTAAATAATTACTACCTAATTAATTAATAATATAAATACTGATTAAACTTTTTTTTAAAAAAATGCAAGGATATATTTCGTATTCATTCTATAGATCGATACGCCAAGTGACTCAAATATTTGTAAAAAACAATTCTAGACAGAAATTTCGTGATAAGAATTAATTGGCTAGACCCATTTTAAAGGAATTCACCATTCAAATAGGCGAAACGAGGATAACATTCATGCAATATTTGATTCGTGAAGAAAAATAGTAGGAAATAAAATAATATTATTAAAATTGGTAAACAACAGTAGAAGAATATATATTTTAATTTGATTGATAAAATAAACTAGATAAATTATTTTTATTTCAATATTCATTTTATAAG
This sequence comes from Curcuma longa, assembly GCF_044706935.1. Lineage (NCBI taxonomy): Eukaryota > Viridiplantae > Streptophyta > Magnoliopsida > Zingiberales > Zingiberaceae > Curcuma > Curcuma longa. Next base: position 3,243,087 of record NC_133863.1, on the reverse strand, counting down.
AAAACTATTTAAATAATATATAGATTAAGAACCCCCAATAATGGACAGGGCTATTGGTCTAGTTCACTCAATTCTAACATATGTTTAATTAATTTTCAGAAAATCAAAGAGTGAAAATAAACTATGCATTCTAATAAGATATTTAAAAAACATATTCAGAATAATTAGTATAAAAATAAAAATATAATTTATAAAGAATGGAAATCATTAAAGTCCCCCGAAAAGAAGAGTATTAATTTAAGCATTAAAAAGAAAGGCTTGCGAAAGGGCAGTCTTCCATTTGGGGGGCGGCAGACGAAGGCGGCGGCTGTAAATCACGGAAAACGGAAAAACGAAAGAAAGCCAGCACAAAATCTAGTTGCTAGCTTATGCCGCCTATCCCTTCTATAAATTAATGCATATATATAGCCCTTCATTTGTACTTGATTTCGTGTGGGAGTGATGCTAAGATCACGTAGCTTTGTAGTAGGCATGCAGATTCACTGCACGTACGTACAGTCCGCTGTCTCTGTGTGTTCAAATCTTGGCTTTTGCCAATTTAGATCTCTTCTTCGGTTAAGGATCTAAACGTCTGTCTAATTAAGTGATCTATGCAAAATAGTTATATATTAATGTTGTCATACGGAGAAGGAAGAGGAGGAGGAGGAAAAAGGAGAAGGACTAATTATTTACACGAGCAATTATATATTACATAAAAAAAATGTAATATAAAAATATAATATGACATATTTCATGTAGTAGGTCTCATATTTATACCGTGAATCTTATATTTATGCAATAAAGTATGTTATGTTGTATTTTTATATTATATTTTTATGTAATGTATTTTTTTTTATTTACAATTACTTATATGTCCCTGGATGGAGAAAAGCAAGCACCCATCCTTAATTATTGTCTCCATAATTTTCAGGCTTTGGTGGCCAGACGATCGACCAGTGGCAACGCAGTCGCAGATTCCCTCCGAATCTAATCATTTCCCTTTTCAGAGCTGCCTTGCTAAAAAAGCAATCCAGACAAACAAAATTATATTTATCAACAAATTATAATGGCCACATCTCTAAGTTCGAGATTTCCCAATACCATCAGGGTAAATCGGAAAGTACATACGACGGTCAATAGATGTCCAGTATCTTTGTTGCGTTCCCTATTTGGAGAAAAATTCCTACAAATACGCCGTAGTTGGGGATCTGGCTGGTCCTACCGTTGCACCATTACCCCGAGGACTACAGACAAGCAATCAAGCTAATGGGCCTGGTCACTAGATTTTAGATATTACACTGGCTGGAGAAATAATTAAAAGATGGTTTCCGTTTAAAACATGACATCGCAAGTGCTCGACAGCAGCATGCTCTCAGGTTGGTGACGATGACGAATCCCAATGTGCGAAATCGTGTGTTTGCTTCGACTGTGTATATGATTACAAGATTATCTATATCGTATCGGATATGACGAAAATGATAAATAATAATAATAATAATAAATTCTTTTTTATAATGTTATTTAAAAATTTAATTTAAATAAATAATAAAGATTTGAATTGATTAATCTCATTGAAAAGTGAATTGGTGCGTTCATATGTTTTCACTTTGGATCTTTTCTAAAAAAAATAGAATCACATATTTTAATGTCGATTTCATGACCATCTGTGAGGAGGTAAATCGAGAAACTTTTGGTCACGACGGAGGAAGATTACCAGATTCAAATCCTTGGTATCTGTTTCATAACCAACTCAACTATGCCTTGGAGACTTTCATTTTGGATCTTTTCTCTTCTGCCCCGGGGTATTTCATCAATCATATTCTTATGACAAATAAAAGCAAGATAGTTTCATAAAATTAATCACCTTGATGATCCTTTATTATTCATATGAAAAAAATAAAAGCAGTTATGAGTTCTCTAGAGTCTAATTCGCTCTAAACTAGAAAACCTAATCAAATTTTCTTTTAAAAGTAGGAAATGATCGAGATATTTTTTAAAAAAATTAGATGATAAAAAAATAAGTGTCCGCCGACGAGTTTCTTTCCCGCTTTTTTTTTCAGAAAAACACTTTTAAATTAAAAGTAACCATTGTTTGGGAAAAAAAACCTTAACCGTGCTTATTAATTTGATAAAAAAATAAAAGCAGTAATGAATTCTAAATTCTTAAGTCTAAAGAACAAGGATATAATCTAGTTTTACTTTATATTTTGACAAGTAGAGGATGATCAACTTATTTTAAAAAAAACACATTTACATGATCTAAAATAAGAGTTTCGAGTCTCAGTTACTCTTTTCTTTTAAATGAAAATTAACCATTACTCTTATAAATTAGTCTCTTCTAAGATTCTTATAAATTAATCATTACATTTTTAAGATTCTTTTTATAAGAAACATTTAAATTGATCTGTTTTAACTTAAAAAATATATCCATGCTGTAAACCTTACTCTATAAATTCAATAATTGAAGATGATTATTTTTCAGCAAGTAAAAACAGCTAGAAAAAGAAATAATTCTATATAATTAAGAATATTTTGGATATTTAAAAGATTAGTAGTTGTGCGTAATACCAGAAAAGCCACAAACTACTCCGCTATTTGAAAAATTTGTCTTTTATTTGTAGAACCACTTACAAGAATCTGTTTGCATGATTGACACAAAAAATACATTTTATGGAGAGTTGTAGATACAACCGCACACAACAAAAGAAAAAAAAAAGCTTGGCCATGTTTTCCAATATTAGACAAGAGGATTTGCTACTTTATTGTGCAAGGAAAATTATCCACACGACCAATGAATCGCATTGCAGGAAGCTCCACAGAAAATGCAATGGCCTCTACTGCACCAGTTGGAGGATATTAATAATGTATTATTGACCACTTTCTCTTGCTGATCCAAAATTACCCATCTTCTCATAAAATACTAAGCATCATGGAAATCCATTGTCCAGGGGCTTCCGAAGTCTGTAAGTCAATCTTGGAAGGATACAGCTACGTTGGAAGAGAGCTCCTTTCCTCTTTCTTCTTTCCTTTTCAAAATGGAAAAGGCCATCTAGAATGTTAAAAGTACCTGCGTAAGAGAATGACAAGCTGTGTTCTTAGAGAACCTCTTGGTTCCTAGCAACCACTGGATCCAGACATGGGACGGCATACCGATCTATTTGCATATTTAGAGAGCCCCATTAAGGAGAACTGAGTTCCTGCGATGTAGATCTTTTTTCTGATAGAATTCTCACTTTGGTGCGGGAGGGCAGCTTTCCGCTCCTCTTGCTGGTTACAGCTTTTCTAGGTACAGATCGCTGTGTAATGCGGATTGGGATCCCACCAAGATCAAAGTCCTCCTTCAGGGACTTGGTCAAAAATCTAATATCGGTGTCAGAGAGTTGCATCTTCCCGCTTAAAAAGGCAACAAATGTTGGTGGACGAGCTTTGACTTGAGTAAAATACTTGATTTTAGGTTGAGTTGCTTGGTCTCGCCAGGAGTGCCTGCTCATAACCTATGTAGATAACATGCATTAAGTTACAATACGAGAAAGAATGCTATAACCTAATTCTTTTTGTTTGTTGGTTTCCATAAATATTCACTAGCGTGGTGTTGTCCAAAGAATGACAGAAGAACCTGAATTACATGACTTTTTCGCACCAAATCAATTCTATGAAGCAGTTAAATAATAAATCAAGGAACTATACCAGATGAATATATGTTTTTAACAACATTACATTTGCTATGCAGCATAAACACGGAATGAAAGTAGCTCTCAAGAAAATAGAAACAATGGAGAACTATATATCTTGCAACTGAATCAAAGTATAGTAACAATGTACCTTTCGCAACCAGCGATTTAGGCGTGCCGTTGGTAGTCTTAGACACCACTTCTGGTAAGCATCCACTACCTGATGCATTACAGCTAACCGACCCTTTCCCTCCAATGCTGAAACAAAGACTACAGGTATACCTGTAATCTGCCAAATGACAAGAATTACTTCTTAAATAGGTTATACAAACTTTCATTCTTTCTAGTTCCAATGTTTGTAAATAAGCAATTATCACATTGCAAGTAAGAGACAAACAGACAGCTGCATCATGTTGTTTCTAGCTACTCAGCCAAGTGCGTGAAGGGGTTAAAAGGTAAGCACCTACATAAACCCAGTTTGCCTGTAAAAGAGAGTATTTTTCGCCAGCAAAAATTATCATCAATCATCACAATAAAATTAAACTAAAAGCATGTTATCACAGCAAGGATTGTAGAGGCATTCTAAAGAACAGGAATAAGCACTGTTTTTCTGACAAAGATGTTTGTTGTATTCAGCGTTATTAGCAAAATTTTACTGTATGACGCTACCATTAGCTATAGCCAACATGGATAAGCACACCAATTTCAGAATTAAAGAACCCAATATCTATACGAGTTACAATCACATACTTTTAGCTGAAAAAGGTGTTTACAAATCACAAGTAATACTCCTGATAAGAAGTGTTTTAAAATCTTTTTCTCATGTCAGAATAGGGATAAAATTACAGATAATCTCTGAAGCCTAAATTTTTGAAGATTATTCAGTTCAAATCTTTGTGCAAGAAAATAACTAACGTATATGATAAGTAGGCTATTTCAACCCATACTCAGTAAAGAGACACCCATGCTGCATTATTAGAGTAGGATTTGAGTTTACAGCATCTAAGGTACAAATGCAAGCCAAGAATCAAACTGAACAGTCATATTTATGGTATACATATGCATTTGAAGCATAGATTAACAGACCTGGGGAATGACCATCTGAATTTCTTTTGGAACAGCATTTATGACTTTTTCATGTATCATTGTGTTTCTTCTCCCCCAAAGCAAATCTATCTTGTTAACAATTACCACCAACGCACGACCTTCATCCACTGCTCGGCGAGCAATGAGTACTTCAGCATGTTTCAAACTGGTCTTAGTTTTTGCAATCTACATGTGCATAAAAAACAGAAAATACTAATTGAGTTACATTGTAAAAATATAAACTACGTCAGCAAGAGCTTAATCCACTACAATAAGCTCTTGGAGACCCAATAATTCCAACAAGTATGTTTTGCACTCGAGGCAAACCACCACAAGATTTTAATTAAATATCACCTTACCTGCAAACTATCAACCATTAGTTTATACCAGTACACTAGGGATATAAGAATGAGGTAAAATGATTAATTGAATCCAAGTTTTGGATCTCATGTGGTTGGTAAAACCGTAGGAGCTGAGTCTGTAGTCTCGTCTTAAACTCGGACCCTTTTTTGATGGGTCCCAGTTTCCCCACTTTGAATAAATCAAATGCTCGACATCTAGATCATTTTTGTGTTAAATATGTACCTGAGTAGTAACATTGAGTATATTTTATCAAACTTAAGCATGTGGTATCAGGTTTTCTCCTGCATAACTTGTCCGATCACCTGTCTCCCACCCTTTACAGTGGTTCGCAAGAATGATCCTAATACTGCCATGACAACATCCTCCAAATTACTGAAGGCTGTTCTCCAATGAAGAATGAGGCATTACACTTTCCAACTGTGATTTGGAAAAACTTTGGTATGCACATGCAACTCACAAGCTATTTAGATGAAAATTTGGAGTCTATATTCCCCTCTCCAAAGTCCATAGTTCAAGTTCAATGAACAATCCCCATTTTAGAAAGTAAAATTTCTCTGCACTTTTTTCTTTAAAATAAAAACATTTACTATTTAATCCAGATAAATAATTGCTAAGAGGAGACTAGAGGAGATTTACAGATTGCATAAAAAAGGTGGCTTCTGATAGTAAACTCTGACAATAAGAATATATCCCATAGAAGAGGTGGCGTACCTCCTCAGCATCTAGTACTAAAGCAATCACATGAGCCCTCATAAGATTTTTTCTTGATTGCATAACACTTAAAGACGCAGGTCCCTTTTCTTTCCCTGCTCTCAGTAACCATCCGGCCGTGTCTACCTGGAAAACAAAGAATGACTTATCATCCATGGATCACATGCATGTTTCAGTCCATCACTTAAAACGGATGAACGATGGTTGGTGTAGAAATAGGATGAGTAAGGAGTTCATGTAAAAAAAATACAAATATCATTATCATATTGCACAAGAAGAGGAGTTTGTTCTGGAAATATTTGGGGTTTGCACATGCGGTTGCGACTGCACAACTGCTTAGGTATGGTAATCACTGAAGTTTGTCCTAAGCTAGTCAATTCATATTTAAGGCTTCAAATTGAATCAAAAGGGTGAACTGATTGTGGAGTTGAAATACTTAAGGTGGAAAGGATGTTTAGCCAATGTGCAAAATCTTTGGCCAAGGTGCAAACTCTCAATCCAAATGCTCAAGTACAAAAGTAAACTTGCTCCACCATTAGTACAACTTGGTGAGCAATCTGTATGTAACGACCAATTTCGCTACTTTTCAAACTTCTCTATAGAAGTTATCATCTACGTAACAATAAAGTTAGCACTTGACACTACATTGCAGTCCTCCATTTAAAGGAATAGATCACTCACTAAAGTGCAATCGTACAACATAACATGCAACCAGTAATATAAGGCTTAGGTAGAATCTGTCAAAATAAATAATCATTCATTACTTCTGTAATATTATCATCGTTTATACTCACAACTTCGGGAGTTGTCAACTCCAGCACATACACCAAATTCTCAATTGAAGAATACCTCATTCGATCTGTTCTGGAAAACAATATAATAGTGCTGTTACCATACAAAGTAGCTGTTAGCCAGCATCTTTGAGTGAGCAAGTGATGGCAAGTCGTGCAATATCTCCTCCATCGTCCAATTTTTTCTCTTTAATGCCTTAAAAACGGGGCATGTCGACTATGAAAGGAAGTGAACAAGAATTGCTTTGCTGTCATTCAACCTAAAACTTCATTTCTTGATGGAGTTGGGCATCCAATAGATGCCACTAATCTACTTCAGACAGGTACAAGCCCAGCACATTTAGTTGAAAATGAGTACAACCTAGATATGGTACTCACTAAAGGAGTATTACTCAGAGATAGTTAGACCATCTAGACTTAAAGGCTCTTAACTGATGAGATGAGAAATAATTTGGAGTTAGCTCCATACTTATTGGTTCATATACTGAAAGTGGGGGAATGATTGGATGAGGTGCTGACTCTCCTAGCCCAAAATGGAGACCTGAGAAGAGAATTGTTTGCGAAGAGAATTGTCAAGCTCTTATTGACCAGCAGGTTTAGTGAGTATTTACACCACATCGAATATATAATATTTGTATGCGTACTACCATAGCTGTTTGATATCTCTAGCGTAGATGGAACACTTACTAATTGGGATTTGAAAAACAAAAAAGCACTGGGATTCATTCATGCCATTAAGCTCTAATTGAAGACACATTTTGCTAGACAATTTTAATGATATGATGTCTATCTTTAGGTTTGTTTTTTAAGCTTCCCCTGACACAGTTTATGCTAGCCAACCTCATCTTGCTGATGCATTTAAAAACCATCTTCATACAAAGCCACCATCATATGGAATTCAACAATTTAACATAATAGGTAAAATGATAAAAGGATAAAAAAGACATGAAGCAAACTACACAACGAATGTATGTAAGAAATGATTTGACAGGGTAAAAAAGTTAGTTTACCAAATATACAGTCCGTTCTTCAAATGTGAATTGGGTTCTGATTGAATCCCTCGTCAATCCAGCTTCTGGCCCAACTAGAACTCTTTCTTCTTGTAGCAATGCATTCAAAAGAGTAGATTTCCCGACATTTGGGCGCCCCACAATTGCAAGCTGCAATGGTGACTTGCATTCACCATTATCCTCCATCTCTGGATAAGTATCATCGTGGGCATGCTCATCTAAAGTCACAACCATCAAGACATTACTAATCTCAAGGATGAAGATTGGATTGGATTTTTTTCATAGCTCCTATTGATTACAGAATCAATTTTTCTTTCAAGCAAAACACAGATCATCAGAAAATGAGTGCACATTTAGAAATTAATCTAACCTAGTGGCATATGGATAATGTTTACATATCAATGTATTGAAAAAATTATTAACATATTGATCATGGTGAACATGAGTTAAAGTTGCTACAATAAAATATCATCTTCACACATATGCATTTAGGTTCTCGGTCTCCTTCATCATATACTCGTTATTTTGTCATGACTGACTGTCAGATTTGGAAGCATCATAGATAATTAACTTGAAAACTACTCAGAGACTGCAACATTCAATACTTAGAAAGGAAATCTTAAGAATTACAAATAGTTGTTTATATTAAATTTAAGTAAAAAAACAGAATTCTCACTTTCTTATGTTTGGGATCATTAGATTTAGATATAAGGAAAGGACCACAAAATTTCACAAGGTTCGTGAATAATTCATGTGTTTTGTGTCTGTTCCCTTTCCAATCCACTCCTAGCTATGAATCCAAATAAAACAAGGCTTACTTTCATGCTCCATAGAAATCTCAAACACAAAACCAACCAATTTTTATTGGGTTTCCCAATCCCAAATTTTTAGGTCAAGAGAATACTATTTCCTATTTTTTCTTGTTTTCCAAATACAAGTGTGGTATTAGAAATAGGTTTCTAATTCAATAGAACTCTATGGTTCCAAACAAGATGAAAAGTAACCTTTTAAATATGCAAAGAATTGGACTATGTCAATTGATACCAAAACATGTATAATGGACAAACCTTCAGGGTGTTGAAGTATATAGTCTTCTAACAATGGCCGAAGACTCTCATAAAGCTCGACCATTCCAAAACCAGTCTCTGCTGATATTGCAATTGGATCACCGAATCCTAAGGTGTATGCTTGACCTGCCTCAGCAGTTAGCAATCCTTGCTCATCAAGTGATTCAGATTTATTCATCGCCACAATGGTTCGAATTCCATGTGCATGCCTCCGGAGCCACTTTCCAACTTCCAGGTCGAGTGGCTGCAATCCATCCCTGAAGAGAGACAGTTTCATCAAGTCATACCCACCGACCAAGCCTTCTTGTAGGGAACATAACTGTCAGTTCAGACACAAGGAAAGAGATGCATCGAGGATTAAAACAAATGTAATACACCAACCTCACGTCTATCAGAAAGATAGCAAATTGGGACCTCGCAAGCACGTTGGCGGTCATATCTGTCGTCCTACTAAGAATACTCCCCGAAGTGGCTTCCGTCTCCAACCCAGCAGAATCCAGCACACGGAACCTCAAATCCCCCAATTTGGCAATGCCTTCTCTGATGTCCCGAGTGACATGATCGTCAGGAGTGTTATACACAAGAGCCTCCCTCCTCCGAATCAAGCTAGACACAACGAAAATAAATAAATAAATAAATAGAAGCCATCAAGCACAACAAGTTCCAAACCTCTACAATTGCGAAGTTCAGCTCACCGATTGAATAGGGCAGACTTTCCAACATTTGGACGGCCGACGAGGATCACAGTGGGCAGAAGCGAGGGATCGATCTTAGTAAAATCCACCCGGGGTTTCTTCTTGCCGTGCTTGTTCTTCCTCTTCTTCTTCGAAGAGTCGTCCTCGGTCAGAAAGGGATCAAATCTGGTATCCTCCGAGTTGGGGACTCCACAATAGCGGAGAAGGTGGAGGTGCAGCCATGCTGGCGGAGATCGGCGGAGGCCGTGGATAAGATGGGTAGTGGTAGAACAGGAGACAAGAGGTAGAGGGTTGGAGATGGGAGATAGAGGGAAGAGTGAAACAAAAGCACCACGGGTTCTTCTTGAAATGGTACGTAGGAAGAGCAGCGCCATGAGCGGCGAGCGGGGGAAGGCAAGCGGTAGGCGTGGCCAGCACAGGCGGCGACGAGGGTTTAAGACAATCGCAGACTGGAATTCCAAATAATTTCTTTCGGTGTGAGAAATTCTTAAAATTAAGGCAAATTTCTTTTGGGTACTTTGCGGAAATACCCCAAAGAAAACTGCTAAACTTTCAAAGCGGCCAAAATAGAATTTTAAAAACTTATGTTAGTTTTTTGAATTTTGAAATATGTCCTTTCCCTTATTTTTTATTTATCTAAAATATTCGTTTAAAAAATCAAAATATTATCATTTTTTTTAGTATCATTGACGATCAGTTACTTTATTTCAGAAAATAATTATAATAGATAAGTATTTGACAACTATAAGCAATGAAAAATATCAACTAAGAATATTTGCAGACTTTTTAGTACTTTAAAGAAAATATCTTTGTTAAGGGATTATTAGTTTGAGCATTATAAATTCATCAGACATTAAGTATTTTAAGATGTCAACTAAAAGGACTAGAATCTCAAATACTATACCTACAATGAGACATTATATGTTTTTAGTACTATAAATTTATTATGCTTTGATAAGTGTTGATATATATAATAAAAAATGTTAACTAAAACCACGAGTATATCTCTGCAATTTTAAAGGAGATATTCGTACTGAAATATTATTATTTGTGCATTGATAGACTCTGTTATCTAAAATATCAAGTAGTTTATAGCTAGTTTCTAATCTTAAGAAGTAGTAAGACGTCGTGTCCAGATCTTTTATCTAAAAAAATAGATTTGATAAAAAAAGAATCCATAGGTTGAATGTTTTATGATAACAATTTTAACAAATTTGATGATTATTAATTATTTTTTCATTATCTCTCTAAATATATAAATTATTTCATGTGCCATTTTCAAACCCATCAAACATCATTTAATATTTTTTCAGAGGCTCTGAATATATTTTCGGATGCTCTGAATATTTTATTTATCATTTGTAATAATTTTTTATTTGTAGAGTTTAAGAGTATTTTTTTCTTTTACATATTAGAATTTAAAATCTATTTAAGTATTTTGAGACAGTTTTATTGATTAATAGTATTTCCATCGTCTTCTTCCGGAAGCCATGAATTTTTTTCTAATTCATGATATTCTTTTAAAAAATTATTTTTGATATTCATATATAAATCAACAAAATTTAATAGTTTTTGCTATGTCACATTTGGTGTCAAATATATCACAGTTGAGAATGTTTTGTCATTGCACTTTGCCTATATACAAGAGCAATTATACATGCTCGATCCATATATCCTTAAAAAAAGTTTTTAAAAAACTATAATTATTTCATTTTACTATTTAGGCAAATTCTATCTATATATTAGTCAAATATTATTTGAATAAACTATCACAATACATTAGATTATATTAAATTTAGTGTGACATTATTAAAATAAGTTATACGTACATATATAGTGCATTTACTGGAAAAGGGCAAATCTTGTCATATCAAAAGGGAAAAATAGTTATTACTATGCCACTTTTAAAATGATAAATTTCTGAAAACATTTTTGCAAATTACTGAAATGCATTTCTACTACACAGAAGCAACCTGGACCTGGATCTGGGCCTGGGCCTCAACCTCAACCAGCCTCAGGACCGTAGCCAGCCCAGGAGCAATATATTAATCCATGAAAAACAAAAACAAAATACAAATTCCAGCAGCTGCTATTGCTCGCACTACCGCTTCAGTTGATTCCTGGGGCCTCACAACTCAACTCTGTTTCTTCCTGTTCACCATAATGAGTGTTCTTGCTCTGCATGATCATACTCCAGAGAGCTGAAAATGGGGACACCCTCAACCCAACTGATTCCTCCTTTAAAAGCTCAATGGCTCGTCCAAGCACGAAGGAGCGGATATATCATCTTCAACCATCAGCCATGGCCCATTGGAACAGGAGGGCACTGTGAGATCCTCCGGATCCGGCCAGTGCCACTAGTCACTGCTGGGAGCTGCACCACAGCACCAGCACAGCGAGTGAATCTTACTGAGCTACAAGGCAAGAGTCAATACAAAGTGGGCTGCCACCTTCCCACAATAATTATGAAGCCCAGTGGTGGATTGAATTCCTTGGTACTCCAGTAGGACGACAGATCTTTAAGTACAAGCAAATGTTTTATTTTGAGTGAATTATGAAGGGCAATTTACTTACTGTACGTGTCTGCCAGCGAGTTTAATTGCTATCTATACACAAATGTTCATCGGCATTTACTTGTCTTTGAAAAACTTTTATACTCCGGCTTTTTTTTTTGTTGTTGTGGTCTCCGATTACGAATAATCCCATGTGGCAAACACCTGCTGGCACTGTGATGGAAGACAACCAACCAATCACGCAAACTACTAAGTTAACGATATTTATGAGTGCTTTTTTCTCATAAACTGTTGACTTCCAGCTTTCGAAAAGAACACAGACTCGACAGTGATGGAGACGAATCGCAGAGTTTTGCTTCCATCGGTGCTAATTATTTTCAATGGCGACTTCTGTCGGAGCTCCATCAGTTATCCCCATTTAGCAGTACTAGAAGACATGAAGAAATATATATCTATAGTGTTGTCGGGACCGCAAGGCACTGATCCCACTTGCCTCTGCATACCTTCGCCATCTCCATCATTCATCCTCTGATTCTCTCTTGGACTCATCAGATTCCACACTGCATATATGGATCAGGTCAAGATCCTTCCTCCTTTTCATTTGTTTCTCTCTCTGTCTCCCATTCATTCTCCAGAACACATGCACTACTAATCCAGTAATCCAGCTGGGACGTGTCGAGCTAATTCGAAACAAATTTAAATTAAATCAAGAGAAGAAAAGACAGGAGAATGAGTCCAAACAAGAAGTGACTTCGATGTCTAATCACAAGAAAAAGTACAGTTTGGACCTAGAATTGCACCTATGAGATTCCCGATGGCGACGTGTGCATAGGAGATCATTGCGAGATTGGCATGGTAGTGCGCGTGTGTGAGAAGTCTCAATCGTAAATGCGAGCGCGATGCTATTAGGGTTTAGGCCGCCAGCGCAAGGACAACAGAAGGACGATCGAAATTGGAAGAGATTAAAATTGAATAATAAATAGTGAAGGAAATCAGTATTTGTTTATTACGAGATAAATGGGTTAAATATGAAAGACTTTTCATTAAGATGTGAGATCAAGTTTGAATCATATAATAATATTGTAGAAACAAATTTTTTTATCACTTTACATTTGAATATATATGGAATAGTCTCGTATCTATCTAATACGATATGTTGATTCGTTATAAACATTAAGTATAAAAAGAAAGTAAAGAAAAAGTCATGATACTCCAGTATTTACACAAAAACTCCCTTAGCAAACACCAAGAAAACGTTTGTTGTCCATTTTCTCTGATCAAAGAGTGGCGCAAGCGATGCATAATACTCTGAACTAAATGGAGGAATGATCTAATTTGTCACTCGAAACACATTATGAAATCAAAACTATGGTTGTAGAGGGGACGTTTGAAAGAAACAATTATGATGGAGCCTTCCAAATATGGTGTCAGATATATGGAGGCATCAACCTCTCCTCTTTCTCTCACTCACACTAAATATCATCAGTGATCAGCTGGGAAAAGAAAAAAAAAAAGTCATTTACATATATATACATATTACTGCATGCCTAGCTAGCTTGCTTCATAATTCTCACAGTCAATGAAACGCACCAAACAATTCGATTACTGTCGCATGAGCTAAAGCTTGCCTACTTATTCTCGATCGGCCTTGCAACACAACTCCACATCTTGAGCAATCCTCACTGCATCGAGCGACGCCCCGAGCAAGCCTCGCTTTGTGAATCCAACTGCATAGAGCCCATTCTGCCCTTTCCATCCATTCGGGAATGGTTTCCTCGGCAAACCATCCTCCTCTGAGAACAAATCACTCTCCTACAACACTGATTTTCTTAGCTACGAAACTAAAGATCAATTCACTAATTCTTTTGGGGAAAAGAAATCACTATACGTAATGCTGATAAATCATAGATACCTTTAGCCAACGAGGTACATTACTTTTGTATCCGGTTGCCAAGATGATCACGTCGAACTCTTCGATTCTTCCATTCACAAACTCTGCTCCTTGATCCGTGATCCGCTTAATCGCTGGCCGAACCTTATTGTTGTTGCATGCGCGAATTTAAGTTGACTAACAATAATGGTTAAACTAATTAACTACGATTAAGTACTAATTGTTCCCTACCTTAATATAGCCGGACTTGATGCTGGCTAAGGTGCCGACGTCGAGGACGGGGGTCTTCCCGGTGAGCGACTTCAACTCGAGAGGGCCGAGCTTGGGCCGGGGCAGGCCGAGCCTGGCCGTGTCGCCGAGCACGAGACGGGCGACGATGAGCAGGAAACGGTCCACCGTCCGAACCGGGAGCCACTTCAACAGCCACATCGACAGTCCAAAGGTCGACTGACCCAGCATTTCACGTGGCAATATGTGGACCTGTTTTTTTCAGGGAGAAAAAATGAGAATATATATAATAATTAGATTATAATGAATTTAATGGATATCGCGATGGCGCACGGTGTCTCTAACGACGATGGTAGGGATCGCATTGTAGTCGCATAGATCGAGGGCGACCTCCATGCCGGAGTTGCCACAGCCGACGACGAGGACGCGCTTTCCCCGGTAGGCCTCACCGCTACGGTAGGCGCTGGTATGCAGCACTGGCCCCAGGAAGTTGGCCATCCCCGGGATCCCCGGCACCGCCGGCTCTGCGTTCTCCCCCGTGGCCACCACCAGCCACCGGGTCGTAAACTCCTCGCCGGAGTCCGCGCGGAGGCGCCAGAGGCCCGCGGAAGCGTCGCGCTCGGCGGATACGACGGCCACGCCGAAGCGCGGATGGAGGCCGAACTCAGCGGCGTAGGCGTCGAGGTAGGAGAGGAACTGGCGCTTGGTGGGGTAGCGCGGGAGGGCGGCGGGGAAGGGCATGAGGGGGAGCTCGCAGAAGGATTTGGGTAGATGGAGGCGGAGGCGGTCGTAGGTTTTGAGCCGCCACAAAGAGGCGGTGCAGTGAGCGCGCTCGAGGATGAGGCTCTCTATGCCGCGGCTCTTGAAGCAGGCTGCGACGGCGAACCCAGACGGGCCGGCGCCGACGATGATCGGACCGGCGAAATCACAAACCTGCTTTTTCATCGACTTAAATAAGTGGCAGCTCGACTCCTCTGCTTCTTCATTCTGAGAGCGTTGCGTGGTGCCTCCATGTCCTCCGCCATCCGATAGCCATGAACGAACTATGGAAGAAAGGCGGATGGTGGAGGCCTTTTTATAGGTATTATCCGTAGAAGGATTGATTGGAGGGGGAAAAAAAAGGGGGGTGGGGGATCAATCTAATCAAGAAAACATTGTAGGTCTTATCTACTCGTGGATCAACGAAGAATCACTTTAGATTTGATTAGCTTCGCCGGAGGAAGCGGGAGAGTGGTGGTAGAGCTGGGAATCAGTCAGAGAAGGGCGACTAGTTATGATATATCTAGTGCTTAACCGTCGTTTCGGTGCACAATTGGCTCTTGCTAATTAGTGGGCTTGTAGCTGAGGTCACCTGCTTGTACGTAATTCATTATTATTATTATTATTATTATTATTATTATTATTATTATTATTATTATTATTATCAGTAACGATACGGTCGGTATATGAATACGAAATAAACGGAGAAAAAACTTAATCTAATAATAATTAGTGTGTTGCCAAAGTCTATATATCTCTAATATAGCTCGTCGGATGAATCTGATACCAAGAGCATATGCAAAGACATATCTTGTCTGCCCGGTCCGAACCTAGGACACAGTAATTAAATTATAATAATATCCGAATGTAGCTTCTGTAAAAGCTGTCAGACTGCAAGCACGGGCATGCCGCATGCATGCCTCGATCTTCAAATCACAGGTTCCATCATCATCACCATGCACGATCTCTGAATATAAATCGATATATTGATTGCATAACAGTTCAGTTAGTTAAGGTGGCACGGGCACGGCAGTAGCGTAGGAGGGGAGCCCCAAGCTACGTGTCGGTCGCCGTATCATATGCATGCAGCGATGACTTACCATGCATCGCATGCGTATCACATAGGCATAGCAGTACTCTTTTTACCGGCGTGGAAATTAACCTTGACGAAGAGAACTCCTGTAGACATAAGTAACAACTAAAAGATTAAGGATTTAATGTTCAATTTAATATAGGTCTCCCACATATTGACAGATATATATATGCTAATACCTATGAATACTCATTATTTTAAGGAAATAAAAATCAAATTAAAATTCTATTTTCAAGTGTTTTCGATATATATATATATATATATATATTGTCCACGCTAAATGATGAAATGTGGATTAACAAGTGTATCAGAAATTTCAGAGAATTGTAACTGATTATAATATTCTCGTCTCAAACTCTTTTATGGATCTCATGGATAAGTAAGTTGTTAATTAACATAGGCATTTTCCCTTAAATCCAGTAACATGAAGATCGAAAAGAATGTTGTGATCATTTATGATGGTGTTCTTCTTCATCCGCTAGTACCTCCTCCCCTTCTTTCTAAGTACGGTGGTATCAGTTCTCTGATGGGTTTGCTCTCAATACCTTACGAATCAAAGTTCATCAGTCGAAGATCGATGTTGTCAATGTGACCTCTCTGATGATTAAGTTAGCGATTGACTGAAATATGAAGCTCGCGTGAGTGCTTGAGAGAGCGAAAGAGTTCGAAAATGATGGAGAAGATTAGTCTTGGTATGAGAGAAGAAAATCATATCTTCAATTACTTTTGTGGAACTTTATATAATCGCAGAGATAGAAAATCCACATAAGCTGCCACACGAGTTCTAGACTAGCCACGTAGATGACCGCACGAGTGAAGCATCGCTTGCTAACTAACCACACGAGCGGAACATTGTGTTAAGGGCAACAATCGTTGGGCTATACTCTTGATGCTATCTAGTCGTTAGCCCGATGTGGGTTTCAAGATATATATACAAGCAACCTCGTTGGTGTCGGTTTTTATGTTAGAAACTGTCGAAGGTTATGATCAGAGAGAACCCGTTTGATCAGGATTCCTCATTGTCATCTAGGGGTCACTATGGTCGTGCTTGTTAGTAGGGGAGATCAGTGCCCGATAAGCTCCTGTTATTATATATGGAGGGCATCGTCGTAGGACGATGTACATGGTCTAGATAAGGTGATGCCCGATCGAGTTTACCCCATTTGCATCAATTTCTAAATAATATAATTTACTTGTCCAAGGAAACCTGATCAAATCACTTTCATCGTTGCGAGATTAACAAAAATTAACACAGTGTGTTAGACGTCTTAAGTAAGTTGGCACGACTAGGGCATCGCTCTTTAATTAAGCTTCCAAATTATTAAATTTTGATGCACTTAAAAAAAAGTAAAGATATGTTTTTTGTTAAATCCCTTTTAAATTAAAGCCACACCTGAGGCATGTTAGATGCATGATATTCTCCTTTTAAGATACGAACTTCTATCGAAAGGAAATTTTTTACTAACAAAACAATTCCTTTATCTATTTGACGGCATTTTTAATCAATTAACAAAGGAGACCATGTAAATAAAGTTACAGCAGTTGACTTAGTGCATATGAATTATAATATTCAGCAAATTCGATTGATTATTCTTATTAAACATACGCGATTGATTATTTATATTTCAAAATTCTAGATGTTATTAGTTCTAAATCCACGACTATACTCTTCATTTTGTTCACATATCAAAGTGATTGCGACGTAGGTCAATTTGTTTGGAAGAGATATATATATATATATATCATCACATCTAGCATGAATTGACTTATCCACGTGGCACTAAAATAATTAGGTATCGTGTTAAGTTAAAATAACTAAATCACATCATATCATCTTCGTTAATCTTTCTCCAGTTGTCACTCACAAAAATTAAAGGACCATTCCACTATTAATTAAGTTCATCTGTAATTTACAAAGTCAAGAGATTGCTTTTCATCATGCTGTCCATGACGACCTACTCCTTTTAATGTGTCATGAGAAGCCATTTTAATCCGACAGAATCGCCTTCTAAATCATTATGCTTTGGAATATAAATTTTCCAGTAATTGTTACTGATTAAAGTATATATACTTTCATCTCCAAAAGTGTGTCGCATCATTTGCTTAATTAAATCCTATCTCATCGTTGAATTTTAGGGTTCGTATCAGAGCCTTTTTGCCAAAGGTTAAAGGGACATTGAGGATAAACACAGTGAAGCTAATAAAGGGTACAGGATCTACTAATTAATCATCATTTGGTCTCCACTTAATTGGGCTTTTAATTTAAGAGATAGTGAGGCATATTCCCCATCCATATCATCACTCCATCAATTGATATATAAAATAAATATTAATGGTCAACTTTTTTTGCTCGACACTTGCAAGAAGATACTCGATCGAAAAGTGTGGCATCATGTGTACTTTCATCACAAGCTAGGGAAGGTGAATAAGTACTGCATTTGATGTCAAATTAACCTATAAATCGAGGACTAAATGTGTTTTAGAGATCATGGGAGGAGATTAGTGCTACTTAAAGAGTAATAATGGGAGTTGTTGTGAGATTCGTGGGGTTGCATTGCATATTGCAAATTGTTATAGATTAATACCGAAAGTAATTAAAGTGTATATATATATATATATATATATATATATATATATATATATATATGATAATTCAACTAGTTGCAAACAGAAATTAAGCTTTTTTTAGAAATTTAAACTCTTAGCGTTTTGGTTTCGTTTGTCATTAAATTAAACGATTATATATTTTTTAAAAACTTTATTATATGTTTAATGAATGAATAAATAAATAAATCAAAAGAGGAGGGCCCAACTCAAATATGCCTGCCTGGTTGTCTATCTAATCCAGAATCTTACTTTTCTATTCATTACTAATCGTGAATGAAATAGATTAACTTGTAGGTCAAAGCGGCCCCTTGTTGTCTACCTACTATATAAGAGTAGGGACATCGCTATTAGTATCCCAATTGGATAAGATATTTCATACTCATATATATATATATATATATATATATATATATATATGAAACCAAATATAACATACTATTCAATAGAAATTCAGGAAAAAATATAATAATTACTCCCATTAATCAAACAAAAGCCACAACATCCTCTGTTTCTCCATTTCTTGGCCAACACCGGGCAAGCACCCTGTACGACAAGAAATTTAATTTTGTGGCCTGGGACAGCGTTTGCTCCGAGAGATACACTGAATTAAGGATTTGCAATTGGAAATTTGCAGTGGCTCAACGTTTTAATTAATTATTACAAAAGGTGATCATGTTCATCCAGACCGATAATGTTCATCTAATACCAACCCTAAATAAATAAATAAATAAATCCTAGTTAGTTTCATTAACTATCCCTGGGTAACCGATCTGGTCCCACAGAAAATTTTCATCGATTTGGAGCAAAAATTCTTACAAATACACTCCCCATTTGGAGAAAAATTCTTACAAATACACCATAGCCTACCGTGGCATCATTGCCCCGGGGACATCTGAATAACCACCCTAAATGTCAAAGGTGGCATCATTGCCCCGGGGACATCTAATACCCACCCTATTATGCAAAGGTGGAATCCGCCACCTTAGCGGCCTCACACGGTCGGCCCCATGACCATCTGTGAGGAGTAAATCGAGAGACTACAGTTGGTCACAACACAGGAAGGTATTGCTTGTCTTCGTCAGGATTCGAACTCTTGCCCTCTTCTGCAAGTCTGCTGCATCGTAACCAACTCAGCTATGCCCCGGGAGCATCTAATACCCACCCTAAGACTTTATGAAGGGAGATTATTGACGTCAGATAGAATAATGATTATTTTATAAATAATATTGATTTCGTTGATCCAACTGTGAATATCAGAAATTAATCTTCTAAAATTTATTAATTCAAAAAAATATCAAGAGACAAAGAAATAAATATCACTGTTAAAAATATTATTAAAATATATTTTTTTAAATATCAACAAATAAAATATTTATGTAGATCCAAAACTTAATTTGTAAGGAAAGAAAAGAAATTTTAATAGAAAAAAAATCTGACATGAAATCTTAAAAATCTTAAATAGATTTAAATCTTTAAATATAAAAAAAAATTAAAATTATTCTAAATTTTAAAAATTATTAAAAATATTTAAAAAATCTTCGAATATTTTTACATCGATAAATTAAGAATTTAAAATTTACTTTATTTTTATAAATTTATACCAATTTGATTATGTCCGTTTTTTAAAGCACTCTACTCTTTATTTAATTAAGTAGCGGCGGCAGGTGGTTTTGGGTCCTCATTCATCATGGAGTGTTGGAGTAGTGCTGTAGTGATTAAGGGGTAATTTTCTTTTCTTTTCTATTCTTTTTCTGTGAAACGAGCACTAACTGCTCTTTGGTGGATGCATGTGTTTCTTGGTAAGCAGCGACCTTCTGCTTAGAGGAATTTGCAAAGTGTTTTAGGTTGTCCATAATTTGTGTTCATAACTACGTACTATCACGACTTACCCCAGCTCATCATCATCATATATGATCTGTATAAATATAATTATTAGCCAGCAAACATTAAACCCAGTCAATGATCTATTTTAATTTGGCCAATCAAATATGACATGCCATGTGGCTTCCAGTAATGCATTCCCAACAGGAAAGTCTAAAAAAATCATCTTGACTTTATTTTTTTAAAGATATATAGTCGATGTTATTGTTGTTTCTTTGGCCAAAGAAGTCAAGTCTTGCCAGAATAATTATATTATTATGTGCTTAGCAATGGAGCCAAGTGAGTTTATTCCGATCCACATCACATTCGCATTATAGTTTTGGTAATCATTCTATCGAGATTCCACATGTTTCATTTAAACAAGGTTTGATAGCATATCGTCACAAATCAATTTTCGATTTTTAATATACTTATTTACATGTTTACTTAGGTGGAATTACGCATGGATTTTTTTTTTTAATTCTTATTTATTTAGACAGAGATACCGACCCTACCTAACATATAGGATAAATTTTAATTATTGTTATTGTATTTATTTAGATAGAAATAAAAATAAAAATTTAAATTATTTTCACTTTAGTTATTTGGGCGAAAATTAAGATAATTTTTTTTTAAATTTTCAAAAGAACGTTCTATATTTATTGTTAATCAAAAGATATCCTTTGATATTGTGTATAATTATTTAAATATTTTTTAATATGATTATTTCTTATCTAAACTTTAATTTCTGAATCAATTTAAATTCAGAGTTGAATTTATGTTGTAATAATTGTAAAATCGTAGTGACTACAACATGACTATTTTTGAATATATTTGCGATATAACAGTTATGATTTCATAACTGTTACAATATAAATTTATGTTCATATTATAATAAATATGATTTTATAATGATTATAATATGAATTTTTATTCACATTGTAATGATTATGAAATCATATTTGTTATCATGTATCTAACTGATTAAAAATTTAAATAAAAAATAATAATATTAAAAAATATATTTTAAATAAATATATAAGGTAGAAAGTGAGAGGAGGAAATAAATATAAGACGCCACTATTTGAAAAATTCCCCCTATTTACTTCCTCAAGTTCGCGCTTCTTTTTTTTGGCTTATTTTCCACTTAAGTAAACACAGGATTTGTTTCGTTCAGTGGAGAAAAAAGCTGGCTCATCTTCGTGATTTTGCCTTCTTGGTTACGTTTCTCTCCAACCGCTTCTCTTTACTTCTTCTTCCACTCGTCCATAGTCCATACCCGAGAGAGAGAATGATTACAACGTAGAGTATTTGTTTAATCTCACCTCAAAGGAGAGGAGGAATCCACCTCTGTACTCGCCGCCCATAGCCCACCATGTCCTCCTCCCCGTCGCCGACCTCCTCCCCCAGCGCGCCTCCACCGGTCGCTCCCGCGGCCCCACCCCCATCCACCCTTACAGCGCCTCCCCCTGCCACTAATGCAGCCCCGCCTCCAGCTACCCCCGCCACGCCTCCCCCACCCACACCTCCTCCAACCACACCTGCGGCCCCGCCCCGGTCCACCCCATCCGCCCCTCCCCCAACGACCCCCGCTTCCTCACCTCCGGCATCCCCGCCTCCACCCGACAACCCGTCCCAGCCCCCTCCCTCTACCTCGCCCTCCCCCTCCATACCATCCGCCTCGTCGCCTCCCCCGCCGACGGCCTCATCCGTTTCGCCCCCGTCTCCACCCTCTTCACATTCTCCACCGCCGCCTCAAGTGCCATCTACCAGGTTGCCGCCGTCTCCCTCTTCGCTTTCTGCATCTCCGTCAAGCTCTAGTTCAATCTCGACACCTGTTGTCGTCGTGGTAGCGGTTGGCGGGGTTGCGATCCTCTTGCTGCTTAGCTTCCTATGCGTTTTTTGTTGGAGAAAGAAGCGCAGCGCGCCGCCGCCGTCGCCTCGTTACTATGGAGCTTCACCGCCGCCTCCAATGACAGGGAAAGGTTAGATCCATTTTCTCTTGTTGATTTTCTCAGGAAAATTGATTTTTTTCCCCCTCCGCATAGATTCATTACTTATATCTGATGTATGTTTCCCCCCTTACCTTTTCCGTTATTTCGATGTGCACTTTGTTACTTTCCAACTGCACAAATGGTTCATCCGTGTAATTCTCATGGAAATACACCGCATGAAATAACCAACAAATTGAAGGTTCTTTATCTTACGAGTAGTATGCTTCGCCGGTCAGGGAGATTGGTGAGTTGCTTTGAATGATGCTGTCAAAAAGATCGATGTTCTGTGAAGACAAACCTTGCATTCTACTTCCTTCACGTCAGTAGAATTGTTATAGACTAGTTGCAGGCTTGCAGCAGAGTTCAATTGGATATGGCATCCGCAATTCACTGTTTTGTCTAGTTGCGTAACTAATATTTACATTCAAACACGTTCATCAATCAGCAACAAATATTTTTGCCACTTCTTTGAAAGAAGATTGTTGTGATCGTATTCTTTGCTGTTCCATTTTATGCTTTGGTTTGGACATTATGTTTTTAGTATTTCAATGAATTGCTAGACACTCCAATTGTCAAATTATATCTTATCAAATCAACCGTGAGAGATGTTTTCAGATGAAAGCTATGGTGAATATTGGCAACAGAATGCTCCTCCAGCTGCTAATGTTGTGAAAATTCCTCCTGGACCATTACCTCCTCCTCCATTCGCTTTGCGTCCACCACACTCTCCAAATCATCTGCCTCCAGTCACTATGATAAGTAGCAGTGGAGGTTCTGGGTCCAATTATTCTGCTCCTGAGACTCCACTACCGCCACGATCTCCTGGTGTTGCCCTTGGATTCTCAAAAAGCACTTTTACTTATGAAGAACTGGCTATAGCAACAAATGGTTTCTCTGATGCTAATCTCCTCGGGCAAGGTGGTTTTGGTTACGTACATAGAGGAGTACTTTCAAATGGCAAGGAAGTTGCAGTGAAGCAATTGAAAACAGGAAGTGGACAGGGTGAACGTGAATTCCAGGCAGAGGTTGAGATCATCAGCCGTGTGCATCACAAGCATCTCGTTTCATTGGTTGGATACTGCATTGCAGGAGGAGAGAGGCTGCTTGTTTATGAATATGTTCCTAATAATACATTGGAGTTCCACTTGCATGGTAAGGCATTATGCCATTCTTGATTATTACTGGCTCAAGATTTTGTACCTTGTATCAATTTTAGCTTTCTTACTTTCTTTGCTTCTAATTCTTAACCTTCACTTCTTTAATCAAACATGCATTGAAGTTGGGTTCCAGCCATATATTCAAGCTATATAATGAGCTGATATTAAAAAACTTAGACAACAATTTAACAGAAATGTTTCCTTCTGAATTGTTTGAATAAGCCGATCTTCATCCAGGTCTTGATATCATTGGAGATTTTGTTTTGTTATTTTGCAGAAGAGGCATTATTTTAAGATAATTGAATGGATACTTTCTGAGAGTAGTTCTGTTGCAGGGAGAGGCCGACCAACCATGGAATGGTCTACACGATTGAAAATTGCTTTGGGTTCTGCTAAGGGATTGGCATATCTTCACGAAGACTGTGAGTTATTTTGCTATTTTGTATGTTACAATTGTTTTAAATGTTCATCCTCAATGTAGAATTGATTTACTCTTTTGTATCAATCCTTACAAGGATTAGTCTGGTGTGCAGGTCACCCTAAGATTATTCACCGTGATATTAAGGCATCCAACATTCTCCTTGATTATAAGTTTGTGGCAAAGGTAAACAAATCTACTGCATCAGATAATACCATAAAGTTTAGACAAAAATATAATATATGGTTTATTAAACTTCAAAAAAGAATATTTCTTCTGCTTTGACATGTAAGCTTCCTGATGTGCTAAACATGCCAACATGGATCTTTAGAATTGTTATTAAAATATTATGTGAAAATTCACATATGAACTGAAGAATGATTTATTTTTTAGTTGAATAATCTATAGATTATTTTGCAATAGGAGCAATTGTAGTACGTGAAACAGTATATCTTATGGTACTTTGTACTTGAAATTTGTTCGACTTAGAAGTCGGATCACTTGGATGAATGATGAATAATGAATGGAAGAGTTGGCTTGGCCTGAACTGGTTGGCCTTTTGGAGGCTGAAAATTGGGTATATCAGAAAAAAGGAACTGAAAAATGCTATTTTAAAACTGAAAAATGAAAGGTTTGTACTGAAATGTGCATTAAGCTTTTAAAAGGCAGTCCAGTGCACGAAACTCTCGCCAGTACGGGTCTCGGAGAAGGGTTGGACCACATTGAGTCTATTATATGCAGCCTTATTTTGCATTTTGCAAAAGGCTATTTCTACGACTCGAACTCATGATCTCAAGATCACGTGGAAGTAGTTTTAATGTTACGTCAAGGCTCCCCTTCACTTTACCGTGCACTAAGCTTTAGTTAATGAAAAAAAGATAAATCTTTCTTTGTTTCACATCCTTCGGAAGTTCAATCAGACATATTGGGTTGACTTCAGTGCTTTTTGCAGAAACCTCCCTATCAGCCAGCAGTTTTGCTGTAGCATGTTTTCTAATAACGTATTTTAGTTAGTTAACCATTATGTTTGCTAAATTTGTACACATTTCATGTTTTTCAGGTTGCAGATTTTGGGCTTGCAAAGTTTGCTTCTGATAATAACACCCATGTTTCCACGAGAGTCATGGGAACGTTTGGGTAAACTTCATACTTGTCATTACACTTCAACATGTACTTTTGACATTAGATCTAATGAGGCAATTACTATTAATTGTAACACTTGTCTAGGTTAGTGACCTGTGTTTTCCATTGCATCATTTCTTTTCATCCATTTAGCGAGCAGGAATCTTTTGGGACCTAAATGCTTTGTCGAGTTCCCACGGCTTTAATTTCTTTCACATCAATTTAACCTGTGGACACTGCTTTGTTGTAGTTATCTGGCACCTGAATATGCATCTTCAGGCAAACTGACAGATAAATCAGATGTGTTCTCGTTTGGTGTAATGCTTCTAGAGCTAATCACAGGACGCCGTCCTGTTGATCAATCCCAAACTTACATTGATGATAGTTTGGTTGATTGGGTTAGTATGTATATTTGCATTAATGTTTTATCTTGTTCTGGTCATCTCTTTGCACCTTACCTTTGCTGTTGTTTCTTGTAACTTCAGGCAAGGCCATTGCTTACTCAAGCTCTTGAAGATGGCAACTATGATGATGCTCTTGTTGATCCTAAGTTGGGAATGAACTATAACCCTGATGAGATGGCCCGCATGATTGCCTGTGCTGCTGCATGTGTTCGTCACTCAGCACGTCGACGGCCAAGAATGAGTCAGGTTCTGCCTCTATCTTTAACTGTTTTTTTCTTAAGTACCATCTTCAATTTGTGGCTTGCATCCGGTGTTTGCATTCTGCATAGTCATGATTCGTGTTACCTCTGTCACTCACTGCAATGTTGTCGACCCTTCACTAACACCACTGAATGTAATCTATAGGTTGTCCGTGCTTTAGAAGGTGATGTATCTCTTGATGACTTAAACGACGGCGTTAGGCTCGGTCACAGCAGGTTTCACAGTTCATACGGCAGCTCTGATTACGATTCCAATCAGCACAAGAATATGAAGTTCAGAAAAATGGCAATGACCACTGAAGAATTCGCTAGCAGCGAGTACAGTGCACCAACCAGTGAATACGGTCACATTCGATCGGCTTCAAGCAGTGAAGGTCAACAAACACAAGAAATTGAGATGGAAAATAAGAGAGGCAGCTACTATGGTTTCGGCAGCAATTTGTGAGAACCTCCTGCATCAATTCTAGTGCAAATCCCAGCCTTGTTCTACGGCTGAGAAAACCAAATTCATCTTCTGGACAGCTTTTAACAGGTTTTCTTAAATGTTCATTTCGCTGGCTCAATAAATGACTAATAGCTTGATTCTTTTGTGATGTATATGTATTTCTTATCAAATGCTGAAATGAAATGTATTTTTTCAACAGTTAATTGATTGCTGATATAAAGAATGCGAGATTTGTATTTTATCAAATGAGTTGTAGGATTAAGAAATGTCTATTGCAATAATACATTAATTAATACTAAAATAAAACAGAGGGATGCCTCTAGTTTTTTGTTCTTATCATGTGTCACAGACTTAAATATCGATGCGACTAATGGGCAAAACTAAAGCATCCCCAACGAGAGCACCAGAGAGATGGGCAATATGATTAACGGCCACGAAAGAGTCTCTACCATTTTCCTGTCAGGCTTGTTGAAGCCCGGGCAGCCTCCATGACATAAAGGCATTACCAGCAAACGAGTCAATATGCGAATAAGTTTGATAGAAAATTCCTTAAACATCAAGAATGCTATTTCCAAACAAAAGGAGCTTATTCTGAAGTTTAAAAATATTATTACAATCATTAAACAACAGGGGGACTGCTGACAACAAGGGCATCAAGCATACTCTAAGAAATCAAATATTGTTCTTTAGGATAGCCAAATTAATTACCAGATCATTGGTTGGCATCAGTGAAAAACCTTCTTTTCCTCTCTTTCAGTTTTGGTCAAATCCACTTGGTCTCATTTTGACGACAGAATTTGTGCTGCCATATCGGCTACACTGCTCACAAATAGGTGCAGGCATTTCGGGAAAACCTTATAGGTTTGCTTTTGCTCGAATCAACGACAAGTGGACACGAAATGTGCTTATGGTGCTTCACCCTCACCAGTTTCCCAATCACATAACCCCGTGAGATGACTTCAAAGTCCAGAGTTAAGGGGACAGCACCACCGGTGCTGGTTAAAGCCATGCCGGCTCCTGCACCATACAATGGTACCTTTTCTCCATGCAAGACGACTGAAACTGTCCTGTGACTCTTTCTAGGCTGGTAATATTTCTGCAACTGCAATCAGAAAAAAAAAACGTGAGAATTAGCTAGCTCCTCCAAGACCTATAGTTGTTCAAACTATAATTACCAACATTTGAAGCATATCTTCTCTGTGGCCGGACATAAAATAGGGAAGGGAAGATTTAGTTTGGGTCTCATATATAATTTGACCATTGTACTTCAGCAACGAGAAGGCTTACAAAGATTATAATAAGCGACAAAAATGGTTGCGTTCATCATGGCTTAAAGATTCTGTACTGTCCCAGTTCGAGTTCTTCATAATGCAGTTTGAAGAATAGATAGTACTGCATTGCATATGATCAGATACAACATTCAATGAGAAACTTACCTCGCCGGTAGCAATTGTGATTTCTGAAAATTTGAGACGGATTGGGCCTGAAGTGACATGAATGCCAAACATTGTAGCAGTATTGTACACACTGATCTTCACTGAACAATTGGCAGTGACCATCTTAGTTGGGACACCAGTCATGTCGGTACCCTCTCCAGCATAAAAGTCATCCATCGACAAGCTCTGGTTTAAGAGGAGAGTTTAATGGAATGTTAAATCACGCAGCAGATTCAGAGTTGTGAAAGTCTTTAACACATAACAATAGAACTTGCACAATACCTAGTTACCTACACGAGCATCAGAATTTGCTAGGGCATGCCCTAAATAAAATGATAATTGACAACCACGATAGAAATTAGACATTCCTAGCTAACGCAAGGCAATATTGCCCAGAAAATCTTACATCCCAACATCAAACAAATAATTGGCAATTCAGAAGGAAAGGAAAAATTTTAGATTCACAAGCTGTAATCTTTTTTGCAGTAACCATTAATGGATACATACAAAAAATACTCCCAAATAAAGTAATATAGCATATCTTCAAATTATAGGAACATGAAGTGCAACAACAATACAATTTAACATAATAATCTTTAAAGAAGCATACCTTGACAACAACTTCTGGTTTATATGGCCGAGCTGCTCCCCAAATGATAAGAGAGAAGAGGGTAAACAAGAGGATGAAGCTTACAAGGCCCAGAATAATCTGACAGCGGCGTGTCAACCCCTTGTCGTCGTCGAGGTCCGCATAGGATCCTTCTTCCTGGATCACATTGCACTCAGGCCACCCCTTGTCGTTTACTCTCTTCCGGTAGCCTTTCCGGCCCGAGGAGGACCGGAAGGGCCCGGAAAATCGGCTCGCCGAAGAGGTCCGCGAGTGGCGCCCAAACGAAGGGTGCGACGGCGACTCCATGGGGCTATTAAAAACAGGCGTCGCCTGCATCGACGACGACTTGTCGCCATCGTGCGAGTCCCGCGACGGGCTCTGGACGTAGTAGGCCTGCCTCTTCGGCGACCGAGGCGGGGAGGACGGGGCTAAGCTCGTAACATCGGACTCCGACTTGGTGTGCATCATCTTACTCTACTCGATTTCGCAAATAGCTTGAAAAACTGTCAAATTTTCAGCATAAATCCTTAAGCCAATTGAAGCAAACTACCACGAAAACCATAAATCTCCAAACCTTTCCTGAGAAAGAAACCGTAAGATCAGGGAACCTGGATTTCTTGCAACATTTCAGCAATTAACCATCGGCAACATTATGAGTTCCACGCAAAGATTCGAGCTTTGCTTCGGACGCGAAGCCATGGGATTGAAAAAGGAAAGCTGAGCTCGCACTACGCTACCAAAGAGCGAACCGAACTAATGAAGGACAAGAGGTCACAACCTCCCACGGGATCCGCTGTCTACCGTCGATTACAAACCTCGAAAATAATGCAAACCTAAAACGGAACTACCCAGGAGCGATCACATTTATGTCATTTAAAAGTTGTTGGCACGTAATCATTTAAACCCGATTCCTGTTTGGCGTGAAATAGGCAAGTTGTTAACACGCAGTTGCGTAGCTAAGATTCTGAGAATAGTCTCGTGAGTGGGGAATTGGAAGTGTCGGCAGAGTGCTGTTACCTTTGCCTTTGGAGGTTGATGAATGATTATACAAATATTGGAACAGCACTCTGCCACCACAACCACAGTCCTTGTCTGTTGAAATGTCTCACCATGTCTAAGAAAACACTTGTTTATACTAAGTATCACAAATCCATCAAAATTAGAAAACTGACTCATCAGCTTGATATACCTAATCATTGGCCAAAATGCTTAAGCCTAAATTGATGGTAGTTCACTCATGCAGACTTTATAAACCCCCTCATTAGCTACAATTTCCATTTGAGATTAAACTAGTAGTCATGCATACAGCTAGCTATGCATTAAATTAATTGGTAATGAGGCACCTACAGATAGTTAAAAGGGAGAGAGCAAGAGCCAAGATGATACAGCAAGCAATTTTTTTTTTAAGAAAACAATTAAGATTGATTTGCATGTTAATGGAAACATGATTTACGTACACATTATGGGCAATAAATTTCATGCAATGAAATGTGGCAATTCGCATTAACATAATTATACAACATGCTCTAGTTGCAGAAATTAATCAAAAAACATGTACGAGATTTTAAGCCCGAGTAAGAAAACAAAAACACACATGTCAGCATCTTAATTGGATTAGATTATTATATGCATAGAGGTTCATTCTCCTTTGAGATGCAGCTGGATTCTGCACTGACTGAACGTCACATGTAACAATCTTTGTTTTTTTTTGTTAATGAATATGTGGAAATTTTTATTTAAACATATATATATATATATTCAACTCAGCTTATTTTTGAATGCGCAAGCTTAACAAATGCATTTATATTTTATTAGGCCACAAAACCACCTAATGAACTTGATTTTTGTCCCCTAAGTCCAATTCAATATGCAAAAAAATGCAAGTTCCAACCTCATCATGAGACAAGATTGATCAAACATGAAATCCAACAGGTAACTTGTCGACAACAGGAAGCCAAAGAACAACTACACCACCGGCAGCTGCTGCAATTAGGCCCTCTTGTTCTTCCTCCTGCCTGAAGGTGCAGGAGATGTAGCAGGAGGGATGCGTCGAGGAAGCAGTCCTCGTATGATCGCTAAGAAGGCAAACACCATGAATGGAGCATAAAATTGAATCACTCTATCTGATGCTTTCCCTGAACCCAGCAACTCTCCCATTATGGCAGCCTAAAAAACGATCACAAAGTTCTTAATCACAACATTACTGTAAATGTTTGTGCAAGAAACAATCAAGAAGCTCGATCAATTCACATTCCACACGGGTTTTCTATGAGTCACCGATCCAGAATAATGTGAAGAAGTTGAGACATTGGACCGGATAAAAATACAACTTTTTCCAAGTCTGTAGCAAGGAAAGTAGTATTGCTGCGAATTTTAGGGTTTAGGGCATAAAGAGGATGCCGAATACCATGGTCGTGGCGACGTTGACGCCCGCCATGAGGGAAGTGGTGGCAACCCAGGGGCGGCGGGCGATGATGCCGTAGACATTGGCCACAGAGAGGGGCCAGAGGAAAGCGATCTCCAGCCATACGAGGCCAGTGAAGAAACCGGGCTTCTCGGCCATCAAATAGTCGCCGTACTCTTCGGCGTACCACCGCTTTAGCTTCAACGAGCAGCGTCGGGTAGAGCGAATCGGGGAGGCATATCTGTGCGTCGAACAATGGCGCCGTCACAGCAAGCACGACGGAGAAGACCACCACCACGGCGTCAACGAGCGCCGATATCAAACCCATTTCGGCTGTGTCAACCTTTCGCGTTCTCCAGAGTTCCATCAGACATTTTTAGTGTGAAATGGGCCGGACCGCGGGCACCTCTTCCCGGCCCAGCATATTCATGTATGTATAATTTAATATATAAAATTTAACATATAACTAAATTTGAACATGGCTAAGGTAATTGATACAAGCTACTAATAATGTGACCATAGTGTTTCGATGGCTTTGTATCAGAATGGCAGTCTGATTTACATATATTTGATTTAAGTGATGTATGCAGATTGTATTGTGCTAATTGTTTGGGATGCAAATTGTATAATAGCATGTATCGATCACACAATTATAACAACAAAATCGACATGCACGCCATAAAATTATACATAATAAACATTGTTACAGAGATAATTTTAGCTCTAAATCTAATGCTGAATCGGAGTCTCGGCCTTTAGAACTAGTTGAGTAATGTTGAAGCTGCTGGTCCTGTCGCATGTTATTCGTCTGCATGCATTAATTATATATATAAATATATATATTGATTAGTTAGCAAAATACAAGGTGAAATGTATGCATTTTGTGAAAAATTTGATACCTCATTGTCTTGTTTGTTGATGAACAACATTGCATGACTATTTGAATCGTTCAAGGACCTACTGTATATATATTTTTCTTTTAAATAGTTATGAATATATACGATAGACAGACAGGCTTAGAGAGAGACATACACACCATTTTGCTGCACCAGAAAAGTGTTCACCATATGTGATTTCTGTAGAACCTTCAAGTCCAATAATCTAAACAATATGCAATTGAAGCATTTTATTTAAATTAAAAAATCCGGTGTTCAAATTCAACTAAGATAAGAAAGATTAAACTGAGCACTAGCTCTGAACACACACATCTAAGAAATTAGTATGTAAGATTTAAGAATGAATTTTGAAACTATCAAAAACAATTATATAGCATGAATCTTTTAATTTGAGAATTTTTTCAAGACTTTCTTGAAACTCAAAAAAACTGTGAACCTTGTTTTCATTGATCACTATCGCGGAAAAATATCCAAACTCTTCTAATATTTGTTGAGAAAACCTAGGCCATACTGTAGAGCTATGGACATGCTTTAATCCATTTTACAGTGAAGATCATTAAGAAAAGAGAAAGAAAGGAAAAGGTATAAAGCAACTATATGCTTAATGAAGATGAATATGCTCATACCATAAAGCTAGGATGAACTCCAAAGACAGAAGATGATGTGGAAGGCGATGATGAATCAGGATATGGAAATTGTCCTCTCAGATCCTGCTTAAATTGCATGCTTATATATATGGAACAATTAAACGTCAATTAAAGAACATAAAAAAGACCTGCATGCATGCATGGATAGATCTACATAAACCATGCAATTGTAATAGATTGAGATCGGTAATTAATCTATATTAACCATCATCTCATTTTGGAGTCTAATCTTCTCCAATTGAGCCACCCCAAGTCCTCTCTGAGGCTGCCTAATTTGCTTCGCTGATGAGCTCTTCTTCCCTTTCTTTGACTGCCCAACGTAGCTCCTCATCTCTCTCTCTCTTTCTCTCTTCTTCGAGGTAGTTTAAGGAGCAATAATCCTGATTAAGGGAGATGAAGGATGAGGAGGACTTCTTTTTAATTAATTAGAAGTTCCCACTACGTACAAGGCAATTATTGCAAGAGTGGAAGCCATTCCAATGAAGTTGTGTGATATCTTATTCTCGATGTGCATTCTTTAATTAGTTATACTTGAAGAAAATGTTTTTGGTTTGGGCCCTAAATTAAAACTTGATGTTTTATCATTATCTACCAATGATCTTAATGTAACACTTAAATATTCCTCACCTAGATATCAAATAGATTCTTCTAACTTTTTTCAAAAGATGTAATTTTACATTGGATGATTTCTTCAATAATGATGGACAACTAATTTGATAATATGGACTTGGTATAAATGTTAAATCCACGTAAATATGATCATCCTATATATTTAAGTATAGTAGTTTACTATAATGTATTATTTAAGTGAACGTTTACAACTTTATTACTTCTTGTTAATTACTAAAATTTAGTTGATGAATTGGCTTTTTATGTTCAACTTGGTCTAAATTAACTGGACCAACCTACTCTGGCTCATAAAAAAAATCTAAGACAACCAAGAGAATAATTCAATTTAATATAGACTGTAAACTTGGAGGGCTGAGAACAAATATATATATAATAGATCAAACTATAGGCCAACATGATTCTTATCTTAAAAGTTTTCAATATCTTAAGATTAAATTCATTTGCCAAAGATAGACCAACATGACTCCTATCTTAAAAAGTTACAAAAAGATTTAACTATTGTTCGGCAAATAGTAATTTAAATGCCATAAGATCCATGCTTCTCAAGAGATGCACTTAAACAATTCAAAAAATAAGCTAGTTGAAGTAGATGGCCATATCGAACAAACAATAGAATATAGTATCAAGAAGTTTCCTTTGCAGCTCCATTGTGATGAAGGGAATATTAGGTGTACCACCTTTGAGGGAACTGCTAGCTAGAACTAATTAATCAACATGAGCTGGCAGCTAGGTTTAATTAAGACAAATAGGCATTAAAAAAAAAAGATTGCCAAAATTTTTGTCCTAACTTTAACCTAGGTTTATCGGATTAGTTGGTTATGTTTGCTTGTTAAGTATTTGCTAACTATAATTTTGAATTTATTAAAAAATAGTTAGCATCATTTGGTCCACGGGTGGAAAAGAAATTTGGATTATAACATGTTTGATCATTATTGCATAATGTTCAGTATGAAACATGGAACTAGCCAGCTAGATGTTCATGATTAGATGGCATGAGCTGGATAGGAAATATGGAAGATCTAATCAAGATTACACTCACATGGATTAATTTGCAGTGAATATTAATAAATTAATTAAGGTATTGCACTTAATTCCAACTCAATTGAAATCTCATCGATCTCTGAAGGATCGATGATGGCCATGGTGCAGCGCCAAGATTCAGGACCACCACCCTCTTAACGAGAAGATCCCCTTCCTCCAAGATCTTCCAAGGCCCAAAAATCTTACCTTTCGAAGAAGCTCTGTCATAATTGTTTACTGAAACATTTTATTTTGTACCATATATTCCTACGAAGAATCACTAGAAATCTCGACGAACATGGGTATAGATATCCAAATCGACAATATAATATTAAACAAGTTTAATCATTCAGTCTGGATTTGCATATTATCTTCGTACGAAGTGGATCAGTATTATATGAGGAAAAAACTGAACAAACTTTTAATTCTTTTGATTTGCGTCTTAACTTATTAGTTCATCTTTAACGTTCGACTGCCCGTTGCCCCGCCACTGGCGGTGGGACCGAGCTGGGCGCGGCAGCTTTGCGTATTTTGTCGGGTCACGCTCGGGGAGAGTACGAGCAACCGCGATCGCGCACCCCGATGTGAGAGCCGATCCCTGAATCCAGTGTCGCATCGCAACATCAGAGGAATCAAGTAGACCAACTCCACTACTCCGCGTGGTCGACCAACCATGTCCCAGCTAATCACAACGCTTCCTTTCCTGCGCCGTGGGCCCGTAACGCACGTGATTTGGCGGAGGTGAAGCCACCTCAGCAGAAGTCACGCATTTGATCAAACAGCTGGTCGACGACGCAGCATCGACCCTCCTCGCTTAATTTGTTTGCTTCAGCTCGTCTTCTAAATCCTCCGAATTTATCTTCAAAATTCTGAAGGAAAATGCGACTCGTCATGATTATCAAAAGCGGCGATTGTCCTTCGCGATGAGTTCTCCGAGGGAAACAGTGAACCTGTAAAATTTGAAGCGAGCAAACAGTGGAGCAGGGAAAATATTCCTATTTTCGCATATTTTGAAGCAATCCGAGAAGATAAATCCAAAGAAACTTTCCTCCTCAATGTTCTCAAAACCGGAAATCAATGAGCAAAGATCAATTCTCACAAGTGTTTCAGTTAAACTGAGATAAATTTGGCCAGATTAAAAATTTGAAAATTCATCCATGGAGACCTACAAGTACTGCAGCAAACAAGGACGCCTGTCGGCAGAGTTCAGAAGCCGATGCTGCATTAACTTGGTTTACAGAAGAAACAAATAAGTAAAACTTTGATTCTGGATCTCCTTCCAGTTAATATTGTCCCCTCACCCACAAGCAAACAGGCCCTCTCTCATTGACGCCACCATGTACATCCCCTAATAAATAACCCATATAATCCCATTTAATAGCTCTGGTTCCATCATATCCTGTCACAGTGTTCAGTGATCAAGTAGGTCCTGATTCCCAATACTATATTTCAGTGCTTGGAACAAATCATTCTTGAGAATATAATCCAGCTATAAGCATCTTTATCCATCAGTGCGAAGCGTGTTTATTGCATAAAACACTTGATGCCTTGGTCCCTCTTCATGGAAAGATTTTGCGTATCCCTAGCAAAAGATTACAAAAAATAATAAGAAAAAAGGGACATCTAACCATTTGTTCAGCAATAGCAAAGTTCTCCGCTCCCCAGTTCAATCCAATGTGCCATCACATCCGCTGCACACGCAGAGTCAGCATGCTGTTCTAAGATTTAAAAAATGTCATTCAAAGAATCAAGGCAATCCAATGACTCGGCCAGAAGCAGAAGATGAAATAAACTGATTCTTGTTCCCAGAATTACATTTTGATCGGTTTGGTATCTTTCGGGAACACTCACCAAGCTTGAAAACTCATGCTACAGAGGAGAGGTCCCCACTGATGGTGCTTCACGGTAAAGCTGCCTGAGAGTCAGATTTCAACATGCATGTCTAATGCTGAAAGATAAAGAAAGCCTGCATGAAAGTGATCCAACAATAGCACGAGTAACATAGAATTTCTTCAAGTAACTTTTAAATGAACAGTCAAATAAATCAATCTGCCAAAGCCTCTTTGGAAGCAAAAGAATAGGACACACACATTTCAGAGACCATAACTTGTTTTCTTGCTAAACATGCCAGGCCATAAAGGTCATTCATTGACTTGCTAGTTGTGCTCCATTGGATGAATGCAAACTCAGGGACTGCACAAGTGACAATTTGACAGGCAGTGACTTTCTCTGAGCAGTGACTGCTATTGAATTGGGAGCTCATTCGAGAAGGACATCTTTCAAATATATAACATAAGGGACCACCATAGGTATCCATATGGGACTAATGGAAGTCGAACGACTTAGTTACACCACACCACCTTTAGGTGCATCATGATTAGTACATACAACTATAACTCTTTTACTATATTGAAATTAAGGTGGAATATAAAATGACATATCACTTGAGCTATAGATATCATTTTCATGTATAAACATAATGAATTGCTACACTTGTCCATCCGAACTAGGATATAATCCTAACTTCAACAAATGGCAACCTATAGCAAGAGAAGCACGATGACAATTTATCATATGGATTATAGACAACCAAGTAACTTGCCACAAACATAGCCAATAGAAGCAGTCAACTCACATCATATACAATTCATCTACTATTGTCAAAGGCTAGAGCTAGTCTCGAGAAGATCATACTTCGATGGATCTCAAATATGAATTTGAAAAAGTAATAAAAAGAATAATTGGAAAAATGGATCATGAAGAGTGGAAGAAGCAAGCAAACACTTACATAATCATTAGACAGAAGAGATGTACACTTAACAGAGAAAGCATGACTCCGACAAGGTCATAGAGAGCTTAGCCAACAACAAAGTCTTAGTCGATATTAAATTCCAAACCACAGATATAACAGATGTAAAACATTTGTTAATCAAAACCCTTAACTTCTGACTCAAGAAGAACCTCTCAGCTATGGTACGAAATTAAAGCTCCTTAGTTCCGGTTCTTGCACTTCTCCATGGCCCTTGGAGCTGTACGAGAATAATAATATTTCATTGAGAACACATATGATGCCATAATGAATTAGAAACAGTAAAAAATTGGATTCCTTTTTGGTCAAATATTTGGAAATTATATATTTTGGCATTATGTAGATGACCAGAACTCACCGAGTCCAATTGCATCAGAACCCTTCATGATCCTCAATCTTCTGCAGGAGTCAGTGAACATCCTGGAATAGAAATAGGCCAACAATGCAAAATTAACCTTTCAGAATCTGACAAATTTCAGAAGCAAGAGAGGTTGGTAATCTAAAGAAACATTAATAGCTTAGCCATTACAAAAATGTCTTCAAAATACCTGAATCTCAATTTTCCAAGAGTTTCACGTGAACAAGGTAAACAACTGTAAATAGTCAACTTACTTCCATGGTACATCACCAACAAGCATCCAATCTCCATCCTTGTCTTCATAAGTAAGAACATATTCAGATCCATTTAAGAGAACCATCAACCTGCTCTCAGATAGACCATCTCTGGTTGGAATTCCCTGAGAACTGCAATGTCCTGAAATTCCCCAAAACAAGAAGTATTATTTATATGCCACAATAGCCAGAAATATCATGTCACGAGAAACATTAGACGCAGTTTATCTGATTTATCAAGATGGAGAAGCTAAAGGAGATGTCAGTGTCCAGTCAAATAAGCCATCTGCCAAATATAAATATATGGAACTGTAAACTCTATAATAGTACTAGGTAGGAGACCTTATGTATGATCATGTCTCTATGATATTCTCATTTACGGAATTCATCCATGTGTTCCATTCAGGTTACTACACATGACGATTAGGCCAAGACACTATTAACTAAAGTTGATATGTCGATTTTCTTAGTTCCATGGCCAATTACTTATGAAACAGGATGCTTGGTAATTAGAAAAACCATACCATACCAAGATGAGAGATTGAGAATGGGAAAAAGATAATGTTAGAAATATCCCAACTCAAGAATAACTAAAGGCCATAGACACTAGAGGGAAAACCATTTATTTTAATTTTGACATAATATGAAAATAGGAAATGGAGAACATTTATGAATGACCGAAGGCAAGACAAATTAATATAGCTGCTCCTTGGAAGATATAAAACAACAAAAAATTATTGGTTAGCAATAATTTAACACTTAATCTATCAGTTGCCATCCAATTGTAATAGAGTTAAATGTCCAAAACAAGTGTGTTTACCATCAAATATTTAGAAGAGATTCTAGCTATAATTAACTTGTCATATTAAATGCAAGAGCAAATCTTTAATGGAGATTTCAAATGGGAGAAAGAGCTTACCAACAGTGAAACCACTGAACATCTTTTCAAGTGCCAAAGAAAGTTCTTTGTAGTCATTATATGTTATCAAGTCAACTTTCCTAAGATAAGGAGCACCATCCATGCTAACCTTGACATAAAGACAACCCAACTCAGGTTTTCCATCCACTTCTTCTTTGTTCTTTGGTGGGTTAGTAGCCATTGTGTTCTTTCTGTAGCTCCGGATTGGTGGCCAACCAACAACCTGTGCCCTGTCACAGAACAAACTAACTGTTAGATGATTGCCACCAATCAACAGACATTTGCATTAATGTGGCATCACTCTGCACATCGTTTTCAGAAAACACATAAAAGATAATCAAATATTCCAAACCATGTAGACCAGGACAAAGCAACTACAGGGACATTCTTTCATAATTTAAACTTTGGGGTAAACAAGTTTTTCTACTAATTGGGTTCCAAAAAGTAGAATACCAATCAAGGAAAATCATGAAAGTAGAATACCAATCAAGGAAAACGATGATCAACACAAACCAAGGCAGATCATAGATGCTCGGGAAGTTGGTGTAACATTAAAAGGAAAGAGTCAAATCAAATCAGATAATTAACATAAAATGAGGCAACAAAGCATACAATACTGTTTTTTTTTTTTGTAAGTACAGCAAAGGAAAAGAAAATATCAGAACCGTATAGAAGCATAAGGGGAAGTTTTTATTTTCCAGAAACCAAAAGTTTTTCCTCTAGCAGCTAAGCGATGCAACTATAAGCTTATTTGGAACGATCAAGTTAATGGATTTGAATTTCCATTTACCATACTGTAGATCTCTGTGCTTGGTAAAAATTAGAGCTCTATTATCTCAAAATTTTTGATTTAAAATCCAATCATAAATCATGGATTTGTGCTCGACGATTCATGGAAATTCATAAAACTAAGAAGTAAGAATTCTGTTAAAAAATTATCAATAATATGTGATTGAAAAATGGAATTTCACTTCTCATTTAGAGACTAAAATCTAAACATGATGATTGATATTAAAATAACAAGACCACTTTTACTGTACCATATGGAATTGGATTCTTTTCCAACAAGAAATGATACCCAACAAACCGTAGTAGAATGATAAGCAGAAAAGGAGGAAGGAAAAAAGGAAAGAAAAAAAATCTCAGTTTACTCCACTTACTTTGCAGCAGGAGCAGTTTCACGCTGGTTTTCATCCGAATTCCCCACAGAGAGCTTCGAGTCGTGGCCGGACACCTTCGTTCCGAGATCCTTGGAGGCACTCCCTAGCACAGCCGTCTTCCCGCAGACAGCCCCATCCCCCATGGGAGAGAACAAAGCACCTCCGTTGGACATTTCCTTCTCAGATCCACCCCCACCAGCGGTTAAGCCCCACTTCTCTGCTCCCGCATCCAAGGCGTCAGTGAATCCCCTCTTCCCGCCTGTGAAGATGTTCTTAGGCGGAAGCAGCTCGAGAGTGAGGCCAACCTTGCCGTCTCGGTCGGGTGAGTCCGACCCAGGGAGGCCCAACCGAAGCTCCGTCTCCTTGAGGTTGAGAACCCCATCCTGCGAAGCGGTCGCCGCGGAGCGGCGCTCCGTGAGGGCGATGTAATCGTGCTCCAGAGGCGGTGACATCAACCTCTGCGAAGGTCACCAGCGAGCATTAGCACACAAGGAACCGAAGGAGAAGAAAAGAAGAAGACAGCAGGTGCAGGAGCAGAGAGCGAGAGAGCAAAGGAGCGACCTTTGAGAGTTTGAGTTTGGTATCTGCGTACGAGCAGAGAGAAGCTTGCCATATTTTGTCTCCATTTATTTAGATCCAGAAACATGATAATTCTTTTAGATCCCTTTTGTGTTTTTGTATTTTTAGAATTTGTACAGTCGATCTCATTTAGTGCAATAAAAATTTAGTTATTGTTTATTTGCATTAGTTTAGTTATTGTTTATTTGCTTATTAGATAATATTTATAAGGGCGTAAATTCTATTTTGTTCGAATTTATTTATTCAAACATTTATTAAACTTATTTATAAATATCTTGATGAACTAAGTTTATCTATTTTTTTATCATTAAACAAACATAAATAAGTTTTGTTTAGTACTTTGGTTATAAAATTAATCATTCGTTTAAACACTAATTTATATACTTTTAAATAAAAAGATAACTTATTTAAGTCAATTAAATTAGTCAATATTTAGATTCATACTTAAATATATAACATATTTATCATTGAATTAAAATTTAGCTACATTTTAAATAAAAATAATGAAATATAAATTTTTAATAAAGAATATATATGCGACAATATACATATTAAAATATCCAATAAAAATTAACATCATATATCAAGATAAAATACACAAAATAAATTATGACTAATATTTTAATTTTAAAAATACATTTAAAATAGCAATATATGTAATTATTAAAAATTATGACAGATGGTATGAGAGGTTTTGATAGAATTTATATGCTGTTTAGATGATTTATATGGACACTCCATGCTCTTAAAAATTAGTCAAATTATATTATAGTATAAAAAAATGTTTGGTCAAAAATAATATAAAATAGAGTAGTTAATGAAAATTATTTGAAATAACTTTAATTAATATCATCATAATAATATTAAAATAAAGAATATGAAAAATAAGATGAATATTTTCAAAAATAGGATATGATCTTGATAATAACCAAAATAAGGGCTGTTTTTATTTTGTCTTAATTT
This sequence comes from Curcuma longa, assembly GCF_044706935.1. Classification (NCBI taxonomy): domain Eukaryota; kingdom Viridiplantae; phylum Streptophyta; class Magnoliopsida; order Zingiberales; family Zingiberaceae; genus Curcuma; species Curcuma longa. The sequence goes on along the minus strand of NC_133863.1, from coordinate 3,202,278 downwards.
ATCTAATTGTAAAAATATGAATGGTATAGAAAAAAACGAATTGCTTTGATGGAGCAATTAAAAAAACAAACAAATCGATGGCATCAATTTTTATACTTTATTGTGTTTTGTGGCGGAGTCTGCCCCCACCGACAAGTTACTGCCACTGTTTGGCGATGTCTCGCGTTAAGACAACGACACCTGTCTTCCCATTTTATTATTTTATTTTAGGGCAAACACTTAATTTCAAATAAAATAACTATAAAAGATAAAATTCAGAATAACATTATGTCATAAATTTTTTTATCTGTCTTCAAAGTTATCGTATGGCTAATTACTGGATACAGAAGTTATTTATTATGATCGATTGGAATTACAATCTAAGAATATTATTATTGATTTCAAAATCAATAAATTCTGTAGGATCGCTGGAACACGCTAGAGGGGGGTGAATAGTGTGTTGCATACTTTTCGATTTTCGCAAAACTACGAGCGCGTACAGAATACGATTGCGGAAACGTAAAAATAAAATGCAAGGTAAAGAAAAGACAAGTTTGTTTTTACTTGGTTCACAGCGCAACGCTACTACTCCAAGGCCCACAATCCTTGACCGTTTCCTCTGGGCAATCCACTAAGTCACTTGCCCCTTTTCGACAGCAAGTGTATCGAAAAAACTCAATACAAAAATCGATTACAAGCTCCGGAGTAATTGAAATACAGTATTGACTAGTTACCGAACTTTTGCTTGTGCAGTCGCTCCCCGGAGGTAGATCTCGGCGTCTCGGTGTGAAATTGAGTAGCTTGGAGCAGGTGCAGTACCGACGTCGAAGATTGAGGGCTCGGGAGTCGCGAGAACGAAGTTCGGAGGCAATGAAGGTGTTATTCTCGGCTGCTGGTCGTGACTGCCTTTTATAGTTGTCCTGAGTCGACTCAGATGCCCATCTGGGTCGACTCCAACTGACGTGGCTGATAAATCTTTATCTCTTTCGCCTGCTATCCTTCTTGAGTCGACTCCGATTGACTTTTGGGTCGACTCCAATCGCGGTGGCGTCAACGGCGATAAATTTTGACCCTGAATCGACTCAAAACCTTACCTGAGTCGACTCCAGGCCGAGTTGGCGGAAAATCGACGCGCTAACTTCCAGATTCCAGCTGACTCGGTTGGAGTCGACTCCAGAACCCATCTGAGTCGACTCCTGACCCAAAAAATCAATTTTTCGTCCGGAGTTCGTGTTCGTCTTATTTTTTCCTTCCTGCAAAAGATGTTAACTAAAATAATATGCAAATGATTAAGTTGGTTCACCGAACCAACTACGAGTCTTAACTTCGGATCTCTAGTGAGACCCTGGGTTAGACCGACGTCTAATGTTCTGCTCGGGAATGCGTCCTCACCCACTCCCCTCGGGAGAATTTACCTGATTGCCAACAGAGTCTTCTTGACTCGTTAGACTTGTGCTCAGCTCTGTCTTCGCCCTCCAGGATTTGTGCTGCAACTGATCCTCTTGATCAGCTCAGTCTTCCACTGCAACTTGGTCCTCCTGACCAAGCCTAGACTTCTGCTGCAACTTGGTCCTCCTGACTAAGCCCAGACTTCTGCTGCAGCGTGGTCCTCCTTACCAGCCCAGACTTCACCTGATGCACTTTGACTCTGCCAAGACTTCATGCCTAGCATCACTAGGACTTAACCTGTGTCTCCTGTAAACTTAGTTCAACTTAGTTAGTCAAACCACATACTTAACTTAATCCTAATTCCTTAATCAAAATTCTGATTCGATCAGCTAGTGCTTCCTACACTAACAAATTCTTCAAAGTGCACTTCAAGTTTGAAAACGTTGAAAAGGCATACTGAAATTTAATAGTTTCAAAAGACGCATTTAATCCTATTTTACCTTCTGAGACTTGTTGATTTTTCAATTTTTTTTCTCTTAATTGCATGTAATATTTAACATCTTCTTTATCTATAGCATCATTTCTCTCCTCTCTTAAATTAAATTAAATTTTAATATAAACTTACTTTAATCAACATAAATAATCTTCTAATTTTTTTATTTTTTATTTTAAAATTTTAATAAAATCAACTTTATTAAATTTATTTTTTATTCTTTTATAATTAGATATTAAAATAGATTTTTTTAATGTTTTTTTAATTTTATTTTGTATTTTTAAATTTTTATTAAAGTTGTAAAAATAAAAATAAAAAATTAGAAGACTATTATGCCGATTAAAGTAAGTTTAAATTAAAATTTAATTTAATGTAAAAGAAAAAGAAGAGAAGAATAATGTTGCAGGTAAAGAAGAGAGGAAAGAGAAGATATTAAATATTATATACAAATAAAAGAAGAAAAAGAGAAATAAAAAGTAGTGCTAGAGAGTTAAAACAGGATGGTGTCTCTTTTGAAAAATATGAAATGCGTCTTTCGAAAATTTATCATTTAAAAATAGACTACATTTGGATTTTTATTGGGCCGTAAACCCAAATGCCGAAGTTCTAAGCCCAAAAACTTGGACAATGCTTCTTTTTGTAAAATTTGATTAATTAATTATCATAGATTTAATCAAGTAAAAAATAAAAAATATTCCAAATTATCATAATAGTCTACGAGAACTAGGTACGAGCATTTAGCGAAAGCAGAGGAAAATTCCAAGGAAAAGTTTGGCATAAAAAAATGTTTTTTGAATTGGATTTGAGTGGCTCAGGACAAAAGGCTTCATTAAGAACCCTAATATTGGGCACGCCTTAATTAATTTCTGTTTGTTTATTGGAAAGGGAAGATGCAATAGAATTAATTTGGGGGCAAAGGCATTCATTACGTTTAGAAGACTAAGGTCAACACTATGTGGACTTTATCAATTTGCATTAAACTAATGATCATAAACCATTAATTAAATGTAACTCCTAAAAACAATCTGAAATTAGAAGGGTGAACATGTTACTTTGTTGGATTTGGAAAATTAATTATTTAAAGTTACATGCTCTGAAAATGATTGATCGGAACATAATGGATTAATTAATGAGGCATAAGATCCTCAAGGATCATTTCACGTGCTTAATGTCCAAAGTTTTCTTCTTTGGCATTATTTGAAGAGAATGATACTCGGCTTAGGATAAAGTCAATAGATTTAAAGGTTAAATCTAGAAGAATATAACCATTGTTATTAGCTATGCATCATTCTGAAATTTTAATAAGTTTGGATGCATCATGTTCATGTATTTTTAATCTTTTATTTGTGGTGGGGGCAAAAAGTTTAATTTGTTGTAATAGAATTAACTTTTTGGAGCATAGTAGATGAGCGATTGATTTTGATGTCGCACATAATAGTATAGCGATTATTTTAGAGGTACAAAATTAGAGGAGAATGGTAAAGAAAATAAGTATGAGAAGTTAGAAAAATGAAGAGAAGTTGCAATGGCGCTATCTCTAAGATTTTTATTTAAAAAAATTTTATTTAATAATCAACAATTATTTAAAATAGTTAAATATGCGACTCTAAATAAAATCCTAGTCTGAAAAGGTCAAAAATACCCTTAAATTTTAAAAATAAAAAATTACTATAAATAGTAAAAGATATGTTCAGAGCCTCTGAAAAGATATTAACTAACGTCTAATGGATTCGATAGTGGGTCAGTATGGATTCCACCTAGTATCGAATAGTGGCCTCTCAAAGAGCTTCGATTAGAAATTAATCGCGTCTTGTTTTGATACCTGAATCAAAAGTTGTGGCCCATTGAATTTCGACTCCTCCTGCGTTACTCCTACATTAGTCGTCCTGAGTTGAAAAGAACTTGTAATTGAGTTGATAGAAGTATCATCAGCATTCACCGAACAATGACTCAAGTGCTTCAACATTAAAGACATCAGAAGACTTCAAATGACTCGGAAGGCACAATCTATATGCATTATTATTGATCTTTTATAGTATTTCATACGGTCTAGTATTTTGATCTTTAAGTTTATTGTACTCGTCAGTTGGAAAATGATCATGAGATAATACAACCCAAACATAATCATCAACATCAAAAAGTACCTGATGACGATGATTATCGACACGATTCTTGTACTGGTATTGCTCTCATAAATAGCCAGTTTAACCAATGGCGGAGCCAGAAAGTATAATCTATTCGGGCTAATATTGATTGATTGTTATCTAACCGGGTTGATCATCCGTATAGGATCCAGTTGCTAGTGAAAAAATTATCAATGTTGATGCAAATGGGACCAGTTGATAAAGATTTGTCGTAGGATGCCTTACCATTGCATGTTAAAAAAAATGGGCCAGGGCTAAAGCCCGGGTAAATCAATACTTGGCTCCGCCCTTGAGTTTAACTTATGAATGCCCCGAAGATGCTCTGTCATCCTATACGGGGGACAGGGGCCAAATCTAACACCCTTGATATGTTCTGCCCATAGTCAATATCAAAACGATTCAAACTTGTGGGCCTATTTTTTTAATCTGTTATAGGCAAATTCTGTTTGAGGTAACGTCAAATCTCACTAGTTCGGTGAAGTTCTTGTCATATACCTCAGAAGATTGCCCAAACTCAGATTCACCACCTCGGTTTGACCATCTATCTGGGGGGTGGTAGGTACTGTTAAAGTTTAACTATATTCCCAATTTCCCCCTAAGCTCTTTGCATCATAATTTACGTCGAACACTTGGTCAAAATCAAGAAGTACTAAAATTGATGTCTTAGTCATCTTCTGCTTGACTAGTTAAAAATTAACTTCTGTCTTTTCAGACCATTTGAAATCATATCTCTTAAGACACTCAATGATAGGAGCAATTAAAGTGCTAAAGTTTCTGATGAACTGGCGGTAGAAAGAAGTCAATTCATGGGAACTTCTGACATCGTGCAAGGTCTTTGGCTGATGCCACTCCAAGAGTACGTCTATCTTTGATTATTCTACGTGAACACCATCAGTAGACACAATAAAATCAAGAAAAGATACTGATGTTGTAAAAAAGGAACACTTTTTCTTATTAACACATAAACACTCCGTCTTCAATTTTTCAAAAATAGTATGGAGGTGATCAAAGTATGATACCCACATTGGACTGCAGACAAGAATGTCATTAAAGTAAACCATTATAAATATTCCCATAAAAGGTCACAAGATCTGATGCATGAACATCATGAATGTGTTGGGCGCATTTGATAATCCAAAAGGCATGACTATCCACTTGTATAATCCTTGTTGAGTCTTAAACGTTGTCTTCCATTATCTTCACACCTTATTTTGATATGATGGTATATGCTTTTATGATCAATTTTTGAGAGGACCCTAAAATCGAATAGTTGATACAATATATCATCTAAGCGGGGGATTGAAAATTTGTACTTAATTGTAACTCTGTTGATAGTTCGGTTGTCGACACACATATGCCACGAATCATCTTTCTTAAACACTAGTAGAACAAAAACTGCACAAGAGCTCATGATCTCACGGATATCACCCCTTTCTAATCATTCCACCATCTGTCGTTGCAACTCTTCAGCTTCCTTAGGACTGATGCGATATGTTGGTCGATTAGATAAACTCGACCTCATAACAAGATAAATCTAATGTTGGATATCTCTCATAGGTGGTAGTACAGGAGGAAGATCCTCTGGCATCAACTCGACAAAATTTGCTAGCAGTTGTTGTACTTCTACTGGTAAATCCACGTCGATTACCAACACAGTAGCAAAGCATATATAGACTACGCATTTAGACTCCATCTCATTTATAAATCTAGAAATAAAAAATAAATTAGTATTCCATGACTACTGGAATTGAAGTAGTGTCTTTTCACTGTGGTACTACCTTTAGAGACTTCGAAAAGGCACTAAACGATATTTGATGGGTCCGAAAGTAGGTTAGTATAGATTTTATCCGTATCAAATAAAGGTCTCTAAAAAAACTTCGATTAGAAATTGATCTGCCTCATTTTGATACCTGAGTAAAAAAATTATGATCTATTAAAATTGGACTCCTCTTACATCACTCATTCTTATGAATTTTTACTTGATCAAGTGCAAAAAAAAATAATCTTAAACGTGAAAGTATATATAATTGATGAGAATTGCACATCTATTTTATTTAAGATGATATTGCGACCTGCATCACACATCTCTTTGAAAAAATTATTTTTCAATTAATGGTACCGTCTTTGGAGTTATTACTTTTATATTATGCGTACGATTATGTCAATCAATTTTGTCCCCAATGGCTTTCAGATCTTTGATTCGCCATTGGTCTCACATCAGGATCTAAATCACTGTTAAATCACATAATGACGATAATGGTCGAGTCGATCATACTGGTTGGATTTTATTATCTGTTAATCCTTTGTGTCACTCTGATAGTGCACCTAATTAATATCTCCAAAACACTAAACGCAAGGACAAAATAAAGAATTGGACGAAAGATGTATTTCTATGTTGAAAGGGGATGATTATGTTATCGCTTCTCATTTGCCCTTTCATTTGTCCCCTTCATTTCTATTCCTGTGGCTCCATCCTTGGAATCCGCCAACCTAGCGGCCCCACACGATTTCTATTCACGGTGAATGCGGGACTGGCCAGGGCATAGTGGTTGAAGGATTTGGAAACATGACACATTTTGATGTTATCGCATGTGCGCCATGAACCTTCGAACCGCCTACCTCATGCCCTCCCATGCCCTGACCAGCTGCTCCCGCCCGTGGGGGCATCCCTGACTGAATGCAACGTTGCAACTTTATTGGAGAAAGTATGAGATTTATGTTTATGTTAATTAATTAGTTGGATAGTGATCCTTTTAACGAGTAATATATATATTGTCGGTGAGTAGAGTAGAGCAGACTAGACCACTACTCTTTTGCATAAAGATGAAATCTATCATCCTAGCGGTCCCACACGGTCGGTCCCACGATCATCTATGAAAAGGTAAATCAAGAAACTGCAATTGATCATGCATTTTTTAGACGATAGATTTGCTTACATTAATGAACTCGACTAACTACATCATTAAATCCCCAATAAACAGAGAAAAAGAAGACTGGATAAAGTAAAATTTGGGAATTCTCAACATTCAAGTCCTGCAGTAAATAAAATATTAGTGCCGGAATACCACCAATCCCAGGCTGAGGAATGCAATTGAAGGAAATTGGGGAGTACAGTCCGAGGCTTTCTCCAAAAATGAAAGTTTTTTCACCATCAATCTCAGCAAACATAAAGCGTGCGACCAAGAAATTTTAACAAAGTAACTTTGTCCCCATTCTTGATTCAGCTTCAAGTACAAGGACAAGTTGACACTGGTGCTTAAAAAGAAGTCAGTGACTGTCATTATTTTCAAGGTTGAATTCAAGTTACATATTTGATGCAGGGTGATATACATGAGGAAACGAATTTTAATAGGTCATAATTTTTTATTCAGATATCAAAGTACGATCGGTTATTAATCGAAATTCTTTCAAAAATTTTTATTTTGTACCTGATAAAATCCGTATCGACCCATTTTCAAATCTATTCGACATCGTTTAGTGTTTGGTCTGTGGTTTCGAACTTATTTTTTTACTATTTATAATAATTGTTCATTAAAAAAAAATTAGTATTTTTGACTTTTTCATGTTAGAGTTTGATTTACTGTCTATTTATATATAAGTATGTTTAGCCGTTTACAGTAAATTTTGATTGATTGAATAAATTTTTTTTTGATAAAAACTCTAGAGGCATAACTTTCTATTCGTTTTTCTTAATTTTTCGAATTTGTTATCTCCACAACTCTTCTTCAAATCTTCCGTCTTCAAAATAATTACTATTCTATTCCACGTCACATGTCTAATTATTTGCCTAAACTGACCTGGCGGAGCTAGGGAGAATTGAACGGATGACTAATTATTCATTCATTTTGCAGTTTAATTAATTAATCAGGGTTTGAAATTGAAGAAACAAGCTAAGTATGGGTGAAAAATATCTTAAGTCTGATAAAAAAAATTCTGAGAGCATCGCCAGTAAGAAATTCAACCCCCAGGCCATTTTTCTAATCTGAGAGGATAAATACTACATCGATCTTTCAAGAAATACAATTCTGTATCGTGAGGATCTCACTCTTAAAGTGAATAATAATACTTCACCAAAAAAGCACCTTTCCAGCTCCCCCTCCTACATCTCCAGGGCTTTAGGCCGATCGATCAAATTCTTCCGTAGTTCCATGGATTTATCTCGCCATTTAAAAAGCTAAAAGAAACAACCTAAAACTGCACTGAGACAACTCACACCACTAGGAAGGAATATGAAAACGCTCACTACAAGACAAACCAGAGAGCTACTAGCTAATTGATGCAAACTCGTTTATTAATTAAAAAAACCTGCTCTTTAGAAAACAATAATAATAATAACAATAATAAGAATTGGTGGAAAGTGTGAGAAATAATTCTATATATAATAGACAACAATTGCTGAAGAGGACACCAGGCGTCCGACAAAGATCGCAAGCAGAGTACGGATTTCGCGAACTCAAATTCTTGATCCATCCCTGAAACCCGTCATGGGGCTCGGCTTTTGAGGGGGGCGATGGTAATTAATTAATTAAAGAGAATGTTTTGAGGATTATTACTGTTTAATTAAGGCATTTAATTTGGGGATAATTAGTTGATTCGGCTAGCAATTATTTGGATCTGGTATCTATTATTGTCTTTTATTGAATAGAGGCATGCACGCTTCATGCTTTTGTATTGTTATTGCGTGTGTGTGTGTGGCTTAAAGTGATTATTTCTTTATCAAAAATGAATTAATTCTTATTCAAGCAAAATATAATTAACGCTAGCTAGATGTTTAATTTCTTATCATCAAGAAATAGATTCTCTTTAATCTGTCAAAGTGAATGGAATTTTCTAACAAATGTAACAACTGTTAAATTGCAACAATTAAGAGATTAATTAATCGAGCAGCCCACCCCACCCCACTCCTAACAGTGGAATCATCTTTGCTCTTGTCACACTTTATCATCCTTGCTTTATCCCTTTTTTAATAAATTCGCTTGATGTCTTATCATGTCTAAATTTTATTCCATTAGATTGATCAGTTTGATATCTCAATATTAAAAAATTGCGTCTCAAATCCCTAAGCCTACGCTGCCAACCCTTGGACCTAACAATAAAATTTATTCACTCAGGCCCCCCCTTCTTAACTAAAGTCTCAACCCACTCCTGGTCTGAAAGCACTGCCATTCCCTTTTTGCGCAAGCTACTTTAATACAATATATATTTCAAAAGAAAAGTAAGCCCTAAAATGGTTTTTAAAAGGAGATAAAGAGAGTGAGGCAGCGTACCTCGAAACAAAAAAAGGCTCTATACCTCCATGTATTAAGCTTCCTCCTCCAACTCTCCTCGCTCAACACAATTATATTTCAGTTACGTTCCAAGACTGTGGACTATAAGTTTCTCTTCTGAAATTCAAGTTTACTTTGAGAGCTTCAATTGATGCAGCAGGTGATCATGGAGGGTAGTAGCAGTAGCAGTTCTACCGCCCCAACATGGTGGAGCTCGAGCAACATGATGACGCCCTTCCCGCAACCTCCCAATAATTCTGAGATGTGGCATCAAGACCATGGAAGCCAAGATTTACCAGAGTCGTGGTGCCAACTTATACTGTAAGAAAAAAGACTATACTTTCCTTCTCAATCGCTGAGATCTAGGGTTTGTGAACGAATTTGTTGATTCTCGCGAGTAGTATATATGTATGTAACTTTATCTGATAATATATATCGAATGATCCAGCGGAGGGTTTGTCGCAGAAGAAGAGAGACATGGGTTCAAGAAGATGGAGATTAATAATAGTTGTGGAGTATTACTGGATCAATTGCTACGCGAGCAGGTGGTGTTTCCGTCACCACTTGCAACACAAATAACAGGGTTTCATCAGCAGCAGAATGATCAAGTGCAGAGCCATGGATCATCCTCGTGGAATAAAAATCCTATTCTTGCAGCTTCATCTCCCCCGTCGTGCGTCACCACCAGTTTCAGCCCTCACAACATGCTGGACTTCTCACACAAGCCTAGGCAGCAAAGCGATGCTAATAACTCTTCTGAGGTAATTAATAATGAGACAAAAAGGCTTAAAATCGAGTTAATTAGTATCAGGCGTAAGGTTTCGTTCATATTAACTGATAAAATCTTACGACTTTTACTTATTAGCTTATACTGAAATGTCGTTGTATAATTATGAAGGGAAACAGCACAGAAACTGTTCCAGCTTTGAAGAAAGCTAGGGTTCTTGGGTGCTCTACTAAATCTACTCTTATCAAGGTCGGAACTCATTTCTGTATCCTACTATATATATATTAACATCATTTACTTAAAATCTGGCAAGGTTAATATGCACATATATATATATATTTATATCTTAGTGAACTCTTCTTTTAAATAGTTCCATAAAGATTCATATGCTGTTTCTTTTGCAATTGTTGATATGTGGGAATTATAAATTGGGATTTGGTTTCAGGTGAGGAAGGAGAAGCTAGGTGATAGAATAACCACACTACACCAGTTAGTGTCGCCATTTGGAAAGGTATTTAATGCAGCTAGCAGCTTTTAATGGAACACAAATTCTATTCCCATTTCTGTCGCATTTAATGCTGCTTACATATTTACTCAATATTATCATCAAAAAAAAAAAAAAAAGAGAAGAGGATTTATTAATTACGGATCAAAATAAACTGTTAAACTGATCAAGGTGTTCTTGGCCACTCGATAATTAGCTTATTTGATGTTTCAAAAAAAGGAAACCTGACACGAACTCCTTTTTAGACTGACACAGCGTCGGTATTGCAAGAAGCCATTGGCTACATCAGATTCCTCCACGGTCAAATACAGGTCAACCAAATGTTTCACTCTTTTCTATCTATCTTTAACTTCCACACTGAAATCAAGTGAAGTTTTCTTTTTTTATATAAAAAAAAAAGAAAAAAAAAAAGAAAGAAAAGTGGGAGCTGTACATGCACGCAGGAAAAGGAAGGCATTATAGTATCCAGCATATTTCTTTGAGTTATTGTTGTCTTGTAGTAATATTTCCTGCTGTTCTTTGGTGCGTATTGTTTGTAATTTTGTAGGCTCTAAGCTCGCCGTACCTGCAGCAGCAGCAGGCCTTGAGGCAGCAGAAGCAGATGCAGCTTGTGAGTAATTATACTTATGCTGCTACCATTCCCCACAAATTATATAGCTCGCATGCAACTAGCTCACTAACGCATGCACTCAGAGTACTACAGACGCAAAAAAAAAAAAAAAAAAACACATGTAGAAGTCGATACCTTTCCTTTCAGAAAGAAAGATAGAACAAATTTTAGGTTATAGTATATAAATTTATTTGTAATTTTCAACCTTGAGATTTATTAGACAGCTGGGTCAGATTTGTGGATATATCACAAACATCTGGATCTGATCTACACTACATGAAAAGTATATATCTAAAGAATCTCACTGAAAAGATGCTTTATGTACGACAGAACTGAAGGCATCGGTTTGGAAAGAAAACTAAAGTTGCATTGCCTTTACAGCTTTGAGTCACACTTAATTGTACTCCTTTAGCTAATAATTTTATGCACTCATGCAATTCTTAAACTGTTGAATGATAAGTTGCAATTGTTTGATTAGGGGAACGATGATGCTGATGGCGACGACGAGACACGAAAAGACTTGAGGAGTCGAGGGCTGTGCCTTGTCCCGGTCTCCTTCACCATGCACGTAGGAAGCGACAACGGCGCAGATTTGTGGGCTGCTGCTCTTGGTGGAGGATTCTGATCCTGATCAGGATTCAGGATTCTGGAGGAGACACACAACAGTTTGCACATGTAATAGTTATGTTCTTGAAATTAACATGCATTCAATGCTTAGGGTTAAATGGGATCACATAAAAGTCGACATATGTGCATGATGGGGCATAGCATCATTAGCAGTCATTCTGCTCGAAAATGAAGGCTGATTGCTAATGATGTTATGGAAGCTGATTGATTGCATGGAACATAGCATGACATTTGGCAGACGACATATATCATCAGCAACATTAGTTATATTTGTTTTTTCTAGACTCTCCAACTCGTATATATTAATTAGTCTGCCATGCATGAATGCATGGCATGATATAACACTTAGAGAAGTGTAATTATTATTCAGCAGAATAGCAGCACTACTCTTTAATATGCCTTTGAGAGTATATCTTGATGTAAACCAGGCTTTTCATTCGAGCTCAGTAGTTTGAAACTCCATATATAGCCATTATAACTATATCGATCATTGTTTGTAGCTGTGAATTAGAAGAATAGCGAGTACACTTCATCTCAGGTGTTTTCAGACTATTATTTCATATCCTTTGTGCACCACAATAAAATCTATCTTAATTACTATACACCTATATCGACAAGTTTTTCCCCTTATTGCTTGATATAGGGGCATGTGTGTCATATTAAAGCATATTAATATATTAAGATAAATATGAGATTACCTATTTAAAATTTGTTGTTACTTAAACTATATTTGAGTCTAAATAGAGGATTAATTGATGGATTCCAATGTACAAAATTATGCTTGAATTGATTGGACTAGTCGAGCTGGGTTCCATAATAAAAAAAAAGTCATTGATAGGACTTTTTGATTATTCAATTCCACAAAAATATTCTCTACTTACCTCTCTATTAATTTCTTGGATCATAGGAGTTCGACAAGATAACTATAACAAGTTCTTAGATATGTGCATAAGTTACTCCTAGCAAGGATAATATATATCACATGCAAACATGTAAGCGTACGTGTTTAATTTGATACATGATAATACTTATAATAATGATATAGACACTTTTATTTCATGGACATATTTTGTTATATATAATTCTATAATGTGGTTTTTGCTATAGTTTGTCTACGTCTGTGAAAGTGTTATTATGGAATGTTTTCCTTTAAAGATGATCTTTTGCGTAAGGTAATTAATTCATTCTATCTCCTATGGGCCATTTTCTTCATATAAATATTTACCCTCCTTTTTATGTATTTATGATGTTTGTTTTTGAAAGAGAATAAAATGTTCTCTTTGTATGGCTAGGCTACCTAGTTAAACATATATAGCTACTTCCTCATTGCTTACTTGTTCTCTTAGTATGGCTAAACTCTTTTTAACAAATTCTTTGGCAAAAAAAAAAAATCAGTTAATATAATTATTGTTAGAAAAAAATATCATAAAGCAGTAATTTATTATTAATGGTCTCAGCTAACTAGATATTCAAATGTGCAATAATTTATTAAGGAATTTAAAGCTTATGTTAGAGTAAATAATTTAGAAAATTTTAACCAGGCCACTCCTTATTAGTAAATTAAACTGTTAATAAAAAAATAAATAAATAATTTCTTCAAACTGCGATTCAGTAAAAGTTGAGTGGTAAACGCTGTCAAAAATCTTTTTGGTCTCCAATAAAAACTCAGTAAATATAGGTTTAAAAACTATTAATTTGATTTTTAAAAGTACCTACAAAATGCTAAATATTTTATTTTCAAATAATCACTGTTTATCGATTAATCCGGCTCGTTTATCAAATAATCCTCGCCTTCCGTTCCGTTTATCAAATAATCCCAGACTTTTTATTGTTGTAAATATTTCATTATTTTTATTATTATCAAATAATTCAGCATGTTCGTCCGCATTTCTTCCTCCTCCTCGTCTCGATTCTTCTTCTTACTCTTCCAGTACTCATCCTCACGATCAGTTTCCTGTGATGGAATCATCTGTGCTTCTCCATCGCAACAAGGGGGTTTACCAGAACCGGCCGGTGCCGATCCCTTGCACCTTCTGGCGCGTGGGTCGATGCAATCGCTGACCATGCTTCTTCTTCCATGGCGAGCAGCCCCCTCTGCTCCGGCTATAAATGCCAATAGCAGTCTCCCCTATGGAGAGCAGCCCCCCTCCGTGGGGAGATCGAGATGTCACTGCTTCCTCCGTCGCTTCCTTGCGTGCTTCCTCCCCAATCAAGCTCTCTGCTGTGAAGAATCTTGTGGTCTCCGACAGAGCCGGCGCCGCCCCTGCCAAACGCCGTCCTGCTTCCTCTGCTGAGCCAGCCCCTGCCAAATGCCGTCCTGCCTCCCGTACTGAGCCAGCCCCTGTCAAACGCTTTCGTGTCTCCCCTGCTGAGCCAGCCCCTGTCAAACGCCGCCAGCACCTATCAAACGCTTTCGTGTCTCCCCTGCTGGGCCATTGGACGACGATCGCAAGATCCGCGATACAACCGTCGCTCTTGCCGACGAGATTGTCGCCGACAAACAAAGGTGGCGCCCCACTAAGGACGAAATAGCCACGCACCCCAAGATAAATCAAAAAATTAATCTCTACTTCGTCAAAATTCAGTCTTTATCCATTTTAACAATTTTATTACCTCATAATCAATTCAACTATACTCGAGTATTAATTCCTATTTCTTGTTCTAACGGAACAGATGGTAACTGGTGTCGCGTTGCATCCAGCCCAAATAGATCGTTGAACTTTTGGCACTATTTATTAGGGCATAGATTGATCCAATAATACTTGTTAAAAAAAAATACTTGTTACGTATAGGAATAAAACTAATGAATAGTCACTACGCTGCAACAAACAATATATTGTTGAAATTATTAGAATTGCTGTAGGTTCTGGAGATCAAACTACATTCCACGATTTGCTGAGATGCTTCTTCTCAATCAGGCAATCAGCTGCTTGTTCATTTGATTCGAAGCCCAAATATTTCTCATGTTTGTCCCTTTAACCATTGAAGTAAACGATCTGTAGGTGGGCGGCATGCTTGCTCCAGCTCATCCATAATCGTATCACGGCTCCTCTTTCCCATCAACGGCAGTTTCTTTTGAGGTGTTTGACGCTGGACTTGTTACTCCTGCTGCTGCTGCCGCCACCGGTGTGCCTACAAGCATGTGAGCAGGAGCAAAGTACATGTGTAGAGAAATCATGCAAATTATGATTCCTAAGAATAGCTGCAAAAAGGACAGGCAAGTCATTAAACCAATGTCAATTAAACTATATTTTGCAAGAATAAAGAATACCTGCATAGTAGGCTTGAAACTAAAAAGGAATATAGATAACACCATTGTTAGCAACATCGCCATGGAAGTTGAGTACACCTGAAGGATGATAAGTTTAACTATTATTTGGGAGTTCAATAGATTGCCATCACAAGGACGAGAGCTCGTTT
The DNA here is from genome assembly GCF_044706935.1 of Curcuma longa. NCBI lineage: Eukaryota > Viridiplantae > Streptophyta > Magnoliopsida > Zingiberales > Zingiberaceae > Curcuma > Curcuma longa. Next base: position 3,187,117 of record NC_133863.1, on the reverse strand, counting down.
AGTTAACTATTAAGCACAAGAAGGGGGAAACAAGAAGAAACTAGAGAAAAGCTGCTCTGTTTTAACACCAAATCTGCATCATTCTATGATAATCATAAAAGCAATTCTAAAATTTCAGAACAAAAATAATGCCTCTTTTATTCATGTGAACGAATTTAGTCTACTACTTGAGTTCTGTCGTGCAAAATAATAGCATAGCAGGACGCATGACCTACCTTCACAATATTGTCTGCATATTTCATCAACCAAGAAACTAATAAGCCAGAAGAGCCCAGATTTAGCACAACCAACCATGTCGTGATGGTGTATCCACTAAGGAGCCGTCTCCACCAGGGACCATTTTCAAATCCAACTCTAACATCGTCTAGCAGAAGACGTGTCATGTTGAATATGGACCCAAACCTGAGAGTAAAAGGTATCAGCTAGCGTGGGTATGGACACAGAAAAAGCTAAAAGCTAAAAACTAGCAGGTAAAGATACATGTACAGCTGCACATTCTGCCAGTACAGGCTATCATTATTTTTCTTCATCAGGTATTCTGTGTAAACACCAGCTAGTGCAGAAAGCCAAGCAGATAATAGTGCAAGTATGTAACCCAGTATAGGTGCTGAAAATAGTGAATCACAAGATGCCTCTCCACAACCTTTCACCTGCATCATATATCCATACGAATGTTACAAATTCAAGTAGTTAATTTACATGGAGTTGGATATAACTAAGACCTTAGCTTGACACTAGAATTGAATAGCATAAATGCAAACTAAAGGAACTAATATACTTTAGTGCAAGAGATTAACCTGGCTTGTAGTGGTTCCAATGGTTAATAGAATTATAGCCATCCACTGCAAAGTTGTCAATCTCCTTTTTAGAAAAAACCTAAGGTACACAAAGGAGATTTCACAGTAATTATTTCATAAATCTAGAGCATAAAAAAAAATCAAGTAACAAAACTTTTAAGTGCAAACCCCCTTTACTAAGCTCCCAGCAAAGGGGGTTCATGAACACCCATTTGGCATTCATAAATGCATTCATTCTATATATCATGCGCGCCTATTTCTTTTATATCACGAGAATTCCTTTTCTTAATTTCATGTGCCCATTTTGATACTGGTGTACCCTTTCTTTGTACCCTTCGATATCAGGGTAAGCCTGTTCTTCATGTTGGTGCATTCATTCTCCATCCCTTCATTATCGGGTGCACCCATTCTTCATGCTGGGTCTACCTTTCTTCAATTTCAGGTGCACAACCTTCAAGGAGCTACAGGCGCACCCATTTTTCATGCTGGTTGCATGTTGGGTGCACCTATTCATCATGCTGGGTGCACCAGTTATTCAATAAAGGTGCACGCCCTTTATGAAAGCTCGATAAAGGGGGCCTGCATCTAATCTTTGTTCTAAGTAAACACTTTAAATGTGAATTTTTCTCATGTGCAAAGATTATCAGACACTATAGATGTTGAACAGTACTCTCTAAAGAAGTTAGCGTGATTTATTTTACAGCTCACTAATTTCAGCAATGAAATTCTTGATTAGAGATGTCATAGTATGTGAAACCTTTCATTATGTAAAAAGGCTGTCCTCAAATTTGGTCATTGGCGTTGACAAAATTCAATACAATCTCTTTTACAGTTGACAGATAGAGGCAGTTCCAGTTAAAATGAATATGCTAGCAGGCAACATGGATATGACTAGTTTCCTAATTGATTACACACCTAATGTACAAACTAGATGTTGTTGTGGTGGATTCCCTATGAAGAATACCTGAATAAGAGGCCTGTTGTGACAATTTTCAGATTACCCATGATCTGATAAGTTGATGTGTCCACATAAGTCAAAGTGGCAAACTGAATATTGTTGTGAACTAGATATATTATAGAAGGTATGGGAAATGACCAAACACTCTTCTATTCAGTGGTCATCATTGGAGGAGAGGATACTTTGAACTCTTTCCATAGAAGGAAACTGGATATCAAGAGCTGAAAAGTATATGGGGATGCAAATATTAGAAGTAGACAAATTTTATTTTCAAGAGATCAAAGAGTACCTTGAAAACTTCTGCAAGAAATGGAACAGTAGCATAATCATATTGATATTTTCCATTACTTTGTGACAATGTTGTCAAAATTCCCTGGAAATCAAATTAAAACAGACAAGGTGAAAAATACAGTCAAGAATCTTAACATCTTTAAAAAAGATGATAAAATGTAATACGCTATAATATGAGCAGATTAAATATTGATCAAGCAAGAAATATCCAAATCCAAAAATAGATATATAGCTAAAACAATATTTATATGAGCAATCCATATAGTACAGTAAAAAAATAGAATATTTGAGCTTCAAACATAAACTATTAAGTTAAAAAAAATGTCACATGGAATCAACCTTGCCATTACGATAACAAGAAACCAGCAAGATTCACCTCATGATGGGGCCAAAATTCCCTGCTACTTTGCAATTGACAAATCTTCATGTTCAACAAGTCCATTTTTGTTTCCTCAAAATACAGGGTTTCAAATCTTTCAACAAGGGTAAATATGTTTCATGAAGCATGAACACATATACACCATTTGTTAACCTAATGTCATTATGCATTTCTATAATAGGTGGTAGGCCACCAATCTGAGATGATTAATCGAACACAACTCTCCCAGTCAATCTATTACTGTTAATCCGAATCCAAAATAAATTAGAATCTTATAATAAACAAAACCAATTATTTCTATCAAAGAGGAAAAATATACTTTTCTTTCAATAATTTTTCTTCTTTTACAGTTCTGCGGCTACATCTTGTGCATCCATTACCAGAAATGGATAGACAATATAGGCTTGTAGGAATCAGCAATGCTTGATTCGAAACACATCGAAATCAACGAACATAAAAGTAGTTAAATTAGTTGGAGTTCTACATGATTTGAGAAAAAACCTCGATCTGTAAGTGTCTGAGTAACCCGCCAACAAAAGAAGTTAGAGAAAAGGGGACAAAAAGTTACCAGAACATCGCAAATGTTAATGATGTTGCAAGAATGTGCGAACATCAGCGCATCTAACTGAGCAATGAGCTTCGCCATCGGAGCAATAAGAAACAACAAGCCCCGAGCAAACCATTCAGTATTGCAGTGGTAACTGGTAAGGTTTAGTGAAAGGGCGAGTCTATCAAATGAAGAAGCAAATATCAAGAGATCGACCGAAAACAAAATTGAAAACATGCGGAGAAAACAGACAAATTACAACTGATCGAAAGTTTCATTTCGAAATCAAACCTGAGAGCTGGTGAGAAGAGTTAGAAGCGCTGCAACCAAAAACCACCGCATCGCCACCGCCTCTTCCTTTTGATTTCAAGGCAGCGAACGAAAGACCCGGAGCATGAGAGGCAGAGCGAGAAAACCAGCGAATATAACGGTTAATGGAAATAACGTGCCACATAGGCTCGTATCACTACACTACCCATTTCTACTGTCAATGGAAAAAAAAAGTATATTGAACTAAATATTAATTATCCAATGTTAAAAAAAGAATCTCATATTATCACCGAACTGTCCCCTACTAAACAAGATATCAAATGATAAAACCTGTGTTTTTTCTTATCCTGGACTGAAACAAACAATATTAAACTTCTCACAACGGGATTTGAAGTTTTGATCTTTAGTCGGAAGTCCTCCTTATCACTAAATTTCACCACATGCAGACAATTTCCATTCTTCTACAAATTTCAAAGACACAAGTTGGTAGTTCAGCCCTCAGTGCAACAGCATACACTTTAAGAACTATTATACTTTGAGAAAACTGAAAGAAACAATGGATACATCAATCGACAAAGCTCAGACGAGCAACACTAGAACGCTTCAAGCTAATCGATACTTCATCCAAAAAAGTTGGAAGGATCGGAAGGAAAACCCGGATCAAACTCCACACGATTCAACCTGAAACTCGCGTTTATATTCAGCGAATTGGTGGTGGAAGCCGCAGCAGAGACAGTCTCGGTAACCTCCGACTCCGAAGCATTCGGAGGTACCACTTGAGACGGCAAGAAATTGGAAGCAGCAGGCGAAGTGAACGGTAAAGGAAAGCTCCCCATGTAGCCACTGTTCTCTAAGGCTGTTGTTGATGAAAAGATGAGATTTTGAGGGGAAGGGTCAGTGATTGGGGTGGAGTTGTAAGGGAAGGAGAAGGAAGAGGCCATGATTTGGTTCTGCCGCTCATGGCGAGGGCGTCCTGTGTCATAGAGCTGATCCGGTGCAGGAATTGGAGGTTCTTGCAGCATCTGCAGGCAAGTGTGCTGGCCGCGGTAGGTGATGTCGAAGACGCAGGGGTCATCGTCGGATCTCTGCACTTGCTTTGTAGCAAGGCAGCCGGCGGTGTTCCGGTGAGTGCATCGATAGTAGCCTCTGCAAAATGTCATTGAAAATAAGTGTAATTTTGTTTAAACTTTTTAAGTAATACTGGTTGTTTGGTATAGCTTTGTTCTGATGATGCTTCAGGTCGTTCCAGACTACATTGGATAACTCGAATAACAATTCTGCTTAATCATACCAAACGATCACAAATGTCCCAAGGTGAAGTGAGTGAACTTAATTAACCAACCTTGGATGCACGGCTCCAAGGATTTCCTTCTGCCCATACTTCCTCCAGCTACATCCATCTTCCAATCCCTCGGCCAATCCACCGCCGTCGGCAGCAACGCGAACTTGTCTCTTCCATTTTGGCAAATCTTTCCTGAGAACCCAAAAAAGAGAACTTAATTCGAACTTAGAAGAGAAATTACTAGCATAATCAGTCAAACTAAAATCACTACTTCTGGCACATCTCCCTGCGTTCGTGCTCCTTGACCACCCTCTCCGAGTTCTCACTCCTCGGGCTGCCGCTGTTGGACAGCGGCCGGGAATCGGATGCCATCACGGGTGACGAAATCAGGTGGTGCGCCCCCTCGGGGCTGGCGATCAGCTTCGCCATAGCAATAGCATTCTCCAAGCTCGATCTTATCTGCTGCAGTCGAGCTCTGCTTTCCTTATCGACGGCGGGGGAGGAAGCAGCAGAAGCCTCCATGAGCTGCCTCGTTTGTCGCTCACCCTGCGACAGCAGATTCAGTAGCAATCTCACGTCTCCGTTCTCCATCATTGATTAGCCCAAGAACTCGAAGATGGAAACATAGAGGAGCTATAATGTCTGCGCGTGTGTAGTGTAAGCAAATGGAGAGCGGGAATTTAAACACGATCGTGTGTCGTGGTGATGGCAGATGATTGGATCAGGGAATTGGGGAGAAGGGTGAGCATTTGACCGATCCATAAGTCAATAGATCGAATGGCAGCGGGTTGACCGAGAATGTTGAAACTGAGAGATCAGCTTTCTGGTAGATTGAAGCTTGCCTTACCCCGCGTTAGGTTGGGAGTGAGCGCGACGTCAGTGGTAGCGGACGAGTGCCTTGTTGACGATAGGGTGCCAGGTCAAGAGAGCACCCGGTGCCCGTTACAAACCAAGCGTCCAAGAACACCAATTTCGAAACGAAAAACAAAATCTACTAATTCTAAAATCAGTTTATAAAATTAATCACTCTCAACAATCATTCTCTGTATTCCCCAACTTACACGACACAATATTTATGTCTCAACCGCCCACTAACTGATAAAACTAGTAGCATCAAACGGTCGTGTCCATGTCATGATCGAATGGCTATGTGTGCCATGTCATCCAAATTGTAGAAAAATGGAAATTAGAATTTATCTTATTTCTCTATTTTAATTTAACTCAAAATTTGTGTTTTTTTATCTTGCTTATCTTTTATATCTTATAAAACTGTTTTAATTCTCATCAAATTAGCCTAAATCAATAAAATCGATATTTTTTTTTGCTTAATTTAGATACGAACAGTGAAAAGAAAAAAAAGGTTTAGTTATTACAAATTGATCTAAGAGAAAGGCTAATCTTTTATCACCTTAAAAAAATTACATTATAAATAAAACTATGAATTTTCAATTATTTGAACTAAATAACACTATTTTTACAAACTATTGAGATAAAATTATAGTAGTCTAAAATGGAATTAACTAATATTATCAGATAATATCACCAAATTGCGGCCCGAATTGTTGTGTTCCATGAGATTTGATACTGTAGATTTTTTTCCCCCAAAATTAAAAGTAAAAGATTTGATCTTCAAAATCTTGGATATATTTGATCAAATGCGTCATCTCTCTGATTGGAGTTTAAACTTGCATACCAAACCACCAGCAAGTGGGATTAACACGTTCTCTTCGCTTTTAGGGAGATTGAGGAGATTTCCACTTCATTCAATCTCATTTGTTAATTAGCTTATCAGTTAGACGGTAGGTGACACCATCAACCTTGCTTCCTTTAATGCACTTTTCAGAAAGTGGAAATCAATTGGTCAAATGTCGTGATTCGCAATGCAACCTATTTGAAAAATATTGTCGACAATTTTCAACGCACCATGGGACTGCCACATCCCGACATGATTTTCTTGGTGAAAAAAACGTATTCACAATGCAAAATTACACAGATATCTAACTTGAAAAGAAATGCTTTGTTGTCGCAGAGCCCAAGAGCAAGCGACCTTTATGATGTAAAAACGTTTGAAAGATAAAAAGGGGAACAGTGATGATCGTTAATTATCATACAGAATTAAGAAAGTCAATTTCTATGGTTTAGAATAGATTGTCTTAAAAAATGGAAACAAAATCCAATATTATTCAAAATCTTTGATGGGTACCAAGTTGCTCGTTACCCCTAGCCTGGTGGCCCATGGGCCTTGCCTACACACTGCTCACTGGACGTCCAATGGATGAATCACGCAGGCCGACTGTACTGTAATGGGCGATGCCACTTAAGACGACGTAACAAGCGGCATCAATACTGGCCCCCGCTCAGAAAAGCTCCACGCTGACGGTCTCATCGGTAACTCGACCCTAATAAACGTCGCCGTGATTTGCCTTCGCAGTTTGCATTCACACGCCGTTCCCCAATTTTTCGCTTCGCTTCGTTTCGATTCGATTCTGTTCGTCGGTCAAATCTCCCCCGCTTCGACGCGCTCGTCTCCGTCGAAATAGGCATGGATCTCCGCAAGATCAAAGTCGCCAACCCCATCGTGGAGATGGACGGTGAGCAGGGCCGGGAATCCCCTTTCTTCCCGAGATCTTCTCCTTCTGTCGTTTCCTATTCGTTCACCCAAAGTCGATAATCTCTTTCTACCGCTGATTTGGCTATCGATTGGTCGTCAGATATTTTTTTCTTGGCAGAGAAAACGGCGTTTGTTTAATTTATGGAAAACCCTATAAAATAGCAATTTGAGCCATATTATTCTGAATTCGGTAAATATGAAGATTCAATTATTAGGTATGAAATGATCTTTATTTAAGCAAAGAAATGAGAGAAAGCCACTCCCCTGTTCATCTAGTGAAGCACGACCGCATCATCTGTAGAAATTGATTGGTATTGAAATGCAATGGGAGGTAAGTTTCCTTAGTAAGCTGGACTTATACGGATCAGAGCATTTCATATTAGTGTATGTGCTTCCTATGGAAGAAAGCAAGAAAAATTTGGGGAAGCATATCACATTTCTAAGATAAGAGCTCGTAACATGTTTTACAATAGGAGTGTGCATGCCAGGTTTCAGTTTGATATGCTGAATGCTTTTGTATTATGTCTTTAGATTGTTGAACCAACGATTCAACGCCTATTAAGGCTTACCATTGTAAGTTGAAACCATTGCAAAGTCACAAGATTTAGAAATTAGATGTATGTTGTTGTCCATCAAATCATTAAGAATTCTCAAATTCGTTTACCTTTTACAGTGTATAGATTCAAGCTTCACGTAAACATAGGGTATAAGACAACCGCAAATCTAATATTCAGCTGGAAGAAATAATAGAAAATATATTGAAAATAAAAAAAATTAAAAGTGTAGAATCTTATGTGTATACCTTTGTAAGACTTGTATAATAGTCATAAGGTGAGTTCTTCTTCAGAAAACTACTATTGCTAATTATATTTAAAAATGCCAAGTAAGGGTGACAAGATACTTTTGGTGGATGTATCCTGTAAATACTTTCATTCATGAATATCTAGTTATATCTCTCTTAGGATAAAAGAGAGAAAAAATGTGGAATGCGAAATGGTATGGATGTAAAAGTCCTTTAGGTAGCGTAATTAAATGAGGTGAATCAAATTATGAGAAGAGAGAGACATCTAGAAGTCTTCACCTAAAAACCTATTGGAGAAAAAAAAAACCAATAGATTTCACTCTTCATGCTTAAGGATACTTATTTCATAGAGCTAGAACTCAATGATTGGTCACTTCATATTCACCTAGGCAAAAAAGTATGTAGTTAACCATCACTACCTCAGTAGGCAACTTCCCTTTTTAGTGCAAATGCCAATGTGTTCTTTAATTCAGAAAATTAAAGTTATATATCAATTGATGAATAAACATATTGTTTGGGTTTTTTTTCTCTCTGGCTTAAAGTAAAAGAGCTAAGCATTTCACCTAATAGGTTGGTCCTTTCTATTTGATATCTTCATAAATTCTCTTTTTGTGGTTAAAAGACAGTGTGTAGCTGTATATTTATTCTCAAATAGTTTATGTAAATTTCTCAAACTGCATCTCTCAAACCTAACTGGCTTGATTCACCATTGAATCCACTTTATTATGTTCTGGCACATCACTTGATATCACCATCAGCTATTTAGTTTTTCTTTTCTTTATTATGACCTCCCCTCTTATTTATTTGCTCAAATATATTTAGTTAGTCATTGCTTTTTTGTTCTAATATTCAATAATACAGTTTCATATTTTTATTCATAGTTCTCTCTTATTTATTCATACCTTTTTCTTCATGTCAGAAAAAAATTGAGAAATGGATGTTCCTGCGTGTAACATGATTATTTGCTAAGAATATATCTAGCGTTAAGAATATGTCAAGCTAACATTCATTTATATTCTATTTCATTGAGATTATTTAAGACTATCTTGCTATTTATTGTTTTGCATTGTGTTATCATCTGTAGGAGATGAGATGACACGTGTAATTTGGAGACTAATCAAAGAAAAGGTGAATGATTCTTCTTTCAGCTATACTTTACTGATTACTTGCTATGCGATTTTTTTGTTTCAACTTGTTTTCATTCCCCTCTTTGAATGCCTTGATATGTTTTGCAGCTTATTTTCCCATTTCTCGAGTTGGATATAAAGTACTTTGACTTAGGCCTTCCAAATCGTGATGCTACAAATGATAGAGTTACAGTAGAAAGTGCAGAAGCTACTCTAAAGTAAACATCACCGAGATTGTTCTGAATCATAAAGTGAAAAACCTATTTTAGCTTCATCACTTACTTTTCTATAATTCTGAATGTAGTCCTAGTTGGCATGTCTACTAATCTCTTATTTTCCATATCCAATGCAAACATTTTACTTGACTCTACTTCGAAATGATACATGTCTTGTAACATCCACTTAATACTTATTTTTGTTTCAGATTTAATGTGGCAATAAAATGTGCAACTATTACTCCAGGTATAGTGCAAATGATACAATTCTGATATGAGATTCTATTTTCAAACACATTTGAATTTGATGTTTTGCATCACAAATTTTATCTTACAGATGAAGCTCGTGTTAAGGAGTTCAACCTGAAAGCAATGTGGAAAAGTCCAAATGGAACCATTAGAAACATTTTGAATGGTATGATGAGTTAGTGTTTTGAAGCTCAATGTCCACTAAAAGTGAATATTCATGAACTTTTGAGTAAATATTCTTCCTTTTGCTCCTCCTTTTTTCCCTTTTCAAGGGACTGTATTTAGAGAGCCAATTATATGCAGAAATATACCGAGGCTTGTGTCAGGTACATACCAAAATAAATTGCATACTTCTAGTATATACCTAGATTCCACATCTTGTCATCCTCTTCATTATTTCTCTACTTCACCCTCGTTCAATGTACCATGATAGGGTGGTCAAAGCCCATATGCATTGGAAGGCATGCTTTTGGTGATCAATACCGAGCCACAGACACAGTTATTAAAGGACCTGGCAAGCTGAAATTGATATTTGGTATGTTCAACTGATTTCATTGTTGAATGCCCTAAACACTGAATTAGTTATTCAGTCCATACATGCCAGGCAAGGTTGTAAATTAATAGAATATTCATGAACAAGCTTACTACTTAGCTTGACAAGAGCTCGTTTATATTCATTTTTTAGTATAAAGTATATAATATAATGAGTTTAGCATGTTAACGTTCATTAACAGAGCTTCTCAATAATTTGTTAACAAACTTATTATTAATTTATATCAATATGGATTATGCTGTTAAAAAATTTTTTATTCAAATACATTAAAAATATAATACTATACGAATTTTCTATCACATGTAAAAAAAGAGGAAAAACTATACAAGTTTTATTTATTAATGATGTTTGCAAGTGAGTTCAATAAAAAACTAGAACTTTGCTTGCACTTGGTCAAGCTCAGCTTGGTTCTTTTTTCAGATCCTTTTTTCAACTATGCTTTATGAGTTGGAATTATGAAGGCATGTAGCACATACCAGTTGGTTACCAGTGGTGCTTCTTGTATGGCAAGAGTGTAGTTAACAATTGGGTGGTCTTGACCTCTTCCCTTGACCATAAGACTTATCTGCTATTCTCTTTCAGAATAGAAATTGTTCACCCACCTCTGGAAGCCAAAAAGTTACCTGCGGACACTGAATTCATGAAGAATTGTTATACTATACATTACTGAATTTAGACTATTAACATCCGTTTGAATCCAGTTTGCACTTTTTGCCTTTGCAGATGAATTCAATGTTATGCCTATTGGTCTTATAGTGTAAGGCATGTCTCATTTACTTCTTGTTAATGTAGTTTAAGAAATATAAATGCTCCTTGCATCAATATTTTTGTTCAGAATATTTTCAGCATAAAACATTTTGCACGGATCATTTACAGTTTATACCCTTAATGCTAAGTATTACTTGGCATCAAAATCACTTTTAAATATTTGTTCTTCCAGTTCAATGTGGTGGATTCATACACTTGGTATAGGAACAACCTTCTTTGTTTTGATTCACTTGGGCAATCCAAACAAGCAGTTGACCGTACAAATAGGAGATGCCACATTTATCTGACTATCATATTAATTCATTTATGTACATGTTCCTGCTTCCTGGACTCTGCTTCATGTTTCTTTTGTTTTGCCCAGAGGGAGAAGAGGAGCAAATTGAGCTAGAAGTGTTTAAGTTCACAGGTGCTGGTGGGGTGGCATTGTCTATGTATAATACTGATGAGGTAATATATATCATAGCTACAAATTTTTGCATGTTATGTATGAGTTAAAGTATATTCTGATTCCCCATCTTTCATGAATTGTGTAGTCAATTCATGCTTTCGCTGAGGCTTCAATGAACACAGCTTACCAGAAAAGGTGGCCACTTTACCTTAGCACTAAGAACACAATTCTCAAAAAATATGATGGAAGGTATGAGGTTGTTGCTCCTGCAATACTGTGATAATTTGATGTTTGTGAAGTTTGTTGACCTAAACATTCTCGCAACACAGGTTTAAGGACATATTTCAGGAGGTGTATGAGGCTCAATGGAAATCCAAGTTTGAGGCTGCAGGAATATGGTTAGTTATAGACACGGCATCATCTTTATATAGGGTTCATTCAGATAATCTTTTGCAGGTATGAACATCGCTTGATAGATGATATGGTTGCTTATGCACTTAAGAGTGAAGGTGGTTATGTATGGGCTTGTAAGAACTATGATGGAGATGTGCAAAGTGATTTCTTGGCTCAAGGTAGGAACACCAACTATTTCTTGAGAAAGTTTCTCTTTTTGGTTAACTAGATTATGGGAAATACTTCATAACTACTTGAACTGCTTAAATACGTTCTCTCTGCAAATGGCACTTGGGTTCTAAACTTCTAATGGGAAATAAACTTGATTCTTTTTCTGCAGGTTTTGGGTCCCTGGGATTGATGACATCAGTGCTGGTATTTATACTACAATTATATAGTTTTATTGGTAGAGTTGATTGTTTGACTATTAGTTTTTTGCATTTAAAATAATTTGAAGCATCACGTATAGAGTAGATTTAGCAACAGGAAGATGTATAGTGCTCTTACTAAAGAAGAATTGAATAACATCTAACAGTTTTTCTAAATTCAGATGTGCCCAGATGGGAAAACTATTGAGGCCGAGGCTGCACATGGCACTGTTACTCGTCACTATCGGGTACACCAGAAAGGGGGAGAAACAAGCACAAACAGCATTGCTTCAATTTATGCCTGGACACGAGGGCTTGCACACAGGTGAGCAAGTATCTTTTCTATGCAAAGGAGATAACTGGGTCATTAGAAACATAAACTACAAATGTTCATTTGACAACTACATGCAATCATATCATTAACCTATAAGTAGTTTACTTTTGCTAATCAGATTTATGTGGACACTAGCTATATCACAACAATTCGTGTTAAATCTTTTTGATAAGCCTTGCAGCATGTCTACTTCATTAGCAATAATGCTATATCCCATAAGTATCTCTGACAAAATTTAGTTGATTTTCTAACAGGGCAAAGCTAGATAATAATGCTGCATTGCTCGATTTCACTCAAAAACTTGAGACCTCTTGCGTTGGAGTTGTTGAATCTGGGAAAATGACTAAAGATCTTGCTCTTCTTGTTCATGGACCCAGGTATTACACTCATAGTTGCAACAGTTTGTGAAGTAAAATTACTTTAAAACAAATTGATAATGCTGATCTTTCTCCTTTTTCTTTTAGGGTTACTCGAGATATGTATTTGAACACGCAAGAGTTTATTGATGCAGTTGCAACAGAGCTCAGAGCAAGACTTTGTAGCAAATCAAAGTTGTAAACCCCGTCTTTGCCATCTGAGATCAGACAAAAATAACTTAGTTTAGATCTCAATATCCCTTCTTCTGACCTTCTGCCAAGTTAATTTCTTATTTTGCATTATATCAATTGCAGTTGCAGGACCTAATAAATTGATACCGAATGTACTTTACTATCAAGCTAAAGCAATAACGTGCAGTTTAATATGCAAGTGAACAAAATGAATTCTCCCTGGTAATCTTTATGTTATATAAACTTGAGTGTTGCACTCACGTGGCTGCAGTTCTAAGTTTGTTTTTGGCCATGCTTCTCTGGAATAAGAACTTTGATGGTGATCTTTATGTTGTATAACTGGAGCGTTGCGCTCATGGCTGTGGTTCAAGTCCTTTGGTCATGTAAACTTCATCTGCAACACAATTATTATATCTTTTTCATCTTATGGATATTTAAGCACAAGGTAATCGAAACATGCAAATTTGTGTCGCAAAGGGAAAAATATCATGTTTTTCTATCATCTATACAATCTATTTTGAATTTCTGGTGAAAGTTCTGTTGGTAATTTGTTTGAATTTTACTTGCAAGTCAATGCTCTAATAGCCAAACGTAAATATTGTTTGTTTGCTGCGCAAACAACGACAGCGACAGGAGTATAATTGCTATGGCGTCTTTGAGGCATTACTTTAAACACAGTTACGCAACGCAGCGAGTGAAGCGGAGACGGGGGATCTTCTGACGGAGACGACGCCGCCCTCTCGATTCTTCCAAAAAGACCTTGACAAGTTCGCTGCTTCGCCTCCGCCCCTTCTCCTCCTGAACCTCAACTTCAGCCTGGACCACCCCCGTCCTCCGCTCCTCCTCATCTTTCTCTCGGACCCCTCCCTCGTAGTCCTCCACCGGATTCTTGGGGAGGTTGGCTGTGGACGAAACCCTAGCTTTTAAGCTGGAGACGGTAGAGGAGAGACATTCCGAGCAACATCTGGTGCGACGACTGGATTACATGCCGTCTGGGAGTGTGATGGATGGCCTAGGGGCTGCCATCACACTCCCGTCTGGGAGTTGATGACTAGGTATTTTCTTTAGTTCATCTATTTCATAGGAACTTAAGTATTCATGTTTAATTTAGCTAGATTGAACACCTACATCTTTCTTAAATAGTTCTGTAGTAATATATGGACTTGTGGATTTACCCAGGTTCTCATTGCACTCATTTGCAGATAATTCAGAGTTTGACTGTTTGTTATTTAAAAACTGGATTCTTTTAAATTTGCAAAAACAGTGAAACGTGCTGTCTTAGTTGGGAAATCTTTTATATATGATAAATGCAACGCTAAAAGAAATAGCCACTCAAGCATTTTCTCATGGCAATGCCTATCTGTGTATGCTTCATTGGATTAGCCACTGTTGAGATTCTGATTAAATTTCTCCACTGTAACAATTAGAAATGGTTGTTTGACCAAAGTTATGATTACGCTGGTGCAACTCTTCTCTATTGTCTCCATCATGGATTAAAGTGGGTAAGTGAGTGAATGGACTAATATAGGGCTCCTATAGCTCGTGTTTTATCTGCCAATTTGAGCGAATCAAGGAGGGATGGCTGTTTATGTTGATTTGGTTCTTAAACACTTTATATTACATCCATCCATTCCATCAGCAATCCTTCTAACTTCATCCATCCATTCTTTTATTCATCCTTCCAATTAGATGGTTATAAGTTTGTTAATTTGTCCAAATGACACTATGATGCTAATCTAGGCAATGATGCGCTAGCTGTTATTTAATGTATCAGGGGTGATGTTGGATCCGTTGTCATTGGTTTTGGCATGCTTATCCTGAATTCTCTAGTAGTTAAAATTTTTGGGGAGCACTTGGAATTCAAGGCACCAAAGACCATTAATGCATGACTGAAGAAAGACATTATAGTTTTAAATGTTTTAATTATGTTTGATTTTTTAACATAGTCACTGAACAATACATTTAATGAAAATGCTTACTATAATTCTTTATATTCTATGCATAAACAATACTTATCTTAAAATATAGAAGCCTTTTATGAGATTAAACTGATTGATTTTCCTACAAAAGTAAATTGATCAATTTTGGAATCTCAAATCACCCTAAAAATGCTGTTGGTGGATCTATCTGGTATACATTCAAGGAGGAAAAATCCAAGGTGAAAGAACTGAGCATTGCTTGCCATCTAACTGAACATTATTTACTTGTATTATAATATTTGAAGGGAAGTTTTAACGCAATAGTAAAGTTGTTGTTGTGTGACCTAGTGGTCACGGGTTCGAGTCGCGGAAATAATCTCTTGCAATGCAGGGTAAGACTGCGTACAATGGATCCTTCCCCAGAACCCCATATTGGAGGGAGCTTCGTGCACCGGAGTACCCTTTTGTTATTTTGAAGATACTTAGATTTGATTCGTGAGACTTACATTTCTTTCAACCAACAATCGGCAACCATGTAGTCGCAAAATTTTTTAGTGGCACTTTTCCTCTCTAGCCATTCACTTGAGCACCCTCTGATAATACTGGGCTAATTTGCTCCATCACATGATCAACATAAGAATATGCTTAGGAAAAGCATGTTGCTTGTCTATTACAATTCTTCGGTATGTCTCCATGGAGTTACTTGAATAGATTGTTTCTACTTAAAAGACGAGGCTACAATTTAGTGTCTTTCACTTTAATTGTTTGTTTCACCTTGAAGGTTCTGTTTCCTTCAAGATTATAAGGGAATTTAGTTTATTTTCATGTGGCCATGTAACTCTTCTATTCCTCCAGGTACTTGTTTTTAGATACGGTAATTATTGTCCTCATGTATTTGCACCTGATTGTGAAGTAAAAGAGGAATATTCATTCTTATCTGTGCATGCTTTTGTTGATTATTTTGGGAATAAAAGTTGTGTTGAAATCATCGATAGTTTTAATTTATGCAGACTGCTCTTTCTTTCAGATGATTCTGTTATGTGTAGACTTTCAAGAGCTCGTTCTATTTAACATTCTTGACATTTTACTGTCATGGTTGATGTTGCTGCAACCAGTTGTGGGGTATCATTCCACTTCTACAAGATGTGCACGGCCGGAGATAGTTTCTAGAGATGGAATTTCTGTAATGGATATGCTTTGTGACAGGTTTTCTTTGAAACATACAGAGAAGAATATGTATTTTCAGGGTTTGTTTCTTGTTTTGTGGAAATTTTCCCTATAAACTGTAGTCATAATTTCTAAAAAGATATTCCTTTATTTTCTGTGGTATCGCCAATATCTTATGACTGATCCAACTTGTGGTTCTGTTTTGGCAATCTTATATATTTTCTTTTGATGTATTGCCATGGCCAGTTCGGAAATGTTCATTTCGGATTCATTGGATGATTTTGCTTAGAACGAACCTGAGGTGCAACGATCAACAACATTTTTAGTTATGCTTTCCTTAATGAAGTAAATCTCATAGAAATGGCATTGTAGTTTATTGTGTGCATTCTATCTAAAACTTGCAAAATAAGTTCCTACTTGAGCAGGTTCATCTTGCATGGAGTGTATATCTAAGGCTCAAGCAACATAGAGTGATCTAACCCAAGTGCTTTTGCAGGTTCAGTGTCTTGTATGGATTATTTTGATCAAATTAAGAGATTGAAGTCATATTTTTATGGTCAAATTAAGAAATTGATTGAATCCATGCATCTTGGTGCTTGGGCATATAAGATCTCAAGCGTTAGTCTAACAAGAAGTAGTATAATTGATAAAGGAAAGTCAAGTTGACACTGAATGGTACAATGAGATAAGTGAAGATTATAATTCTTTTTTATATATCACTTTTGTCTTCTCCCATAATTATTTTTATTTTTTACATTTTAACTATTATTGAAGTTTGTTATTTTTTATAATATATTTTTAGAAAAACGAATGTAATTTTTCTTTCTTAATTCATAATTCTTCATATTGTGGAAACAAGCTAATAAAGTGGCCCCGATGACCATTGGCTCTGCTTCCCGTGCAAGAATGCGGTGCAATTAACAACACATCATTAATCAAGTCGAAATTAAAGTAGCATACTCAACTAAGCTTATAATATATAGATTAATAAATTATGTGAGCATTAAACATGCTAGTAAACAACTAATATAATCCAATTTGTCTAAGAATCAATAATTCATAATATATAGCAAACAAACAAACAAACAAACAAACAAAACCGCAATCAAATAATAATTTTTCACGACTACAAATCTATATGTCAAACTAATTAATGTCAAATGGGAAGAAATGCATGCCTGCAATATATCCATGAAGTTGCATACCTCATAATTATTGCAGCTAGGCTACGCCGGCCGGTTCATATAATCGATCGATCGATCGGTAGCAGTAGCACACAAGCAATGTACGTAAGCTACAACATCCTCCTTCCACCGCTACCGGACTCCCTTTGACAGTTGAAGTAGACAGCGGCGACCGGCAAACCGAGGTTGTAGAGCTCGGCGAAGTCCCTGGTGTTGAAGTTCTGGCGCCACCCCGGCGCGAACACCGTTGTTTGCACCACTCTCAGCTGCCGGAATAGCACAAAAACATACCGGTGAATCCCCAGATGCGGCCGTGGACTCTCGTACATCACTATCTCCTCACCTGCATTATCCATCCCAATATTTTATTTCATTTGTTTTCTTAATTTCAATTTTTTCCACTACTCCAATACTTCTGTACGTATATATATATCTATATATATCTAGAAACTAAGCCATGGCAATACAATGTTCTTTGAAAATTCCCACACTTTCCAATACTTTAAAGAAGCCATAAAACAACAGGCAAATTATCCTACCGGTGATCACATAACTGAGACTGCAGTCTAATAAAAACACTAAAAATTAACAAAAAGGATTTCTTTAAGTTTTATGATAAAATATATGATTTTTTCATCTTACCCGAAGTTGCACAAGTCGTGGCAGGGATATCCGTGACCAACCTACATGGTACAAAGTATGGCTCAAGTTTATTTGGCGATCGAAAAGTTTAATTAATCCTGGAAAAGACACAAATTAAGATCTTAATTTGCCGAAATGAAAAAACCTTTTTGTTTTTATAGCAGATTGAAAGATGTATATATGTAATATGTAATGTAATATGTAGTAACTCATTACTTCAACTTTTTCATTCTACTTTGATGTATGTAATATGTAGTAAAATAATTACTTATAGCAGATTGAAATTGATTGAGAATGATATAGAAGTATATATTCTTTAGTTTAACTCATAGGATAAATCATTTTATTCTTATTTTTTATTTAAGCAATAAATGATTAATGAAGAAATTTCATCATATATCACAAAAATAATATCCCTCCAAGTAGGATTTCTTATTATTGGAAGAATTGTTATGAAAGATGAGTATGAGATCAATAATTATTCTACGAGAATCATACTGTGGAGGATCATAGTAACAAAAAAAAAATCATTTTTTAAGAAATCCATCAAGGAACAGAAAAAGGAGATAATTATGAACCTAGAGTAAGAACTTGACCTTACTTAAGAGACATTTTATTAATTTATTCAAATTATTATCATCCAAATCTCCCATATGACTTTTGCAAATTTAGGTAAATAAATAAATAAATGATCCGACAAAAATTGTGATCATGCAATATCTAAGGACTCATGCCATTAATAACAAAAAAAAATCTCAAATTTCCAAATTGAACTAACATGCTTGCAAGTTTATTTGTACCATATTCTTGGCATCCACGGTTTCTAATGTTTGTCTATCATAAGTAGCTTGAATTCTCTATTTGAGGAGTTACTTCAATTGTAAAGGCAACTCAATAATAAGATAGATAGGAGAGGCAACTGATTGGAAGAATCAAGTATCAAATAATGAAAAGTTGAGAAGTTGCATCTGTAGTTTTGTGTCATTCTTCTTTGGTTGGAAAAAAAAATTGTCCTTGAATCTTTATCTAATAAAACACAAGTTGAAGATAAATAAAATAACAAATTCTCTTAAAACATTGGTCCTGTAAGCATTTTCATTAATTATTTAAAGAATTATGAACGTCAATTTACTTGAGGCTTGAGTTTGCCTACATGGAATCCAAGTAAAATCTCTCTGTGCAAGCATTAGGCTCCATTGTTTATCAAACAGTATCTCCATATGTATCATTTTTCATGCGGTTATGAATTGTTTATATATATATATATATTTGATTTTTTTACTTGTCTTTTGGCATTATACTGATAAATTTTGAGTGATAGAAAGAAAAGTTGGATCAAGAAATTAGTTGAATTGCGAACATACACCACCTCAAAGGGAGTCCAAATGGTTATTTGACTTGATGAGTTAACAAATTTAGCATGAGTTTAAAACAAATTATATTGACAAAGATTCTTATCAACTAAGTTTCTTGAGATTTTCTCAAGCTGATGGTGAGAACTAAATTGAAGTGAAGAACTAAGTTTTCGACATAATGTGTGTAAAAATGACCAAGTTGGGTTCTCAGTAAGATCAAATATTTTGTGAAACTATATATAGTTTCACTATTTTTTAAAATAAAGATTGACTACATGAGAAAGTACCCAAATTATTCATCGAACAACAACAATTTAAGCTATTTTAGAAAGCCTTCATCAACTTCCATAATATAATCATTCTATCTTTGACTGAGTAGTAACTAGTCAAAGACAAAAACAATTCTAACTTCTTCCATGGTGCATTAGATATTGTCAAGGGTGAGTAAGGATCAAGATTTTGGAATGTCCTTTAGCAACATGGCCAGTTTGATATCTTTAGGTAAAAAGGGCATATAAAAATATTTCTGCGACAAAGTCAAAATTTTATCTAGCCAAAAATTTCATTAAGTCTACCTTCACATGTTTATTGATAACAAAAAGGCAATTAATGACCAATTAGGAATAATTTGTTAAAATAGAAGTGAGAACTAAATAAGAAGACAATGTCGAAGTAGAGGAGAGAACTAAACAAGAAGACAGCTCTTTATTGCTCTTGCTCTTCATGTACATAAAGGACTGGCATCATATACCCTATTTATACTACTCCATGGTAGACTACTTCCTTACTTACATGATTCTTATAAACTCTAGAATGTTTTAGAGTCCTCCACAAAACTTACAAGTTGTCCAAGTTGCCATTCTTGAATAATCTAAAAACTTTCTTCAAGTCAGCGTTGATATAGCTAATTACATAGTTTAGAAAGACCATCTAAACATACTTGTTAAATCTTATCATAAAATTATTTGAACACTTCAAATCTCATCCCTTTTTACCTGCATAGTGTTGAGAATATCTTCTAAACAATATTATCTTTCAAGACGAAATGTGTGTGTTATTCTGTGAAATATGATTTTATGCATTGATCTAAAGCAGTCATGTAGCACGGGCCATACAATATTAGACCTAAAGGATCAGCTATTTATATTCAAAAAATATAAAATATAATTTATATGTCTAATTCTGCCATGCTTCTAGAGAAGAAATGATTGCATGAGTTGGTTAATGCTCACCTGACTGTCCTTTAGTTGGTTAATTAATGCTGCGTCGATTGAACTGCTTGTCCTAGGTCTCATTAGGGAAGATAATTATGGTTTTGCCTCGGAGAGGAGAAGATCAAGGACCTCTGGATTGATGGATAGAAAAGGAAGAAAAAGGGTGGAAATAGAATACCCACTTTTAAATAATTGTTCATATATAGAAATAATACAGATTCACTGCAGAATAGTAGAGTAGAAAATACAGTAGCTAAATTTGAAAGTGAATTGAATGGTGTTCCGAAGAAGAAAAGACTTGGGAAGACGGTGTCAATTAGGTGTTTTAAAACGATGCCTACTTTGTTATCCTTCAGCTCGCACTCCTACTTTGCAATAACATACTTGAAGAGAAAGCTAGATAGAGACATACAGTCTCAAAGCCGGAAATGAAAATATACAAAAAAGGAAAAATTATCTGCGTGATTACATTAATAACTTTTTTGGGGAAAGCACATCAATTATTGAGAAGGCGATTAAGGGGCAAGTGCTCGTACCAGTGTAAATATTCCCTCAGGGCTGGTTCGCTTGGACTTGGGGCATCCGGATCTACCATGATCTGCAAATTAAGAATGCACGAACAATAACACACTGGAAATTAATAACTGGATAGTATTTAATCAACTAATATTAGTTACTGAGAAATACTTAAAGTCGAGGACTCACAAGTGTGTAAAGATCGTCGAGATCAGTTCCCAAGACCTCAACCCTCGGCTCCTCCGCCACAGCTGACGGTTTCATCTCGCATCCATTGGTAACCTCCCTGGAGCTGTAGATCACCCTGAGAGCCACGCTTTTCGTGAAGGGATCCACCACGTCTCCCACCACCCTTCCCACCACAAGGGAATCCCTGACATCCCGTTGCATGATCTCTCTTTTCAGAGAGAAGAGAGAGAAGACGAGGGAGGAGGTGGATCAAGCAGACCTAGGCAAGAGATACTGGAAACGAAGACTCCGAGTTCCAGTTTGTGGTCCATTTTACGAAGGAATATTTTTTTAATTACCAAGTAATTAATTCAATATCCCTTAATTTAAAAATAAAAATGAAACAAAATAACTTCTTCTTTTTTTTTTTTTTTGTGGGCTCGGAGTCTTATCCTATTTCCCATTTGGTGATGAATTTTCCGTGGAGCCAGCAATGGTGTGCAGTGAGGGCAGGAGGGATGCATTTCGATTAACTTTGTTGCCGGGTATAAAGCCACGTCACTTCCTGTCCGAAGCTGATACTGACGCATGCGTGCTCGGCGAGGGAACACGCCGGTCCTGGGAATCTATTGGAGACGTTTGCCGTCGCATTCAAACCTTAATGACTTCGCGTCGCTATCGCTGGGTGCTGTCGTCGCCCCATTGGAGGCCGTGAGATCCAATAAGAAGGTCGGGGGACCCAGCGAACCGGACTAGGAAGGCGCTGTCGACTCGCCATTGGACGACATTAGATCCTGAGCTTCGTCTTATGGTGCCGAACGGACACTGGAGTCCATATCCATCCATCCATCCATCCATCCATCCACATGAATGCATGCACATTTGCCCACGATTCGACCGTGCGATATGGGATAATGGGTCATGGGTCGATCTATCTATCATTGCTCGTTTAACTCGAGCATAATTAATTATGCATACGTTCGTAGACATGCAAAAGAAAAGGTGAAAATGAATCCTAAACAATGCACTTGCTTGACATGTATTTTGAGTTTACTTTGCAATTTGTGAAAAAAATCTTTAATTAATTCAAAAGCTTGATGAAGGAGTCTCTGGATAGCTTGATTTTAAAATTTTCACGAGGATGCTTATTCTAGTTAATTAAGTGTTCCAACTTCTTATATATATTAGTTTTCACGTTCAACTACTTGGAATAATTTGCGTGTAAATAAGAGTAATTAATTTTAAGCTTGAATACAAATCAGAGTGGTAAAGGCTTCAAAGATGAGTGCGCCATCGTTAAGGGAATCAGGCTCACAATTGATTTTGAAAAAAAAAAAAAAGTTCATGTAAAATCTTCTTTATTTAAACAGTTATGATCCTGTTATGATGCTATCTATCTAATAACTACACAGGATTGAAAATTACAATATCATTTTTGCGGTCCTGAATTAAAAAAAAAGATATCTTTTCTCTGGTTACATGCACATATGATATATGATACCTTTCATTATTCAATATAACTTCAAATCAACTTGTGCAATAAGCAAGCAGCTAGCTAGCTAGCAGGGAGATTAATCAGATCCCTACCTTAATTAGCTTGCACACTATAAAGTGATCATATATCTTAGTCGAGTGCATAAAGAGACGATAGAGGACATATATGAGATCAGCTATATAATGGATACATTCTCCGGCCACCGGAGCCGGACTCCCGCTGACAATTGAAATAGACAGCGGCAACCGGCAAACCCAAGCTGTAGAACTCGGCAAAGTCTCGGGTGCTGAAGTTCTGCCGCCACCCAGGCGCGTCAACAGCTTGCCGGCGCGGCTGTTTGAACAACACAAACACAAACCGGTGAATTCCCATCGTCGGCCTCGGGCTCTCATACGCCATCACCTCGTGCCCTGATCAAATCAAGACGTACGGCCATCATTAGATATATAGTCTTAATTTTAAGATTTAATCATATTATTAATTAATGGGTCACCGAATGTTGCTCCAGTTGTAGATGGAATGTCCGTCACCAGCCTGCGTGCAGTTTAAAATATTAAATTCAAACCCTAACAGTTATAGCTCTAATTTTATCACGATAACCAGAAAACAAAAATAGTGAATATATATATGTAATAGGATAGCATGCATATATCTGGGGCCTAGGTGACTGATTACCAGTGGAGGTATTCCCTTAGGCTTGGTTCACTTGGATTCGGAGCATCTGGGTCTACCATCACCTACAAGAATATTTATACGTACATATGTACACACCAATCATATAAACTATACAAACATGACCTGAGTTGACTTGCATGGATATGCATGCACAGAGTCGCGGATACGTACGAGGGTGTAAAGGTTTCTGAGATCAGTGCCGCCCACTTCAACCCTTGGTTGGTTGACCACTTGTGACGGCTTGAACTCGCGCCCATTGCCCATATCCCTCGACCCATATGTCACCCTAAGTGTGACGCTCCTGGTAAAGCGATCCAACACATCACCAATCACCCTCCCCAGTACCAGTGGATCTCTTTCCAAGTTCATGTTAAATCTCAAAACTTGATTTATATCAACACGAAACTTCTCCTGTGACATGTAAATGTACTCTAGCTCACCTATATATATATATATACACACGCGTGCCCAAAGTAGACGCAAAACTATATGCTCGAATCTATTTCCATAATTTGATTAGATTAAAGTGCAAGCAACTGGAATCTACAACCTGTGGAGTTGCGAATAGAAATGGCTGAAAGAAGGCAGTGACCACCAAAAGGCATTGCTCTTTGTGCCTTCAGAATGCTATTCCTCGTTTACGGCCTCAAAGACATTGCCTTTTTTGCCTTCAGAATGCTATTCCCCGTTTATGACCTGGACAATGAATACCTTTAAATTCTTCTTGCCCATTGGAGAATTAAGTGTGGATATAGACGCATATATATATTTATGATAGTCAGAAGTGTAGACAAGAACAAAGAAGTCGGCCAACAAGAACCGACCACTCTTTTCATTCTTTTCTTGATCTGCTTAATTTCATGCATGCATGGATGCACGCCAGACATATATAGGTAAAATATGCGAGCGCTAGAAGATGTTGTGATGGTGCTTCTGTTGCTCGGTTCCCTTAATTAGCTGGACGAATCTTAATTTGCCTGTGATGGAGTTATAAAAGGTGGCAAGGATAAGCCTTTTGCATGAGTGGTGTATAGCTAGCAGGAGGTCATGCAATGGTGGGTCGGACAGCTTGAAGAGGATGGTGTTGTCTTGAAGCCGGAAATAGGTAGCAAAATTTTCCTGTACTTGCCTTACAAGGGATGAAGCTTCCATGGATATCACAAAAGAATATCTATATATGCATGGTTTCTTCCTCACTTAGACCAGTTTTTCCGATAACGCCGCTGAAGAAAAGCCAAGATATATATCGATGCTTTGTCTATAGATATACATGTAACCAGGCCCAGGTAGAACCTCCACTAGGGCTAACATGGAACACAATCATATATATATAGGTTGATGATTTCAATCACATTAATGACGAGCACCACTTGTTTATTGTCTTTTCTAGTTTTTGACATTTCAATTCACGCAAAACTGTTTTTCAGCTAATATTAAGCTTAAATTTTCCATTTATTTTTTTGCAAACATATATTTGGCTTAAGGAAAGGGCTAATATAATGGTTGGAGTTCAAATTTGGTGTGGTGTATCAAGGTGTACATAGTGTGCTGTCGACAGTTTTGATATTTTGATTTTTCTCAAGTACTAGATTATAAACGTATCCAAATGGACAAAATATTACTATTATTATTCTTATTAACAAACAAAAATAGTGTTAAAAGTCTTAAAAAGAGTGGGGGGCAAGACTTACCTGGCAATAATTAATTCGGACTTAGGAAACGTTATGGGCCGGCCCACTTGTTAAGTGCCTGAGCTTGTTGCTGCGTCTCCCCTTGTTCCTTTCAAGTTTGATGGATTACGGATTTGGCAACACTTTAAGACGCCCTTGAACACAGTTCGTCTGTAAAGAAGCATGCATATACCATGACTACGACTTCGTTTCGTCGATTGCTCTCTTCTTCGTCATTTGTTGCACTTTTTTTTCTCAGTTCAACCTCTTGACAGTTTTTGGTTTTCTCCAATTTCCCATGCTTTTCGTTTAATTGGTTTTGTTCCTCCGCTGGGACATGAGAAATCTGGCTCCTTTTGGGAATATATGTTTCATTGGATAACTTCACTGAAGAGCTCTGGCGGCGTAGAAAGAGTAGATTGCTATCCCTTCACCACAAGGTAAGTGGTTTTCAATTCATTTCTGCTAATTCCGAGTAATTGTATGGATAGGCAAATAGTTTGGTTCGATATCTTCAAACAACGATCGTGTAGTTCAATAAATTGTCTATAAGCATATGTTTTTTTAAGTTCCATTATTGTTAAATTGATTTCAAATATATAAATTTTTCATCAAAATTAGCTTCAGGCCATCTGGATGTTTTGGAAGTGTTGCATTAAGATAAATCCTCAACAAACCATTCTAATATTGATGTTATGCAGTAGATGATACTCTCATTGAACAATACGTGTAACTAGAGTTCTTTTGGATTGTAACATTGAAAGTCAGAGCAAAGAAATTAAATTCATAATATAGCCTGAATCTCAACAACGATATACATTCAATTGTTTTTTTTTATCTCAGAAATATAGATTCAGCAGTCAACTTCCAAGCTTAATTAATCAAACAAAAGAGGTCCATTAACCTTAGAAAACTTTAGGAGGCTGGCCTCAGAACCAAGATACTGCTCAGGTTTTGGTAGGACTGAGGAATCCACACTAATTAGTTGGGTTGGTGGATTCACCTTGTTCTGTAAGAAGTGGTTAGGGATTTGATGAGAAGCGAGAAGCTTATCCAAGATAGACCAGTCCCAATTTAATGTCTCCCGGGGAAGGCGAGTTCTTTCTGATGCCAACTTTACTAGTTTCTTAGAGCATCTACTGGCCATGGAAACTGGAGGAATTGAAGTAACGGAACAGGGTTCAGAGTCTAACAGCCGTGGAAGATGTACTGAGCCATTTAAGGAGAAGTTGGTTGGGATGTGGAAGCTCTGTTTTTGCTCCAATGAATAAGAATCAGTAGCTGTTAATTTGAATTGGTTTTCCTCTGCCACTGCGTCGGGTAGGATGATCCTCTGGTAGCTCCTCTTTCGAAAAACCCTGCAGACAACCCATCCATCTTCCTGCAAAATTTGAAAAAGTTGCACTTGAGTTCATAATTTTCAGCTACCTTCATGAAAGGATCATTAATCTTGTGTAGAAAGCAGTAAAAAGGCTAATATGGTTAAGATTATAATCTTATTCGTCGTTGATCTAAAATATGGTTAAGATCTATCATATGTGCTTTGACATTGTTTTACACAGGTCGTCAATGACTAATGCAGCCTTCAAATTCTTTTCATCCCGAGTATAATTATTCCAAGTACAGCAAGGAGCTTAAGAACTATATGATTTGCCACTCACCTTAGAAAGGATCGACATTGGCAATTATATCTAGAGTTAAAAAATAAAATCCTAAAATATATTGCATTGCCCTTTTTCTTAAATCAGAAGCATAACGAGAAAAAAATGCAATAGTATTTCTCATACGTCTTATATACATGATTGCTCTAGAGAAGAATGGTGGAAAAGTTATTGTGCTAGCTTTTTGAATATATGTTGACTAATTTCTTTAGAATAGTTGTTCTAGTATCTTGACCTGTGAACTTTCATTTGCTAGGCGATACTCATGCATAATCCAGTCCGTCTTCCGACCATTAGGAGCTCGTCCAATATAGAAGACTAAGGTTTTTCTCATGCCAATTGTTGTTGAGTTGCTGATGTGTATGACCTTATCTCTCCCAGTTGCCTTCCAAAAGCCTGCAGCAGTTGCACGATTGGTTCGTGTTCCAGTCGGATACTTCTTGTCCTTGCGGCTAAAGAAATACCATTCATTTTCATTTTGAGACCCAGATCCGATTTTGCACTTGTCTGCGTAGAAGAAAATTCCATATTAGTTTTCAGTGATATGATAGCCAAGAAATTAAGGAACTTTTATTCCAGGGGTTCCTTTACTAGCGCGACTTGAGCACTGACATGATGATCATAGATAAACATTAAACCGAGTTCCTATTCTGTCTCATTGTTAACACAAACCTTCGAGATCCCATGGTTCGAGCTTATTGAGATCAACATCCCTTATGACATCAAGATCGATAGCTTCGTAGGCTAACTTCTTTCTCAGGTAATAGTAGAGGAGCTCCTCATCTGTTGGGTGAAAACGAAAGCCGGGTGGTACAATCAATTGCCTGCCGCTCATCATCATCTTTTTTCTGATACTGTGCCCTGAAGAAAGGAAGAGATTAGTGACAGCTTATGCACTCACACTTTAATTCGCTTATGCGCTGTGGCTGAGTGAAAATTTAAGCTTGCAAAAACACATTGGAATAAAGTATAAGCTATTCATCAGGATCTCTGCTCTTCAAACTTGCAGAAGAACAAGATTGAAGTCTCAAACAGGGATGGCTAGCTCACATTAAAGCAAGAAGTGTACCTCAATCTTTTTTTCGTAAGTTGCTGCAAAGGACAAGAACGAGAGCCAAGAGGCAAAGTTATCTGTTGGTTATCCTACAGAAAGGTGAGCTTTTAAAGAGAGGAGCTTAGCGCTTTGCTTGCTTGGTCACGAGAGAGGACGACTGAGCTTAATAATGTCTCAGTTATGCAGGTGCAAACAATTAACAGTTTGAATGTGGTGACAGTCAAAGATTAATGGTTGTGGACAGTTCATTGAGTCTAAGAAGAAACAAGGAAGCTGTCTGTGAGCAAGGGATCTGTCGTATAGGACTCCCTCTCAAGAAGAGCGAAAGTTAATGACCAGATCAGGCAAGGGAAAGAGATCAAAAATTTAATATTGCATAATGCTTATAATACTACATAGACTGATGGAATGAAGGAATATATTTAGCGTTCGACAACACATTCCATTTCTATTCTACAGTCCTCTTCATTACCTACCCACGTCTTGTTTATTCATTAAGTTGTTTTCTCTCGCTAAACTGTCTAACTTCTGTATTTTAATCCTCTTGAAGGGATGGATTAGTGGGGTTCTTAATTGTGCCAACCTGTATTCAGACACTCCAGTCAATTTGTGAAAAAACAGAAAAATATTCTCTTGAAAAAAGCAGAGAATTCATATTGTTCACTTCAGCGTTCAGATAATTGAGGCATTTTGATTTGCATGGCACGTCGACAAAGAGTGAGCCGGCAGAATCCTTGAATTCTGAAGGATGTTGATTGTGGTGGCATTGCACGTGCAACAAAGATCCAGCAGCGGCAGTGTCACGCAGTACCCTCGATTCGAGGTTGACTAGAACAGACCATTTTTTATCGCATCCTGGTCAAACTTATGTTTTTAGCTCCTTAATAGATCTAGAAGTCCATCCATCCTTATTCTTCGCCTAGATTTCTGAGCTCTGTCCCGTGCCGTCGGTGTTTAATTAATCTTCATTGACTTTGTTCCGCTCTTCTTCTGTTCTCGTAATTACAATGTCGACTTTTGTCAAGCCACGCATGGCTGCCCTCCACGGATTACGACGGATATGACTGATTCGTGTGCGAATTTTAAAATTAACTGATTCGTGTGTTATTTTAGTTTTATGAAGTTTGGTAGGCCACTTGGGCTATTTATGAACTGGGCTGATAGAATTAGAAAAATTATTGGGCTGACTATTTTGTCCATCAGGCCTGATTTCCAGCCCAAATTTCGATACAAGTTTCTGAAGAATTTGGTAAATGTTCCAGTGGCAGAATTTTATTTTATTTTTTACAAAACGGGGGGAAAAATAGACTGTGATTTGACATATTATTATTAGTGTATTTGAACATCAAGTCAATTATTTTTATGGTTATTTTTTAAAGAACGATATATCACTGATTTTACCATCAACTTCTTTCTATTAGCAATTTGGCAGTGTTTAAATAAGATAAATCAAAGATAATAATAAAAAAATAATAAATCTCAGTTAGTCGCATTGAGAGTGATCGGTCCGGTCCTACGGAAGTTTCCCATACCAGGGTAAATCGGGAAGCGCTGAACCCAGATGTCCAATATCCTTTGATTGTGATTCCCATTTGGAGGAAAATTCCTGTAAATACGTCGTAGCTAAGGATCAAATTCAGTCCTGATGACCAGCAGCAGGGCCTCAGGGACTAATCAAAGATAATAATAGACCCATAAAAGTGAATACAGATTGACTGAAGTTCGATCAAGATTAATCCACTGATGGAATGGGGTCGTCTCCGACGCAGCCCATGTGAGACTTGTTTTGTACTTCTGTACTGGACATTTAACACCTCTATATTTATTTTTTTTAACAAAAAAGCCCACCACTTTCATTCATGCTGCCGTTAAGTAACATCCGCCTCGCCTGGGTCATGCGTTTCGCCAAAACGCTAAACAAAAGAAGATCGGGTTCTGGTTCTGCCAGGGTTATGAGTCTAATCCAGCGATGCCGATGTCGCCCAAGGTCTTCCACTACCGTCCCGCCTCCCGCTTCCGCCGCTTCTCATCCTCCCCCGCCTTCCCCCTCGTTTGCCTAATCTTCGGCCTCGCCGGTGTCCTCTTCGGACTTTTCTCCATCACGAGACCCGCCAGAAAGTGCCCCGATGTGGAACCCAGGGCGGTGTCTTTCATGTGGGACCGTAATGAAGGCGGCGGAGGAGCTGGTGGTGGAGTGGCGGAGCGGCACAAGGTAATGGGTTTCGTCGGGATCCAGACGGGATTTGGATCCGTTGGTCGACGGCGGGCTATCAGGCAGACGTGGTTGCCCGCCAATCGTCAAGGTCTTCTTCGGTTAGTTTTGTTCTCGCTATTATTGGCTCGATTTGTTCAATTTTCACCGTTTCAGTATCTGATTCTCTAAACGGTTATCCGGGTTCGTCAAGATCTAAGTAGTTCTTTTCTGTTCTGTGTTTTTTCGTATCACAAAGTTCTGGGTTTGATGGAATTTATGATCGCTGATCACTGAATTTTGAAATTAAGGGGCCACTCGCGTTGCATTCTTGCCCTAGTTCAGAATCTTATTTGATGTTGCAGTTTGGAAGAGGCGACTGGCTTGGCCTTCAGATTTGTTATAGGAAAGACCAAAGATAAATCAAAAATGGCAGCGCTTCAAACGGAGGTGAATGAGTATGATGATTTCATGCTTATAGATATTGAGGAAGAGTACAGCAATCTTCCATACAAAACGTATGAAGTGCACCTTGTTACATAAGTACTACGGAGCGTTCTGCTCTTGGTATCTACAAGTCTTCACCTAATTTTATTTTGTAGGTTAGCTTTCTTTAAAGCAGCATTTGCCCTGTATGATTCAGATTTCTATGTGAAAGCTGATGATGATATATATTTGAGACCAGGTAATTGGTCTTTGGAACATTGTCATTTCTTTATGCAAAACTTCTTAAGTTAATTAATTAATTGCATTCTTTTAGATCGACTTTCCTTGCTTTTGGCAAAAGAGCGACCAACCACTCAAACATATCTTGGATGCATGAAAAAGGGTCCTGTATTCACTGACCCTCATCTCAAGTGGTTGGTATTTAATTACTTTCTGTAAAACTCATCATACACAATGATATGATACTTTGATTAGCATGATAAGAAATGTTGTAAATAAAGGAAGTAATCCTTTTTTTTTGGGGGGAAAGGAAGTAATTCAGATTTGTGTTAATGAAAATTGAATATTGTTTTACTCCTTTGTAGATCAATTATATTGCATTACCTGTATATGTGATTTATGTATATTTGAATTTTTTTATTGAGGTCTGTAAATGAATATTAGACAATGTGTATTTTGTGCTTTCTATTCCCCTCAAACTGTCATTTATTCCCATATATTCACTTCATAAGTACCTTACATTCTCCTAGACTTTGATTCTTTTTATTCATCTAACATCTGAAACTCCTCGTGTATCTTTCTCCATTTTCAGAATGACCTTGGTTGTCTACTTACATCACTTAATGTTTACTTGTTGCTTTCTAATTTTTCTTTGCAATATGAATCTCAAGCCACTCTATTACTTTTGCATACAATAAATTATAACTAATATTTGTGTTTGTCTTGCAATTTATATAGGTATGAGCCACTATCAAACCTGCTTGGGACAGGATACTTTCTTCATGCTTATGGTCCCATATATGCGCTTTCAGCAGATGTGGTTTTGAGCTTGGTTTCACTGAGAAACAACAGGCAAGTTACAAGACTTCTGATGCTGAAAACTTTGGTTCAACCATTATGGTATCCCCCCCCCCCCCCCCCCCCCCCCCCACACATTTGCTACTCATTATTCTCATTATATCGTTTCAAAAACTTGTGCCCGTGATTTTAGGTTTAAGATAATGTAATTGGTATTCTTTCAAATCAATGCATTTCTATCTATTACTCCCATTTCATAATCAAACCTGGTATTATTTGATGTTTCTTTTCATTTCCCATTCAAATCAATTCATTGGATATACAAAGACATAATTGGTGAGTTCATAAAGGTGATACCAGGATCAACTTACCCATTTTGGATCTCATTTTGAAATATTGTACCTTGGAGCACCAATATCCCCTTTTGTTTTTTTTTTGACTGCTTAATACTATTTTGTCTGTGCTGTTGAATGAGTCTCTTTTTATTTCTGGTTCTTATTCACCATTTCTTATAAATTGTTGGTCGGTACTTTGTATATTTTAGTGATTGGCAACAACTTCTTTAATCATATGTAATTATGTACATTTCCAGTTTCCGAATGTTCAGCAACGAGGATGTCACAATAGGTTCCTGGATGCTTGCTATGAATGTGAACCATGAAAACAACCTTGCTCTTTGTGAGCCTGATTGTTCATCATCATCGATTGCTGTTTGGGATATTCCAAGATGCTCAGGTTAGTTTTTAATAAAGTATTTTTGATCTTTCTTCAGGATTTAAAATGATACCTTTATAGTAGATAGGATGGATCTATACTTTAATAACATGCTTTAATAACGAGGAAGAGAAGCAGATGCTCATCATCATCCTGTTTGTTCCAACTATTTGGTCCATCTTACTCTTCCATTCTAAGCATGGCTACATCAGTACTAATAGAGGAATATAATTTAGGTCAATTTTAAGTACAGTAACTAGAGTTTTCTTCTTTTCTTTAGCCTTGCTCTACATCATACCTCAATTCTAATTAATTAAACTTAAGTCATTATAGAATATATTAGTTTATAAACATGTCCATATTATCTTTAACTTATTTCTGCTCATTGAAGCATTTGTTGCAGTGACACCTAATTTGTCTTTAATACTAGTAATGTCTTTTAGTAACTCCACATATTCATCTTAATTATTTAATATTTTTATCCACACTGTGTTTTCTGACTACATAAGATGTAACCCATGAAGTATTGCTAGCGGCAACACAATTTTATAAAATTTTCCTTTAGTCTTAGGGGCACATGATGTTCACATAATACTTTAGAATCTTCACATTTCATATATTGATGATATTTTTCTGAATATCTCTTTATTGGATAATGAATATAAGATTTCTAAACTCTTAATCCCAGGACTTGTCTATTCATCCATCTTGATTTCTTTATTATTGAAATTATATCTCATATATTCAATCTTAGTTCTATTTAACTTAAAGTTTTTAGTTTCTGAAGTTTTCTCTCTACACAAGTTACAAGTTTATTTTATTTATACTTTGTTAATTGACTTACATTTGCAAAAATGACACATTGAGGAGTTTTTCTTGAATAATTAGTGAAGTATATAGTGTTATAAACTTATAATTGAACTACAACTTCATTAATTCTAATAATAATGGCTACATTGTCGTACATGTTCTTTACTACATTTATCATCCGTCACCATCCCTCCGTTGAACTGGTAATATTGTTAGTAATATTCAAATTAATTAAATTATTTTTTACTACTTGGACTAATATTTTCTTGGTTCTCTCTACCTTTATGCATCTCCCACTCTACTTGATTCAACTTATTTATTGGTGAACATGCTCATCTCAACTTATTTCCTCTCATTTATATCTGTTGGAACTATATCTAATTTCTCTCGTATATTAGTCTTTGTTATTTTATATATTTTTTAGTAACTCTGCGCATCTATCTTTTAGCACCCTCATTTATACGACATCAACTTTTTTTGGATGCTCTCTCTCTCTCTCTCTCTCTCTCTCTGGCTAAAGTTTGAACAGTTTGAGTCGTATGGGTAATATTTTGCTTTTAGCCTAAGGAGCCAATTACACGCAAGATTTCAAAATCTCCTCTCCCTTTTAGTAGTCATTTTTTATCCATTTGATTATATCTCTTAATATATTCTTCTTGTTGAGTAATGATTCTGAGATATCTTAAATTTGGGGATTTATCATATATATATATATATGTTATTATTTTATTCATTCACCCATTTAGTACATGAAATTGGATAATAGGAATTGCTACTATCATTTAGAAGATCCTCGTGAAGTTCACCTGATTGCCAAAATTGCTCATAGTTGATTACATGTGAGGCTTACTTGTAGCCCTGCTATAACATTTTTGCTGTTTCTTCTGGTATTTCTCACCAAGCCTAGTGGACCAAGCAAGCCAAAGAGCTTTATTGAGTGCGCACATATCTAGCCTTGCAAATGCTAGCCAATGTGTAGTGAGACTAAACCTAGATACTACAACATCATATGTACGAGTGGTTATTTTAGTTAAAATTGAGAAAGAAAAGGAGAAAAAAGAGCATAAATTAGAAATTATTCAGTGCAATAATTATTTTCATGTTAATGGCCAAATATTTTTGAATTTTAGTCAGATAAAACTTGTAGTTGTACATTTCTGTCAATTAGACATGAGTTAATATAAATTGCTGCAAGACAGATCCCAGATACCACTTCACCATTCTTGTAGTGCGTTTGATTGATATCCAACTGTTCTATTCTCTATGAAGTCTCATAGAATAAGAATCTATATATTTGGTTATAAAAATAAATTCAGATTGTCAATATTCATGGAATTTATACCTTATATTATTTTTTGAGCTTCTTTGTCAATTTATATGTAGTAACTATATACTGTATAATTATATATATTTATGTATTATGTTGTATTTAATACTAAATTAGTTCAGCTCAGATCTTTTTTTTGATTCTTTACAAAAGTAAAATATCTAATTGAACCCTGAAACAAAGTATTGCACATCTCTGAAATTTGAACTGAAACTTGGTTCAAGTTTTTCAGTTGGAAACGGTTATGTTGGCCTTTATGCCCACCCTTATTGAGCAGAGAGAGATCGAGTGAGCTATTGTCTGTTACTTGGAACAAAAATGATCTATTTATTTCATTTCACCAACCAAACTAGTACTGCATAAATATTTCTATTTCATTTCACGAACCAAACTAGTGCATATATATTTCTATTTCATTCCTTTTGAATTTCGTTCTTTAGGAATAATTATTTTCTTCCTTATAATTTCCATTCTATCATATACTAAACTTGAGCAATAGGGACATCAGGTGATCATAACTCGTCAGTGTTAGAAATTGCATAGATCTAGATCAAGAAATTTGTAACTTCACACTTAATTACAGGTTCACTTATGTTTCAGACTTTGTAAATATGTTCTAGTGGCATCAGTGTTCTCTTTATTCTTTCAGGCCTCTGCCACCCAGAGGTGAAGATGTTACAACTCCACACAAAGGAGATATGTTCAGGAATTCCAACATCATCAGATGAATGAGAAGCCTGGAAACACGGAAATGGATAGAAAAATATCCAACTTGCAAGCAGAAAGTAGAAAGTGAGCTTCTTTTGGGACCAGCATATGGAATTTGTTTGCTGGGTTTTAGTTCTTTTGTGCAATTTGTTCGGTACTAGTTTATTGTTAAAGAATGCTTATTTGCGGGTTCATATTTCTAGGTCTCTGCTGGATTGTGACTTCTTTTCAAAATTTTTGATGTGAGGATAAACCCTACTGAAACCACACCGTCATGACAAACCCAAATGTAAGGACATTTAATCTCACCTAGCTTCACGTTGGTTTATCTCGAAGGTCATTTTTTGTTTTTTTTTTGCCTTGATGATTCTCTCCTTTCTCTCCCCTATCTCCGCTATAGTATCAATGTTATAAGTCATCCCTCTCATACTCTCGGGCCATTTATACCCGACGCTGGGCCCTTTTTCCCATCTCTATATCCACAAATAAAAGATCTACATATTCTTGCATACGTATGATGCATCTTTCCTAACTGAAAGCCATAAGTTGGTATCATCATCAATGCTTTGTTTTAGTTTGATTCGCCTTGCCATCAAAAGGAATGTCTCAGGTTGGCTCGAAAGTTTCTTTCCGAACTCCTCAATTGTATCTGATCTTTATGGTAATGGTGCTCCATTGTTGCAAATACAAACCCATATACTTCACATCAATTGTGTTGAAACACGAGACACTTGACACTTGACGTTACTATTCTTCATCTACTCCCGTATCCTTCATGACGAAAACCTCTGATTTTGCCACACTAATTTCCTATTTGAGTCCTTTGAAAACACTTTCATTTCCTCCGATATAGTTTCTCATTCGCTTCTTAAATGCTTCGGTGAACAAAACAAGGTCATTGGCAAAGAAAGAGAGATATTTGGGTTTGTTTTGTTGAATTTAAAGTCCTTCCACTCTCACCTTCCCTCCTCATTATTCGGATCAATTTGGAGTGTTATCTGTATCTATATAAGGAATAAAAGTACGAATACAAGGAACACACTATTTTTGAAGTTGTAATGCCATTATTACTTCTCTTAGGTGCTTTAGAATCGTTGCTAGCTTATCATGAATGTGACCGTTATTGCCATTCATCCTTTCTTTCTCATCTTGCTTTAAGAGTGTAATGCCTTTGGATCATGACTATGTCGTCCCAACACGAAGCTAGAGAGATGTTGAGCATAGCTAATACATTAAGGGCCTCTTTTAAGTTGAAAATGGGCAGTAATGTTCGTCCGGCTCCATTATTACCATGTAATTAGTTACCATGGGAATTATATTTTAGTACGATTATTGCAGAAGTTTTTTTTTTCAAAATAACTGCAAATAATTTACGATGACAAAAAGCATCTCTTTGGAAAAAACCAAGCGTCTTCCTCTGCTCACCGGTACGTGCCATCTCCTCAACTTCTACTCAACACGTTCGCAAGCTCTGTAACACGCGTCGACCATGCGATCAGACTAACGCCTTGTACCACCGCTTCATATCCCCCATCAAGCCACTCTATCTCGCTCATCACTCGTCAACCTTCACTACGCTTTCTGTTCGCAATCGAGTCTTTGCACGCAACAATGGCTTCACAGCAAGAGGGCAAGCGAGAGTCTGCTTCTGGAGAAGAGGAGCAAGGGAAGGAGGGCATGTCGCCAGAAGAGATTGGACAGTATCGTGCCGTCGCCCAGCAGAACTCTATCGAGTCCCTTAGCGCCGCGGAGAAGCGCTACAAGAAGGCGAAGAACGCTGGCGCTGCGGCGATTAACGACGCCAAGGATGCCGTCGCGCACGGACTCGGCGCCGCAGGGGCTTACGCCGTTGCCAAGGGCGCCGGGGCCAAGGAAGTAGCCACCCAAGGGGTGCATGTGGCGGCAGAAAAGGGCATTGAGGCGAAAGATTATGCGGCCGAGAAGACGCGCGTCGCGGCGGAAGCTGCTGCACATAAGGCCGCGGCCGTGAAGGACGTAGCTCTGGAGAAGAGACAGCAGGGGCTGCAGGTGGCCAAGGACACTACCGCCCAGGCGTTCGCCAAGACTAAAGACGCCGCAGTGAGCGCAAGGGAGACTGCTGTGGAGTATGCGAAGCAAACCGCTGTGAAGGCGAAGGAAGCTACTGTTGCTTCCGGTGAGACAGCCATGGATTACGGGAAGCTGGCGGCTGTGAAGACGAAGGATGTCATGGTGGGCACAGGACAAACGGCAGCAGAGCACGGTAAGACTATCTCCATTGAGATGAAGGATATCACGGTGAGTGGAGTGGAGAAAGCCGTGGGGTCGGCAAAGCTTGCAGGGGAGAAAGCTAAGGAAGCGACTTTAAGTACTGCTAAGTACGCACAAGAAAAGGTGGCGAGGACTAAGAATACCACAGTTGATGCAACACAAAAGACAGTGGAGCACACTGGAGTGAAAGCAGGGGAGACAAAGGAGGCAATGGAAGGCACTACGCAGAGAGCGAAAGAAGATGAAGGTGAGAAGACAGAAGAGGTGACGGAGATGGCGAAGAGCATGAGCCAGAAAGCCACGGAGAATGTAGAAAAGGCCAGGGAAGCAGCCAAGGAATATAACAGCGAGAAAGCAGAGGAAGTAAAAGAAGCGGCCAAAGCGATGGCTCAGAAGGCCATGGAGAAAGCACAGGAAGCAAGGGAAGCAGCGAGAGACACAGGGGAAGTGGCTATGAAGAGAGCCAGAGAGAAGGCAGAGGAGGCAATAGAGATGGCCAAGAGAGCCCTCGAGTATGCAGGGCCTAAGGGAGAAGGATCAAAGGACGAGGCCAAAGAGGCTCTCAAACAAAGCTAAAGAATACGCTTGCACCAAGTCCAGGTATCATTTCTTTGAGGCATTTGTTTTGAAAAAGATTGAATGCCTATGGCCTGTAGAGCTTGACGACGATTTACAAAAAATGAGAGGAGGAGAAGAAGAACATGGTGAAGCAAAGCAAGCAGAAGTTCCTCGTATAGATAGTGTTGGAATACTCGAAGTTATTGGTGTGGCTGTGATCGAAATTGCCATGTCAACAACTGATATGATTATAGGATTAGACCCGACACGAGCGGAAGCAATGCTGTGAAGACTCAAGAATTTGGTGACGTAAATAATAAAATGGCGAAAAGTTTTGTAAATCATGCCAGTGCATAAGTGAAGTAGATGATAATTGGTTGCTTGCGTGCTTCTGCTGTTTGGCAGTTTGATGCTGGTTTTGTTGGATGAGATCGCTTGCCTTGTCGTTGAGTTCGTGGAGCGCTCTCATTGTTTCAACATCGAAACCACCTGCAAACTGCGTTGTATGTGAAGATAAGTACTTTCAAACGTACTCTGAAGGCAATATAATACCTGCAAACTGCGTTGTATGTCATCGAACAGTTGAATATGCGGGTTATGATAAACACCTGATGTACCCTGAAGGCAAATCAATATCTGCCCCCCTGAAGCATGAGATCCTTTCCTCCAGGGCTTCCTGCTGTGAGCTAAGAGACTTTCATCTAAAATTTCTACCTTCTTTATTGCAATATTTAATATTTAATTGGAGTTTTATCTACATTATCGACATAAGTATTTATATGGCCTAGAAATAGAATGAACGAATGATAATGGATCATTGTAGTTCAGGCCTTTGGCCATAGCATAAATATATGATATGCTTACGGGGCATTCTTCTATAGCATGTAGCTAAAGCGAAAATGTTCTTCTTCTCACTGTTAATCAAATTAAAGTCTCTATTGGACAACAAAGAATATTATATTAGCCACGAATCTTTCCTCAACTTTACTATCAAATATCAGAACTTATAATCGTCTAAAAACAATAATGAGCACTCGAAGTCAATTCAGACAATTTAGAAATATACCCGTAAATTTCCTATATATTATCGTTGGGTTTAAAATAAAATTAGGGAACTTTTAAATCATATGCTTTATAAAAAAATATATTATATTATTCTATTTCGAAAAAAAGAGTAAATTTTATGATTCATGAACAATACAGTTTGGTTGGGCTATCCACGTGCCAAGATCGGGCCATTTACAACAGTTGGGCCGGATAGGCTTCGGGCAAGGAGCCTTACTATCAACTGGAGCCTGCTGGGCCCAGCATCTTCCTGAATCCTGCAACACTGTTAATGATACTAAAGCACAGTGTTGTAGCCAAAATTAGTCATTAATAGTTGGCCCTTTTCATCTCATAATTCATTAATTGTGCCAAAGACCAATATTCTTTAATCACTTTTCATTTAGTTTTTCAACTGATGATGACTAATAGTCTTTCATTCTTATTTGAATGTAACTAAACATTTATAAACAAATTTCATTTTCATTTTCAATTTCAATTTGATAAAAGCTCATATGTGTTTGTTCATCGTGCTAAATAAATAAATTTAAATACACGAGGGCAGCAAGGGAGAAGCAGTAGACCTGCTGCCTTTTTTGTGAAAGACGTGTCTAGATTAGGAGGTTCGACACTTGTTCTACTGATAATATTTAGTGATATTGATCTTTCAAAAAGGCTAGAACATCTTCTACCTAAAAAAAGGCCAAAGAATCAGATAATTTAACAAAATCAATAGGACACGAGTTAGTGAAGTCAATGTTCTTGCATACAATTAATATAAGATATTTTTTAATATATTAGAAGGAATTTGAACGGGTCAAATTTGAACATCTTAATTATAAATAAAAAAACTCAAATTAAAAATGAAACTATTGGTACAATAAAGCAATCATTAATGGATGAAAGGTTGGTTCCCAAAGCTGGGGACATGCTAAACAGTTTTTCCACCGTGGCGGTGCTTGGTGCTGCGAAACTTTAGAGGATTATAGGGAAACTATTCTTAAGATAAATACTCTCAAAAGCATGATTAGATTTGAATTAGATTCCATATCTTTCATTTTTATCTCATTTATTATATCCATCCTTATCACTTTCAAACATTAAATTTTTATATTCATCTATATATTTATTGGAGGATGGATATCCATCTCCATCCTAATGCCCATCAAAGGATTGAATATCTATAATACTAATAATTTTATTTATTTCATTCGACTTTCATCATTCCACAAAAATATATTAGAATTAATATTATATTTAATATATATATATATAATTCAAGTATTTAGTTGATTATGAGTAAATATAATTCAAGTATTCGAGTTGATTAATTATGAGTAAATATCAGAGAATTAAACATCCTCTATACTAAAGGGCAGCCCGGTGCACGAAGCTCCCGCCATGCGGGGTCCGGGGAAAGGATCCATTGTACGCAGTCTTACCTTGCCTTTGGCAAGAGGCAGTTTCCAGGATTTGAACCCGTGACCTCTAGGTCACATGGCAGCAACCTTACCGTTGCGCCAAGGCTCCCCTTCTGAAATTATCAATTTTTTTTTTTATTTTTTATTTGATTCTGAAATTATATGTATATATACAAAAATGATATCATGAGCGATAGATTTGTGCGCGCCCATGAGTGACACTGCCAACCAACCTCTACTACTGCCGGCCTCACCGTGTCGTTCGACTACTGCCTACCGCTGGCTAAAGCGAGATCGACGCGCCGCTCGTTGGCGCTTCGTCCGACATCAGATTCCTATCGAATAGTAGTCGGAATCCGACGTAATTTGGCCAAAAATAGCCAAATCACCCGGCCGGAGATGGTGTGGCCACTGCCGACCATGATCGGGCTAAATTCCGACCGAATCGCAATCAGAGACCGACCGAAGAATAACCGACATGTGATGCCGGCTCGTCCTCAGTCGGATTTCGACCGCGATTCGGTCGGAATCCGGCCTGATCGCGGTCGACAGTGGCATGGTGGGTGATTTGACTGTTTCCGATCAAATTACGCCGGATTCCGACCACTATCTGCTCGGAATCCGACATCGGATGAAGCGCCAATGAGCGGCATGTCGATCACGCCTGAGCCAACAGCTAGCGGTAGTCGAATGGCGTGGCGAGATCGGCGACAATGGCAGTGGGTTAGGATGTCGCTCACGAAAGTGCACGAATATGTCGCTCAGGATATATATATATATATATATATATATATATATATATATATATATATATATATATGTACAGGATTGATATCCTGCGCGACGAAAAATCCCGACTCCCGTGCGCGACATCCGACCCACGCCCAATGCCGCCGCGATTTCATCGCCGTCCGGCCATCTCCGACCGCCGGACCGGACCCGATCGACGCGCCATTGGCCGGCGCGTCGATCGGCGTCGGTCCGGCGGCCGGAGGTGGCCGGACGACGGCGAAATCGGCCGGAAACCGCCACTCTCCCACCCACGCGCACTGCCGCCGCGATTTCATCGTCGTCCGACAATCTCCGGCCGCCGGACCGGACCCGATCGACGCGCCACTGGCCGGCGCATCGATCGGCGTCGGTCTGGCGGCCAGAGATGGCCGGACGGCAGCGAATTTGGCCGGAATCCGAGACACAGTGGCCGCCGGCGATTCCGGCCAAATCGCGATCGGAATCCGGCCAAATTCCGGCCGGAGACCGGCCGAGGAAGGACTACGAGATTGATATTCTACGCATCTTTC
The DNA here is from genome assembly GCF_044706935.1 of Curcuma longa. NCBI lineage: Eukaryota > Viridiplantae > Streptophyta > Magnoliopsida > Zingiberales > Zingiberaceae > Curcuma > Curcuma longa. The sequence continues at coordinate 3,145,729 of NC_133863.1, read as the reverse complement.
TTCGTGTAACCATCCACGATAGAATATTTTGAACGTCCAAATCAGTATATACCGTGTCTTTTTTAATTTTTTTATTTACGGTTAAACTATTTATGTTTTTTTTCCTTTGGGTGGGTTATAGTATTAAGTAAAAAAAAATTTAAAATAAAAAAAATTTAGTTATTTGCGATGTGTCCAATTGTTATCACTCACTAATTATTTAGCATATATATCAAAAATTTTTTTATTTAATTTTTTTTTACTTAATACTATAACCTAACCCTTAAAAGCTAAAGAAAATTTTTTTAAATGGTATAAATGTAAGGCAAAAAATAAATAAATAAATAAATAAAATAATAAAAAATGGCATTTTCTTGTTTCGAGTGTCTGAATGTTTTGTCACAGGCAAGTCACATAAAAGAAAACATGCATAGTAGCAATTCTCTCTCTATATATATAATTTAATTAAGTATTCGAGTCGGTTACGAATAATTTTACTAGACTCCATATCATATCCGAAAATCTCTATACCTCAATTATTTAATTATTTAATCGAATGTAAACAATTCTTTCATATCCTCTTCTATTCGGATCCGATCATATCAAATCCTCTGTCACATGCGAAGAAATTATCATCTCTCTGCATAAATATTTTAGGGTAAAAATTAAAAAAAGTATCTTTAATTTATAAAACTAGATGCCTTTAGTTTTTAAAACTATTAAAGGGTGTGTGTTTTAATTTTTTTAATCAAAAAGTACTCTAAATTTAATTTCTAATTATTATTGTTGTAAAAAAAATTACTTGACTAATTTGATTCATTGAATTTCGTATTCATAAAAAATAATTTATATTTTTATAAAATATTGTTCATAACAATAGAAAAATAACTACAACTATAAAAGACAAAGAAATTTAATTTAAATTTATGAAAAATTTAATTTTAAAATATTTATTAATTGTATGATTTACAAATAAAATTTCAATTTTACAAAAAAGCAAATAATCGTGCTAGTAAAGATATAAATTGAAATTTAAATTTATATGAAATAATTTTTGAAAATTTATTTCCAATGATATCGTATTTCATCCAGTAACATGAAACTAATTTCCAACGATATCATATTTTAAATAATAAAAAACAATCTACTTTTCACATAGAAGCTATATTCTTTATATTTTTTAAAAAAGATACTACGGATAAATAAATTATCTTTTAGCAAATAAACGGATCTCAGTAGCCAAATTAAATATGTGTCTGCAGTAAGTGAATGGATCCACGAAGAGATGTTTAGAGATACAAATTAGGCTGAGGATTATATTAAATATCAAATCATAATTAGTATTCTCTGGAGAGTTTATCTATCTGTTTCTTTTTTATGTTAAATTTAATTTCTTTTATTTATTTATTTATTGTGAGTAGATGATGAATATCCTGCCTAACTAACCTAATATTTATAGTGGGTGAAAGCTATCAACTTGAAAATGACAACAATACTGAAAGCAGCTCACATCTTCATTTTGCATATATAATAACTAATAATCAGCTCTACTGACCTTCGTCCAAATTCTGGACTTCAACTGTGGCTCATGTGACGACCAAGTAGTGGAAACTTGCCTCGACGTTGCTAAAAGACGCAGGTAGGTAGGTGGAAAGCTTGGTGGGAAGTGGAGCTTCAGCTGGTTGGATCTATCAAAGGATCTCCGAAAGAAGAAGCTTATGCTGTTCAAAAGTCAATACAGTATGTAGTTCAGTTTTTAATTCTCAGCTTGTTGATATGCGATCCACGTTAAGTCAGCAGCTGGAGATTCTCAACCTCCGAACACGCCGAATATCATTTATAGCTCAACTAAACTATTTGGAACTAATTGGCAGGTTGGAGCTGTAGCTAGCTTATGTTTGTTCAGCTACTCAGAGAGAACATTGAAGCAATAATGGAATTCCAATTTACTTTCTTATCATCAACAATAACTGTCACAAGCATCTGTGGTCATCAATCGTACAACTTTGAGCTTTTTAACACAGTAAATAATCAATTAAGCTGAATAAATTTTCTCATGAAGCTTGAACCAGTAATCTCTTGGTGCTTGTGTTCATTTGATATAGATTTGCCTATTGGTTTAGCTGGAGGAGCTCAAAATTGGAGGGTTGACGTAGGGGCCATAGAGCCAACCCTGGGCGATGATCCGGTGGGCGGCCTCAGTCATGTGGATGCCATCCCAGCTCACATGAGCCGATATGTCGGCGCACACAGACGAACCATTTTGATCGCACTTGGCGTGCAGATTGAAGTTGTACTTACCCATCCCGGGAGCTCCGCAGCACGTCCTCAGGGCTCCAGCTTTAAAACCTGTGGAGTTCAAAGTGTTTGGAGGCAAAGTTGATTCTCAGAGCAAAAGAAAAGGAAAAAAATACAAGTGCTGCTGATTAGTAAAAGATGTAAATTCTACCTATGGCTTTTGTAATAATAGAATACTTTTTCACTCGAGGAATCATATGCCTGCTATAAAAGCAGTGCCCACCTACACAATATGGCATCCATTTCCCAATGAAAAGAACAGTCATTCAGACAGTAATAAAGCCTGGTGGACCTCCTCCGTATCCTACATTAAACCGTGTTCTTTATATCTATAGTAGCAAAAGAACCAGATCTAGATACTGAAAGCTAACCGAGGCTCAATAATGCCACCACTACTGCCTCTATTATTAATTAATTCCAACTTGCTAGTAAAGGAAAATTCCACGTTAGCCCTCCACACATGGAACATGTTCGTCGAAATTATTTCGTAATACCATAAGCAATCTGTTCATGCAATAATAAAAAAAAGGGCAGCGATCATTTCATGATCCTCCAACATGCAGCAGATCAAACACGTTGTTTGTCATCTCACGAATTGCTGAGCAACTTAGACCGGAATGGGCTGGACGGAGCTGGCGAGAAAAGACAAAGGTAGCTGCTATGTGGGTGATTGTTAAAGGGAGGCACGTTGTTGTTAATTAGAGGGACTGTCACATGCGAACGCATGAACTTTCCCAATTCCGCCATCAAATTGCAAACCTTCAGTTTGCCTCCGTCAGAGCCGTCAGTCTTTCTCCAAGTAAACTCATTCGGTTTGTGGTGAAATAGCAACTGCGCGGGTTCCATCAACAAAGTGGGCGACATTGGAACGTGGCTATGGCAAAACACCAAACTGGAATGGTTTATACGCCGTCAATTTCTTTGTTTTCTCTCTCATGAAGGCTGGCACACGATCGAGCATTTTACAGGCACCAGACGGGACGTGGCATGGCGCAAATAATCGATATCATGATCAAACGGAATGATAATTATGCAATCAGCTAAGTGTCATGGCGAGATGATTTCTCCATGGTACTTGCTGGAGGAGAGATGGACCAGGGTACTCACCGTATTTGACAGGATCCATCGCGAAGTCGAAGGCCTGGGCGTAGTAGTCGGCGTATCGAATCGAGACGGACGGGTACTTCTTCCGGAGCCGGTCGAGATGCCGCCGGAGCACTGCGTTGTGGTACCAGGACAGAGCGTTGAACTTCCGCAGGCAGCCGGTCCTGTGGCCATAGTCCGTCGGGTCTTTGGCATGGTAGAGAGTGAGGTAGAGAGGGAAGCAACCCACCGGTAGCACAGAAGGAACGATGATATCGACTGCGCCGAGGCCGATCAATCTCTGAAGGAGTCAGTTATCATAATCAATTCCACCACAGGGAGCTTTAGATCCATCAATTCCAGCTAAAACTTAAATTTTTTTTACCTCGATGCCCTCTGCGACAGCTTGGGTGACATGGGGCGTGAAGGTACTCACTTTAGTTATCGGCCACCCGCCGAAGATCCCGGTGTTGTAGTCGTTCCCCCCGAACTCGCCGACGACCAGAAGAGATTTGCTCACGAAATCCTTGCAATCTGCAGAGTATAGCAGGAATCAGAACAGAGAGTCCGAAGCTGAGCAATTGGGGACGAGGACATGGAACCAAATCGCGACCTTGAGGCGAGCCGCAGATGGAAGGAAGCAACTTCTCGAACCGATCCACCTGCTCGTGAACCGAAGCATTCACCCAAAGCCCCTTGCTGAGGCCGCGCTGGTGGTAGAAGTCGAAGGGAAGGGCCGGGGCGGCGATAAAAGCGAAGTTTGCGCCCTTGTTGAAACTTGCGTTCTTGGCAGTATTGGGCGGTAGGTGCGGCAGCCCGATTCCCTCAGCTTCAGAACCGAATCAACGGCAGCAGCTTATCAGCACGCAAATTGAAAGAGAAGAGAGTAAAAGGCAGGGCTTTTAGTTTTTACCAATGAAATCGATGACGAGGCGGCCGTCGGAGCAGCGGCCGGTGTGGTGGCCGAAGTAGGTCATGCCATAGGGAAGGCCAGCGATGACGACGTTGCCGGTGTCGGAGAGGGAGTCTCCGAAGTTGAACAGGGCATTGTAGCGCTGGGAGGATGCGAGGTGGGAGAAGCAGACGAGGAAAAGGAGGAAGAAGGGGAGCTTCATCGCTGCGTTGACCATTCTCTTCCTCTTCCTCCTCCTCTCTTTCTCTATCTCTCTCGTTTGCGAGAGCTGGAGCTCGTCCTTTATATTTTTGGCCGCATTTCTTTTGTCCGCAGTGATTCTTTAATTTCTCCTCCATTAATGTCTACCGACTCCGCCCCTACGAGCTCGTGAAGTCTCGATGCTGACGTCATGCTTGATGGGTTAGTTTCGCCTAACCGCCACGACTCGGTTCGCTCGCAAATTAAACTACTTGGCTTGCCTGACAATTGAGACCCGGTCGCTTCACGTGATACAGACCGCCATTTTCCCGGGTCAAAATCAATCTTAGATAGATATTTTAAAAGAGAAAAATCAGCTCACACTATCTTAATTCTTTAAAAACTAAAAGGAGTTGAAAATCATAAAAACTGAAAATCTATTTGATTCTTGTAAAGGAGAGTTAGGGCCAATTTACGTTCTTCTCGGAAGGAAATAAATACATGCGAGAAATAGTTTATCTGCTGGCTTACAAACGCATTCATAAAGTGGAACAAGTTAAATAATTAATTGATTGCTTGTTCAATTCTCCAACTAAAGGAGTTAAATTATTTCATATCGTCCAATAGCAATCAAGTAAATTGTTGATCTGGGACTCGAAAGCAATGCCAGCACAAAGGACGGAGGGACCAATAACCAGAGCCGCCATTAATGGTTGTTCAGATGACAATTTTAAGAGGAATAGGTGATGCGACGCGACAGGCAATATGAATCATATGATGGGCTTGGATTAATTCTCGAAGTCTTCAGTGTTAGACCTATTTTAAAGAAATATTTAAGAATAGTTTGAGATATTATTATCGAGTAAAGAATGAGTAGTGGTATTAAAAATTTGTCTGTCACATTTGTTTGTGTTACAGAAAGGATCATGAAGCTGTAAAGAAATTTTGCAGACAAGATACTATTAGCTCGATTATAGTATTGCAGAACTGACCAACATGAATGTTAATTGTGCACTTCAGATCGTCAACTTTCGGGCCAGTTGTACTTGAACATTTTATAAAATGAAAGCTATGCATCTTCAACATTCTTGAAAACTTTCAACCGCAAAAAACACAAAAAAAAATAAAAGCACACTTGGAAACTAATGGAATTCTTTTACCATCTCTCTGAAAATCACAAGTTAAACACAAATATTAGAAAATTATCACGTAACTGTTAAGAATCTAGTATTGCACATTGTTGCACGTTGTATCTGGACAAGAAGAGAATAAAATAATGAGTGAGAAGACGTTAAGGACTTCTCTTGTTTATGACTCGATTTGGACCATCCGGGAAAAAAACAAGGAACCTGCTGTTGCACATTGTGACTGATCACACCACGATACACGTTACGTACCAGTTTGATTTTCTCTGATGTTGATTCAATCGGAACTGGTTTTTAGGGTCGTTAAGTAAATTCAAACAAGATGTCACATTTCAATTTGAGAAATTTTTTGTATTAAGGAGCGCCGGGTTCCCTCTGTCGTCTCTCGAGCAGATCCAGAACTGCCAGCGTAGGTGCGAAATGCGTCCGAAGATAGTGCTGTTCGGGGATTCCATAACTGAGGAGTCCTTCGGCGAGGGTGGCTGGGGAGCCTCCCTTGCCCACCTCTTCGCCCGTTGGGTGAGCAAAGCAGGCATCGTGTTTCGATCTTTTTTTCCTTCAATCGTTTCTCTCATCGCTCATGATTTGATCTTTTTGCCTACTTTGTCCGATTGATGGTTCGATTGGTGTCTTCCGATGATGAATTAGGCGGACGTGGTGCTGCGAGGGTACAGCGGCTACAACACGCGATGGGCGCTCAAGACGGTGGAGCGGGCAATGGAAGGGGTGTGCCCCGAGGGCTCTGCCCCGCCGGCAGTGGTCACCGTCTTCTTTGGAGCCAATGACGCCTCGCTTCCTGACCGACGCAGCGGCTTCCAACACGTGCCACTTCCGGAGTACCAGAGCAACCTACGGACCCTCTGCGTGTTCCTCAAGGTATCACATATGCTCGGTGTTTCTGATTCGCTCCATGGATAAAACGAAAAGGAGTTCTTTTTTATCTGAAAATTTCAAATAAAAAGAATAAAGTTAGAAAACTATTATCTTTTTCGATGGTTTGGAAGCCGATCTCTTTAAAGAAAATATCCATGCTAAACCTTCTCATGTTGTTTGGTCCATTTTTCAAACAGGAGAGATGGTCGGGAACTGGAATAATTCTCATCACACCACCCCCAATTGATGAAGAGGGGCGTATCCAGTAAGTAACTTGCATTTCTCAGAGTATTTGTCAAAATTATCTTAGTGGATATTTTAGCCGTTATAGTTAACTTTATGGGCTAGCTTGGTAGCGGTTCTTTGCTAAATTTTTCATGATAGATAGAATTAAGAAAGTAAATGCACAGATTTAGTAGTGAATATAATCAGGAAGTTGGAAGTGAGGTATTTCGATTTGAAAATTATTCAAAGAACAAGAAATTTCCATTTGTTTGAAGCTGATATTTCGAAGCAACAAAGACTAACTCTACCTAAACATATAAAGACCCTTCCCAAAATTCCTTGATCACGTAACCCACTTTTATTTAAAATAAATTCAACATGCCTGATTGCACAAACCATGTAGAAGAAAATTACACTGAAAATTATCTACTGAGAGTGGTTCATTATTGTAATTTTTTAAAACTATCGTCGTTTTGATTAAGTCTTGGTCCTTTGTGAAATATATCTATCTATCTATATATATATATATAATAAATTAAAAGATCTGTTAAAAAAAATCAAGAGTAATCCACTGGCTCAAATTTGTGGGTGGTCCATTCCGGTTGTCATCATTACATGGTATTATAATTAGCTTCTCACTTTGTGTTGTTAGTCCATTCCGAAGAAGATATTACAAGGCATGTTACAGGAGGTAAAAGGGATGGGATTTAGGAGCTCCACTCATTTAGCTCCACATTACAGAATCCAACACCAATGCATGTTAAGTGAACTATGATTTTATTAACAGATAAGACTCTTTAAAATCTCTCAATTCAATCTACACTTATATTTTGACTCTGTGAATTTAAGCATTAGAGGAGCTTCCGACTAGGGCATCCTTTCATCTTAAACTTCTCCTTGCAAGATCCACAAAGGAAGACCTCATCAAACAACCCTTCCTAACAATCTGAAGGAAGCTCTCACTAGCCACTCCTTTCTACTTGATTTTGAGGAGCAATTTTCCCCAAGCCATTATTGATGTTTTTAACCTGTTTTAAGCAAAAGATAATAAATTTTAGAAGCTAAATTGATAAGGCATGTTTGCATAAGTTCCATGATATGACGTCTATACAGTATAAAATATTAGATAAAGTACAAGAATAGAACTTCATTATTAGTAATCTTCAATTGAAATCTTTCTTGAGTGATTTTCTCTGGAAGCTCAAAGGAAAAGTAAAAATAAGAAAGATTTTAACTTCATTTTCACATACATCTGGTTTGTACTTTCATGTAAAGACTAGGACTGTGGTTTCTTGCAAGTCAATAGAGGATTTTTGATATGAAGGCAGAACAGTGATGCTAAACTTAACAAATCATTGGTCAGGAACAATGGAGACGGTTCTGGGCTTCCTGAGAGAACCAATGAGTCTGCTGGAGCTTATGCAAAGGTGTGTAAAGCTGTCGCTGAAGAGTTAGGCCTCCCCGTCATAGATATCTGGTCAATTATGCAGGGATGTCCAAACTGGGAGAAGTCTTGCTTAAGGTAACATTAGTTTTGAAACATAAAACTCACTTGAGGCGTATACCACCTCTGACATGGCCTATAGTTCCTCTATTTTCACAATGCTTCCGGTTAGAAAACTCATTTTAAATTTCTTTAATTTTAGTGATGGCTTGCATTTTACTCCTTACGGCAACAAAGTATTGTATGAGGAGGTTGTCAAGAAGCTTAGAGATGGAGGGCTGAGCATCGGGACCCTCCCTGCTGATCTACCACTCTTTTCTAGCATTGACCCGAACGATCCTTTGAAGTCATTTTCTAACTGAGAAACGCAGGGATCTGCCCAAGATTGAGTTATGACAAGCACTGTGGCTCAAATAGTTGGAACAGTTGTTGCTGTGGCCAAGTTGGTTGGTCATGAAAAGTTCTGGTAATCGCTAAAGATATTATCTTTTGATTGTACTGGGTGTGTATTTGCCTTTAGAATTAAGAATTTGTGAGTGAAGACTTGGTCAAGAAACTAGTTTGGTCACACAGGAGATTGTTCTTTGTTGACTGGATGTGTGTTTGTGATATCATAATCTTTAGCTGGATTTATGTCAATTCTTTTTTTTTTTTCTAAAAAATAGAACTTTAGGACCTTCATAGATGGTCTTGTTAAATGGATTCTGCATTCGGACATTTAATTTGATGATATAGTCACTAAATTTGAAATACTTCCATTTAGAATCCTCAGATACATCATATCTACTTGTTGAGCTGGTTGCCACGGTAAGCTTGTTCATTGTCTTAACGATGTGAAAAAAATCAAGGCTATATATTCTGTATTTTATGTATGTAAAAAAAATTCACTTGGATAAAAAAAGTTACACACTATAATTCTTAATGTGTTAGGTTAACATAATCTCCTTTTGGCTTCATCCCTATAGGTGAGTTCTTTAACAACTCTAAGAATTTAATCATTCAACTTTCATGTATGATTGCTCTATAGTGTTTTCTCTCAGAGTTTTATACTTATTAACTTTATCGTTGAAAATGTTTTTTTTTTCAAATTGAGAAAGGAGGCATTTGCAAGCGAATTCCAGCATCCTTTCCATGCCTCGATTCAAATCTTCAAAACTATTCAATAAAGTACTTGAACAAGAAAAAGGTTTGCTTACAGATTCTTCTTCAAATTATCATCTTCCTGAAAATTGAGTTTCCAGGAACAAAAGGATCTCGATGGAAGCAGCAGGGGATTTACAGCTTCGGCAAATATTCGGAGAAGGCAGGCGGTCTCTTGTACACAATCGATGCGGCTCGAATTAGGATGTGAGCAGTCATTCCCCATATCAGATACGTCTTCTTCCCTGTCCTGTAATCAAAGAAATGGACCAAAGATTTGCCCCCTTGCCATTCCCATTCCTCCGATCTATGGTTCTCCTCCTGCAATTACCATGGCTTGGAACGCTCAACAATGGTTCGACTCAATTTCAATTCTGATCGATGCCTATGAAATAAGAGCAGTACCTTCAAGAACATCTCTAGTGGCGCATCGAACATTTCATCCACCTCGGAGGCGTTTAATAGAGGTACGAATGATTGCTTATCAGGTAAGATTCCGATTATAGGGGCAACTCGCAGGAGATGCTGGAAATGTCGGTCGCAAATTAAGGGATTTGGGGGGAGGGGCGTTGATTCGATTCAGATCGATGTTGATTGCTTGTACCTTAGACAAGAAGGGTTTAAGATTTGTGACGACGGTGACGAGGGAGGGATCCAGACCGATCTCTTCTTTGGCCTCCCTCAACGCCGTCTCCCGGTCGTCGGCGTCAAACTCCTCTGCCTTCCCTCCTGGAAGCGACACCTCTCCTGAAACGAAAGCCAAAATTGGCCCCAAAAATCACATCTTTTTCGACAAAAGATCGAAAATTGACCGATCCAAATTGAAGGATTGCGGAGACTAAAGAGACCGGAGTGGGTGGAGAGGTTGGAGGAGCGCTTGGTGAGGATGACGCGCAGTTCGCCGCAGTCTCCCTCGAAGATGCAAACGAGGACGGCAGCCCGCACGGAGGCGGGAGTAGGCCGCCGGATATCGTCAGAAGCGGAGGAATCCGGGAGGACGGTGGTGGAGGAGACTTTCTCGCGGTCGTCGAGCACGGGTTCGTCAGGATCGGAGGGGCGGTAGTGGCGGAGCTGCTGAGCGAGTATCTGGAGGCGACGGCCACGTCGATCGTACATGGCGAGTTTGGGAAGGGAGCTTTGTCTTGGGGATGGTGGAGGAGAAGCAGACATGGCCGAGTACCAAGCCTTCCTCACAGCTGTTCTAAGACGCCTCATCCCATAGGTCGATGGTGATGGAGCTTAGCGTGCCCAATTAGAACTTGGCGATAACAATATAATTTTTAAAAATAATTAATATAAAATTATTATGGTGTAAATTATATTCAGAAGTACACAAATATTATTTTTAGTGTTAATTGCTAACCAATGAACTTTACCATTATATATTTTAATAATATATCATGAAAATTTAAAACTAATAAATCTATTATATGACATCGGCAACAATTCTAATTAGAAGAAGCTAATAAATCTTGGACACGACGTCGATGCAAGAACGACGGCATTAATACTCGGTAGAGATCTCGATGAGTGACAAAAGGATGGCTAATCAACAATAAGGAACACATTATTTCCTGTGTTGGCCCCAAAGTTTCCATCTTCGAATCTAAATGATCTTAACCAACATTGATACAGAGACTCATCTATCAATCTAGTGCAGGCCCGAATGGAATGGACCAGAGCCTATTATATGCTCACGGCTAAACTATTGATGGAATTATTGTGAGCCTACATCTGCTTCCACAATCAAGGTGATGGAAAATTGCTACTAGTTGTAGCTGAAACCAACATCCCCACCAGCGAGCATGTCGACCACAAGCTCAATGTCTTCAGCAGCAGACGAGGAGCTCCGCTCATGTCATACGCCGCCGGCCCCAGGGTTGATGACGCCGACCCGGAGAAGCTTCCATTTGTTGAAGATGAGCTGAAAGAAATCGCAAATTTATGGTGTTTTAAATTTTGTAAAGGACAAATTTAGTTTGTATTATGTGCACACAAAGTGTTCGTTGAAACTTGTGTGCGGGAGCAGTGAGATCAGGATCAGTGTTGTCAAATCCCAAGCTCACAACTTTCCCTTTTCTCTCATTGCCAATAAAAGTATTGCAAATCTGAAGCAGACAAGTGCTAACCTTGATGGGAAGACGCAGCTACCATGGCCTGTCGTCGAGATCAACAAAAGAACAAGAATCGACTATTAGATCTGACAATTTGAACAAGCAGGCGGATCCAGGCGGGGAATAGTTAAAAAGAAGCGCACTGGGATCAAGGGAGGTGAGGGCAGCGGTGCCAGAGAAGTTGCAAGCGGAGGCAGAGAGCCCGTTGCGGAGGTAGTAGTCGTTGAAGGAGTAGGAGGCGTGCGACTGGATGTCGTCGGGGTCGAAGCAGGCGCCGCCCTGCTGGATCGGGCGGCAATCGGCCCGGCCGGGGCCGCAAGCCCAGTCGATCGCCGACTGCAGCGCCGCATCCTCCGCGTTGTTCTTCGCCACGCACCACAGCTCGCCTCCCGTCGCCACTACGGCCTTCGCCACGGCCGCCTGCTGCAGAGCACCGCATCGCCTACACCAAAGCAGCAGCAGATTAAGAAGAAGAAGCGGGAAGGAGGACGATGCGTTCCCCATTGATTGCGATGCGAGACGATAGTTGAAAGGGAGAGTGAGCAACAAATTGAGGGATTGGAGCAAACAAAAGGGGGTGTATGTGCCAACGCGTGAGAGAGGAGAGATCTCGAAGAGAGTGCTATCTGACCGTTGCAATGTAGCCGAAGCGACAAGTGAAAAAGGACAGTGGAAGACGATAGACACCGAATATACAACGGCCGACTCTTCGCGTACATCTCATCGTAAGCCCGTCCAGAATCGTTAGAAATTGAATCAAGTGGTTCGAAAAAATTAAGAGTATGTTAAAATATTTGATTAACAATAAAATATCCTTTAAAATTCTTTTTTCAGTATTAAAATATTTTAATTAGCAAATAAATAGTTTAGATGATGCTTTAAAAAGCTAAAATAGATATTTTGATCTTCTTGCACAGAAAATATTTTTACAATAAAATAAAAACCTTGGGGGAATGTTTTTTATGTTAATTTAACTTTTGAATACTAAGGTATTTTGAAAATTACACACTTTTTACTAATAAATTTTTTTACTCGATGTAAAAGTTATAAATTAAATAAAAATATCTATTTGAAATTAAATAATGCACGCATGCAGTTCTAGATGCCACTAGCTTGAGAGCAGCTAACATCTCTAATTCCTACCACTGACTTGTTATGCTCATGGACAATATCCCTTGCGACAAGAATTCGCCTATCAAACTTTAGTACTACATTTATATTGTATATAAAGAACACTTTTTTGCCATCACAGGATCGATCTTACGACTATTTGTGAAGAAGTAAATCTATAAGTTACAGTTGATCATGACAGAAGGGGACATTGAAAATTTTGCCTACCAAAGAAAATTAGTACTACATTTATATTGTACATAAATACCACTTTTTTTATCATCACAGGCTGACACAGAAGTTTCCTATAAGAGTATTACTATCAATAGGTCTGAGTCAATTCTTAATAGTTACGGAATGTTATATTGGTTGCCTCATCCTTTGTAGGTACTATTGTTGTTGAGCGAAGCTCTTCCTAATTTACTCTTTTTCAGAAAGTGTAGGGTCACTAAGGTGACGATTTCACCTTTTACTACTAATAAAGAACACTTTTCCAAAACACTCATAAAAACATTCTTGCGTGAAGAAAAGGCTTGAGTTACCCTCACTTAAGTTCATTGTCTTGCAAAAGTACTAGTTTTTTGTTGTGCGATCATCCTAACACTTAGTTTTTCTTCTCATTCATAGCCCTAAGTGAGTGAAAATCAACTCTAATAGCTTGTTGACTCTTTTACTTGACTTGGTTCTTATTATTTTGTTGGACAATTTATTTTGCTTTCTGATTTTCACATGCTGTAGAGTAAAGCTTTGTTACTTATAAAGTGGGTATATATTCATAATCCAGATACTTATGTTAATTGCCTTATTCAGAGGTGAACTTAAGGTTCATTATAACATTGGACGCCTTTATTGTGGATATTGATGTTTATAGAAGATGACTTTATTGCAGTTTGAACCTTTGGTATGTTCAATCACACTCATTGATTGATTGATGTTTAATTAGAACGAGAGAATGCAATAATTCATCTACAGTTGTCTCAACGCCACGAGAGCGAGCAAGGTGTTTTAGATTTTAATGGATCGAGACTAGATTTTTTTTAGAGAATGTCGAGCACACTTTCTCTACTTGTCGAAAATGTTGACTTTTCAATTTGACTGTTTATGATCCCAGGTAACTTATTTTGAATTTTCTATGATGCCATCATGCCTAGCTTTGTTTTTGAAAATGTGGCACACTTTCAGATTTCGTAGATGTGGCTGTGGGTGTCGTCTTATCTGTGGTATCGTTGGGGATCTACTTTTGATGTGACAATAACTCAGAAGGTATTCGGCTGCACCGTGCCAGAGCCATGCCTAACATGCGTGGTGGCGTTCGTGCAAGGCCTGACTTGTGAGTGGGATTGTGAATTGCCTGGCGCCGTCTCTTTCTCCTATTGCTGGACCCGACCCGTTTTCGACCTGTCACTTTGAATTTTCAACGCCAATTGGCAGTGGGAAGGCTGAAACGACTTCCCAAGTTGGTTGGGGAGACTCTTCCGAAAAGACCGACTCCATCTGTACGAAAAGCAATGATTGGACCGGCAGAAAGCAGTATCGCATGTGCAGTTCCTTCAATTCAAATCCCAGTTTTACCTGCCCAACCTGTTCAACAGGCACTTCAGCACAGTAAGTTTCCGAATCGATTAACCGGTTTCTCAATTTGTTGTACCGGCGAAGGCTTTAGAAAACTTTGCTGAGGTTTCATGTTTTAATGCCGATGCTGATAACTTTCATCACGCAACTATAAGGTCATTAAAGACAAAATGAGAAAATGATCAGCCACGAGAAAGAAGACTTTAATGAGCGTGTTTCTATGAAATAAATTCCTGACTTTATGTGCCAACAAAAGCAATGTCCAAAATGAAGACGACTTGGAAGCTTGCTCAAGATTCTGGAAAGCATATTATTACTGCACCAGCCGTCATGCTGATGTTAGAAATTCCAAGATTATTCTTAGGCTGTCCTTGTCATCCGACGACTTGGAAGTAATATTTTCCACACTTTCATCTATACAAGTCCTCACGATCGTTATCTGCTACCTGATCCAGCGCCTTGAAAGTAATATTTTCCACAGTTTGATCCTCACGATCGTTATCTACGACCTGATCCAGCATTCCTGGTCGATTTATATCATCCAGGAGTGTGTTCAGATCTTACCCAAAGGAAAAAAAAAACTGTGTTCGAATTCTTGGCTGAGAGCTCGATGGAAGGACAAGGAGCAGTTAATGGCGAGAGCCAGTCGAGGAGGAGCTACTGGCGATGGAGCAAAGAGGATTTCTTCCCCGAGGAATCCTTCAAGTCCTGGCCGATCTACTGCTCCGCCCTGTCGCAGACGCACCTCCGTTTCAGGGACCGGCTACTCAGCCGCTCCGACGAAGACAACGAGCTTGGCGAGGTCCGGAAGCAGAGCGAGCACGACATGAAGCGCTGCCTCAACTGGTGGGACCTCACCTGGTTCGGCTTCGGCTCCGTTATCGGTGCCGGTATCTTCGTCCTCACTGGCCAAGAGACCCACAGACACGCCGGCCCCGCCATCATCCTTTCTTACGTCGCTTCTGGCGTCTCCGCCATGCTCTCTGTCTTCTGCTACACCGAATTCGCCGTAGAAATTCCCGTAGCCGGCGGTTCGTTCGCTTACTTAAGGGTTGAGTTAGGGGACTTCGCCGCGTTCATCGCCGCGGCGAACTTGATCCTGGAGTCCATCATCGGCAGTGCCTCCGTCGCCAGGGCTTGGACCTCCTACTTGACCACGCTACTGAACCGCCCCCAGAACTCCCTGCGCATCCAAACCAATCTTGCACATAACTTCAATTACCTCGACCCGATCGCGGTGATCGTCCTCTTCATCACCGCCACCATCGCCATGACCAGCACCAAGAAGACCTCCTATTTCAATTGGGTTGCGTCGGCATTCCACACTTTGATCATCGCTTTCGTGATCGTCGGCGGATTCATCCACGCTGACCCCGCGAACCTGAAACCCTTCTTCCCATTCGGCTCCCAAGGCGTCTTCCGCGCCGCTGCCATCGTCTACTTCGCCTATGGTGGCTTCGACAACATAGCCACCATGGCTGAGGAGACGCGGAACCCATCGCGGGACATACCTCTTGGCCTGCTTGGCTCGATGACGATCATCACCGTCATCTACTGTCTCATGGCGCTCGCGCTCACTATGATGCAGCCGTACACCAACATCGACGAGCAAGCGGCTTACTCTATTGCGTTTAGGAGTGTGGGGCTCAAGTGGGCGCAGTACGTGGTGGCGTTAGGTGCGCTCAAGGGGATGACCACCGTGCTGCTCGTCGGCGCACTGGGCCAAGCTCGCTACACGACGCACATCGCCCGGAGCCACATCATCCCGCCCCTGTTCGCGCTCGTTCACCCCAAGACCGGAACGCCCATCTATGCCACTCTCCTAATCACCATCTGTGCCGCGTGCATTGCTCTGTTCTCGAGCCTCGACGTCCTGACGAGCCTTCTTTCAGTGAGCACGCTATTCATCTTCATGATGATGGCAACGGCGCTGCTGGTGCGTCGGTACTACCAGCGGGGCGTGACGGAGCAGAGGGACCTCCTGAAGCTGGTGATTTGCCTCTTCGTCATAATCGCTTCGTCGATGGGGACGGCTGCGTACTGGGGACTGAGGCCCCATGGATGGGTTGGGTACACGATTACGGTGCCACTGTGGGTGGCTGGCACGCTGGGAATTCAGGTGTTGGTGCCGCAGTGCCGGAAGCCAAAAGTGTGGGGTGTGCCGCTGGTGCCGTGGCTGCCGTCGTTGTCGATCGCGACCAACTTGTTCCTAATGGGATCGTTGGGAGCGGACGCATTCATAAGGTTTGGACTCTGCTCCTTGCTCATGCTGGTCTACTACTTGTTCTTTGGACTGCATGCTACTTACGACATGGCGCATCGGCGGTACGGGAAGCCAAATCTTGTGGAGGGCAAGCTACAGAAAGCTGAGGAAGGCGCATGAAGTGCTGTCCATGGATCACGGCTGATTTTGAACTAGATTTATCTTGATGATGCGTTTGTATGTCGAAAATAAACGACGTGATATTTGTTGTCAGGGACTAAGTTTGAAGTTTATAGTTCTATAATTCCAGCCTTTCCCGGAATGGCTAAAAGATGGTTTAAAATTTTATATATATATAAAAAATCAGAAATGTATTTGCATCGGGGCTTCTGCAATAAATATTTCTTGCACAAAAAAAATCAGGAAAACAGCAATGAATGGTGTTTGATGGTAACAGAATACTTGTGCTATGATGGTCTGGGTTTTATTAATTTGTATGTGTATCTGTAGATAGAGCTTAGATGAACGGACTGCAGGAAATTTAATCCGCTTGAAGACGCCTGAATTGCTCGACCCTTCATTTCAAACATTTAAGAGGGTTTCTTCATAGAATAAAACAAGGTGCAGTTCTTCACCTTGGTTCCCTTCAGTCTCAAGAAGAGATCTGTTCTTCTTTCTTTCTTCTTTTTTGTTTTATTGTCTTGGAGAACTTTGAGAGATTTGGAATCGGTACTAAATTGGTTGGTGTCGGCTTAGTTTTTCAAGGGACTCATTGAATCACTATTGACCGTTCACTAAAAGACTACATTCCATCTATTTTTCACAACATAATTATATTGTTGCCGAGAAATAGGAGGCCAAACCTTCTTCTATCCAAAAAGAAAGCCTTTCAACGAGTCCTTGGGCTCCCCGCCTCAACGGCTAGTCGGCTACATCAACATTCGTAACGCAGCGCAGTGGACCGCTCGCGCTGACAATTAAACGTGCTCTGCCCGAAGCCGCCAACGGCTATGTCTCTCCCCGCCTTCCTATAAATCACGCTCACCGATTGCTTCTCCTTTTTGTCGCAGACTTGTTAAAAGCATCGTGCTCCACCTGACGCTCTATCAATCTCTCGTCGAATTCGCAAATGTCTCGGTCCGGATTTGCGCCCCTGCGCTTGCTGCCGTCGCTGTTCCTTCTTGCAACGGTAGTCGTTGCGGCGAGCGCGCAGGAGCTCAGCACGACGCATAGCCCAGCTCCGGCTCCGGCGAGCGGAGCACTGGATGGGGCTCCCATGGGCTCCGCCTTTGCCGTGGCCTTGGCGTTCATAGTTTACTACCTTGCCCTGTTCCAGCGTTGAGTTGCTTCATTGTTGGATTTTGAGAGAGTTCTATTTTTCGCAATATATAAATTTTCAACAGTCATTCATGTTGATTTTGCACACTTGTGTTCATTTTTTTTAGACATTAAAAATATCCTTAATAGCATAATTATTTTTTTTCTATTTTTAATCGAAACATTATCATTTGAAATAAATAATAATATATTATTAAATTATAATAATTGATTCGATTTATTATTATTTTTGGTTATTCTAAGTTATTAGATTCCCTGATTTTTACTAATATATTTATGCACATTAATTTGCTTTAACTATATTTGTTTATAGTGTGAGTCGATTAAAATATCCTCTTTTCTTTTGTAAAAAAAAAAAAAATTGAATCCACCACCCAGGCCAAGCATGATTTGGGTTGACCTACCATGGTGTAGGTTGTGTTAGGCCAAGCATGATTTGGTCTGTCTGTTGATCTATTGGTAGAGGCTTAATCCACATGTTAAAGAACCTATTAACCAACCTCTTAACAAATACATTCGTGAATTTTTAAATGAACATGTTCACGAACTCATGAATCCAATACTGTTAAGCTCATATTCAACTTGATAATGTTTTTGAACTTGAAATCAAACTCTAACTCAGTTCGTTAACTTAATCGAACCAACTATTTTTTAAATTGAGATTCAAATAGCTCATCAGCAATTTAACTCATTTATATCCCTAAAAACACTTCATCTTACTAAAGAGCTTTTGCACTTGATCCTTTAGATCAACCAATCCTTGAAAGGTATTACTTCACCCAACAGACTTTGGCACCAGATTCTCTTGTCAATCCACAAAAAGAATTTACAATCCAAAAATATATATATATATCCAAACACACCCGTGCAAACAAATCCTTGTTAATCTTTTAACCTTTATTTATAGTAATGATTTTACAGGCGAGTCTAAACTTCTCAATATGTACAAATAGCTCCTTAACGATTGAAGTAATTAGATGAAGTACCACAATTTGTACAAATATCTCATTAACAATAACAAGTAATTAGATGAAGTAGATATGGTAGATAACTACCGTAGCTAAACATTGACAACTTACATGTACAGAGTGGTTGACAAGTAAACCATGATAGAGCAAAAAGCAATGGTGATAAATCCAAAAGTGATCAGGGTGTGAAGCATGGTGGTGACCGTCTAAGCAAAAATAAGCATGATTTATTCGTCTAATATATCTCCATTTAATCTCGATTATTCGTTACTAAATGATGAAAACTTAGTAACTCAGATCCGACTAAGTAGTAAGTACTCTTTCGCTTAAGAATCAATTGCACTCCTGGTCTTCGTCCTCGTCGATATTCCATCCTCCCAATTTGTATTCCATTTGTTAACGTATATGCAGCGATCGAGTTATATGAGTGTGAAGAAAGAAGCTGTTCATTCACCTACTACACACATATCGTATGCTAGAACTTGGAACAAACCCTCTAGCCATAAACGTTTCACAAAGTATTCCGAAGCATCATCAGATTTCGGCACGAGTACTAGTACCTCTACTCCGCTCTGCAATCTCACTTGTGGAAGCGGTCGAGCCTGTTATCTGCGAGCACAGTCTTGTAGGCGCAGCTCTTGTACTCACACCACGTGAACTCTCTGTACTGGCTCTGTTCTCCCTCCGCCATGAGCAACGGCAGCGGAGCTAACCTCTCCCCCGGCGGCGGACCTCCAAAGTAGATCATCGACAACCTCGACTTCAATGCGTTGGCCAGCACCCTGTGTTTCACGCTCCTGAATCTCCCATTCGTCAGCACCTGAAACAGACCACCCTCCAATCCATAATCACATTGGGCGAGGAGAAAAACAAAAAGATATCATTCTGACACGAATTAAGTGAACCAAAAAAGACCTGTAAGGAATCTCCGACATTGATGAAGAAGGATTCTTGGTCAGGGAGGACAGGGACCCAGCTGCCATCTCTCAAGGTGATTTCCAACCCCGCAGTGTTGTTTGATCTCAACACGGAGATGATCTGTGGATCAGTGTGCTCCCCGAACCCGGTCATGAATCCATTGAGCTCTTGAAGCATTGGGCAGGGAGGGTAATGATTTAGCCTCAGCATCGAATCACTCTCCCCATCCATCACCAACTTACTGAACACATCGCTTGGTTCGATGCCGAGCCCCTGCGCCATCAACTCTAGAATCCGACGTGATAGATTTCTCACTTCCAATATATACTCGTTCAAAGCAGAGCTGTAACATCATGAAATATCAGTAGTTGAGCAGAACAGAATAGATGATGGATTGTTAAGAGTGCATACCTACCGGAAAGAGCTTGCGGAGGCCTTCTGGAGGAAGTCCATTGAGAGGGGCTTGGAGGTGATCTCCATGAGGAGGTACTCCACCCAGCCTAAATCGCCATTGCTCCCGATACTCTTGCTGCCGTAACCGAAGGGGTTTGCCTTCCCGGCGAGCTCCTTATCCGCCGCAGGCAGAGCAAAGAACTGCATGGCTTCCTCCTCCAGCCTCGCAATGAGCTCCATGGGGATTCCATGATTGGTGACCTTGAAGAACCCGAGATCTTCGCAGGCTCTGACGAGGAGAGTCCCGGAGTCCGGCTCCAAGAGGCTGATCACAGGAACACCGCAGAAGAAGCTGCTCTGCGTTAGAACTGGCATGGTCAACACCACCATGGCGGTAAAAGCTCGGGAGGAAAACACAGAGAAAACACGCGTTGGTGGAGGAGATTCGCGTAGATATATAACAAGAGAAAACAATGCAAGCGGTGGTTGGATTTACCACGACAGAAAAGAACGAGTTGGAGTCCAACGGCGGTGGCGCCGTTGGTTTCTTTCTCCTGCGAAAGAAATGATAAGGATGGAATGCGTGTTCTGGCGTCACCGTCACAACAAGTTTACTTCTTGTCTTGTTGATTCGAGCTCTTTTTATGTATCTTCTCGTTAATTAATTTACATGTCAAATTAGGTGATGTTTCTGTGACAGTTTGAGACCATACGCATCTGGAAGGAGCACGTATTCTTTATTTAGCATATTAGGCGCATTAATTACAGCAGCTGTTAATTTGTTAGTGGCGACCCATGCCTTCAGGCACGATGAATCTCACTTTTTCTTATACTCAATCTGAAGAAAAAACATAGGAAAGTACTTAGCCTGCCACTATTCACATAGTAAGTCGGTAAGTGTGAAATTTGCAAGTTCTTGATACATCATGTTTTGTAAATGAAGAGTGATGACACAACAATGCCTTCAAATTTCCCAGGACATGTTAAGAAGGATAAATGTTGAATGAAGATGACAACCAACGCAGCTTTATGTTTAGTGTTGAGACCTCGACACCTTGTCATTTTCATCTTAATGATGATTAATTTCTACGTGGAGGTTTGCCTTTGCATCGAGTTCCTCCTTTGATAGTTTAATTTCCAGATGGATCAATAATTACACTACTATTCAGGATATGTATTGAAGTTGATTGGACATATCAATTAGTCATAATTTCCAGGGTGCGTTGGTCTAACTAGAAATAAAAAGCATGATAAAATTTTCGAAATGGGTAAACATAATTGGCGTTGGTATATTTGGTTGATGTCATGAGCAGCAGAGCATGCTCAAGGAGCTGCTTTCCTAGATTTATTTCACAATTAAAAAAAAAATCCTTCCTAGAAGCACAATGAATAGAGGTAACAATTATTAAATCTATTAGTAAATGAAACAAGAACTTTTAGCCAGAGGTCAAGGATTATCAACAGCTATTTAATCTGATAGTAAATAAAGTAGATTAAAACATTTTTAATTGGAGATTAGGGATTAAAATCCATGTGAAATTGCTAGAAGGGGTCTTTTGTTCTTAAAAATGGATCGATGTAATGTGTTTGTATGTTTAATAGTACCACTGGTTCTGTAATTATGTGCTCTCAAGTTCAAAGGTCATTTTTTACTTGCTGTTATTTATGAAAACTTTCTGCCTTAATCTATGTTAATTACTTATATTGTTTAATTATAAAGATACCATGGGTGGGATCAGTCACTTCTCTTGGAACTTCTGACAAAACACATCCATAAGCACCAAAAGTTTCCTAAATTTCATCACAGTTGGTGCTAAACCTTGCTCCTTTCTACACGGGAGCAAAGGGCTTTAATTTGAAGAAAGAGCAACTTGCACATTGCTTTACCACTTCCAAGTATATTTGAACAAATTATAGCCGTGTTTTTTTCCTTCTATGTTTCTACAAAAAAAAAAATCAAGAAAGAACATAACCAACTGACAAAGGAAAACTAACAGGGGTCCTAAAATACAAATGTAGCAGGATACAATTTGTTAGATATACAGTGAAATCACCAAACAATTATTGCAAGCCCAGTCCATGATTACTCCTCGCTTGAGCCTCAGCTAGTGAAATAGCCATGGCCATCATCATTTGCTCCTCAAAGCTTTCTGGGATAATATGTCCTGGAGCAATAGTCAAACTTTCTGCTGTAGTCCCAGCTTCAACCGTGCCATCAGAGCCAGCATAACTGGTTCCTTCTTCTGCCACCAGCGACCAGTGCTCCGTTGAACTCTCTCCAAATTCCTCAGTTGGCATTTCCCTCCTCTTCTCTAGAGAAACTGCAGCAGCATCTTTAACATCCATATTCATATGAGGAGATGAACCTTCATTTATATGTTGATGCTCAGCTAAGGCTGCAGCTGCACAAGCCAGCCCACCCGATGGGGATGGTTTCACAATATTTGCTCCATGGGCACTGCACGGCCCAACCGACATTGATGGTCCAGGCAAGAAGCTGTCTGTAGTACCTAAATTACCTTTAGATGATTGCTCCTGCTCAAAATATACAACCAATAAGTTCGACACCAAAGAGTTTTTTTTTTCCTTTTTTTTGCATGGCTGTATCAAAACAAGAGACTTAGACAAATGATGATGCATAAGCTAATGTAAGCAAGAAGCCTCAAGTAAAACAGGAGATACATTTCACAAACTCGGGAAAGAATATAAAATAGAACAGCTATTCAAATATGCATCTGCATAAAGTTGGTCCCCTGTATATCTAAATATTTCCTGAATTCCATATGCAGATCACATTACCTGAACGGAAAGCCAGATTGCTTCCATGATCATTATGTCCTCAAGATCCAGGTCAAAGTTGTCATCCCTGCATTTCAGAGTAATGAAATGAGAGATGAGAAGAACAAATAGGCTTCATATGACTTGATAACTAATGTGGATGAAGATAAAAACAAATTGTCAGACATGTCATAAACACAATGGCATTGCATATTTCAGTTAACCATAATAATCCAACAACTTAGCTGATTGAAAAATAAAAGTGTAATCAACTTTCTCCAAGAGATATTGAACAAAGAAAAGAAAATATGAAAATATGAAATCATGATCTAGTAAATTATTTAATATCATTCAGGGACATGACTTCAGGGACCTACAGCAGGAGTCTTGTTTCTCTATAATTTCAATTATATTGGTGCCATGGTTTCAGCAAATCTTGATGGCAATAATAAAATCTGAACAAAGGATTACATTGACAATGGAAAGAAGGGAAAAGAACTGATGTTGACATTACTTGAAGAACAAACACTTATCATTGTTACAAACTGTAATCTGAACTAACTGGATTGGGTACCCAAATACTACACCAAGATTATCTGAGAATTATATCGTGAACCAAATTGATGATTTTTTCAAATTATTAATTCTATCAATTCCTGAATTGTAGGTTCAGTTAAAACTGCAAGACCTAAATTAATAATTTTATATTCTAAGATGCAAAATAATACAATATGGTTGGATCGTGGTGATAGTGAGGTGAATGTGAATGCTAGAGAGGGAGGGGTGAATAACATGTCATAAAACACAATTAGTAGTGGAAAACAATAAAAAAAAGAAACAAGCGCAAACCACACACAGATACAAGCGATGTAGCGTGGTTTGGCAACCCCAGGCTCTTAGTCCACGACCTATGATCCTTTAAGTGGATCCCTCTTGAAATCTTCTATGTTTTCTCCTATTCGATAAAATGTTGAAGGTAGAGAAATCTCTTACAAGATTGTAAAGATAGCTTTGGAGGCTTACAATAGAATTCTACAATTTTACAATGAGGCTCAACGATAGCAATGAAATTAATGAATTAATATCTATTCTTCATGGCCTCTGAATCTTCTTTTAAAGCCTCCTCCACATAGCAAAATCTTGACATGATCTTGTTGATATGATACCCATCAGACGGCTCATCTTTCACTATCAATCGATTAATCCAACTGATTCCAATGGCTTGCGATTGATTCCTATGATGATCGCTTCATTCAAGGTCCATTATTTGATTGCCTTGATCAAATCTTGTGGCTTGCGATTGATTCCTTCAATTTCTCGGATAATAAATGCATTAGTCGATTTAGTAGATTGGTCAAAATAGAAACATGGAATATAGTAGGTTTCTTAGTCTCAATCGACTATTCATACATTTTAGTCGCCTAGTAAGTTGACTTCAACTCGTCTTATGGCCGAGTCCACCTAAGTTGAGATCTACCCACGCTCGAGTATATTTCCACTCAACTCCTAAGTCACATGCCTTCCACCATGAGACCTACCGTCAATTTCCCATCAAGTTTCTCGTCTCTCGGATGCACTTAGCCCTCGACTCACTTCTTGTGGCATCCTTCTCACTTAGCTTACATAGTGTGTCTCCAATAATCTTCAGTCAAACTTTTCGTCCTCAAACGCATCAAGCCTCTTGGCTCCCTTTCTTGCTATCCTTTTTGCACCACTTGCATACTCTGCTTTTCAGCACAACTACCTTAATGTTCGTCATCCTATACACCCTCGAGTGTCTCATACCACCCTTCTCTAATCTTCTATGAAATTTGAGTCATCAAGTACTCAATGTATGTATATCTAAGTCCACAATCTCTCGAACGCCCCATACCACCCTTCCCCAATCTTCCTCAAAATTTGAGCCATCAAGTACTCAATGTATGTATATCTAAGTCCTTACACACATAGATACACAAATCAAATACAAAGGCAAGGCCTAAGTTAAACACTTTATCCAAATATCAAAAAACTCGTAGTCACACCGGACTACTTAGGGACCAAAAGTTCCAATAAATATTCTATTTTATGTATAATATAATTAATAGAATGTGAACATTATTCACAACAAAGAAATTAAATTCATATCTAGAGCATCTTGAAAAGAAATAACAGAACAAAACATTTCATTCTAGATTCCTCCTCCTCCCTCACTGTCTGCTCCTTAATCTTGAGAGCATCAATGCAACCAAAGAGAGGGAAACAACAATCATGGTAAATGAAAAGATGAAGAAGATGACATTGATGTATCAAGACTTCTTAATCACTGCTGAATGTTGATTCCACCCTCATTGTCGAGGATGAGGCTCAATGAGACACGACTTATTCTTCATTTATTTCAACATCAAGCAGGAAGTTCACGGTCAAATACTGTCAAATACTGAATTTCTGAACAAGATTTATTCTTCTACATCATAATCAACTTCAAGTCTCTTCTTCTACATCATAATCAACTTCAAGCCCCAATCCACATACCTCTATTATGTAACAGAATATTCATCTTTTTCTTTCTATATTGAGTTGCTTGATTTACAATGAATTATATATTTAATTCCTCATTTATTTCACAGTCAAGTAGGAAGTTCACTGTCGATTCCTGAATTTCCAAACAAGATTTATTCTTCTACATCATAGTCAACTTCAAGACTCTTCACCCTGATCTACCTACTTCTATTGTGTAACAGAATATTCATTATTTTCTTTATATATGGAGTTGTTTAGTTTACAAAGAATTATGTTTAATGGTACAGGCTTCATTGCTAATGGACAACAATTCTTTTTTTTCTACATGGAATGTATTAGATTGTATTGAATCAAACAAAATTTCTCTTGGTCCTTTAAAGATTTCAATTGTTCTATGATCATATCAATTCTTACAAAATATTTTGCTGCTTTGAGCTCTATATAGGACAATATTAAAAAAAAAACTAAAAACGTCAAAATATCTTTTGTTTTTATGTGACAATAATTTTCTTTAACAAAAGCTTATACCCCTAACTAAGCCAGTAAACATCCTAGTTAATTAGAGATTGCATATGTTTCATTTTTTACTGCTTCTATCATCTTACACCTTTTCCTTCAAGCATTTGCTATCTGTATAATTAATTGTTTATCACTAAATATTTCTTATGCAATTTTTTCTTAGAATATGATAATATGCACATCCATCATGTCATTTCCTAATAACCAAAATGTACTTTTATTGAAGGACCTTCATCATGCATTCAAGTTGCGTTCATACTCATACAAGTGATCCAGATTACAAAATGTAGTAGGTGAAGCAACGGAAAGCAAGAAAACAAGTAAAAAAAATCCTACTGTAATATAATAGAAAATTTTGATAATATTAAAAACAAATAAATATTTATAACAGTCAAGCTCTACGACAATATAATTTACCATTTCATATTCTACAAGATGTAATATCATACCAAATCATATACAAACTAGATAAAAACTCAATCATCTTAAAGAACAAACACAGAAATGCATAAATGTCTTGTAAGAAGTAAATTTTCAACCACGATAACCAACATGATTGCAGCATGCATTGTAAAGTAGTATTACTCATCTATATGGCTCACTCTCTAGATTTGTATGATGATATCCACCAATTACTTATAGGCTAAAATTGCATACCAGACATACCTATTCTGCCTTGTGTGTGAAAACTGCATGTTTGCAAGTGCAGAGCATGAGGCTTGAGATGAACCAAAATTGCTTTGCCTTGTGATATTTGAATGGATATCTGTTAATGAACAATAAAGATAAATGAAGCTGTCTAGTTTTCTTTTACAAAAAGCTAGAATCACAAGTCTAAAGCAGACCAGAAACAGAGGTATTATTTGTATCATGGTATCCAGCATCTGTCGGAGTCATTATTCTTGTAGATGAATGAATATCTGGCCTCTTCTTTATCCTTTCAGCTTCATCTTGTAACTCTTGCTGCCGAATCCTTATTTGGGCTTCTATAACCTTCTGTTCTTCCTGCATTTAGGAAGCAATTGAAAGGTAGAATAGAACACTGAAATTCCACAGAAGCAGGGAAACTGAGAAACTTACAACTTGTTCTACGCCCTTCTCCTCTTTTGTCTTTGCCCCACGATATTCCACGGCATAGCTTGAAGTTTTACAAAAGGGACATCTTCTAAGTCAAGTAGACATTATTTATCCAATACTTGATTATTTCCATTAAAATATAATCACATAAGTAACAAAATGCAAGTTAGAACCAGACAAAAATTAGCATAAAGGCAAAGGATACTGTGTTGGGCGAGCAGAATGTGATGGTTTCATCTGAAGAAAACACTCTGCATAAGAAACCAACTTTAGAAGAGCAATTAAACAAAATACAAGCAAATAAAAACTTAATAATTAATTACATTGCACAGTGAACATAAATTTGCATAGTACCTGTACATATGCCTTTCATGCAACACCTAGATCGGTTAAGGCTTGGATAATACTGAACACAAAATGTACATTTAACAGTCATCCAAGATTCCAAGGAAGAGAAAATGCAAGGCTTTCCAGACTAAATTTCTTAAATAGATCACAACAACAGTAAAGTTAAAATTGAATAGCGAAGATACCAGAAAGCAAATGGGGCACTCTTCCAGATTGAAAGAGTGGTCATCGGCACCTGGGTAGCAAGGTGCCAATTTGGACTCAAGAATCAGCTTCCTCAGCTTCTTATGATCGATGTCTCTGTGCTGATACAGACCCTGTGGCCTTGTATACTTCTCATCCACCACTTGCCTCCTTTTCCCAATCTTATTCCCCATCAATACCGCCACCAAAGGAAGAGATGTTCCCAAACGAATTGAAGCAAACTCCAAAAAAATCTCCTTTCTCCTATTATTTCACATATTCCTCATCCGACATCTCATACAAAAATGAAAAGTCAACGAGAAAAAAAATAGAAACCAATCAGTTGAATTCCCTCGCAGAATCCACCTTTCCGCTTCCTGTGCCAAATCACGATACTCGAACCCCCTCCAAATCCTCGCTCCTCACTCCGAAACAATGAAAGAAACCCTTCCGAGACTCGTTCCTATTTCCAAGTTCCGTATCTCCATCACAAATCACTAATTCCTGCATGCCAAATAACAACTTTTCTATTTATCACAGACAGAAATTATTCTTGAAACCCTCGAAAAGAAACAAAACCTAATCTCCCACACAAAAGCTGCTTTTCTACTCCGGCTCATCTCAATTCCCGATCTATATTACCGATATAGCAACCAAATGAAAATAAAAATAAAAGAATAAGGCATACCTTCGGGGTCGGGCAGCGACGGAGAGAGGGAGAGAGCAAGAAAACCTCACGCCACGGAGAACAAGAGAGGAAACGGAGGAAGCCGAGACGGGGAGGAAGCGGAAGGATCGGTTCAACACCCTGGGGCCGTACGAAGCGAAGAACTTTTAGAAAATGATTCGATATTTTGGCTATCTAATTCAGGAACCAAATCAACTAATAACAACAATCGCAGGAGCGAATAGAGGAGAAGCTCTCGCGATGCGAGGGCACCAATAATTCCCGGGAGAGAAAGAAAAAAAAAAGTCTTCCAATTTTGTGACGCCATCGAGCTTATCGCTCCTTCACCGGCTCCCCTGTCTTGTCACACACTCCACTCAGGGAAATTATCCGGTGACGAAGCTTAAACATGACGTCACAGGCTGACATGGCGACGGCACTTCTGAAAGAAGAACAAGGAAGCGTATCTTACGCGAGCCAAGCGATCGGTTGGCTCTTTCTCTACTCTCTCTCTCTCTCTCTTTTATTCCCAGACTGTCGCAAAATACATAATTTTGGCTATCGATTTATATACATATATATAAATTTTTTTCTCTAAAAATATAAAAAAATTACAAAATATAAAATGAGAATAAGATAATATAAAAAAAATTAGCATAGATACTACCGCAAAATAAAATAAATAAAACCAAGGTGCTACATTTGGTTCGCACAACAAAATCAAATAAAAATAGCATATATATATATATACTCCTATAAAATAAATAAATGAAAGAAAAACAATAGTTTTCTTTAATTTGATTCATAATAGATATATAATTTTATATAAATAGTTAAACAAGGACTCAAAAGAGTATAATTATTCAAGGAGTGCTTCTTTTTAATTAAAAAGGCTTAATTTTTTTTTTGGCTAAAATTTTCTTCTAAATCCATCTAAATGCTAAATGCTAAATGCTCCCATCCATCCAAATAAATTAATAGTTTTTTCAATTTTTAAAATTTACAAACTAGCGTTGACTATGCCATCTATTTGATTTTCGTCATTGTTTTTCACGGAGGCATAGGTATTGCCAGAGTTAGTTTGTTAGACCTATTTAAAAGTAATATATCATCCTGGTGACAGAAACAACTGCCACAAGAGTTCGATAAGAAGATTTATGCTATAAATTAATTCTTCCAATTCTAATTCAAGCAACAAGAAATTCATTCATCATTTGAAGCTCAAGATCTCGTTGGTAGCAATAAAAAAAAGTGTGCCCAATCATGTTTAAAGAGATTGTGCATAATCACTCTACAAAGAATTGTTCCGAAAACTTCGTAAATAAGCTAGCACCGTGCCTTTTTCTGTAATCCAATACAGCACCAAATCTATGTAGAATAGACAGAAAAACACCTAATGGTAGATCCAAGAGAATGTTCCATGACCAAGAGAATACCCAACCAAAAGATGTGAGCATAAAGATTATTCTCTGAAGATCAACAGATTTTATTTCAAATTTGAGTAGGCATAATATATCATTAGTCCATGCATGTGGTTGCAGTACCACTTACATGCATGGTTTAACAACTATCATGAATTTCTAAATCTTAGGTTCTAAATATTGAAAAGACACTTTTGAAATCCCTCATAACCATACCTAAAACAATATACCAATTGTTCATGGAATACCCATGAAGTGTAAGGGGGAGGAAGAGCAATACTAGTTCACTAGTGCAATTCCAAAAGCGCAATCTAAAGGAAGAAAGCTAAGGTAGCATCTAAAGAATAATAGAGCCTTGGAAGGATATCCTGTAGCATATCCATAAATTATCTCCACTTCCAGGTGCTATAAATGTGTCATTGATCATTGCCAATACTCAAGCCTGGTCAGACAAACACAAGGAGGAGGATAAATGTGGAGTGATAGAATCACAGTGCAGTTCTCCTCTGGCAGAGAAGTTGAGCAACAAAACTTTGGTGTATGCTATAATGCAATGCCTGCCAAAGGAGAATTGCCCTGCGATTCGTTCCCCAATGATAATTGCTTCTCAATAACAACTTAAAATGTCAAACTATGAAGAAAACCAGTAAGTAGTGTAGTGCTACATTTTATTATTCTGAGATGGAAGTAATATCATACAAGAATGTTTCTATGTTTCTGCATTACTCTCAAGCATGGTTGAGTAATTGTTTCTTATGTCTGACTAATTCACCTATGATAATTCTCTGTAGTAAAATAAAATCCGCATTAGTGGATCAATCAAATTACAACTAGTTTTAACATAGAATTTGTTTGCATATATAATTTCATAATGAAAGAAACATGATATGTGCATACACAGACATTCATACTTCAAAGATAGTCAATATGTTTTGGCCATAGATGAACTATGCAATTTTTTACACTGAAGAGAAAAAGCTAATAATTAGGATTTCTAAATGTTGATTTTCTAACTTCTCCCACCATCTAAATAGTTAACCAGTTAGTTAGTCTTCTGTTGACTACATGATGTAAGATTTATATCTGATTTCAGTTGCCTACTCAAGGTCATTCTATTGTACGTTTAAAAAGAATCACCATTTATTCTTCCTTAAAAATGAACAAAGAGCTATTTACACGGATATTTAGCCTGGGCACTTTATGCAACATTGGTGAAATTTTCAAGTTAAACATATAATGGACAAGGGGAAATTTGCACTTAATGTACGATGAGAAGGTTACTGCTCACCTTGTGTACAGCTTATAAGAGACCTCTGGTTGAGAGTGCTCGAAACTATGAGACCATGTGCAAACAGATATGTTAGCACTATTATAGACTCTTGAATGCTGATAGTCATGCCTTCGTGGTCGAGATCCTAAATTGCTTACATGCTGACAAAATTTTACTAGACTGTGATTTTCTCCTGCGCATGCAAAGCTTCAAACCTGGGTAAGAGTAGATATACAAAATTTTCCAACATTCGTCTTCTATGATGGCCTGATCCAGCATCCACTTTGGTCACAGTTGCCAGGATATATGAGACCATTCATCTTACTGTCAAACCATGCAAAATCAAATTATCCGACTCGACCAATGTAGTACTAATTGTCTTCTCCCACTCATCAGAGCCCATAGCATTTGCCTTCACCAAATTAGTCAAAGTTGACCTAACCAAACTCCAATTCTCCTCTCCCTCCAGCAATTTCTCCAAAAATTTCCACAAACTCACTGGATAAGGTGTATACCCTTTGAACAACATCTCATCCATAATCATCCTTGCCCTTCGGATTTGTCCAGCATCACATAGTCCCTTGAATAAAGTCCGGTAAGATATAACATCAGCGGGGCATCCCCTCCTTGGCATATCATCAAAAAGCTCACTTGCATCCATCCATTTCCCAGCCTCACAAAGTCCGGAAATGATTATGTTGTAACTCACAACATCTGGCTTGCATCCTTGTTTCACCATCTCATTCAGAGTCTCATAGGCGGCATCAAAGTCCTTCTCATCTTTGCAGAAACCACTGAGAATTGCATTGTAAGTCACAACATCTGGTTTTACCCCAAGTCGCTTCATTTCCTCCAGAATATCAACCACCTCTCCTTTCCTGCTCGCTTCAAAGAGAAAACGAATCAGGGTAGAATAGGCACTAGAGTCCAACTTCAAATTTGTGTCTAAAAGCATCTCTTCTTTTAGCTGAAGTGCGAGGTCCAATTTGCCATCTTTACAGAGACCTTTGAGCAGAGACGTGTATACACTAACATTGGGCTTCACATTGTATTGCTTCACCATCGTCTCTTTTAGCCTAAAAGCGTCATCCAGCATTGAATTGGCACAGAGACCGGATACCAGAGTGGCAAAGGTGAAAGCAGTTGGATCGATCCCTCTCGTCCGCATATGGTCAAACAACTCCCATGCTCCTGGAAGAGAGCCTGAAGCTATACGGGCGCGGATCAGTACGTTGTATGTGCACGCGTCGGGGGTCAAACAGTAGTCATCGAGGCCACGGAGCAAAGAATTGGCCCCCTCTAGGTCGCCGCAAGAGATGGAGGCGTGGAGGAGGGTGTTGAAGGACCGGATGGTCCGGAGGCAGCGGAAGGAAGGGATGCGCTCGAAGGTGCGGCGTGCTTCGGCCGGCATGCGGGCTCGGCCGTAGAAGGAGATGATACGGCAGAAGAGGGCTTCCTTGGCGACAAAGCGGGTCTCCAAACTCATCTGGCTGAGGACATCTTCCATCTCCGTGAACATGCGGGCCTTGCCAAGCTTGCAGATGACAAGGTCGTAGGATCGCGCGCTGCGGCGGAAGGTCTTGGAGGGAGACGGGACAGGGTTGCGGAAGAGCTGGAGGGCGAGATGAGGATTCGCCTCGAGGCGAATAAGGGAGGTGAGGCGGAAAGGCGTCACCTTGGCGGCCTTCTCCATCGAATTGAACTGGTGACCGGGTACCCGAACCAAAGCATTGAACAGAGAGAGAGAGAGAGAGAGAGAGAGAGAGACCCTTGGGCTTGGAGCCGAGAATGGGCGTTCAGTGCCCCTTGCTGAGCTTCGAGACCTGAGAGGATACAAAATGGGCCGTTAAATGGGCTTTGATGATGGGCCCATGGAGAATGGCGGGAATGCTTCGTGGGTCCCAAGGCACGTGCCAGGGAACCAGTAGCCGTAGTTGGAGCATTGGATTCTGGAGGTGTTTCCATAGGACAGCCATCGTGGGAGAAGAGGAAGAAGAGAGAAGGAAAAGAGGAGACTGAAGAGACGGATGGAGAAGGGAGCGAGACTTTTGGAGTAGCATTGATCAAAACTATATAACATCTAATAATTTCAACTAAAAATTATTTTGATAAACATTTATCTAAATGGTAAATATAAATATTTTGGAGCGCTTTTACTTAAAATGGTTAGAATATAGAATATTTCGGAGTGATTCATTAATTATTATAAATGTGATAGTTTTATTTTAGCAAAAAAATAAGATAAGCAGCTTTGAATATTTTTTTAATGTAAAACGAGATAATGAAAATAAAAATAAATCTAATAATGATCTAGTATTCAGCGCGTCAAATCATCACGCGTAAAAACTGAGAAGAATAGTATGTAATGGAAACTGACAAAAATATGAAAAAAAATTACCTAATACCGACTTAATAAATTAAATAAAAAAGATTAAAAAATAAAATAAAAACAAGAATATATAAATATAAAATGAAATAAATAAATCTATCCGAAAAATCCAGCTGGAACATACTAGTGCTACCTCGTGTAAAAACATTTGTTCCCATGGTAGGGATATTTTGGGTGTTTCATGACATGGACAACGGATACAAACCAAGGTCTTCAATTCCCGTCTTCCAAGGCCGCGTCTTCCTCTGCCACTTGATTCCTTTTGCCCTTCTTTTCCACTTCCTGCCTCCGCCGTCGCCTCTCGTCGTTCTGCCCTCGGTCACTCTTCCCGATCACTCGATCACGCGCAGGAGCTTGGGTTGGGAGACGGGAGGAAGTGGAGGAAGAAGCGTTCGAAGATTCCGTTTTTAGGTCCCATCAAATTGCTTCGCCATCGCCCATGGACCGTCGAACAGGCGCCTGAGGTAGAAGTTCTTTTCCAATGATTGTTCTAGCTGTGACACGATAGTATCTGATGGCGAAGGGCGTGGCTAGCGAGTGATAAGAGAGAAGGCCAGCTCGCATTTGAGGTTGGTTTTCTGGTGCTCGTCCCTGATTCGGTCCCAGAGTCCCTCAATAGTTCGCTATATCCTCAATCTCAATCGTAAGTTCTGTTTTGGGTGAAAATGGCATAAAAATTCATTTTTTTTCCTCGTTGCTCAAACATTTGCCCTCTTTTGTCGAATGATATTTCTCTCTCTTTTTGTTTGCAAAGATCTGAGCGCGTTTTAGCTTTACGCTTTTTACTGTAGTTTGAACTGCTAATACATGATGCTTACTGACATATGCGCTTCCTTTGACCTAAAGTTGATCCTGTGCATGCGTCTCCACGAAGTGTTAGTGTATCTTTCATATGTATTCTAACTAAACAACAAACATGATAGAATAATAGTTGTTGAAGGACGTTCGCAGCTGTGTGAGCCCAATAGAGTGTGAGTGGAAGTGCAGTGACCTATTTTAAATGTTGTGTATCAAGCATCTGCTTTAGATTTGGCAGCCACGATCATGTTCTCTTCTCTGATCTGTAGGCCTGTCTTTCCTCTTCACCTCTGAAAGCATTTGTCCATTTGTTCCACGGGCAAATGCTTAGTACCTATAAATTCTTATGTAACACGTGACACTGGTCTTGCTGTGCCGTGGGCGGGCCCTTCTTGGGGAATACTTATGCTCTGTTCTCTGTGGAACTATCTTAAAAATAAACCTTGAGTTGATTCCTTAGTTGATATTAATTGAAGCTCAAGAAGGACCAGTGGATACTTTAGAGAGTTCCTCACTGTACTTTAGACATTGGAGTGAGACCTTACGTAAGCATGTCTTGTTATCAAATAAACACACTAAATTCATGTTTTGGTTGCTTCATCTGGATCAAAGTCTAATGAGTGTACACCACTCGGTTCAGTTTTGGATCTTCTTGTCTAAATTTCAGTCATCGTCTATAAACTTTGTCTACTCAATCGATTCGTATTTTCTCTTAACAGTGTCCCAACCCATACATCGTATAACTAACTAATCTCATATATTAGGCTTGTTTAGACACATATAGTTATTTGCATATTGTTTTCAACAATTTTCCCTGTTTTTTGAATCTTAAGAAAGTGGTGGAACCTCTCTTTGGATTTGCACATCCCAATGCCTCTATTATTATAAGTGGTCATTACTCAACTACTTATCCCCCGTCAGATGCAACTAGTGCAACATATCCCGGATTATCTTCCGTAACATTTCAGTGAATCAGTGCTTCCTCATAAACGACTAAAGTGAAGAAAAAAGTGATATTGATTCATGGACTACGCATGGAAGAGGAACTTCCTTTTTTTCTCTTGTATTTTACTCTGCCTACACTGAAGTTGATAGTTGAGGGAGATGGATCTTTTGAGCAATGAGCTATTGCCACCATACTTTAGGATGGACCTACAAAATAATTTTGTTTAATATATATATATATCGGGTGTGTTTGCAAGCTGTAATACCAATTTTATTACTCCGACAATGGAGTATGGAGTAGCTCACCGCTGCCTTATTCTAGATTCCTCTTCCACCTAATGCAGTATAAGCCAAAGCCTTTGTCCCAATAATTTTTTCTATTTATTCTTCAGCTGGACTTTTTAGATTTGCCCCACCACGGGAACATGAGAATCTGATGTCCTATTGTAGTATTAATTTAATGTCTTCCTCTTTAATTCAAGTTATTGTCGTTCTTTGTGCTTCGGTAAATTAATTGTCAGACTGTTTGCTCTTTCTCTACAAAGTAGAACAGGAAATAAGTCTACGGATGCCCCCTAAAAAGACCACCTTTGAAAAGCATTGTTCTTCTCTTGCGAACTTGGCTCTAATATCTTTGGACTTCCTGTGTTGCATGTTCAAACCTTGAAGCAGAGAAGCTATGGAGTACACCCAACGGCCACCACAGCCAAAGCTGGGAACTTTTGCTCGTGCATTCAACAAAATTCTTCGCCTCGGCCGTTCCTTCACTAGCTCTGCCAGTGATGCTCCCAGTGAAGACTCCTGCTCCGTCCACAAGCTCAAGCTGTCCCAAACCTTCAGTGACTTCCCCACCATCATCTCCGAAGGTGGAAGTGATTTCTACAAGGTTGAGTATGAGAAGCCACGGCAGAAGTTCTCTTCCAAAGACAGACAGACCATGGAGTCCCTTCTCGCTCACCTCTTCGCCAGCATCTCCGCCATCAAAGCGGCTTACGCGCAGCTCCAAATGGCGCAATCGCCCTATGAACCGAACTTGATACAGTCTTCAGATCTAGCAATCGTTTCCGAGTTCAGACGCGTCTCGGAGCTGAAGCACTCCTACTTCCGGGACCAGTTCGCCATTCCCCGTACCGTGTCTGATTCTAGCTCAGATCTCGTGGCTCAGATCGAGGAGCAACGGAATCTAATCAAGGCTTATCGAATCACAAAGGCTAAGCTGGAGTCTGATCTCAAGCTCAAGGACTCTGAGATTTTTTCCCTGCAGGCCGAACTACTTGAATCTAAGAAAAGGAATCAAATTTTGGACTCGAACTGTCACTCTGGCAGTTCGCTCTCGCCCCTCGATGGGCTACATCCCTCCGGCTTAACCCCAAACCATTTTTTGACTGTTCTTCGATTCGCCATCAATTCAATCAGATCCTTTGTCAAAGAATTGGTGAAGCAAATGGAGTCAGCAAGGTGGGACCTTGACGCCGCTGCTAGCGCAATTCAACCCGGTGTGCTCCGCCGAGGCCGCACCCACCGGAGCTTAGCCTTCCAGTCCTACGTTTGTCAGCAAATATTCTCCGACTTCCACCATAAAAGCTACAACCTTGATGGCTTGGAAGACCGAACGATGTGGTGTCCAAGACGGTTCTTCGACGAATTCATAGAGCTCAGAGACACTGTACCGCTTCAGAAGCTATGGCAGCACCCAGCAGCTGCGAAATTTCTCAGGGCGAAATTCCTGTCTCTGGTGCACCCGAAAATGGAATCATCATTCTTCGGCAATCTTAACCACAGGGACGCAGTGAGCTCCGGCCGTTGCTTCCCAAACACGGCATTCTTCGCTGGGTTTGCAGAGATGGCGAGGCGAGTGTGGCTCCTCCACTGCATTTTCTTCTCCTTCGAGGACAGGTCCATCTTTCAGGCCAGGAAAGGGTGCCGGTTCTCTGAGGTCTACATGGAAAGCGTATCGGAAGTCAATGAGGACGATGATCACGTCACCTCCGCCGCTGCAGAGGAGCATGCTTCTACGGCCGTCGGGTTCACGGTCGTCCCCGGGTTCCGGGTCGGACTGACGGTGCTCCAGTGCCAGGTCTACCTCGCATGAGCAACGCGCATATGACGTTCGACAGCTCTGATTCATCTTGTCTAAGATCGGACGGCGCATAAAGGGTTGGTGTGGGCCGGCGGCACCTGGTGCAATTGAGAAATTGAAAGATATCATGCAGCATGCAGCAATGTATAGGGTAGAAAAGCAGTTCAGCGTACTGCCTTAAGTTTATCTTTAAGCTTATGCATTAGAACATATAATGACAGATTAATTAGATGTTAGTTATGTTGGTTAACTACTTTGGGAATAAATTATATTAGAACAAATGGCGCTTGTGATGCATTGTGATGCAATGCATCACTAGAAGGTATTTTCATCCTTAAAGATAATAAGTATTAAACTTAGCATCTTTTTCTTTACATTAGCATATCTGTATATGAGCTTCTCCTTTGTTTATCAACTAAATTCGAATGTCAATGTTTTGGCCATTTATTTTAGGTAAATTTTTGAAAGGACATGCATGCATTTTATGTTTTTTCTTAAATTATGTACCTCATTTGTTTCATTCCTCTAATCAAATCTTTCTTTTTTGTCCTTTTAAAACTCAATAAGGGTCTAAATTTAATCATTTTATCAAAGTAAAACCTTATTAGATTTGTGAGAGGGAGATTTGCAAAATAAAACTATTGAAGGTTCATATGAGCAGAGGAAGAGCTTGATAGGAAATGCACTTTCCAAAGATGAGGTCTCTTTGGTCCATTGTAGTGATAACTCTCCACGTTAACGTAACTATTATTAAAAACTCGTTTCTTTTTTTATTAGTTAAATTATCTTATTAGGATGACTAATCCGTCACTCCAACAATCTCACATGATTGATCTTATGATCATTTGTGAGAAGAAAAATCGAGAAACTATAATTTGCCACGATGAAGGATGACATTATCTCGACTTCGTCGAGATTCGACCCTTATTCACTTCAGTAATTTTACTCTATCATAATCAACTCAACTATATCCCAGGATGACTACTCTGACTTATACACTGCTCTTGGTAAATTAATAGATTTTTTATATAAAAGATTTCATTTTGTTTTTTTCCCTAAAAGTAATCTAGGATAATGTTTTATATTGAATCTAACAATAATCGTTGGATTGACTAATTAGTCTTGGTAATCTACGTTGGTATTTACATCAAAATCTTGAGACTTGTGTAATGTCACATGGCTTCGTAATAGCAATTTTGCAAAGGGGCGATAAACATTTAACGGCGCTAGATTTGATAAAATATCTTACGATAGATTTTGGCTTTTCTAAAAAAATAGTTTAACAAAAACAATAGCAAAAACGTAATACTATATAAAACCAATGAATATTAATGTCACTAAAAGGTCTGTTTCTCGTCAAAATTGACTTCGTAGATGGTATTCTTAAGACATGAGCATGCACACAATCGACAATAAATTAGAAGTTTTGTTGTACAAGTGCGTATCAAATATACATAGTTTCTTTAAATTTTATCGTATTCCTCCGTAGAGATTTAATTTCCTAAGGTAAAAGCTTGAATAGCTACGCTTATCGTCTGCCATCTCCTTAACGGCCGTCCAGGATACATCGTACATTTTAGGAGGAAAATCATAGAAGACTTTTGTCCTAACCCAACGACCCTTTTATTAGACACCCAATGAAATATTTTGCACCCATTAAAAATTGATCCCAAAACCCACTCAGTACATTCATTCAGCTTACACACTTGCTATCAATTTTGATTCTTAGCTTGGTCCCTTCAGTTCACTTGCATTTGTGCTTAAGATAAAGGAGACAAATGGGCAAATCCTATAAAACTAAAATTGAAGACCACCAAATATCAAACATTAAGCCACACGGTTAAAGGAATATAGACATTTTAGGCCGTATAAATTCTGATATATAGTTATATACAGCAATATAAAAAAGAAGTGCAACACTACTTCAGTATTTACAAAGCTTCATGCATTTCAGAAATGATTGTTAATCTGTACATTTTCAATCGCCATTTTATGCACACAACTAAAGAATAAGGACTTGGAGGGAGGTTGAAGAAGCAGAGCCAGTATTAAGTGAGGAGGTTCCCAGAAGAAACCATATCTAGAAACATGATTTCTCCATATCTCGATTGGGCTAACTTTCCAGCTTAATGAATAGCTCAGAAAGGGCACGGTAGAGAATAGCTGCAGCTGGGGGCCTTGGCATCGACCCAAGAAGTATCTTGGATGCTCTGATAGGTGCCCCATAGAAACGTGAGTTTTCGGATACACGAGTAGTGACCATGGTCCCATTGAGTGCACAACCAACAAATGCACCTGCAATGAGAAGGACACCATAATGCTAGAACAGTAAATAGTGTTTCAACAGAATGAGTCCTTCCTGAGTGTGGAAGAAGAGCAGAAGAAATGCGAGTACATTTCCAACATCTTTTTGTAGTGTTTCTCCTCTACTTCTTATCTCCATGTAAACACTTCAACAATAATTACACAACACTAAATATCTATATTCAGTCCATGTTGACAACACTAAATATCTATATTTAGTTCGAGATGATAAAGCAAGCATTTTATACTATATTGCCTCTATGATTAGAAAACAGT
Source organism: Curcuma longa (assembly GCF_044706935.1). Lineage (NCBI taxonomy): Eukaryota > Viridiplantae > Streptophyta > Magnoliopsida > Zingiberales > Zingiberaceae > Curcuma > Curcuma longa. The sequence goes on along the minus strand of NC_133863.1, from coordinate 3,106,276 downwards.
AATACATATTTACTGCCTTAAAATATTTGTAAATGGCGTACTTCTAGGAAGAAATGTTTAGTTTCCCTGTGATGGACTAGGGAGAACAAGTTTACTGAATTACCATTTTTGTAACTTGTAAGTGGCTACTTAACAGACGACAGGGGTAAATGCTCATGGTTCTGCATAAGGGGAGAAAAAGCAGGACTTAGAAAGCCCCAAAACATTGCCCTATAATCCAGTTTTCTCTCAGTGTTGCGTGTCTGGTGCAATTGCTTTGTCTAATAAAGAAAAATATTTCAAAACTAAGTCTAGGCAACCAGATTAGTAATTGAACACCTTGCCTGAGCCATAAGCTTGAGATCAAGTTGTTCAGAAACAAACAAGTTAAATGAAGCATAATTCATATTGTAGATTTCAATAGACATTTGAACTTCATTTGACATTATATTTGCTAGACAGTAATTATGTCTTAATCTGATATGTAAGCAGATAGATATTTGGATGAAACATACCTTTACTGCAGCTGTATGTATAACAAGCAGCGATACCACCATCACCTGCACGTATGTCAGCCTCTGCAGCCCGTCCAAAAATTCCAGCAGCTGCACTCAATCCTGCACCAATGGATAAATGTCCATTGCCACTAAAGGTTTTGATGGCAGCTTCATTCCTCAATACAATTATGTAGTCAGTTAGCTCGCCTCCAGCCTGTGAAAATAAAATTCAATCATTGGCGGTGTTTTCTTTTCTTTTCTTTTTCTGACAGATAATATATAAGAAACAAAATTCTTGAAAAAGAAATAAGCTAACCTGGGCCCCCCATCCAATACCAAATGAAGAAATGGCCGAGGGTGGAGACCAAGAGCCATCTTCTCTCCGAGAAAGCACAAGCCCAGTCCCAACTTTGTAAGTGACCATTATACCAACATTGACAACAGTTAGGATTGCAAGGCCTTTTGCTTGTTTCAAAATAACATCAGGGATTAACTTCTCAGGTTTCAGCGAACCAACCTAGCAATAATTAGAGCACTGTCTAAGCTTCCATTGAACAATTGGTACTGACCTACCATTATGCAGAAACTCTCTCTTTGGTATGTAATTCCAACCAACAATAACAAATAAATTTTCAAAAAGTGTATTCATAGGAGCAAATGCAATAAAAAATTTAAAAACATTAAAAATATCTATTATCGACAAAATTAAAGCACATTTATCAATATAAAAATCTATACTTTCGCATAGAGAAAATGTCAATCAGACAATGCATAACACATAAACATACCAAACAACATTACACATGTGGCATGCAGAACACATGTTGTATGCAACCATACATGGCTTTCATGCAGTTCCCTTCAAAATCTGTCTAGACTGCTGCATGCAGCCCAAGCAAGGGTTTGTAAGACCATGATAATAGATGTCAGTCTAAAAAGAAAGATGCAGATACCTTGAGGTTGATAAAATTCCATCAAACATGCACGGATTGGTTAGTAAAAGAAAACATAAGGTATAGGCATGATTCATACACAAGTCACACAATGTTAGTTAACTTTTGAAATACAATAAGCCTCAAAGGAATATTAATTCAAGCCTAAATTGGAAAACACTATGAAGATAAAAAAAGCCTAACTTGAGAAAAGAAACAATAGGGAGATCCAACAACAACATAGGCAGTTAACCTGCACTTGATCAGTTCCATTATTTCAAATATGAAATTAAGCCGATGAAAATGCAATTGCTAGATGTTGGTAGTAGCATCACTAACTAGTTAACTAGTATGAAGAAATCTTACAGGGTAAATCACAACATAGAAAACGGCAAACCTACTTGAATTCCATACTGATATAAGATTTAAATTATCATGCCAATCTATTTCCATTGGGAAAAAGGACTTACCTTACAATAAGAGTGAACTATATTTGCTGCTTTGTAAATCTCATACTCCATAGTCCGACCCCATGGAAAATTCAACCATGATCGCAAGGTACTGAGGTCAGTCATGTCATGGGTTGGAATCTGGGAGGCATGGCTAATTTGATTCATTAAATAAGGCTGCACAGACTCCAATCGCACACAGCAAACATCACACACTCGTTGTGGGTTTGCATCTCTGAACTTTCGAGGTAGCAAGCTTCTTCCTTTCGAGCAATCATTGCAAAATATGCCACCACAAAACCGGCAATGATGCCTTGAGCACATAATTGGGTGAAACCTTACGTTGCAGAGCATGCAAGCTGCAGCAGCACTGTCAGATAACCACTTTGGTGGCTCTGTTTCCAGAATCTCAATACTGTTCCCAAAGTTAGCCTCCGCCAGAGTGTTGGCCATCTCTTTCCAAGTTTCTTCTAAGATATCTGTTGATACCCAAGACATTCTATGGCTTATTAGGTTACCTGAACTTAGGGCACTTATTTTGCCTCGTGCCACAAGAAGCATCTCAGAAACCACATCCCACATGGTCATCTCCTTATCTTCTCCTAAAAATTGGTCCCAATTGAATTCTTCCTCAGGAAAGTACCCACCATTAGCACCAAATCCACAACTCCATTCATCACGGTCACATTCTAGCATGGGAGGGACAGACACAGGTATCCAAAATCCAGTATCTTCATAAAGTGGAGAATCATAATAGAAATATTTACCTGACTTCTGTTCTACTGTGTCTTCATTAGTGTATATTCTGTGATTAGAAGATTGGACCAATTCTGAAGTGCTAGATTTTTCACTCTGAGGAGCAGATATATCATTGTTGCCACTTATAAGTGGAGAATTATCATAGAAATATTTGTTTGATTTTGATTCTCCTGTCTCTTCACTAGTGTCAATTCTGTGGTGAGGAGATTGAACCAACTCTGAAGTGCAAGATTTTTCAGCCTTAAGTGAAGAGATATCGTTGTCGCTTCTCTCCATTTGATTAGATACCTGCTCAAAATTTTCAGAACTTAATAGCAAGGACCAACAGTAGAGCAAACAGCTATCCAACTATGTAAATTCATGCAGAGAAGACATGATGCTCTAATAACAGAAATAAAGCCCAGAAAAATATTTCCTCCAGTATTCAAGTACATGATGGTCCTTGTGAAGCATTTAAAGGCATGGCCTTCTCAAGTGTCAAGTATTGTGTATGATTTCAGTGCAATGTGTCAGCGTGTGTACACACACGATGCAAATAACTAATTGATGATGAAATTTCAGAAAATAATTCCAACTTTATACAACAGGATGATATATAAAGAAAGCATTTGAATAAATAACTCCTAAGTAGAGTTTTCTGGTAGCAACACATATTAGACTACATAATGCATTCTCAACACGAAATTTGTGTTCGAGTAAGAGTAAATAGATACGAACGTCAGCAAGGGAAAACAAAGCCCTAAAAAATTGGTCTTTCTATGAATATAAGATCATTACTCAAAATATCCTGCTTACACATGCATCATTCCTGAATTCACAAAATCCAAAACGAAGAATTAGCTTTAAAATGTCCTTTTGTTTCTTTGCTACCAAAAGATATGATGAATTGTAAAAACGAACGCAGGAATCAATCTAAAAAAGAACAAACCTCAGACAACGAAGGCGAAAAATCCTCCATCCCTGGTTGACTCAAACGGGAGATCCTATGACCGATGGCTTCTGACGACTCCAAAGCCTCACTGGGTCGGGATTGCCCCGTTTCCTCGACTCCAACAACAGGGTAAAGATTGGGAGTCCCGATCATAGCGAATCGATTAGGCGATTGAAGCTTCCAAAAGGAAATCCACCACGGACAGAAGAAGATTAAGGATGAACTAGTAGGAATTAGCGAACAAGGGAGAAGAGAAGATTCGGAGATGCGAAGGTAAAATCGTACCCCGAAGAAACAAGAGAATACCTAATGAACGAGGAGCAGCCGTAGGAGAAACGGGTTTCACGAGTACGCAAATGCATTGCCACGACGCGGTGTAACGTAGGAAAATATCGTTTGCACAATGTACGGTAACTTTAGCGGTGATCTGACTCTACCCAACCCGAGGCTGCCTTGATGAAATGGAGGAAATGACGTGTTAACTTGAGGTTGGCTGGTCCTATTAAACCAGTAAATTTTGGACCAGACGATGAGGATTATACAGAAATTTCTATTTTTAAAATTGGAAGTATATATTTCAAAAAAAAACTGATCGATGTGCATCATTATTAACGTATGGTAAAAATCTAAATCAAATTAATAAAAATATATGGGATTGTAAAAAATGAATTTATATGATAAAAAAGGACAGTTCATTTATGAGATATTCTATCATAACACTGAACATTTCTTCCATACAAATTCCCTTTATTAAGAAAAAGGACAATTCTTACATGAATTTTAAAATCCCCTTCAGTCCTTTATAATGGCACATAAATAGGCCATACACTGTGCCTCAGCAACATGCCAAAATTCAAGCATTCTTATCACTATAATCAATATGTTGTCATGAAAATATAATAGTTTGTAGGATCAAAGACAGAATATTATTCATTCCACGTCGCAAAAAAAAAAAAAAAAAGACAAGACGAATAAAATACTTTACTGGCCAGATGAATCATGTTGATCAAACCGAGAAATGGTCGTAATAAATCTTAATTATTTTATTGATTAATGAGAATATGTAATTTTTTAATTATTTTGCATTTCAAACAAAGTTATTTAAGATTTTTATGACTCACTATAAATGTCACACATTAATTAATTCATCAAGAGCTAAAGAGTTGCAGAGACCACCTGAAAATAGAAGCTCATCTAACAGTTAGTTTGAGAGGAGACCAGCTCATCTAATAGTTCGTTTGAGAGGAGATGAGGGAAAGAAAGAGAAGGGTAAGAAAGGAGAAAGAGAATCTTAGATCCTCATTTGGGATGGAATGAGTTAAGGAGGGGAAGAGAAGGGTAAGCTTTCCCCTTGCATCACGGGCGGAGCCAAATATAACTCCACCCAGGCTTCAACCAAGGGGCCCAATGGATTTAAAAAAAATTGTCCTTTAAATTTATTATAAAAAATAAAAAATATAAGTAAAAGAGGAAGGTAGTCCGGGGGATTGGGATTAACCCGGAGGCTACAACATTCCTGCCTTAGCCATTGCCTTGCATGCTCATGAATCAACATAATTCCTTACACCCTGATTTGGGGTGTAAGGAAAGGAAAGAAAAACTTTAAAAATATTTATTTCAATTTTATCTTTATGTTAAAATATGCATTTGGATACTATGTACTTGGATGATTTTGAATGTTTGTTAAATTATTATTATTTAATGTAAGATTTGTTACTTGATGATTTTAGATGCTTGTTAGTTTTAGATTTTTGTATTAGTAAATTTTTATAAAAATATATGTAAAAATATTGATTTATCTTTTGTAGTGTACAGATTATGTATTTTACATATTTATTATATGTCTACTCATTATTTTTAAAATTTTTTATTTATTTAAGTTGTAAATATTAATTTTTGTTGGTCTTACGATCTATATTTATTTCACTAATAGATTTATTTTAAAAAGTAAGGGTATTTTTTTTAATTTTATATATTTAACTTTCATTCCCTTTCCTTTCCTCCCAAACTAGGTAACACATGTTACGTTAATGAACATTCTTTTACTCCTAAACAAGGATAATATAAATACTTCTCTTCCTTTCCCTTCCCTTCCGTTAATGAACTTTCTCTCACCCCATCCAAATAGAGCGTAAGGTGAGAGGAGGAAAAAGAAGATAGGTGCTATTAAGTGAAAATTCTCCTCATGCCATTGAGCAACCATGTTAAAGATTTAAAACACGGTTCATTATCTTTTAATAAAAATGTAAATATTAGTTACTGATCAAATAAAAAATATCTACATGAATAACATCACAATATATACTCTATTTTTTTTTTTCTAATTTACTGTCATAAATCAATCTTCATAGCATACTTTATGCCTCATAAACTCTACTTAACAAATTCATTATCTTGAATTGCAGGGATAGGATAGATCCTTATAAAGTACGTGTAAGGATTCTGAATTATTAAGAAATAAATTAAATTGGAAGAGAAGAATATATCTATGTCTATGTTATCGTTGCATTGCAATAAATTTACGTGGGTCCAAATAATTAATTTCCCCACAGCAAAAAACAAAAGACTTGAATGATTTTGGCAATCTGTAGATGTCAGTAAGTCACTTGAGGGAGGACCAATCAATTGGGGTGAGAGTTACTGTATATAGTTGTCGAATAGGATCAAAACCTTTTCATAAACATGTAGATAATGATATTTTTACTATAGTAAAACACATAAACTATATTAAGATAATTCAATCCAGTTACAGATTAATCAGCTGTTATTTGGGAAGGAAAAATAATTTAAGCTCCAGAAATTAAACATGATGAAATCCACCCACAATCAACTGCTAAGATTTTCATCATATATAGTTTTATCTAAAAAGATTACAGTATAGAAGTTTATATATATTAAAAAAGAGCGTGCTGAACCACTGACTTGTATCTCAAGCGATTAGTGGACTTCAACCAACTCAATCACTCTCAGTCGATACATTATTGAGTACTGCATATTTTACACCAATTTGACATCTCTACAATCGTACGCACTACGACACAGCACACAGCTTGATCATGCATGTATAAAATTATTATAATCAGAAATCAGAATCCTGCGGTTGTTCGAGGGCTACAAACCTTCAGATCAACTCAGGCTAGCTACCAGCCGTTCTTGTTGCTGTTCCTGAAGGCTGCAATATTTCATATTTGTTCAGATCGAGCACGAGCATGCATAAATATTCAATGGCGTATGTTGGTGCATGGCAGGCCCATGGCGGGGCCTTACGTATGCTTTCATGCCGTTCATCATTGCTACATGAGTCTACTACAGTAACCACTGCCCCTGTTTCTTTCGAATTTCATTTACCCTCTTCTTTTTCCCCTGCCAAGGTACAAGCTTAATTATAATATTTTATAGTTCCGCTCTACTTATTCTATATATTTATTTCCCACAGTGGCCAATATGTGTCGTCTCACCATCAATAATAGTCTTATTCCTGGTCTCTGCTAGCTATCACGTCGTCCCACTGCAAGCTTCGCAGGCCCCAATCTCACATCTCAACTCCCTCTCGTATATTTCAAAAGCATTGGCTACTGTGTCACTTTACGCGTCGTCACCTGCTGTCCTCGGATTCGTACCGATCGAGACGACTCACATTTTCCCTGTTCCTTCTTTTTCTTGCCCGGTTCGACTCGCTCCGCGTGCCCATCACGTGCGTGAGCGAGCGAGCGCGTACGTGTACCACTGCCCGTTTCGAGGTGGGTGACAATCGAAATCCCGGGCCCCGCTGTCCTCATCTACGGTATCAGTGTCCAGACACATGAATTAAACAGTGGGCACGAAACCCATAGCAACGTCTACCCGGCTCTACAGTGAGCAATCAGTGAGCTGATAGCTTTGCCTCGTATGATTAAACGGGTAGAACTTTGAGTGGCAGAGCATGGTCCGTGAGCAGTCCTGCCGAAGCGGAGACTGGATCCATGTGCGTCCACCACGGCAACCACGGCCGTTGTGCCAGCGACAGCAGGAGCCATCATCATGAGAGTGGGGGGCGCATCCCGCACCATCACGACGCGATCGGACGGTCGAGAGAGAGTCCACGTCGCTTCGCGTGGCAATTGAATGCTCCCTGTAGCAGCATGGGTCGCTTTCGATAATGAAATTGGGTTGGAGGGGAAGTGGGGTCCGCATTCCGAGATGTTGAGCGGGAAAAGAAAGACTGTTCTTTAATTCCGATATATATCGTCTCTCTCCTTCACTACTATTTATTAGTATTATTTTTGACCCGTTTGCTTTGATTTCTCTTCCCATCTCCTGTGAGGCTGTCTCCTCCCTCACCTGTCCGAGGATTATTAAGATTCTTTCGCCCTGATCCTTGTAGCCGATCGCAGCCATGGCCGTCGCGAAGGAGATCTTCTCGATTCGGTAGGTATTTTGATATTTTTTTCCTCTCGGATTGTTTGGTTCGTTGTGATAGGTTTTGATGTTTGATAGTCTCGTCTCGGAAATTGAAGGGAGTACGCCGGGAAGATGAGGGGCGTTGACTATGAGAAGTGTTGGCCATTTTTGAAGGACAGGGAAGGGCGGTCGCTGCCTCCGATGCCAGTTCGGAAGTTCCGGTGGTGGGCGGACGAGTTGCGGGAGGTTCGATCCCTAGTCGAGGCGGCTGATCGCGTTGATTTGGATAAGGTTTCCGTGGATGCTGCTGCTGTCGCAGTGCATGAAGGTAACTTGATAGAGCCCTCTAGCACCAACCTGGAAGGAGACAGGGAGACTTCAGCGGAGGAGCGGCAGGGTAGAACTCGACCTCCTACCGCCCGGGCAAAACAAAGAACGCCTAAGAAGAGGTCCATCATCGAGCTCTTTGCGGTGGCGCCACCGATACGTTTCATACATGAAGAAGATCGCCAAGATCAATGGCGTGGTGGCGGAAAGCAGCAAGGAGCTGCCTTCGCATCGCATATCAATTTGGGGGTCGGCGACGGGATTGAGATAAGTAAAAGAAAGAAGCGGAGTAAAGATGAATCAGGTCGGAAGATGCTGATGGAAAAGATTGGGACAAAGAAAAAGTTTAAGCCTAAGACCAAGCTGATGAAGAAACACAAGCAGGTTGAGATCCGTGCTACCAAGAAGGTTTGTGGCAATTTTTTCGAATGCAGATTTTACCCTCATCCTATATATATCTATATGCTCGCAATAATTCCTCACTCAAACACTGTACATAGTGTGTGGCCGTAGTTATCAGCTGTAGTCCTGCGGATCTTGTATCTTTTTCTTATCATTAGTTGTTTCATATGTTTTGCAAGAATATGCATTACTTGATCAAGTTATAAGGGCAGTGGAGAAAGGCCACTAAGGTGTATGGAACTTCGGTAACTTTAGGAGCCCAGACTGCTGATATTTCATGCGGTAAACATCTTTGTAGGGGCCCGGCCATAGCAGGAATAGACTTAAAAACGTACACAACAAACTAGTTGCCTTGATTGCTGTCTTTGAATAATTCTTTTGCTGATATTTTGGGCCTAGGAATTGAGTGGTTATGATGTCTATGCCTTAAAAGCGCATCTTTCATCTTCTTTTATAACTTCATCCACTAATAGTATCTAGTTTTCAGAGAGCTTTGAGTTTAGTATTTAGTACTAATAGTGTGGTCCAGCTGGTACACTGCAACGAATTTGAGCTTATTCATTGCTTGTTGCAAATTGTTGCTTGTCCATTCTGTGGTTAACTTTGTCTTCGTGAGACATATATAAAGCTATTATCCCTTTCTTGGCAATTTGTCCAAAAGTTCCAATACGGAGATTGTAGTTATGAAAATAAACAGATCTTAGGATCATGTAAAAATGCACCGAGTTAATTAAAGGCCCCACAACATCTGAGTCAGTAATTAAACTTATGTGGATTAATCATATAGCTCGAGTGCAAGTGGAAACCTGTAATTCATCTCCATATCTAGAAATAATTTTGAACTAACAACTCATTAAGTTGCACATGTAGTGAATGTAAACATGAAGGAGGTCTAAAAATAGGCCTCTCCTCATTTTATAGTAATAGAAAAATTGAGGTAGCGGCCACAACCAGTCAATGTAAAGAGACCAACAGCGTCTCTTTTTTAGTGTTTGATAAAATTCCTCTTTTTCAACTAATCCCTCCTTTGCATATTCTCAATTTTCCCCCTTCATTATCCAATTATGTATTTGATCCTCTAAATTTTCTAATAGTGGTATTATAGAAAAGTTGCTGATGTTGCGCTAGTAGTTAAACTAAATAGTTGACACTAGTGTCTTTCATTCCAATATAGTTGACCCTCTCAATGTAGGACAATTGGCACCTTTGGCATCTCTATGTTATCCTATATGATTGGTTTTACCACTACTATATAACTAAATATGATAGGTTTTATCATCTTTATCATTTTTATTGAATTTTGACAGGAAATACTAGAAGTGAAAGGTGTTAAGGTTTAATAGAGTAAAGATAGAAAATATGAATTTAAGTTTAGTAATATTACACGTAATTAGGTAATTATTAAGATAAAAGACGATAAGTTGTCTATAACTGAAAGTTTTAAGTATTTAAAATTATTTTTACAATTGAATGGAGAGGTTGAGAGATATTTTATATAATATACAAACAAGATGGTTAAAATAGAAGAAAGTATTTAGTGTTTTTTATGATCATAAAGTATCTCTAAAATTTAAAGGAAGAATTATAGAATAGCAATTAGATCTATTGTGTTATATGGAGTTAAATATTGATCTATGACTCGATCACACAAGTAAAAAATACAAGTCATAAAGATGAGAATTTTAAGGTGGATGTGCAAACATACGAGCATGAACAAGATAAAAAATAAGAACATTAAAAAGAAAATCGAGATTACACCTATTGAGAAAAAACTCTGGGAAACATATTTAAGATGATACGAATATGTACTTAGATGATCAATAAATGTTCCAGTTAGATGATGTGAAATTATGATAAATATGCACCTTAAACGAGGAAAAGGAAGATTAAAGAAGACTTGATTCTCAACGATAAAATAAGATAAAATTTATTTAAATATAAATGATGATATAGTAGGGGATAGAGTTCAATGACATAGAAAAATTCATATAACCAACCCCAACTACACCGATAAGATTTTGTTGTATCGAATTCTCATTGTCATAATTTAGTGGTGATAATTATAATCATACGCTAATGTTGTATCTAATTCTCATTGTCATAATTTAGTGGTGATAATTATAATCATACTCCAATGTTAGTAACTATGGACAATAGTGAATGCAAGATATGAGGAGCCACAAATTGAATGCAACTTCTATACCAAAGAAAGAAATCGGCTTGAATTTAATCAAGTGATGGTTGCAAGAGCCCTTAGCCTAACCCAACATGGAGTTAACGATGAAATATTTTGGAGAATCATGGTAGCAGAAAAATCAAAGAAGGCACAGAGCTTACTGTAATAAAAATTTAAAGGAAATCAGGAAGTGTGAAGAATTAAATTTCAGAGATTTGGAGAATCAAAAAATGGCTGAAGGAGAAGAAATAATGAAAATATTTTACAAAATTAGGGCAAATAGTAAATCATATTAAAATATATAGAGATAACATTGATGATAATAAATAATGCAAAAAGTTTTAAACTAGCATGCTAGAGAAATATGATTATGTGATAGCTACTATTGTAAAGTTGAAGAGGACTTGGAGGAGGGCTTAGGAGAGGCGCTGCTCGCAGTTGCTGTAGAGGGAAGCGAGCTCATTGAGCATCTCAACAAAGCAGTGTAAGCTGGCAGAATCCTTTCTGGAGACGTCACTGATGCATTCATTGAGGAGCCAATGGCCTAGGCTTGTTGTGCCCGGAGGTGCAGAGTGGATGAGAGGAGGTGCTGGGTTCTGCATGTTAAATTTCAGTGGATATGTATTTTGAATTGGATTTGAACACAAAGGCCTGCCACCACTTATTCCAAAGTAGAAAAGGACAGATTTTTACATTTATATCCCAAACATCTCAAATAAGATATTCTATAAAAAAAATAAGATATTGCAGCTTTAAGATAGATATTTGGTGATTTTAACTTTGAAGGTACTCGTATGATGTCCATCAGTAATTTTGGGCGTCATGATTTAGTTGATTTTCCTCGTCATATATCATGCATTTTGAAGTGAGATCTTTTTCCTAGTTTTAACCAGTATAACTATGACAACCAATATCAAACCAGTTTGACAGAAAATTGATACTTTCTGTCCTAATACAGCTGAGCAAGTGTCGGTGATGGTGGATCTGCACTTTTTGATGTGTTTGCTGCTGCACTATAATGACTTTTGAAATGTTGTATTTTGATGAACCATAACAATTAGTTGAAAGGATTTTAAAATATTCTCTACAGGTTTTAGCCTTAGATCACTTGATTCTATGATCTCCCAAAGATATAAAATAAACTTAGAATTCCTTCAAATTTAGAGCTGCCAATGCACACTTTCTTCCATACATCAACTTATGTTTGCCTTCTTGCTATATGCTTATGTGCTTTTCTTTGATCGCTAGCCCTTGCTCACCCAGGAGGAAGCTTGTAAGCTCAACATGTCATCCCCAGCTGAGTTGTACAAAATACTGAAAAGCAAAGTGTATGAGAAGCAGTTTGCAAGGATGCATAAAAGACTTGTTCATAAACAGGTGAAGACGGCAACCATTCAAACCTTACTGAAGAAACATATTTTCAGACTTGCTCAGACTTCAAAATTTGTACCTAGAAGTCAGGAGGTGACACGGATTGCTCCTGGAACTACTAGAGTCAAGAAGAGAAAATGGAGCAATTCTACAAAGAAGAGAAAGAAAAGGGAGAAGATGTTGGATAGTGATCTTGTCGAGCTTTGTCATGATCCAACCACAAGTTTGACTATTGGTAAAGATGATACTCTCGTGCATGGCAGAGTTAGTTTACCTCTGCAGTTGCCTCATTTGGAAACCCTCTGTAAAATAGTTTCTGATGTCTTGGCTGCATCTCCAACCATGGACAGTTTAAATAGATATCCTTCTACTACAGAAGGAGCTCAGTTAAACATGATTGATGAAGAAACGCAAACAGATTTGAATGATAATGGACTTAGTACAAGCACCATGCGAACTAGTGAAACTTCCTCAGATAAGCAACTCAATGGTGGTTCAGTTCATGCTACTACAAATCCCTCAATCACAAAGAGGACTTCCATGATTGAAATTTTGGATCTGAATCATCCAGTTAAGGAAAATTTGGATTTAAATTGCATTTGTCCAGATGGCTCCACATCAATACCTAGTTCCAGTTGCCCAGTTGACATGAATAATCTTGGATCGGTAAATAATGGTAGGCTTGATCCAGAAACTGGTATTTATCAAGAACAAAGTTTTTCTATATCATCTGATCATACAAACAGGTCACACATTCCTATAAGCAAGTGTATTTCAGTTTCCAATGCACGTAGTGCTCTTAGTCTCCCCAGGAACCAAGATAATATCCACTGGTTATCTTGTTTAGGCCAAAGTCACTTGAACAAAATTGCTGGAAATACTCATTTAATTTGCCCAGAAATGGATGCGTGCAATGATTTCCCTAAATTTCAGCAGACATACTATCTACCAAAAGATAAATTACCTAGCACTTGCTCTTCATTTAATCCGAAAACTTTTGTAGAACCAACATCAATTGGAGAGCCAATTTGGAGGAACAAGTGCAACGAAGGTTATATTGGATTGCCCCTTAATTCACAGGGAGAGCTTATCCAATTGCATCCGATGACAAGGTATGTTTCTTGTGAGATAGATAAGTTTCCAAAACCAGAACTGAGTTCTCTTCAATTTTTTCCTTCTTCTAGTCATTTTAAGCCGCAGTCTAGCTATATCTGGACTAGAGGCAAGTTTCCTTTTCTTTCACCAAACCATGATGCTGATCAGAATTGGTTCTTGAAGCAGTTTAATCCTGCTAGACAAGTAGTATTATCTGACTTGGGTTCTGTTGGAGTTCAAGCTCTTGAGAAATTGAAGAATCAAACCTATGATGAAAAAGCTCAATTTAATCACTGTGATCCTGGACAAGTGATATCCTCACGTCACGATTGCAGAGATCATATTGTAACTGAAAGTTGCTTTGACAGGATGAAGTTTCATTCAGATAGGGAATTTGAGCTAGGCTTGCAATCTGACATCCAACCAACAATGCGCTTGATGGGAAAAAATGTGACGGTTGGTAGCTACAGCAAAGAATGCCATGGATCTACAAGTTGCACCAATATGAGGTTGTATAACGAACCTGTTTTGAAGAGATGGCCTTACAAGGATTGCATTGTTCAGCAATCTGGGTCAGCAGGGCAAATCCCTTTTAGTTCAATAGAGATCCCTTCACGCTATTGTTGCATTTCAGCAGATAAACTTGCACCTAATTGTATGCATCTTGGTTTTGGACATGATTGGATGTTAAATGGTGGATGTTCCTCAACCAGTGGAGATCGTGGGTTTCATATTGACCTTTCTCAAAGTCCAGTTCCCTGTCAATCATTTCTGAATAGACACACTCTGGTCCATGGTAGAGTGGAAACACAGTCTGTTGAAGGGCAAAGGAAGATGTTTTGGGGTCCATATCCCTCAAACTTACATCACCATATGCTAGTAGATTCAAATCATTGCAAGCACAGTCAAGGTTTATCTTTTAGTGTTCCATCAACTTCTCATCCCACTTATCTCAGTCAAGTCTCTACCCAAGCATCAAGAGCAACGCCTATACAAAAGCTTCCACATTGGATGCAAGATTCAACAAGTTCCCATCTTCATTTTGTTCGTTATCCTACAGCATACCATTCATGCAACATGCTGGCCAGTGGTGGTCATCCCCATGCTTCCACGTATCCAAGACAAGTTGTATCTTTCCCTTCCAGTAGTTCACATCCATATGAATCATATGTTCCCACTTCTACGTTTGATCCTCCATCTATTACAACAAAAAATTTCAGCTTCACATCCTCAAACTATGGAGACAAAATCAAAGTCAATGATGGTGGGGGATTTAGCTTTGCTCACAATGAGAGTCAAGATCATTATAACAAAGGGAAAAAGAGATTTGCTTCCTCAGAAGAGAAAAATGCAGAAAAAGCAAAGAGGTCTAACCTCAAACTGCAAGACTTAAATCTTATGACATCAGGGAGCATAGAACAGTCGCTTGGACAAAAAGATAACCCAATTGCATCAGAAGTGAATGCTTGTGTCAGTTCAGCAGTTGATGCCAGTCCTCCAGTTGCAAATAATGAGAAAGATAATGTGGTAGTTTCAGGTGGGTTTGTTCCCTCAAAATCTAGCCATAAAAGATCAGGACCTGTCAAACTTAGTGCAGGCGCAAAGCATATACTGAGGCCCAATGGAAGTTTGGATCAGGAGAATTCTCGACCAATTTATTCTACTATATATTTTACTCAAGCAACTAGTTCTGGCAAAGATGCCATTCCAAAGGAGACAGCAGCAAAAGTCTACAGGTTTTAGACTCTGTCATTCCCACCATGCAATGGGATTTCAAAATGCAACTTTGGTTTGATTGGGACATCCTTGGCTTTGATGAGTAATGCCTATTCCTTATGCCATATGCTTACGACGGGGACAAAATGATATTTAATATTCCTCTTGTTTAAACTAATTAGATGAAACATTGTGCGTATGCCCCTCTGTATTTTCTAGCTATCATGGACACTGTCAAACTGTATCAGCCAGTTGCGTATTTTGTTAATATTCTGTATCTTTGATCACATCCTAGCTGTTCTGTGATAATATCTTGCTGAGTGTCAGTCATGTGCCTGCAGACAGGAGATAATTATATATGCCTGATGTTGCGCAGCAAAAGGAGATAATTATATATGCTTGATGAGGTATTACATTGTTCTTTGATATCCATGTCTATAAATTATTAACGCATTTTTTTTCATCAACATGACTGTGGACTGTATGTGCTACCGTTAGTCCTGTGCGTATATATAGTCAATATAAAAAGTTATGTTGTCTATATCTGTTCTAATATTCTAATGTCCTCTGTTTATTAGGCTCAAGTCATATTTCTCGTGTTACTTTGTAATCATAAATGATGCATATCAGTTATCGGAAGTCAGAACATTACTATCTGATTACTGCAGCATCCATATTCTTTATTCACTGGTGCATTTCTCTATTCAATTTTGACGTGGGTTGGATGTGGAAACCTGGTTTTTTAAGATTCGTTTAGTTATTTCTTTCTTCAATCCTTTTAATTGGGTGCGGTTTAATGTGCACACTTGTCTTTTGCTAGTCATTTTGTAGCAACGTGCACTGAATCTCGGAGCCATTTTATGCAACATGTTAAGGATGCCTTCTCTAGTTTGATTTACTATGTGCACGGTGTTTACTAAAATATAACTTTATTTACCATCTCCATGAAAAGGTTTGTCCCAGAATATAGGTCGTGGATTTGGATTAGAAACAGTTTATATGAAATTAAATTCAAATGGCTTGCTATCATACTATGCCCTGATTTATGAAATAATTTCTTTAGTTCATCTCAAATTGTTGCCAACTGTGTCCGACACAATTGACTGAATACTTCAGAATGGAAAAATAAAATAAAATTGTTAAAAGGTGTTGCATGCATGTTATTATGGTCAAACCTTGCCTCTTCAATGTGAAATCTCTGATGCATTGAGTAAACCAAAGTCCCCTTCCACATCTTACCAGTTCCCTATATTTCTGCACTAGGTACTCATGATTGTTTGGGCTCTGCCAGTCTGCCTCCATTTTCCTACAAAAGAAGATAATAAAATTACCATTATCCATCAGAGAGCTCCTATTCTAGGTTACTGTTAGTGACATCTACTATTTCTTGCATTTCAGCATATTAAAAATGACGCGAAGACTAAATCACCACGTAGGATGTCTGTACAAACTAGAAGGAGACCCATTTGAGTGCACACGGCATCATCACTCTATCGTAAGACTACCCACCAAATTCACTCTTTTGAATCCCGATTTAGTTCACAGCTGCAATCCCAAGAGGCTGATAGGTGCAAAGGGGAATGGCTCCAAAAGAGTGCTTCAGAACTGACACCATACCCAAGCAAGAGACGGAACAGTAGGTTCCAGTAAATGTTAAAAACACCTTGGTATGCATTCAGCTGCATGCGCAAATGGTACGCAATCTGGTAATGTGATACCTCACCAGGAGCGTGCAGCTACAATCTAGTTCATTTGGGGCTGCTGGACGTGGTCACGGGCTGTGGCTATACAGATTCGATGGTTAGGTTAACTGCTCCTGTTGCAAGTCAAATTATTCTCGTGCATTTCCTTGTTTAATTTGGATCCTTTATCTCTACTACATATTTGTGTAACTCCAGATGTGCAAGATCTTGATTATCAAATAACTTGCGTCGCTTGAACAAAATACCTTTTCAAATTCTCTGCCAGTTCTCCTGATTTAGGTTACAATTACACAGATGGTGAAATTATCGTTCATCACCAATCCTATACAAGCTCTATGCAAGACTATTGCACAACCTCAGTTATGACTGATGAGCCAATTGAACTTGATCAATTGATTGTAATCGGCGTCTTACTCTTATGGACATACCATTATTATCAAAACATGCATGCATGGCTCAACGAAATGCAAGAAAATGAGAGAAGTGGATGAAATACGTACCATAAAATGCACCCAAAAGATTTTAAAGAGACAAGAGTGAAATGTATTAAGAGAAGGCAAACGGTAGCAAATTAGCAAAGGTGCAAAAGAATTATGCCAAGATTGTTTCTTGTTCATGTTCCTCATTACGTACGGTATGTCAATACAAATTGATTTCAGAAGGGATGCTGATACCAAGAGAATATGTTTATGAAGGGCAAACCACGGTCATTGCTAATGGACCATTCTAGTTTGCATTCTTCGACCCTAGTGAGACAAGGACGATCGAGTTTTGTTTGAATTTGATCTTACAAGGTACTAGAAACACAATGCTACTACTTTGTCGAGTTTTGACTAGCTATCTCAGGGTTGAAACTTAGTTTAGACCTAGTGATCAACTACCAATGGAAGTTCATCTTGCATTGAGATCGTGAACTTAGACTGTGTTAGACGTTGAAGTAGGGATTTATTCATTTGTCTTTAAAAGTAATATTTCTCGCACGAACACAGGCATCGACAATCGATTCTGACCAGATAAAGGCAAAACACTTATATTAAGGCAAAACACTTTAGAGTATTTTTGCAACCTGTCAACCTGGTGAAGAGACATGAAAGTCTTCCACCTTGAGCTTTCAAGCACCTATATTTCATCCCTAACTTTGAGATCTTGATAAAACTTGGGCTTGAAATATCCTCTCTGCGGTGGTTAGAGGTGATCGAGAATCTGACATGAGCTTGAAGACGGAACTAGCATTATTTATGGGGATGTTATTGCATTAATTAGGCATGTCTGCCTTGAAATGGCGAGGAACAATTAATGGGGCAACTGGCAAGGAGTGAAATAATCATAATTATTACTTGTCAACATATTGAAGCAAACCTGAACGAGTTACTTACAGTTTTACTGTTCATAGGAGAAAATTACCAGTGAATCATATACCCCATCTACGTTTTTATCAAATTCAGCAATACATTTTTCTCAATCCCATGCAATTATGGATGGAGGACGACATAGATATTTTTGCCTTCCTTATTGTTTACATATAGATTTTTCGACCAAGTAAATCTAGAAGATAGATTTAATTCCATTATATATGCTAGCTGATAAAGTGTTGAAAACAAAAGACAAGGACAGTGCGTATTGGTTCCTCTTCTTTCTCATCTTTAATTCCTTTGATTTTCTAGTGCAACTCAATCACGGGTCTCGTTGCCACCCCAATTAATTCCTTTGATTTTGTCCTCCTCTCTTCACTCCGTGAAGGCAATTGTGAATATTCCTTGCCTGAATAACCAGTTTTCTCATCGTTTTGCAGGGAACAGGACAAAAGCGAAGGATAAAGGAGGAAGAAGCGATAGTAAAAGTCCTTCCTTATTCAACACTGCGCATTCTCGATTCCCTCGAGCAAATACACCATCTAATTACCCGTAGAGTGATTGGTGAGGCAGGTCTATGTTCTGTTTACGTTTTTCTTCTCTCTCGGTAGGTGTTTAATTTGTGTGCGTGTGCTTCAGTGTCGAATTGATGTAGGCGAAGGCGGCGGGCGGAATTGAAGATGAGGCGAGCAAAGATTGAGCTATATAAAGGGCATCGAGAACAGGACCAACCTGCAGGTGACTTTCTGCAAGCGCCGCAATGGCGTCCTGAAGAAGGCGCACGAGTTGTCGGTCTCGTGCGACGCCGAGGTGGCACTCGTCGTCTTCTCCAGCCGTGGACGCATCTACGAGTACGCCGCCAACATGTCATCCCTCTTGACTCCTCTCGTTTATGGTATAAACCAAAGATTATGTTTAATTCTAAAACTGAAACTTTGTTTTTCACCAAAAAAATATATTGAAAATTTTTCAAAAGTGTTTCTTTAATTTTGATAAAAATATATTAGATTTTTTTTTCTAATTTATTACCTGCTGATTTTATTGAAATGATTGATAGTATAGAATTTTCTTCACCCAATGTTAGACTGAAATGCCACGTGTTAGTCACATTTGCTAGAAAAGTGCTTCTTATATAAACTGCAATACATGTGCATTATAAAAACATATCCAAAATGTTACGTTCTATATATTTTGAAGCAATAAATAGATATACACAGCTAAAACTTTCTACACAAATTCACCAACGTCATATATAAAAATATCATAGATTGATTTATTGTTGTTAATTTATAATCAATATGATATTTTCTTTTACAATTATAAATTTGACAATACCAAGTAGATTTGTGTTGTAATGACAATGAGACCAAAACGATTTGCTTGGATCTTATAAGTGGTGATTATAAATAAATATATATGCATATCGTATATATAAGAAGGCTTGCTCCAAATCTGTCGAGCTCTGCTGTATGCCTCTCTCCTGCTTTCTCAGACGTCGTTTCATCATCTCCCACTCTACTCTACTCTATTCTACTCTACCCCCTCGATCTCCAAGCCCTAATTATACGCTCACTCTGCGTGCATTAATTCGAGCAGCACTCGGAAAGGAACTGCAGACGCGGAGGAGTACGAACCTTGACTGACCGACCATCCAATGGCATGAATGCAAATTCTAAAAGCCTGAAAATTATCAGCCAGATGATGAACTGTTGCAAGATCAGAAGATCGCCTATGAATTAATTAATTACGATCACGCACAGCTAGTAATCTTCTTCAAATTAAGAAGACGGAGATTGCGTGCATATTCGTGATTGTTCAGACTGCAGCTTTAATTTAATTCAACGCAGAGCACGTTACACAGAGGGTAATTAAAGGGATTGCATTAGCAGAGCTCTTGGAGGAAGAGCAGCCAATCATATGTTGGGATCGCGTGTTGGCGTGGGAGAGAAGGAGAAGTGTGTATGTTAAAATGGCAGGACTTGGGAGAAAGCAAAATATGAAAGTCCTCCTGCAGCTCTATGTAGCCTTTGGCTTGGCACCTTTGTTTGTATTTTGCTTTTTTACAATGTTTGTATTTTATGTTTCTAGCAATGCCTTATGAAAACATTTTTTTTTTGGTATAAATCTTCATATGAACGTTTTTTTTATTTACTCGAAGTTTGACAGTTTAGTTCCATATTTAATTAACTTCTTTATTTCAATTGATTAGGTTAATTGCATTAGGATGATATGTCCACACAATAATCAATTAGCATGCTTTGTAGCATCAAATCTTCCTTTTGAGTGCAGCGTGCGAGCAACCATTGGGAGATACAAGAAGGCCTGCAATGAAATCGCCGACCATGGATACGCATCCGAAGTCAATGCTCAGGTAACCTAGTTGAAGTCTTGTTCCACTCCCCACACAAAACTTAATAGTGTTGTCTTTTTACCAGTACTACCAGCAGGAAGCATCGAAACTCCGTCAGCAAATCAACCAGTTACAGAGTTCAAATAGGTCCTTAAAAACAAAACAAAAAAAGAAACCTTCTTTATTATAATTCCTTACTGTTCAGTAGAAGGCTGTACATAAACCATTTCCTTGCTCGCCAGGAATTTGCTGGGTGAATCTGTTGGATCCAAGAACCTGCGAGACATCAAGCAACTTGAAAGAACATTGGTTTTTCCAGAATGAGTTGTTATTTGCCGAAAAGGGTAATTCACTCACAGTATACTTTTTGTTTTTGATTAATTTACTGTGCAGACTATTTTACTTGTGCATTTTTCTGCACAACTGGTTTTTCATAGGAGATGCAGTTGCAAAATGGCAACATGTACCTGAGGAACAAGGTCCACAAATTCTTCCCTTCACCGTGTTTGCACACATGTAGATGGATAATTCACGCAATATAATCTGGAATTCATACCTTTTACAATGCTGTATAGGTACATCCAATTTAGCATCAAACTCAAAACTCATATGTTAAAGCATTATGAAAAAGGTATGATTTTTTGGTTCGGATATACCTTCTCACAATGTTAAAATATATATATGTAAAGCAAAAGTAGGAAAATTGCAATTTAGTACCAAATAGTAGAATCAAAGCTTACACTCCATTGGAAATAAAAAATAATAATAATAATTCAAGTTCATAATATAATTTAGTAATGCATATTTACATATATAAATTGATAAATAACTTGTTTTGTGACTTGGACAAGCTAAGAACTAATGAAATTAACTACTGAAAGCAGATAACTGATCAACGAGGGAGTATACCAAGAGATGAGCATCTGCTATCAACAACAACAACAATTGAGTTCGAGAAGGTGCTTCCAAATGAATTCCAGGAAATTTGTGCAGCCGAATAATATGCTGCTTAATCAATCAACACTGCAATGGCCTCACCAATCTCTAGGTTCAGCAAATTAACTTTCTTTCAGGTTCTTAATTATTTTACTGAGAATGGAATTACTTTGACTTATATTAGGGTGTTATTGATCAGTTTATATTAAATTTTAATCCCTATTATAATATTTGTATCCACTATTATGTAGGTCATAGATTGTTGAACTTTTAACCAAGAAGTCTTTATGCAATTGTTTTCATCATGGACCAATGCACATACTTCATTGTTGAATCAACCTCTTCACCTTCAAAAATCTTTGTTATTTATCTAAAGAGTTTCTTCAAGATTATCGATATGTAGAATTCCACAAATGAATCGGTTATGAGAATAATTAAAAATAATATATCTATAGTAATATCATAAAAAATATTCAACTAGTAAAAAAGAAACAAATATTTAAAAAATTACCTAGTAAATGATAGATACTTAGAAATTAAATCATGAAAAAAAAACAATTTACTATATATAGAATTGATACAAGAGAACTATTGTGGCTCACATGCATCACAACTATAAAATCCTAATGACTTATATATAAATTTATATATAAATATGTATGATAAAATAATAATAAAAGTTCATATCGTGAGGGTTGTTGTATAAATTCTTTAACAAATTTCATAATTAAAGTTGCGCCATATATATTGCACCACGAGCTTTTCAAAATAGTCTCAACAAAAATTGGGTTAAAAATTTTAACAACAAACATAGCTTCTTCATTTTGATAAGCTCTATTTCTTTCCTAATAATGAAATAGAAGAACTCCTCTGCCTATCGTCTACTTATCGGCTCCTCTAATCCTTTGTAATTGAACTATTCCTGCACATGACTAGATCTTAAATCACCTGTGTCTTCTATATTTTCTTTACAACTTAGCAGCTGGGTGTATAAGTGCTATGAGTCCTATGAGGAGGAAGAAAAGGGAGGAGAGTGGGACAGGAGAGGGGAGAGCAGAAAGAAATTAAAGAGATATAAAAAAGATGTTTAATTTACTAGGAAGAGAAGGGAAGGAATTTAAAAATTTTATATATCTCTTTCTATTGTCAAACATTTCTCCTTTCCAAGTAAACATCTCATTTATATATCTATCTATCTTTTTTTCTTTTTCTTTTTGCTTTTCTTCGTTCTTTCTCTATTTCCCTTCCGCCCAATTGCAAACATAACATGTTTTTTTCAAGCTGTGTCAGAGTTATTGATTCTCAAGTTTCTGAGATACATATACCTACCCACAAATTGGGCACCCATCCAATTTGCTCCAGCATCAAACAATGAAGAATTTAATTTGTGAGATTCTTCAACATGATGCATACCCAATCATCCAACAATAATATTTAGCCTCACAACCTCCCAACTGCCACATAGCTAGCTAACACCTGATCAGTGTTCGACTTTGAGATTTTATTGATTGTGCTTTCATCACCTACAATAAAATTTCCACATAAATGCCAAGTCTGATTATGCAAGTATATATCCATCAGCACAACCAAAATTCACCTTCCTGAGGATTTGTGCTCATGAAAATCTAATCATGTAAAAGTATCGGCATGGCCGAAGCTCTGCATCAAAGTTGGCAATGATTTCTACCACCAAGAATGTCGGCAAAAACTGAAGGTAGATTTAGTGGAGGACGATGGAGGTGCACGAAGCTACATGTCATGGTCATCATTGATTCCCCACTTGAAAAAGATGAAAGATCTACGATCTTGGTTGATGGAGAAATGGGTAAAAAGGAAGAAGAAACCAAGTGGATAGAAGCAAAAGGACAGTGTATGGAGCCCCCTAAATTTGCCTTCTCCCTTCCCTCGATAACATTGCTCGAGTGCAACTGAGGCTCCAGTCCTGTTCAAACTCCAATATTAAATACACATTTTCTTCATGTCCCTTTCCCTTTTCTCTCTCAAGCCCATGGTGGCGATGAAAGCCACATCTCCATGAGCAGTGCCTAATCATGTTGTGGGGGACTCGTAGATGAGAGCAACAGCTAGCTCGACTGAGAGGGAATCATAAGGAGGAAGAAGGACCAGTAAAAGTGCTTCTTTTTTACCATCACATACGTCCATGTGACTAGGGAGGAAGGAAGAGGAGGAAGAGGCTATAAATTTGTAGTAACAATTGCTGCTAGCTTTTGCTGTCCTGATCAAACATTCTCCTTTCTCTCGTCCACTTCGATTATCCTCCACTTTCCAAACCCTAGATTGGTAAGATGGGATCGCATCGCTTGGCAATATATATTTCTCCACTTACACCAGAGCTTGTCAGGAAATCCAACCCACGATCTTTTGTTTGGATGATAGGAATTTAACCGAAGCAGTAGCGGGTTGCAGGATGGGGCGAGGAAAGATTGAAATCAAGCGCATCGAGAACACGACCAACAGGCAGGTGACCTTCTGCAAGCGCCGGAACGGTCTGCTCAAGAAGGCTTACGAGCTGTCCGTCTTGTGCGACGCTGAGGTCGCACTCATCGTCTTCTCCAGCCGCGGACGCCTCTATGAGTACGCCACCAACAGGTGAGACCTAGTTTATCTCTTCCCTCAACTCTTAATACCTTAAAGATCATTTTCTTTTTCTCTTTTAAATCTTGTTGGTTTGCCTTTCTATGCAACGTACAAGGGAATAGGCACTCCGCAAGCTGAAGGTGTTTGACGTTTTTTCCCACTGAGACGAATTACTAAATTAGAAATCGTCTCTCCTTTTCTTGAAAGGAAGATTGGTACCAATCCTCTTAGATCTCAATGTCATTTTTGTCTTTGGCCTTAGAAGCTGAGATCTGAACTGGTTAGGAGTAGATAGATCTAACAAAAGCAAGGGCCTCGCTTAGATGTTTAGATAGATTTAGTACTTGTGAGTTTACATTTGCTAGCACGGTGGTCCTCTTCTTTCTCTATTTGTGCTTCTTTCCTTTCTCTAAGGCTGGTGCTCGGTGTCATAGTATGTTATTGGAGCTTCTGTTATAATGCTTTTATTCTCTTGCTTTCAATGGCTAATTTGTTGGGGCGGAAGCACTGAGCTGAGGAGGCGCATCAGTTAGAGAATACAGTAGGAATAGTAAAGGTGATGCCTTGGTATATTAGTCGGAGCATATATGCTTCCTTCTTCTAAGTTCTACCTTCTACCTCCCCATTTTTGATCTTACAAGCTCAATTTGTCACTTCCTCTCTCTTTCTTTTTCTCCTTCCTTTACGATCCTTCATCCCTCCTCGCTCATCGATCTCTTTCTCCTCTTCAGTTCAAGTCACCCATCACTCCATCAGTGTAAGAAAGCCTACTCTAAGAGCTGTCACGCTCTCTCTAGCCCCATTCCTTAACCAAAAGGACCACCAGCCTTTCCACATGTCACACTCCTGTTCCTCTCTGCATATTAGGGTTTTTGATTCGCTTTATTGCCCATTGTACCCCTCTCCTAATTAATAAGTTTGCTTTATATTCATTATTTAAGGCACTTAATTCACTTCATTTCCCTGTCAGCCTCTCTCCTAATAAGTTTACGTTACAGTCATTAACTAAAATTAAACAACTCTAGAGCAAGCCAAAGGATTGCAGACGCTGAAGAGTACGGATAGCACGTACACTGTGCCGGAGTGTTGCATAGGAAGTATAAAAAGTAAAATTCACTAGAGGTCAAGAAGACCAACGAGGGCAGCATGTTTGCTTCATTACTAGTGCTGTGCGTTTCTCATTAGCTCAGAGTACCGAGGTCAGGGTAAAAGAACACAAACTGGGTATTACACGGAAGATAATGTAATGGGGTGGGTCATGCAAGCCCGCTCGGCTATGGGCGGATTATCAGCCAATCATATCATGGGATCGCGTGCCAACGTGGCAGATAAGAGCCAATAGGATTCTCGAGGAAACTAAGGTTGGTGCAAAGGCGAATTGTTTGTGTTTTTAAGGGCGACCTTGGAAATAGGGGCTCCTTCTGCAGGCAGCGTCTAGCTCCAGGAGCAGTTGGTTGGCTGGCACCTTTAATTTGGTTGTCTTTTGCAAAGGTCTGCGGGTGGCTTCTGGAACTTGGTATTTATTTTTGGGATATACATAGTCATGAATATATTGCGCGCATGTTTTAAAATATTGAAAATGGGTCCAAATATTAAACATTTTACCTTGACAAGTCACTATTTAGCATAATGATGTATATATATGTTTCTGAAATGCGATGGATGTTGACTGGAAACTATTTTAATTTGCTCACCCTGTTTCACATGCATGAGATACTTGAATATACTACTAGCTCGTCTTCGGCTGCTTAATTCTGTATGATTATTTGAAAATTATCATTCTGATTCATGTTTAATTTAATCCAACTATGAGGAAAAGGGGAAAATAACAGCTTGTTGATTGAAAATTAAGTGCTGGGTACTTAGATTTTATGAATAATTAGATAGATGTAAATCTTTATAAATTCATATTTTAGTTCCATATATATATGTTTGCATACTTGCAGATGTATTATAGTATCTTAATGATTTGCTACTCTTATATGACATTCAGAACCAGCAGATATAAAACAGTGTGTAAGAGGATATGTTTGCAAAGTATCCACTTAGACGTTTATCATAACTTTGTAACAGCAAATATATATGTATATATATTTTTCCTTTTTGGTTGTAGTGTGCGAACGACAATTGAGAGGTACAAGAAAGCATGCAGCGATACCGCCAACAGTGGTCATGCTTCAGAAGTCAATGCTCAGGTAACATTTTCTTTATTATCCATTCATTCGATAACCCATAAAGTTTAAGATATATATAATTGAAATGAAAATGAATGTTGCAAAGAGCCAACTTGATTAACTTCAACCTGATATTTTTCTCTTTGCTCAAGATACATGCATCCACTTGATTATCAAAACAATGGATGTAGATCTGCTAATCGTTAATTTTATGACATAGAATTATAAAGTTCTCTTTGTCATTCCACTACTTCTTTAGCTTCCTATTTTCAGTTGGTATTTTTTTTTTCCTTTTTTGTTAGTGTCACTTGTGGAATTCAGCCTCCCTAGGAGATATCATGATCCCTATTTGATTATATATATATATACATATAAGAGGTTTAAGAGGTTAGAGGGTTAAGGATTGTAAAGGACAAGAAGGGAAAGAAAAATTCAACTCCTCTTCAAAGCCATATCTCATTTTAATCAATAATACTGTCTAAATCAATGGAAGAGAGCTTAAAAGAGAAAAATGAGAAAGAAAAAAAAAGATTTGGATTAAAAATTTAAACCTCGGTCCAATGCTAATTAGTTAATATATAAACAACCCTTTTATGAAAGCGTAATCAAACTAAGGTGAGCGCTTCTTTTATTTCAAAAGGCTATGATACATGTTAAGGAAAGTCTTATGCATTCTTCTTCTCCTCCTCCTCCTCCTCCTCCTCAATTAATACATAAACAATACTTTTATGAAAGGATTAAACATAAACTTTGAATTTTGTAACAAATTTATTAGAAATAATAATCAGGATAAAAATGACTTAAATTTTCACGTGACGTCATATAGCATTATGATATGCATAAAACGTCATAAAATATTTCTTTAACTACAAAATATTAAAATTATATCAAATTTGGACTATAATTTTTTTAGCATAAAATTATTTATGACAAGAAATAATATTCATATATCAAAAAGAAAAAGATAATCAACTTGTTAAATTGAGAATGTGCTATTTTAGGGGTATTGATGTGATGATAGAACATGCATGAGCTTTTAGGGTGTTAGTTTATAATAGTACTAATTAAATCGGATAGGATGTATTTCAATTTAATCAATAAATTTATATTTACTGATAAAAAAAATCAAGAATGCTAGTTTAATTCGTTATAAAGTGTATAATTTATCTAGTAAAAATAATACATATATATGATAAATTTATTGAAATCTCAAAAGTTAATTAGAGATCTATTAATTAGTTTTTTATGAAATAATATCCCTAAAATTTGAGGACACATTCTCTACTCATGCTACTAAACTTTTGGATTTAAATTATTTTATCAGAAAACATCTTCTAGGAAGGATTTTTTTACTAAAACTAACACAAATATTATACAATATTAATGATTACTAAAAATTTAGTAAATAGTTAAATTATAAAATTATATCGGTTCAATAGGTAAAGAAGTAAAGATTTATGGGAGAAATATTAGACAAAGGACCTTCCCAAATAGGGAAAACAAAATCTGAACTCTTGTTTCTACATAACGATATGCTATTAAGCGTAAATGGAACAAATGTTACATGAGTCTCCTTTCCAATAAATGTGATTTCTTTTTTGATAAATAGAGGAAGCTTCAAAAAGTTGTAGTAATATTTTTTACAACTAGTACAATTTTCTGAAGCAGAAATTTCAGGGACAGCTTTGACAAGTTCAAGAATAATTAAACAGATAAGGAATTTAGAAGCAGAGCTAACAAATTATGATTTTGATTAAAGATATCAGGAATTTAGAAGCAGAAGTAACATTGAAACAGAGCTTGATAAGAATCCAAATTAAAATTTATGTAATTTGACACAAAATATAAATGGAAAAGATAAATTACTTGCACAAAACTCAAGTAGATTTTTTCTTGATTTCCGCCTAAAATCTCCTCCTTATCTCAGCTTAAAGTTTTTTCTTATGTTGTTTTACAAAATATCTTGATAATATAATGTTCTTTAAGTAAAAAAAAATCATGAGTCTAAATTATTTACGGTCAACTATGTAAATTGTATTTTTATTAGTTAAATGTATGTAAGACAATGTGCTAGTTGACACAAAATTTTAGTAAAATAACTTAAATGAATTATGAACATAAAAAATCTTGACAACAATAATCAAATAGTAGAATTATAAGGATAAGATATAAGCTCTATTTATAAAATTTCAAGACGTGATTATATATTAATATAAAAATAAAGAGAAAAAAAATGTAAACTCTTCCCTATTTTTGGAAAATAAAAATTTGTTACTAAATTAGTTAATCTATCTTTTCTTAATGTTATGATTCATTAACTTGATATATCCCATTATTAATCCAAATCTCAGGTTAATAACAATTCATATATGTAAGAGTTATAAAAATTAATAATTAATTCATAAATCTTCATGTATCACTCACTATCTTGCACTATACTCATGCTATAATTTACAATAACTATATTTACCTTTTTTAATAAGTTAAATGTAAGTTTTATTTACTATACTAATATAAATTTTTGAAAAGCTG
Organism: Curcuma longa; assembly: GCF_044706935.1. Classification (NCBI taxonomy): domain Eukaryota; kingdom Viridiplantae; phylum Streptophyta; class Magnoliopsida; order Zingiberales; family Zingiberaceae; genus Curcuma; species Curcuma longa. The sequence continues at coordinate 3,077,617 of NC_133863.1, read as the reverse complement.
CCCTAACTTTTAATTTTTCGCAAAAATTGTCTCCTGCCCTCACTTTATAAACAACTAAAGACACATCCTCTCTTACTTTTGTTTTTCCTACCCAAAATACTATATTAAGTAATAATTATTTTAAAAAAAAGACAAACGAACGCTAAATTGCATGTATTTTTAAGGCAAAAAATAGTTTTTTATTTTAAAATTTTTAATCTATATATAAAACAATTTTAACTAACATGATTTAATAGCTGATAAACAACTAATTGCAAAAAGAAAAAGAAATATATATATATATATATATAGGTAGCTAGATTTCCTTTGCATGAATCCAATATGTGCATTAGAAATTTAAATTTAATCTCCCTAATTTCTCAGTTAAGTAGTTTTCATCAAAACAACTCTTGATCAACCCATAACTCATTTTAACTCAATAAAGAAATATATAAAACAGAATTCACTTTCAAAAATCTAATGATACCCTATTATTAATTTGTCAAAAGCTATTAAGTTTCAATTCTTAAAAAATCAGAAAGATAGAGTAAATTTCATATAGAAAATATTATTTTCATGGTGATCTGCAAGTCCAAATAAGAAAATAAAACTAAATTTATATACATATATTTAGACTAAAATACTTTTAGAGTCAAAACTAAAGCTAGATTTATTGAATACATATTTTGTGGCTTAGTAGTGCTCCAAGAATACATATTTAGTTTTATTTTTTTAATTTAGAGTTTATTTAGTTAATTAAATAATTCTGTAAATCAAAACTATTGCATGGATGTTAAAATGCTCATACTATTATTTTGGGAAGAAAAGAAACGAACAGCTGAGAGGAAAGGCCGGTGCACCTTTGCGGTATTTATCCCATTTGGTAAAAGCTAAAACTTGAGACCCTTTTCAAAATTTTGATTAAAATTAATAGAATTGTAAATGAATCAAACGTTCATAATATATTTAATATTTGATATGATAAGAGTTTACTTTATGTAAGTGCAATACACATCAAGTCAATTAAATAGACAAATTTGAACAACTTATTATACTAAATGAGTAGGCATTATATATTAAATGAATATGCTTGAACGTATGTGTTCAAATGGTAAATATTCATAAATAAAAATTATGAACTATTTATAAATAATATTCAGAGCAAAATTTGTTAACTATGTTTATCAATAAATCTATTATCAATATGGTAAATAAATAAATATGATTTTAATCAATAAAATAAATTTAAAAATATAAAAATTTTAAACAATCAAATAAGTTTGAATTGAGAGCCTAATAATATCAAGTCATGTTCAAACTCATAAAAAATAAATCAAATCAAGTTTTAATAATTATTTCAACGATTTGATTTATTTTAGACTCGATTTGATTAACTCAATTATCTTATTAAATAAGTTTGAATAATATAAAACTCGATTCAATTTGACTTATTTATAATCCTATAAATTAATTTGTAAAATGCAATATCACTTTTATTATTTTAAAAAGTTACACGTCATGATCAGTCAGATTTGATATATACTAATTTAATATACTATGCGCCTTCCTGTGTGTGCAACATCCGTGATTGAGTTCACGTCGAGATGAGTCGAGGTGTCTAAAAGTGATCTGGACGCCCTGTGCACTCAGTCGCGGACGGATATCACGCACAAAAAGACGCACAGTATTATAATGTGGATAAAGCTAGAGTGATGTCCCTTCATTCATTTGCTGAAGGGAGTCTTTAGAGCATGATACATGTTGTGCATTAATGTTAAAGACTTAAACTACTTTGATCTATAGGTCGTACATATTATTGAAACATTAGCATGAGCAAGGTCAAATTTGACTCGAAAACCGACTCGGATAATTATCATGCCTACAAACCTACTTAATCTTAGGAGTGGATTAATCCATGAATTCATTTATAGAGCCTATTAGATTGAAATCGTAGCCGTTGTTCTTAAGCGACAAGAAAGCATTGTCCAATAGTTTTTGTGAATCAATAAACCAATTCAAGTATAGCTATGGCAATTGTGTCTTTCTAAGTATTTGATTAGTTGTCATTTCTTTTGTTATTTCTCTATTATTTGGTTACTTTTAGTGTGTGAGCACTGGTTGTATGCACTTCAGTCTGTTATTACTTCAGGAACAAAGATTAGAAAAATGCCCAGCTTCATTTGGCCATTGAATTTTCTAAAAAAACAGAGACATTTTTACGTAGTGTACATCCATAAGATTGTCCAAGGATGTAATATGTTGACATTAATACATGGCCTAATCTGTTATCTTGTTTATTATCAGTATTACCAGCAGGAATCGTCAAAGCTCCGTCAGCAAATCAACCAATTACAGAGTACAAACAGGTTAGTCAAATCGACAGCCTTGTGATACTTCCATTTCATTTCAAATAGACTCCTTTAGGTATGATGGTTCATCAGAAACTTGCTGGGTGAGTCTCTCCCATCCATGAGCCTACGAGACATCAAGCAACTTGAGACTAGGTTGGAGAAAGGCATAACTAAAATAAGATCCAAGAAGGTAATCTTAGATATCTTAATGTTTCTTGGAAGCTTATATGCTATGAGGATCTGATGTAGTGCTTACTTTATATGATTTGATTTGTAGAATGAGTTGATGCTTGCTGAAATTGACTATATGCAGAGAAGGGTAACCAGTATAAGCTGAATTTGTGATATTTCTTGATTAGGTTCTCGCAAAATTTATTCAGTTAATGCATTATGTACACCTAATTATTGTTGTCAGGAGATGGAGCTGCAAAATGGCAATATGTACCTGAGAAACAAGGTGCTCTAACTTTTTCATCTGTAGGTGTAGATTTTTCTTCTGAAATAATTATATGGATGCCTGCAGCAGATAGCTGAGTATGAGAGAGCACAACAGATGACTGTGTTTCCATCACCGACAACAACAACAATTGGGTACGAGGTGGTGCCACCTTATGATTCCAGAAACATGTTGCAAGTGAATAATACTATGCAGACTGATGAACAGTATAACCACCACCAGCAGATTAATCTGCAACTGGGGTAGGAGCAACTTGATCTTCTCTATCAGCTAGTTTCAAAATTTATTATATCTTCATTCTTTTAGTTTCCTAAACTTATTGAGCTTAAAATCTAATAGTATTAAGTATATATAAAAATGGTACCTTTCCTAACAATTTGAGGTTTTAGGATAAGTATAGCAATCTTCTGAAACTTGAGAGAAGCCTTGAAAGCAAACCGATCGAACTTCATTAATTGGAAGACTAACTGAAATTTGCAGATGGCATAAATATATCACTGTGTTTTACGCAATGCCATTACTGTTCTTAATATTGGATGAACAATTGTTTTGTTTTTGGCTTTTGTAGGTGAAATGAAACAACGGAGATGCTTCTGCAAATACATGTCTAATTAGTGCAACTAGTTATTATATATAGAACGAAAAAAAAAGGTGTATGGCCATGATTGTTGAACGTATACATAGTCCTCTCCACGTCCAATACCCATGGTGCTTGGTAGAAGAACATTAAACATATATTTGCGTTTAAATAATCACTTTGTATGATACTCTATGTTGTTACTATGTAATATTGTCCTATATGTACACCAACAAATCTTTGTTCGAACTATATCGGCTTTCCTTTCATGGTACGTTCTGATCAAAATATTGTGTTGGTGCTTGGTAGCAGACCATTAAGTGCATATTTGCCTCCATAAGCATGTTAGTCTTTGTTTGAGCTAGAAAGTATTTAAAGGGTAGGTTTTGACAAAAATAATATCTCATGTTGTATGATTTATCACTCTATTTAGTTAGCAACGCCATCCTACATGATTTATCACTCTATTGTTTAAATCTATCTGAATCTAATTTAATGTGCTTGTACATGAAAAGAGCAAAAGTTATTTGTTAAGGAATGAGCATTTCAACATCATATCATCTTAACAATCATAAGTGATCAATGCTCATGCATCATACGGTTGCAGAGACTTTCTTGAACCAAGACATCAATTGATCAATGCTCATCATAAGGAGAGTGTTTCATCATCCATATGGATTATAAGTGAGCTTGTTAGGCTCCATAATTCATTTGAATTACCCCTCCTGCTCTGACCAAGCCTGATCACTATTTTTCTCCTTTTAAATTCGGTTGATAAAAACGATGAAGGTCTACACAAACAGGGGCTAGAAATTAAAGACTAATCTTTATCTAAGATTAATTATAAGTATGTTTGTTGTCCTTCCACTAACGAGACAGCCTACCTTAGATTCGGCCACTCTATCCATTTCTTTTAGAAAAAGTAAGGGAAAAAAAATAATCTCCATATTTCTTTAACTGAAAGCTATAATGTAAAAGGGAAGCATCAAAAAGATACAGAACAAAAGGATGAACAAGTGATTTGCAAAGCGCAAATCCCTCTCCACCGATTTTGTGTCGCAATGAGTGCGATCCAACGAACTAATAGGGTTCTTTTCCTGTATTAATGATGGACCTCCGTTTCCTTTTCTTTTCTGTTTTTTGGTTTTTGTTATTTATGTACTAAGGAGATTCATAAATCTCCAAACAGCCAATCTATATGTGTGAATATAATCTACGTACAAACAAAGCCGCTCAGTCTGATGTGCATGTAATATATGCCTTCTGATCTTGTTTCATTCAAAGAGGCAACAAGATGATGGCATATGCTACAGTCCCACAAACGAAGTCGAGATAGTAATTAAAAAATAAGTAAAATCTAAAAGATCAGGCTTACAGTACGTCTTCCGCCTAGCTGTGAAGTGTTCTTTCGACACTAAGTTTCACGCGTTATAGATATCTAAAGATAGAGAACACTGGAAATAATACAGGACAGAGTATTTTGTCTCCAGGTTCCTGATCGAATTCATGGTCCGAGAGAGAGAGAGAGAGTAAAATGGCCATTAAATGAGAATTGGGTGCTCCACTCATCTGCATTAAGGAACAGTAATGGTGCTCAAGCAGATGATTTGTTGTGGCACAAAATTGGATAATTTAGGTGACCATGTTGGCTGCTCCAAAAGAAAAGCTCGTTGCGTCTTTAGATTGTGGGGAACGGGGATTCAAAGTCTGGTTTCAGAATGGGAAAAGGAACAGAATTCATCATCATCATGCCATAGAATAAAAAAAATCAAAAAAGTAAATTATTTTTCTATCCCAAAAAAGTTATGACTTTGTTTTCAGAAAGAACAGAGAAAATTTTGTATCTTTATTAACTCCGTCGAGCCTTTCTTTCTTTCCCTATTCCTCTGCCCACTGCTGCTGCCTGCTGCTACTGCTGACTTTTGCCAGCTTCCACCTCTCTCTCAGTGCAAAGCTTCAGTTTTTTTTCGTATTAGAAGGGCTTTTGTTCTTCCACTAGATACAATGGAAAAGGAAGAGCTCGGTAGCAGTAGCAGCGCCTACAGCTGTGCCGATGGAGCGGTGGCCGCTGCTCCGACGCAGGTCTCTCCGACCCCGCTGACGTCCAAAGCCTGCGAGGCGACGCCGTACCCGACGACCTTCGTCCAGGCAGACAGCTCCTCCTTCAAGAAGGTGGTGCAGATGCTCACGGGTTCCGCCGAGACTGCAGCGGCGGCCGCGGCCGGGAAGGGGCAGCCCCAAGCTACGGCGGCCAAGGCCACCGGCCCCAAAAAGCCGTCTTTCAAGCTCTACGAGCGGAGGAACAGCCTCAAGAACCTGAAGATGTTGAGCCCTCTGATGCCGGCATTTCTGTGCTCCAATACCAATTCCCCTGGCGGCGCCGCTGGATTCTCTCCCCGGAAGAGGCCGGATCTCCTGTCGCCCAGCATGCTGGATTTCCCCTCCTTGGTTCTTAGTCCAGTGACTCCCCTGATCCCGGATCCCTTCAACCTGCCGCAGCCACACCCGAGCTCCGAGGCAGCTAAGTGGGCAGAGGACCTGGCCATCGCTGGTAAAGGGTTCTACCTGCACCCGTCCCCAGGGGCCTCCCCCGATATGGAGCCGCCCCGGCTGCTGCCGTTGTTCCCGGTGACGTCGCCAAAGGTCGTCTCCTCTGAGTTATCCCTTGCCACCCCTCACTCTGCTACTTAGAGAAGCAGAATTCCTAGGTTTAATGTTCAATTACTGCTCTTCTTCAGCTTCAATTGTATGATTTGTTCTTAATTTCCAATCTATGATTGAAATTACCAGCATGAGAAAGAGTGGTCATCTTCGTGCCTTCAACTATTTCTTCAGAAAGAAAAAAAAAAATCCTCCTTTTTTTATTTCTCTTGATATGGCATTGATAACTAAACTTGTTGAGATTATGAACTTCAGGAATTGACTTGAATACAACAGTTTATAGGAAATTTGAAGCGAACAATTAAAACATATTACAAATTTTTCATTCTACATTTCTACTTGTACGTCACATAAGGAGCCAAGCCTGGTCTTTTGGATGATACTGAAAGAAAAAACTACAAAAGAAAATTCAGATGTTTTATTACTTATCGTTGGCAGTTAAACAGCAAGAAACTTGTGTCTTGTTTCATAAATTTTCACCTCCTTTAGGAAGACGTGGCACTTAATTGGGAGAGGAGAGGTCTGCAATTTCTGGATGCCTGAAATGCACTTTAACTCCTCCCCAGGCATTTATGATTTTTTTTAAAATAAAATAAAACGAGCAAGTTTTTTTTTCCCTAAACATCCAAAGATGAGAAAGATAGAGTTCCTTTTTAATTTATAATAAAAAAACATTCCATCCAATCACTAATTTTCTAAATGTCCTATAAATTAATTGTCAACCTCGGCTAAAATATTATTCACTAACCAGTTTAAACAAAGCTGAGACAAAATTTAAACACTTAAATTATTCTAAAAAAACGATCTTATAGTTTTGGTCAATTAATCAGTTATAAATTAAAGTTAACGAAAAAATATATAATATTTCCGTTATGTTGGAGGAGTCACTGTTTAAACGCACCGAATCCTGTACCTCCCTCCTTTCTCTATATTCACCATGATATATATATATATATATAAATGTGTAAAATTAACATATGTATTATAAATTAAATAAAGCGATGAAAAAACAGATTTTAATTTTTTAAAGAAAATAGAGAAAAAATTATATAAAAGATGTTAAATTCTGCAAATATAGAAACAAATTATTTGATTATTTTTATTTTTATTTTCCCGAGGGAAGTATAACCCCATGCCATTTTTTATTATCTCAGAAATCTGTTTTGCACTGACAGGATCTCATCAACTGGGGCAGTGGCATGGGGCCATCTCATCATGATGGAGACACGCGGAACTTGTGGGCAAATAAAAGCCATTTAAAGCTGTAACCAGTCTACCATGAATGAGGCTCACTGATTCCTAGATGAGTAGGAAATGCCAAATCCATTGGTTGACTCGATTTAAAGGAAGAACAATTTAACTTCATCTTGTGAAAACGTAAATCAAAACTCAAAAAACATGAAAACAAAAGTAGGCGAAAACAGAAGCACAAGGTGGCATAGATCACAATTCAGAGTTTTAAATTAGACAATATGCCCATTCCTAATGGAAACAAACTAATTGAGCATCAGATCCTTGTTGCCCACCAAACTAAAGAAAGTTTCATCTAAAACAGTCCAATTCCTAATTGTGGAGTATGCTCACGCAAGCACTTTGGAGTTAAAAAAAAAAAAACATTTCGAAGTATTAACAGATGCATTTTCTAAATCTTGAAGAAAGAAATAGAAAAGGTAAGTGACCCTATTGATGCACAACTTCAAATGACATGCTTTGATTCTTTAATGATAGGCATCCATCAGGAGACGAGCCAGCCATTACAAAACAAGTTTCAGAGAAACATAAATACTGCGGGATATTGCATTAAAGTTAACTTTCATATATATTTTTTGGATCTTTTCTGATATATACATCAAGAGAGTAATATTAGACTTGATTATCTTAGTTATAAGATTTAGCCTTCTGTGACTGACACTTTCTGGCAGTCAGGGAACATGTCAATATGGCCTACAGTTTGGGTAAATTTATTGCTACATGATATTGACAGGTCAAAGTTTGGTTCAGTGATAAGGGCAGATGTAGGCCCCTTTGAGCCAAGAATTGATTCAGCGATACGTAGTTTATTTTCATCAAGTACATCAAAGGTGTTCCCTATTGGCCTATTGCAATAGTAAGTGAGATCATTTCTATATTACTGTGGGAGTTGTCATAATCTTTGTTTTTTTTGTTTGCTCGTACCAATAGAAGATTTCTACAATGAAAACATGCAAAATCATAAATAAACATCTAGCAGACTATAGAATCTAGCATAATATACTTATGTAGCTTTATTTGGATAATATAATTGATGATTTAAGAAAGCAAGATCTAGGAGGCTACAATGTTGGATCTAATAATGAGACGGATACATCTACTGCCTAAGAACCATGTCAAGAACATAATGTGATCACTTCGAAATTGCTGCTTCTTTCATGGCTTAAAGTAATTCTGCAAAGATGATGACAGATGAGATTATATCTGAAATCACTAGTAAAAAAAAATGAAACCATAGAGTTATCATAGAATTGAAAAAAAAAAAAGAGATTTGTCTTATTGTAATTTGCAAAAAATCTGAAATGTACTTAATTAACTAAAGGACATACTTTAGCAATTAGAAATTATCATTGCAGAAAGTAGATAACTAAATCTAACAAACACCATAAATTAGAAACGTACCTAACAAAGCAAGTCTGAATGAGAATTCATCACGCTAAATTATGTTTGAAGAATGCACCTGCTCTTGAAAATGCTTTTACGAAATGCATTTTTCTCAAATGCCAAAGCATCCAATCAAACAAATTAGGGAAAAGTTCTTAATATGTTTGAATAGATATTCCTAATGACTTAATAATCATTCAGGTGTGATGTATAACATAAATATGGATTTCGATTTTGACAATTATTATTTTCTCTTGGTTATTCTTTTTATAAATCTCAAGAATACTTATTTTCATATGTTGAAATTGTTATTCCATTAAAAAAAACTAACGAGTACATATTTCTATTCTATTCTTATGCTATTGCTTTCCCTAAAGATGATTGCCTTATTTCGTCTGAGAAAAAGTAACGCAGTGAAATTTTTAAAGGAAGACAGCGCACCCACTAAGGAAGACTAAAATAGCATTGTCCTTCAAACAAGTTATAGAACAGCATGACTGTGTTAGGTCCGCATGACCATATGTTTTTACAGAAGAGCCAGAACAGCTTAAATAACATGAATAAATTGTATCTTTATTAAAAATATCTCAGCATTTGGTTTGGTACAAAAAAGTTTTAAGTAAGAAAACTCACATTACAATCCATAATCGTGTAAAGAAATAATAGATACTCGTACCAGCAGCTCACTCGATATAATTTGAACGAGTAGCCGACACCAGAAAATACCAACTAAAATTAACACACACACCAAAAAAAAAAAACTAGTTTCAGGATCAGTTTCGTAAGAAGCTAACTGGAGATGTACTCAATAAGTCGTCTATCAAGCTCAAATTTTTGACAAAGAAGCTTCTGCAATAAAAACAACAAATTTACTGCATCAGCTTTATGAAACCTCAATTAGTCTTCAATGTTTTGCAGTACAATGTGTACATACTTTTAAACTAATTCGTTCTTCGGGAAGAGGATAAAATAGACACAAGGCATAACTAAAAGAAACTTTAATTATCTCTAAGACATTCAGATTTATCAGTCTTCCAGTTGGGGTGGGTTAAGACACAAGGTGATGATAAGTCGTCAGTGACTCAGTAACATCAGTTTCGTGGCAAGCTAACCAAAAATGTATCCAATAAGTCGTCTATCAAGCTCAAAAATTTTGACAAAGAATCTTCAGCAATTGGAAACGCAAGAAAATTCCTGCGTGAGCTTTATGGAACTTAGTCAATTGAAATCTTTATTTTACAGTTCAATGTGTACATATATAACCTAATTCATTTGGAGGGGCAGTATAAAATAGATGCAAGGCATAACCAAAAGCAAGTTAATTAGCTCTGACGCATTAAGATTTTATCAGTCTTCCAGTTGTTTAGGGGTTGAATAGATAACATTGGTGATACTAGAACTAGAGTTTAGCTACATCATTTAAGATGAAGGACAAGTTGATAATGAGGTAGCAGTCAATGCTACACTAAATAGTCTAACCACACCAAGAAAAGTCTTTCTTCTTACACGTATTCCACTGAGAAGAGAGAAAGGGGTAACTATGAACCCAAAAGAATGAGAATGGATCCATCTTTCAACCTCAGCGACAAACATGAAAAAAAATCATCTAAAAAATATATAAGTTAATTAATTTACTTAAACAATGATGACCTAAAGGATCAACAATGAAACTTTTATAAACTCAAACAAACTTATAAAGTTAGAAAAAAAAGTAATGGCCTCATAAATTAATGCGCATGAAACCAAGTACCCACATGAGTAAAATAAAAATGTCCAAGTAACAAAAAAGGAATGCTTGCATGTTAACATATTCTCATGGTGACTTTCCATTGTTTAACTATCATGAAGTAATATGGCACTGCTATCCTAGGGGTTGCTCTAATTGTCATATTGAATTATACGCGAATAGATTGCAGAGTGGAGCAATCGGAAGGATCATGTGTTGGATGGTCAAAAGTCACATTTAAAGCTTCTGCATCATACTTCTTAGCTTGAAAATAGCCATTCACCAATTGCATTTCATCTTGGGTAATTTCCAAAATGGCCCATAATGTTTACTAGCTTTTCAAAATGCCCCCAAAGTTTGATAATATCAAAATGCCCTTAGGTTTCTACTTTATTGTCAAAATGCCCCTATCTAAGACCACAATACCCATTTACCCTTTATCACCAAAATCATTTGTTTGTTAATAGAAAGTGAATAGCAGATCGACTCAAAGCTGAGTTTGCTAAGAGAACCTCAAGGAAAGTGTTCTTTGCAAAGATGAACCCAAATTAAGTCTACTTTGAAAGCAATATACTTGTAGTGTTTGTTGCACATGTATTTGCTTGTTTGTTGACATCACTACAAATTTGTGGCAAAAAAAAAGAGACTAATCAAGAGGACTAGGTGGATTGCCACCATACAACATTGTAAAGGTTTTACAAATTCAGCATGAGATAGACACAAACTCTATTGCAAAGATTCTTACCAAGTTCCTTAAGATATTTCTTGACTATACGAAAAATTTCTAATTACTAAAACAAACATGTTTGGATAATTGTATCTAACAGATTCCCAATAGTGACTCTTCCCAATGTTTAATTATCGTGAAATAGCTTAACCACTATTTGACAGGTTGCTCTTGTTGCCATGTACTCTACAATTGAATTGATTAGAAAGTCAGGTGATTAGAAATGCCCCATGCTGGATGGTCAGAAGTCAAGAAGTTGCATTGGTAATTCCCATGTTAGTCAAAAATAATTCTAAAGTTAAAAATCAAATTCTAAATTTTTAGTTGTGAATTCTAATTTCTCATGGAGCCTAAATTCTCATAGCTCAACCACTGGACATGATAATACACCAAAAACTCTTTAGTTGTCGTATTTCAGCAAATGATGTATCCCAACCCTGAACAAACAATCTGAGACTGACTGGAGGATTGGTAAGTTTTATTTTAAAAAGGCATTTCTATTTTAGATCTAGAAATTATATTTTTTTTACTAATTTTATATTTGAGATGATTATGAAATACCAAATGACTAGTAGTAATAAGAGAAGAATACCTTTGAAATTTTTGGAAGAGAAATTTCTGCATAACCAATTTCTGGCAGTCTAGCAATTTCAACGGCATTTTCAAACAAAATATAAGTTGGGATATGACCTGTATGACCAAACAAGAAAGAACTAATAAAAATGTCAATTAAACAAAAAAAAATCATTGTTCTAAAAGGGCATAAGAAGATAGAGTCCTTGTAGGTGTCAAAGAAACCAATTGATCATAAAGCAATATCTGATAAAGCAACCAAAAATCATTACCAGGCAAAGATATTCCAAATTTCTCTGCAGCATTTGGAAAGTGCCCAATATCCACTATTCCAAAAGAAATATTTTTATTTGAGTATCTGCCAGATATGTACCAAAGAAATCAATCAAGAAGGGAAAACATACAGCAATAAACTTCAGAAGTTATATATTTCCATAGCTAGGTGAATCTTTAACTGCAGCTTAACTATCTACCAAAGAAATTAAGACATTGGAGAAACAACTTTGGGTGAAATTGCCATAGAGAACCACCCTTGAAATGCACTATGCCATAATGAAGCCTGATTATCTGAGTAACAAACAAAAACACACCTCTCCAACTTTGCCATTGTAATAAGTGAAATTGTCGCACAATGATACACAAAAGCTTTCTTGACATTACAGCATAAAGAACTCACATTACTGAGAGATCCGGGAAAATACGACTGTTACACACATACGTTGAAGAACACAAAGCCCGAAACTCAACCTGTTCAATCATCAATGCAAATTTTGTAACCACAAAAAAATCAAATTAAAGAAGAGTTTAATGAAAAAATCAATGAATTATTTCCAGTCGAGGAACTCAATTTGTTCATGTACTTAAGCTGACAAATGTAAAACAAAAGCTGCCAAAATAATTATGCTCAACTAACCAGCCAAAATTTTGAAGTGTTTCCTTCAGTCAACAAGCTTTCTAATTGCAAAGGGGTTAATTGACTACAATCACCTGAAACTCGCAAAAAGAAACTTCAGCTTATATTGAAAATAATTAATGCCTAAATAAAAGAACATAGAGTCAAACTCAAAGATCCTCAGCTACTTATGTATTTGTATCAGCTCAAGGATATGACTAGTAGCACTTCTGTAAACCCAAAGAGCTCTGAGGATATTTTATCTAACGTTTTCTTGACTAATTTCACATACCTAACCATTAGTGTAACTAGTTAAAACAAGCAAATGTGCTACACGGCTTAGATTAGGAACCATATAAAGGTCTGAATCTGAAAGCTGTCATTCACCATTAGTTTAGTGAGGTAGTGAAAAAAATTTCTTCTGTTAAATCAAGAGTTTCCATCTAAATTTATGAAGTTTTAATGTCGCCTTCTCCGATTGCTCATCTTGCTATTCCAATCCTTTGAACTTCTGCACTTTATCCAGAACATGATGTGCTCGTATTTTTATCAGCACTTAGTTTTTTTGTGAATGTACTTCTCCCTCTTCTGGGTACCCTACAGCCTCACACATCAGACTCAATAGATTTTGTATAATAGCCACGCTGTGAATATCTAGCAGTTTGTTACCTTAGATTGTTAAATGTGTAGATTGTGAAAAACATAAACAGATAACTCGGGCCAATTCCAAACAACTTGACTTTTGAAGTTGTCATTAATTGTGCTAACACGGTATCATGCAGAGTTATGAGCTTGAATCTAGTCTCAACCCAAATACTTATTTCGGTTGTGTTAAATTGCCATAATGAACCCAGTGTTCAAGAACCCATACTTCAGCCTGCAATTTTTTGCAAATTAGTCCAAATTTTAAATTTAGTCTAAAATCCTTTTTGCAATTTCTTTATAAACCAAGACAAAGTTTATTCTACAGAAACTAATAACTCTTTTTTGTTTGGTTCCGTTTTATGCTTGGAAAAAGTAGTGGACATTGAAAATAGTCCATCTATATGAATTGTGTGTTCTCTTAAGAGATTAAGCATTGGGATAAGTATAATATCAATTACTCTTCAAAGGAAAATGGTAATATCATGCATACTCTTTCATTCTGTGTCTAACAAATTTATTTCACTATGTTCTGGTTAACATGGCAGCAGCATCTTCAAAGCATGTTCAGCAAACTATTTGTGGTGGCTGCATGAATCTTATCCCTCAACTATGCTAGCAAATGCCATAAGTGACAATGACAAAAAGTTTGAAGTGCTAAGCTAATATATTGATAAGTACAATAATGAAGCAACATAAGCAAACATTCAATGAGACAAGTATTTCATGAATTATCAAAGGTTTTCATAGCATAGATCCTCCATTTCAAAAAAACTGTAAAAGATAATAACAGACTAGGACATGAATCTAATGCAGTATAGTGATTGGAAGAATATAATGTAAAAGAGAGTCATACCTAGGCCATCGTATGGTGGTTGCTGAGCAATAATGAATATTACTGCAAAGATAAATCCAAATATCAGGGAAACAAGTAATATTTTGCGTAAAGAAAAGTGGCATTCCTCATCTGTTAAAGCTACAAGGTCCTACAATAAAAATTAAGCCCTAATAATTTTTAACCAAATTAACACTATATGACTTTCCAGTTGCTGAAATCAACTAAAGATAAAAACTGATTAAAAACATAGTTCACGACTAATTATGTGGCTTTATTGCCCGTTCTTTCCCATGTCTACTAGCTCATATATCAAAATATATTAACTTGTAGTTATAAAAATAAATAAATAAAATGAAGTATGGTTACCTAGAAAAGCCACCAAGTAGCATAGGGCCAAGCTGTAGTTGATTACTAAAGCAATTGCAAATAGGAATGCCTGAAGCAAGATGCCATCAAGAATGTTATAAATTTTTTTATGAAAGCAGGATGACAGAATATGTGCTGAAAATGGGAAACGGAGTAAAGACTTTTTAGCAGACAATGAATTTTGGGAAATCGTTGGTTTGTAATTTTTCGAATAACACTAGGGATTCAATGCTGCAACCAGAATTAAATACACTTCACCATTCAAATTGGTAAAAGTAGATTCACCTACCTTGGCATATAGTAAACTATCAGCAACAAATGCTTCCCAGGTTTCCTCCTCACCACCTGTTTGAAATATGTTCATCTAAATCAGTAGCCAAATATGTCAACAAATAGTCCAAGTTGCTCTCAATTGGAAAAAAAAATCAGCACTAAACTTCCCATCCATATATAGAACAAAATTTTGCATCAACAGTCACTACTTTAGTTTTCATAGATTTCAACATGAAGAATCGATTGTCTAGAGACAGGAACATTTTCAATTGTCCAAACATGAGAACAACATAATTGCACTATGAGGAATTGGTGTTCCAATGCCCAATTACTTTATGGAGGAGAATTGACAAGGATTCTCAAAATCTAACATTGTTTATGAACTGCCTAAGCCAAAAAGAACATCATCATTGAGCTGCACAACTTCAAACTATTGAGATCAGCCACAAGATAAATAAAGAAAAATAGGTGCAATATGATGGGCTAAAATTTGACTAAAGATATTTTAGCTAATTACATTTGAAGTTCACCTTCGCGTGGTCTATTTCATTATACAAAGCAGGAGGGCGTCAACCGTGATACCACGAAGGCTTATACAGTTTTATTTATTCAGATAAAAAAGGGGGGCGGGGGGGGGGGGGGGGGGGGTGCAGGGAACATTGAACATTTTTTTCTATAAGCAATCAGCAGCTTAGCTTGCTTTAAACTGAACTATGCCCGGAAAAAAGTTAATTTCCCGGCAAGCGAAGCGATGATGAGTCCGATGGTATCATACCTTCACCACCAGCAGCACCAAAAACGCAAGAAACGCCTGAATCTCCTGTGGATCCAAAACCCCCCAAAGTAAACAAACAAAACAGAGGTAAAATGCAGTAACAAGTCACCTTCGTGATTTCCCAATGTATAGAGAAGAAAAACTCAGAAAGAAGAAACAAGGAAAGTTAACATAATAAAGCATGAGTAAACCTACCCTATGGATAAGATTATTGGACAGATCCGAGGGGCGGCTTTGAGCAGCGGAACTGCGAGCGGCGAAGTAAGAGCAAAAGAGGAGGACGTGAAGGAGATAGAATGGTTCGGTCACCATAAGATTCAGCCATGGGAAAGGGTGGAGACTCCTTGCTGGCGCCGGCGCCGGCGCCGACCTCTTCGCCTCCATATCGCCTTTCTCTCGCCCGCTCTCTGGTCGCCGGAGATCCAAACCTAACGGCACGGAAATAAATTTACCTTCTCCCCTTCATGTTTTATAATTGATATCAACATCGTTATATCGTTATACATCGGCCAGATGTAGACCCCCATAAATAATGAAAATATATGTTATACGGTGATTTTTCATAGCACTCCTGTTGAAGACTTCATAGTTTATTGTATTTGTATTTATGATCTTTAATAGAAGATTCATTTGCATCTAAAATTTAGTAGATAAAAATCAAGAAGTTAAATACTGAAAGAAAGAAGAGAAATAATTTAGTTTTTTCAATTTCTCGTTGTCTATCAGGAAAGAAATATAAGGCAGAGAAGATAGAAATTTTTTTTGTAAAACCTTGTATTCTAAATGAAAAGCAATGAAACAATCGATCAAGGAAATCCTTTCATGTGAATGGAAATATGGAATGGAATGGAATGAATGAGAGATTTACAAATTTAGAGATACATATACACAATATTGGATTTTGGAATAAGTTTTAAACTATATACATGCATTTGACTTTGAGGCAAAAATAAAGAAGGCATCCTTTTTACTAAATCATCAAAAGGACACTTATTTTAATATTTTATCAAAAAAAAGTCATCAATCTCATGTAAAATAATACATATTATTTTTATTATTACCTCACCTATAACAATTATGAAATCATAACTGCTACATTGTGTTATAGCAGCTACGCTATTACAACTAAACTGTTATACAATTATAGTAACTATAATTTTATAACTGTTATAATTACAACAATTATAATTTATAATTATAATTACTATCATTTTCATAACCACTACAACTACAACAATTATAACAGCTATAAAATTATAATGCCACAACATTAAAAATGATTTTAAATAAAAATAATTAAAATTCTTTGAAACCTTCGAAAAACCTTTAAATGATATTTTTTTAAACTTAAAACGGATCATTGTGAGTTATACTCAGTAATAAATAAATATAAATTTTTAAATAAATTTTGATTTGATATATTATATATTTAATGATTCATTTTTAAATAAAAATTATGACCTCTCAAAACTAAACTGGCTTAACATTTATAATTATAATAACTATTATTTCAATTTTGTAACTGCTACAGTACACTTCCGATTTAAAATTTAAATAAAAAATATAAAAAAATAATAATAATAATATTATTATTATAATAATAAAAAATAATTAAATAATCATACACGAAAATAAGATACACTTTTGATAAAAAAAATCAAAACGGAACGTCCTTTCAATCTTTGCCCTTTGACTTTTAAAGCATAAATCATGCACAAATTAATGCCATCTGTAAACCAAACTTCTAATGGCATTTTCAAGATACAGAAACACAAACACGAGAACAGTTAACCGTCGCATGATACAGCTCAAGAGATCATGCCAACAGGCAACCAACAGGACTTGAATACTCCAACATGAGTTTTAGTTGATTATTCATTGCAGGTTAATTCAATAAGCGAGTACAGAATAAAGAAGTTTATCAAGCTGCAATGCTTGGATTCAGAAGCCTTGATCACAAAGGTAATCACCAAGTCTCTCCACGACCACGTTACATTCTCCACCAGTCATCGACTCATCATATATGCCGAAGATCAAAGTCATGTTAGTCTTTTTTATAGTGACACCGCTGCTACTCTGAAAATCATTTTTTTAATATATAAGAAGAGAGAAGCATTCTAGATCATTAATACTACCACAAAGTCATGGCTGGTTGACTGGTTCAGTAAGCAGCAATCGTGCTAAAATATATGCAGTTCGTTTATTTTTTCTCTCAACGTAAATTAATTATCATGAACCAAACAAAATGACAAATTATCATCAGGCATTGCTAACGATTATAAGCAACTAGACAAGATCCAGAGGGTGTACGTCTCAATGCACAAAACAGAAATTCAATGTAAATTGAAGATCAAGCATACAAACAGAAATCTAGTATGAAGTAAGGAATTAAAAATCTAACATAACAAATCGTAGATACAAACAAAAAACTAACCTTCTTCCCTCGAATAACTGCACCCGGTTCACCTTGAATAACCATATACTTCGTTCCACCAAGGTATAATCCATTTGTCGCAAGCGATCCAGGTGCATCAAAGTCACTCATTATTGCGGTGAACTCTTCAGGTTTGATCTGTAGTATTGAGAAGATATGCACATTAACATATGATAGGTATAGAGAAAACAGTAACAGAATCAAAAACATTTTCCATATGGATTTTCATATTTCCACAGTTTGGCAAGTCAAAGGGAGCTAACAATTATAATTTTTATATAATTATAAGGGCCAAGCAGAAACAAATAATTAATAAAGAAAATTTCCTAAAAAGCTAATTATAGGTTAATTTCTCCAGCATAACAATAGGGTCATTATGCTTATTGCTAAACTTGTTGAAGAGATGAAAAAGATTGAATGGACATCAAAATAAAAAATAGACCGAAAATTTGGATACATTGAGAAAATGAAACTTTCATGGAAGAGAAGCAAATGAAACACTTCCGTCAGAAATTTCATAGAATCAAGAATTAAGTTTTCATTTTGTACATGCTAGATCATGAATGTAACTGCATCCAATCTTCAAATTTGATTTCTTCCAAACTCAGCCACATGCCATCCCAAAAGAAAAAAGGGATAAAAAATTTAGTTTACTAAAAACAGAATTCAATGCAAATCAATCTAGTATTTGAAATTGGACCTTCAATCTTGACAACTATATTCTACAAGCATTGTGCCCACTATTTTGAGTAAAACAATCATCCAATTCATTAACAAGCTCCATGGACAAAATAAATTTGCTAAGAATTAAGCTTCTCAAAAAAGTATTGGTGTATAGTCATGATACTGAACATAATCTTAGGTTGAGAAAAGTGATGCAAAAATCAGTAGTTTGCCCTAGGATGACAACTAATAAGGATGAAGAATAATTTTGGTTCATTATTTGTTACAACTCATCAATTCATTTGCCTAACTATGGAATTTAGTCATCATAACATGAGTGTAATCTGAACCTACTATAGACTCATTTTCTTCATCAGATTTGATCTCAACATACAATACGATCTCAAATTATTAGACTTGTATACCATTCTCAATTGAGGCAAAGCATATGATGATTAATTGAAAACTATATTTCACAAATATTTAATATTTATGGGCCCCGCCAGTCGATAGCAAGCTCTAAGGTCCTAATCTGACCAAACAGAAGGAAAATAATCGAAAACCCGCCATAAACTGGACAGAAAAACCAGTTTTTAGCGGTGATCCATCAGATCTAACTCCAAAGTTCTGGTACAGGAACCAATAATTGAAAATTTAATCCCATCTCGACCACTATACGATCAATAGACTAACGTAGCCAGGATCCAGAGGAGCGAAAATCGCGCATACTACAAGCTATCAGACACTTAAATCAAGGTGCGATGCAAAAGGGATCGATGGAAGCAGAGGAAACCTCGGGGAAGGATTCGCTGATCGCCCATATGTCGCCTGAATGACCGAAGATGCCGGCAGCGGAAAGACGCGCGCCGCTTGCCACCTCGCACAGCAGATGCTCGTCGACATACGATTGCCACGACATCCTCTCTCTCGCCCTCTTTTCTCGCTCTAACTGTCCTTCTCTCTCCTTTCTCCCCTTGATTTGGTTCAAAAGCAACAAGTGCTTCTTATGCCATTTTCTAGCATCTTTCCCTTTTTTTAATATCAAATGGGTGAATCTACGCAGCCTGGCTTGCACGGCCAATAAGAAAATTATATCATATTGGGCGTCTCATGACTTACATGGTCTGAAGCAAGCAATTGGGCTTGACCATGAAGCGAATTGGGCTGAGGTAGGCTTCTGCTGACAGTGGGACTGCTGATGCGATCGTTTTCCAAGTTTTCCGTCTTCGGCTACTCCGGCGCCGGCGGCCTAAGGGATTTGAGTGATGTCGACAGGCTTGCCTTGTGGACGGCGTCGTTCGTTGTTATCGATTGTAGGTTCGGACGGATGAATAACCTGGCAGGTCCTCCAACATGATTTCTTCGTTGGTTATGTGGCAACGACTGATAAATGAACCAAGTTTTCCCACAGGAGTCCATCCATACTTGTAGTGGTCAATGAAATACACGGTTAATTTATTGTATAAATTGGCTTGCATAGACTCGGGAGGAAATTTTGTAATATTATAAGTAAAATGAAATCTATTATCCCAACTGTACTGTCTTATATGATCGATTTTATGATCATCTGTGAGAAAATAAATTGAAAAAGTACAATTGATCGGAAGATATTATCTTAGCTTCACTGAAATTCAACTCTTGTTCACTATAAGTAAATCTGCCTCACAATAATCAACTCAATCATGCTCCAAGGATAAGAAATTTTACAATGTTAAAGAGTATATACATGGATTAATAAATTACCTTACTGATTAAAATTGAGATTTTTTTTTTATTGTGATCAAGTCTGAGATTGGATGAGATAATTCAGCATAATAACTATGGTATGATCGAGTTCTTTTGACCAACTGAATACTAGAGACTTCAATTAGGCCCGACTCTCTTCAAGTCGAGTTAATTAGGTTGCCCTTAGGAATGCTGAGTATCAAAGAGATTTGAAAAGACTAAAAGAAAATATTAGAAGATGGTCAAGATGAACCTTAGCAAGATCTCTCCGATGTTCAAGTTAAAGATCAGGGAAAAAAATAGAGAGAAAACGAAAAGTGAAAATGGATAGTAAAGAGATTAGAAAATAATTGATTTGTCTACTTTGATGCTCCAATCAATTATTTTTAAATAGTAAGCGAAATGATATTCTTGGTTTAAAAAATACATACACACTTTTGCAAAAAGGTGGAATTTGCTACCTTAGTGGCCCCACGACCATCTGTGAGGAGGTAAATCGAGAAACTGCAATTGGTCACGACGCAGGAGGGTATTGCCTGGCGAATATTCGAACTCTTGCTCTCTCTCTACAAGTCTGCTGCGTCATAACCAACTCAGCTATATGCTCCGGGGACAAAAAAAAATACACACTCTTTAGTAATTGATACTTTAATAACTTGATTAGAGTTTAAAATTGAACCAGACCAAACTCAGATGTGATTTCAACGAACTTGACTTGAGGTCTTTTAGCTAGAGTCGACTCGACCTGACCTTAATTTAACTTGACTTAAGCTGAATATGATTTGAATTGATTTTCAATTCGACTTGACTATGCTTCTTGACGTTGACTATCTCAACTAAATCAAAATATTTTTTTTGCTTGTCAATCTATCGTAGCCGAATGCAATTGATTTACATGACTTACTAGCTAACCTATTCTGAAAAAACAAAGAGATAATTTCTTTTTATGATTTTACATAAATTTTCTTCTAGACCATCAACAACAAATAAGAACTCCCAATAATAGAATTACGGCATAAAAATAGTTTGTCTTGATTTTTAGTTTTTAAAATTAGGACAAAATAGAATGTTTTTTTTTAAAATTTTTATTATTGTTAAAAAAGGCACCTATAATTAAAAAACATTAACATTATACCTATCTTATGTTTTTCATTCCAAAATACTCTTATTATATAGTAATTTTAGTTAAAATTAAAACAACTTACTTAAAATTATCGATCAAAACTATTCTTCGATTCGACTGCGCATCTCCAAAAACCACGGCCCATAACGCCAACCTCGCTGCGTTGCCCACGGATTCCTCTGCCGCCAACTGTTCATAAAGTTCACGTGTCCAGATGTCCTGGTCCAGCAAAGAATGGCACACCACCTGAAAACGATATGACCAATGACGACGTCGGCCTTATCCTTTTCTCTTAACCAAAAATTCTAAACACACAGAAGAAAAATAAAAATAATAAATCGTCCTCTCTCTCTTGATCGTTCATCGTAATCACCTTTCATTCCGTATCCAATCACGCACCGCACACGGAATTCTACCGACCAGCACTGGTGTATAAATACGGGACCATCCATTCAGGAGCCATGATTGCCTCCCCGGCCCTGTCCCGTTCTGCTCGTCGAGGCTGATCTCATGGATCAGCAAAGCTCTGACTCTGAGGGCTCCATGTTCTCTTCCTCTTCCGATCTCACAGACAATGCGGTTTCAACGCAAGGACCTCTGTTTGAGTTGTCTGCTACTCTCATGGCTGTGCTCCCTATCAAGTTAGTCTTCTTCTAATCCGCAAAAAATGGCATTTCCTTAAGCTTGTCGATTTCTAACTCTAGGTTGTTGTGGGTGCGTGCAGAAGAGGTCTATCGAAGTACTTCCAAGGGAAGTCCCAATCTTTTGCATCTCTATCTCGAGCCACGTGCATAGAGGATCTCGCAAAGAAAGAGGCTCCAGCTAATTGTAATAACAAGAAGAGTATAAAAGCATGGAAGATCTGTGGAGGCGGCTTCACGCCTGGCCCCTGCAGCAGGACTATAACAAAGAAGTCTTCGAGGGGCTCTTGTGCCTCTTCGGTGGCAAGGAGAGGCGGCAGTAGCCTTTTATGTGGCAGCAGCAAACCTCCTGCGTTACCTACGAGTGAGAATCCACAAGTCTAATTTTTGTCGACTGTTGGGATTAGGATCAGAAACTGCTCCTTGCAATGCCTGGTGCGAGGGAGATGCATGAATTGAGCAAGTGGCCGAGTTTGATGTGATCCTACGTCTCTGTAATACCTCGGCGCTGAGAATGATCGGCTTAAATGCTGTCGGAATTGACTAGTGAAATATGGATAATATTTTATGAGCGGGTGTGATCAAATTAGTGTTATTTTAATTTTAATTTTTTTTTAAAATGGAAACTGTAAAACAATGCATAAATATATCACTGTATCGCATGTGCATTAAAAAAATTAACTAATTAATTAATGTTCAAAATTTATCAACTGTCTCGTGGACGTTTTGAAATCCTCATTTCTCTAAGAACTAGAAGCCTGGAGTGAAAATGAAATGAGAAATTACCACCGAATCACCACCGCGAGACCTTTTAAATTTCAACTACCGAAAGGTTTGATTAGGCCGTTCTTAATTAGGGAGAGAAAAGAGAAAATGCAGAAAGAATGGGCGTTTATGAGTCTATCAATGTGCGTACATGTATTCGTGTGTGAGGAGGGGAAGATATATAGACCCAATTTAACTGCAATGGGCCGTTATTGGACATCGATGATTCTATATATATATAGGCACTGCTAGTCAAAACCCTAGCGTTCATGTCGCTCGCGTGCGGGGCTGTCTCCCTAGCGGCGTTTCTGCGGTGATTTTGTTGCTTTTCGCCTTGAGCTTGATTTCTATTTCTTAACGCATTTTGTTCCTAAAATTTCTTGTGACCCACTCTCGTCATGGTTTCTCGCGTCTTTCTTGTTCGATCGCATTGCAGTAGGCCTTTGGGTATTCGATCATGCTCCTGCTGTTTGTTTATGTGCAAACTCTGGTCGGTTTAGAAGGTGTTTTCATGAGAATCTATTCGTAGATTCGACTGACAGCGTTGATCTTTGAAGATTTTAATATTACTGTAAAAATATGAGAAAGCGTTCGGATTTCTGCAGTCGCATCTAAGTTCATACTTTGAAGCCATTTGGTCGGTCCATGTGCACTTATCTCTCTTGATCGAACATAGATTTGTTGTTTTTGTTTTTACTTTCCACTATTGGAGCTTCGAGTGAAATACAAATGACTGGGATATTTGTTTTTCTCATACTGCTCCGCAGAGTGAATTTGCCGCTGCATGATGGCAAATCGATGCAATTCCTTTTTGCCTCTTCATGGTACGTGGCACACATAATTGTTACCTCAAGATTGCCACCTAGTCTGTGCTTGTTCTTCGACAACTTAAGAATTTAACTGGGCATTGGGCAATAAATTGTAACACAACGATAACAAAGAGAGAGTTCTTGAAAATTTCAATTACAAACGAAAAAATGATTGTGTGTCTTTGTTCTTAAGAGGCATTCTGACCACAAAATTCAGTTGGAACTAAACTTCTGTAATTCTACAGATCGGAAATAATTAACTTGATATTTACAAACTCAACTTGGAGTTAATTAACATGATATTAACAGCAGCAGACATTTAGCATTTGACCAAAAATAGATAAATAAACCGGAGACATTGAAACTTTTAAACATCAAGTGAATCAAAATGAAGTAATTAGCACAGATTGCAACTGCGATGCAAATCGACGCTTTCTATCGCTCGATCTGATACCAGACGAATCCATCCTTTCTCCGTCGTTGACAAATATTCGGAAATTCCGACCTTTACCTTCAAACTTGTTCTTTAGTTTTTCTGCATCTTTCGACTATTTCAGCAGTTCGGAGACCCATTCGACGTCCGGTGCGGCCTCTGCTTCGTCAAATATACCATCTTTACTCAGCCTCTCGAACATCTTCGCCCGTAGTCCACGCCCCGACTCCACTCTCTCCACCGGCGGATGCTCCTCCGGCCAACTAGCAGTAACGCCCACCGGAGTCGACGGCAAGCTTCGGAAAGCAGTGTCGAATCCAACAGCCAGCCCCCGCGGGGAGACGAAACCGGTATTCCCCATATGCAGCCCCCTCGAACTCGGCATAGACTCCGCCCTGTTCAGCTGCAACTGCCTTAGCGACGCCACTATCTCGTTCATACTCGAGCTTGCTGGCCACGACGCCCGCAGCAGCTTGGCGCCGCTAGGCGAAATCGGCGGAGATTCGGTCGGTGGCGACTTTGGCGGCGAGATGAGTGTCGAGGTCGGGGAAGAGACGAGGCTTTTGGAAAAGCAAGAGTGCAAACAGGATTGGTGACGCAGAGGCGACCCGTCGTAGGACTCCGGCACCGCGGCGCTCAGCCTGAGAGACGACGTCTGCAGCAAGCGCAGCTGATCAGGAGTGTGTGCGAAGAAGCAAACGCGGCGGCGGCAGTCGGTGCCATCCTTGCAGGGCTGGGTCCGGTAGCGGTCCGGGTGAAGCCAACACTCGAACACTCCGTGAGCGAGTTCGCAGGCGTCTCCGCGCTTGCACCCGCCGGGTTTGCGGAAGTCCGGGCAGGGAGTACCGGAGTAGGCGTGCTTCCGCAGGTCGCGTCGGCGTGCCTTCTCGCCCGGGTGAGCAAAAGGGCAATCGGCCCAGTCGTGCGACCGCCCGCGGCCGCATATCTTCACCTTGAAGTCGTAGATCCTGAATTCGTCCGACGCGTACGCGTCCACCATCGGCGGCGCGTCGGTGCCGGAATCAACTTCTTCCTCGTGGGTTGGGTAGAACTGCAAAGCCGCCGTGGCCTCGTCGAGGAGTAGGCAGTCGCCGGCAGAGAGCACGCCGCTGACGGGAAAGGGAGAGGATGGGAAGTTCCCGACCGTCAAATCATCGAGAGTAGTCCACGGGGGAAAGCTGGCTATCTGGTTGAGATGACTAGTCCCTCTTCCGATCATCATAAACGCCGTCGTCCGTCAGTCCGTGCCGTCGTCTCCGTCTTGCTAGCAGCGAAGCTTATAAATGGGGAAGGTGGCGACCGTGGTTGGGTCATAACGTAACCGCGGTTTAAGAATCCGGGGTCTGAATCCGACGGGCGAGTGGGCGACGGCGTCGTGGCGGTACGAGAGGAAAAGAGACAACACGCTCGAGTTGCATCCGGCAGGGCTTGGAGGCTACCGGGGGACGGTGCTTTATGTGTGCGGTGACCTGCGGCGGACACGTGGGGATAGAAGAAACTTATCGTGGATGTGCACTACTTCGGTCAAGTGACACGTCGTCCCTCTTCACATGACTAGTCAAATATATCCATCATGGGAACGAGTATTGGTGCTGACGAATCGTGGGGCCACGCAAAGTCGGTGGTGGCGTACGAACGCGTCGATTTACTTGGGACACTTTGTCACATCAGCCCCCGTAATATAGAATTTTTACCACCCTACGTCTTGTCATTTTGTGAAACCTCATTTTATTTTATCCTTTAAAACGAACTAACATATCTTTGTTATATAAAGTGGACGATGAGATGATGGATTGTACCAGAGGGAAGAATGGAACTACAAGATAAGGGCAAGGGAGGGAATGGAGGGGAAGCCACGCAAAGGCGTGGCCACGTGAAGCAGCATATTATGAAGCCGTTGGATGTGCATGCACCACATTAACTATTCCGTTCGGGGAGTACGGCTCTGACAACACGTTGCTTGTTCCATCGGCGAACCACGTGGACTTTGATATGGGAGCATATCTATTGGTGGATCCTTGTCTTGCGTGCGCGGCACTCGAGCTCTTATACACATCATTTGCAAAAGGCCTGTTAGTTTGAGGCTTAAATAGATTGACTTTATAACTTCTAGCACAGGAGATTAGTACATAATTATCTAGAGAAATAATTATGCACATAAGACTCGAAGCACCAAACTGCAAGATAAGTGAAGAAAGGTTAGACAAGACTATCCCAGCTTACTGAAAAGGGTCGCTCTATAATCTCTGAAGAACTAACCCGCCGGAAAAGATCGAGCTTATGCTCATCCCGAAAGAACTTTGAAAGCAGCGTACGACACATCAAATCCAGAACCACTTAATTTGTTCTAACGAACCCGCTCGATATCGGCCAAGACCGAACCACTTAATTTGTTCGATAAAAACCATTCTCCTTTCGCTTCAATCCCTCAGGAAGTACAAGTTTTGTATGACATTTCCAAGTTATACTCATGAAAAGTTTACCCATCACAACTCCATGAAACTCTCACGGAAAACTTTCCAACAACTTTATTTATGCCAATTCTATCAAACACTGATGGAAACTTTTCCCAACAGGTGTGAAAATTATTGATGGATTATGATTGTTGCTGCATATGATTCTCACAATCCGGGCATTGGGAACTGGTTTGTAAGAGCTTCTACCTTTCTCCTGAGTTCTGCAACTGGCTCTTTTAAAGGGAACTCTGGAGATTCTACACTCTCCAGGAAATCTTTCAGCTTCGTTCCTTTTGTGCGGGATTTGGCTTTCAGAGCAATCTGAACACCCTCATGAATGAAGTCGGCAACAGTTTCAAAATCCTTCTCCTTTAGTCCTCTGGTAGTCATTGCAGGTGTTCCAATCCTGATGCCACCAGGGACTTGCGCACTTTTGTCACCTTCAGAATCCACATCGGGAGAGATTAATAGGAGAAAGTAGAAACAAAGGTGGGCACTCCACAAGATTTTGAGTATGATGTTCTAACCTGGAACTGAGTTCTTATTGAGAGTGATGAAACTGATGTCCAAGATCTTCTCAACCCGGGCACCATCAATGCCCTGCCATAGGGTATGTTGTGAAGAACTAGAAATTTAGTGGCAATTTGCACCAAGTTTGTGATAACAGAGTTTCTAACTTTCAGATCACAATACTAGTAAAAGACAAGTAGGATAAGTTGACTAAATAATTTGGGCATCCAAACTGAAATTAAAGTTACATGGAGTAGACCCCATCAATAGCAGGCGATGCAGGGTAGCAAGGAGAAAAAGGACATAAATCTTAGATTTTATCAAACCATCAACTTCTAAAAAAGATAAAGAAAACACCACGGCGTCAAACTAATTCAGAGCTACAATAAGAAAGGTCGAATTGGCCATTTAGCTATAGGATCATCAAGTCATGAATTTCTTAAGAAATCATCAAAATTATCATTGAAGCAACAAATTAATGCCTGACACATCAACATATTTCATCTGGGCAAGAAAAGAGAAAGGATAATCGCAAAATGATGGTATATCATTTCCCTAATCGCTCACCTTCTTAGATATGAGGAAAAAAACATTGTCTAGCTGGAGGATTACTGAGCTGGTCATACTATGTGGAGACCAGCCAAAGTCACAGCCATATAACACTCTAGAATTAACAATGAATAATATTTCGTCCATTGTTATCCTAAGTGAATAACATTTCCTCTTTAATTGATTTTTCACTTCTATTCATTTATCATGTCCTTTTTTTATCACTTTGCATAGTATGCCATTTTTTCACATTGCCACACCTTTTTGTGAACTTTGTTTCCCTTTTTCTTCTTACTACTGAGTCAATGATAACTAAGAACAAGGCAGAAATATACAACTACAAAGCATTTCAATAATATAAAGAAATGTGTGAAGAGAGAATAATGGCAGACTCAAGAAATATAAGCTTGCTCAGACAATTTAAATGGTGAGATAAGAGACTAAAACAGTTAAAAATCCCACTGTGGGAATGAATCATTAGTATGAAAAATCTATTAAACATTTGGCAATGGACCACGTGGTAGTTCAAGATAGACTATCTCAAACAAATTCAAGGCATGAAAGAGCAGAGTGCCAGAAAACAGTAAATGACAGCAATGAATTTGATCCATAGCAATTGGGCAAGGACTAAGTTATGCAGCTGAGTGTTAGAATGCATTAGTTGGAACATGGGAGCCAAAATTTCATGTAAGGTAGTGAATAAGACGGATAAACAAAATGCTATTATAAGTTGCACCAAATAAAAGTTTGTGTTTCTACATGTAGGTGGATCCAGAACCAAATGGTCCATTACTTTAGAAGAAATCTGTACCAAAATAGCCAATTTGGATGACATCTTGTTATGGCAAACAAATTTGATAAGAAAACAACATGATGAAAAATGCAGAGCAATCATGAATAGACCTGTGGTCTCAAATCCAACAGAACAAGGTGATTATCAGTTCCCCCAGAAACAAGCTTGTAACCTAATTCAGTCAGCCTTGATGCAAGAGCTTTGCAATTAGATACAACCTATAAAAAACATCAAAGTAAATGACATTATAATAATATGGAATACTTTAAGTAATTTAAACAAGTTTTAAGCAAGCAGAAAGGGCAACAATTGCAAGATCAAGAACTGACTAGATTATACTAAGTAAATATTAGGTACCTGAACTTGATAAGCCTTGAATTCAGGTGATTGGGCATGTTTTAAACATGCAGCAAGAGCAGCAATTGTATGATTATGCGGACCACCCTGAAGAAACTTTACTGGTTAGATTCTAGTAGCTGCAACATCCTACTAGAAATCATACCTAGAGCATGCTAAAAATTCAGTTGGAGAATATTCTACATTACAACCAGCAAGGATAGATTTATGTACTACATGCTACATACCTGCAAGCCTGGGAAGACAGCATTATTGATAGAGGATTCTAAATCGACATTCAAAACAGGCTCCTTCTTGTAAAAGATCATGCCACCACGAGGCCCTCGTAAAGACTGAAGTGATAAAGATGCAGAGAATTAAGACTTTTAAAAAAAAATCTGAAAAAAAAGGCCAACAAAACTTTTGTTGTTCATTTCATGAACACCTTGTGTGTGGTTGTTGTAACAATATCACAGTACTCAAAGGGATCAGCAACTACTTGAGCAGCAACAAGCCCACTTATATGGGCCATGTCCATCATAAGAAATGCACCAACAGCATCTGCTATCTGAATGTTTAATCAAGATCGAATAGCGATCATGTATTTCATAATTTTTTTCAATGTTGTCCTCTGGAAGCATTGTAAATAATAGGATGATATCATCACCTTCCTCATACGAGGATAATCAAAATCTCTAGGATATGCACTTGCTCCAGTGATAATGATCTTAGGTCGGAAGAGAACAGCTGTTTTTTCAAGCATATCATAATCTATGTAGCCTGTTAGAGAAACCATGAAGCAAAAAGTTTTAGTGCACATATGTCTTAAGTTTTAACTTCACACGAGAGACAGAGATCTATACACAAAACCTGTTGATTCATCAAGGCGGTAAGGCATAGATTCAAAAAATATAGAAGTGCCTGAAACTCTTTTTTTAGGTGTCATGAAACCATGAGACAGATGGCCTCCATGAGGTAGGTCAAGCCCCTATTTCATGAACATTACAGATAAAAAAAGTCACTGCAAATAGATTAATCAATATAATGCTTAAACTACTTAATGACAAGTAGCTACCATTATTCGGTCATGAGGACTAAGAAGAGCAGTGTAAACTTCAAAATTAGCAGGAGATCCAGAGAGTGGTTGCACATTTACGCCCCACTTATTTTCATCTAGGTGGAATGCTTGCAGTGCTCTCTGTTGACAGAGCATCTCAACCTGGTCAATATACTCATTTCCTCCATAGTATCTGAATCAGATAAATTTTATAGCTAGCTCAAAAACATAATGTGATATTCTAGATCAATTATTTTACTGATAGAGATTACCTTTTACCAGGCAATCCTTCTGAGTACTTATTTGTTAGACAAGAACCAGATGCTTCCATCACAGCCCGAGAAGTAAAGTTTTCAGAAGCTATAAGCTCTAAACAGTTAAATTGGCGCTGCTTCTCCTTCTGAATAAGAGCATGCAGTTCAGGATCTGCTTCCTTCAGTGGGTAATCCTTCAAATTATTTGTTTTTCCTGAGAATAAGACATGCCAATTTATGGAAAAGTTAGCTAAACTCATAGCTTGAGCTTGAAAAGCTAATTCAAATGGTATATTTTCTTCCTTGAACAATATGAATGTAGACAAACCTCCAATATTGGAATCAGTTACAGACACAGATTGGGATGGTCTTCCAGCCACTAAGCTTCCCCGTGCACTAAAAGCATTGTAAGGTCTCCTATTGTTGAGCGTAATATGATTTGGCAACATATCTGTCCTATGAGTCTTGGGATCTGATCCATAACACTTCATCTTAAGGGTCTGATGAAATGAACCAGATACAGCTCCTCCGTAAGCAGACATCTTCGGTATTAACTGCACAATTTAATAATTCTCTTGAAAAAACAATAGACTGATGTTTGTCAAAATTAACCCACGACACCAGATAAAATCAAAGTTCTATATTTTCTCTAAATTTTTCTTTACTACTCGCTTTGCATTAGGAAGAAGAATAAATCGTTTACTTATCATGTGAAAAGGTTACCAAAACATTATATGAGAAAAAAGAATATGTTTATTAGCAGAAACTAATAGCACCACTGGTAATCACAGTTCCATACTTCCACTAAATTTTTTTTCTTTACCTGTTTCACACGAATAATTAAAATGCATTATTCAAGTATCATTCGGCTAATTAAACTTGTATAAAGTAAAATTTGAGGTACAACCATTATTTCGAAACTTCTTTCCGAGAATCTAATTCGATTCATTCCCCATCGAACTAAGAAAAACATTCACGGGATACTAAAAGGAACAAACACAAAAAAAACAGCTCGCTCAAAATACATGTTTTGTCAACACGCATAACAAAAGTTGAAATATATTAAGCTGCCAGAAAAGATCCTATTCCGCTATGGCAGATCCTGCACTGGAGCCAACTGAAAGCTAAAGATTGCAGAAGAACTCGAAAAAACCGATCATGATCAGAGTGAGAATTAAGCCGTAGAGACAGGGAGAGAAAACCCACCTAGAAAACTCGCTTCTGTATGCCTTTTGCCTCTTCTTCCACCTTTTAGTAGAAAAACAATTGGCCTTCGATCGCTCTTCCTGTTCTAAAAAACCCTAACGGCGGATAGCGAAGAAGATAAAAATCCCGCCTTTCTGAGTGGGAAATAGACAAACGACGAGGTGCAACGGAATGTGGGCGAGCTTTAACGGACGACTAAACGGTGACCGGTAGTAGGCGGTTGATTGTGGCAATTTTTGGGAAAGCCAATCTATACTTTAAAATCAAATGTATTTATTTCATGGTATCTAATTATACTGGAACCGCCTCTTACCAAACTATTTCTATTTTTGCAATGAATGCCATAAAATAAATAATATCAGATTTTTTTATACGAGAGAAATAAAATAAAAAATATTAATAGAGTTAAATTCTTTCCCCCAGATAGATTTTCCTCCCAAATATACAAAGGCTGGTTCCTCTTTTTGCAATTTGTTACAATTATTCAAATTGTGGATATCCGTAGAGATTATTCAAATTTGTCACAATTATTAATTCTGCATTAAATGGCCAACAATTTATTATGGATGTTCTCAGGATAAAGCAGCACAAAACTTGGGCCGGCCCATTTCATAGCCCAATAAAGAAACTGATATCAAGGAGGCCGGCGGAACAACACACCGCTCGTCTGCCAGTTCTGCCACGTGAAGCTACGCCTCTAATTCGAGCTCGCTGGGGCCTGTATGAACGTTCTCTCCTCGCTTCATCTGAATCCCAAGTCTTTGACAATGCTAGTTCTTTCCTCTCGTTCTCGTGCAAGTGAAGTCTGATCGTGGCTCAGATCGGTTGCAAAAAGCTTTGCAGGTATCTCTTTGAGGAACAAGTAGGCTGTCTTTGTATTTAAACCTTTTGACCCAAGAGAAACTTTCAGATGAGTTGAAGGAACATTCTTCGTCCTACGGGGAAGTGGTTGATCGCCATATATTGAAAGATCCCTCCCACTACTGGACGGTCGCGAGGTTTTGCTTTTGTCACCTTTAAAGATGAGGAAGCAGTTGACAGAGTTCTCTCTGATGGTCGAGTGCATCATCTTGCTGGAAAACAGGTGAATTGTTTTTGCAATCCATTGGCCTCTAGTTTTATTGTTTTTCTTCACAGATTTGTTGCCTTTCTCTTTATAGTGATAAAATTAGATAAATTTTTTAAAGTGAAATTAAAATAAAATCCTAGAAATTTGTTTATACTAAATGCTACTTCGTATAGTGTAAATCTTGTTCATTCTGTGTTGATCTCTGAACTCACTGTTAACTGTCAGACTGGTATCCTGTCCTTGGTTGCCAGATTGTTGTGAATGCATTTTGTGACGGTAGAGTTAATTAATTGTTCTTTGTCTTCGATTACTGAACTTTTATTTTATGTAGATTTTGGTGGTGTCTTACTGAATATACTGTTGTGATCTTTGTTTCCCTTGAGATATGATAGTTTTTGCTTGCCATTATTACAAATCTCGAATGCCAAAAACTTAGATACATGTAATTTAATGATGTGAAAATTATATACTAAAAAGGTTGAATCTACTCAATTACATGATCCACTTAATAATTAAATAAAAATACATATTAGGATCATGGTAACATCTGTAAAGTAGTAGATGGAGTTGCTAAATTGTCAATTTGTCTTTTTTTTCCTATCCCATGTAAAATCTTATTATTAGTTCAATCATGGCACGCAATGGTGGGTTAAGAACACCCAAACTCCTAAATTTGTCATGTAGATTCTAAAGTTTCAAATTAATCAACTTAATTCCAATGATCTAACAATGCATTTGATTACAAAACTATTACACTCCTTGTAAATTTACAGAAACAATAATGTGTATTTGATTATAAAAACGAATTTAAAATGCTAATTTATATATATTTTTTGACTATCTCTGACATTATCCCAAGAATTGAACCGAGCTATCGTAACCACACAGACAATATATTTCGAGTAAACGTATAAATGAATAATCGTCCCATCAATTGTTTTCATATCTTATTCTTCAAGTATCATTTCATCGTTCCATTCTAATACTCTTATGAATCAAGTACACAAACTGTTTTTTTTAAAATTATTTTAAAGGGAAGCAGAATGGTCCAGAAAAGACACGTACGCCGTCAAATCAAACACATACACGAACCTGCCCTCCGAGTTTGACTTCTTCCTCAGCATATATATTTTTTGTTTTTCCACCGAAGACTTTGAACGCCAACTTTTCTCATCCTGAGACTTGTCTGGCTGCGCACACCGCAACTTGTCTCCCTACTTTTCAGCACGATCCCCCCCTTCTCTTCGTATATCAGTCCCAGACGCATCCCAGAATTAGCGGTTCTCACCCATTTTCATCACGCCAACAAAATCTTCAACCTCGATCCTCATCCTGCTTCACAGCTCCCTCCCTTTTCATGGCTGGTTGACACATCTCTCAGCCCGAGTTCACAAACTGAGCCAACATGGACTGTGTTTTCCTCCTCGGCTCCGATGATCGGCGACGGTTTCTACAATTGGCCGGTCGGGTTCTTGGATGCTCTTATATCTGCACTTGGTGTCCTGCAGCTAAGTATGTGCGTGATCACGATGTCTTGAATATTAATTCCTGCTTGTATGAAATTGAATCTAATGTATTCGGAATTCTTCTGCTTAGTTGCAGCCAACTGATCTCCACGGAGGGATGGCATCCCGAGGAAGACAATAACACTCCAGGCTCTTCGTCCGGAATCATGTCCTTGAGGCTCTTCGCTGCCTACCGGCGATCCATCTGCAGCATTCTGAGAGGGTAAGTTCTGTGTACTTGCAAGAGACCAATAGTTTATAGTGATATGTGTTATGCTTTGTGCTCGCAGTTGTATTCCTGGGCTCACCTTCAGCTCTGGACTTAATTATCTGGAGATAAAGGATGCAGATGTAATGAGTTTAGCTGCATTGAATGAACAACGACAATTCTATCAGGTACGTGTACTGTTCTTTTAAGGACTAAAAATGAGCTTTTGTATGTAAACATGAATTGGGAGTACTAATTAATGTTGAATTCCATTTGATTATTTCAGAAAGCGGGGATAAAGGTCTGTAATTTAAACCATTCTCGTTGTGTACTTTTAATTCTCGATTGTAATTTAACTAAAGCGGCGCATTGCTTTCTTGCTCACAGACAATACTGTTTTGGGGATCAGGAAGAGGAGAAGTCGAATTAGGAATGGCAACTCCACCAAATGTATGAGTTGATGGTAGAAACTTGTTTAAAAATCATGAATTACTTTGGTCTGATTTGTTTAAGTTTGGCAGACGAACATGGAAATGAGCGTTCGTCAAGTGTTCAGCAAACACTTCATTCAGCAGTTCCAGTTAAGAGAAGGGAGCTTGATTCGACTAACGCCAAACCCTGATACATCTCATCTCTCTTCATCACCCTCTTCGCTTCGATCTCGATCTCTGTCTATCGGAAGCCCTGAGAGTCTATTATTCCAAGCTCCGACTTCTAGATATCGTGACGATGAAGCAGCGACAAGAGCGATGATTTCCGTTATCTCTAAGGCCTCGTCTTCTTCCCCTCCTCCAAGATTGCTATACCATCAACTATTACAGCAGCAGCAGCAGCAGCAACGACATCAAGGCTATAGATCTACAGGATTCAAGGTTTACGATCGAAATCTAGCTCAGGAATTGGAGAAATCGGTGTCGAACAAGTTGGGAGGAGGACAGAGAATGATCAAGGCGGGGATTGAGATTTTGAGAAGAGTGAGCGCGATGAGGATGGAGGCCCAAGTGCAGGAACAGTACCGACCGACCAGCAATCAATTGCACCACATGATTTCTGAACGCAAGCGCAGGGAGAAGCTCAATGAGTACTTTCATGCTCTAAGATTACTGCTTCCACCAGGATCCAAGGTATTAATTACAAGTAATTTAAATTATAAATTAATTGTTTATATTTTTTTTAACATTATCTTGTTACTCACAGAAGGACAAGGCATCAGTGCTTGCAAACACCAAGAACTACTTGACTTCCCTGAAAGCTCAAATAAAAGAGCTGGAGGAGAGGAACCAGATGTTGGAACCGATGCGACAGCTCGAGGAGGGAATTGGCGAGTCAAAAGAGATCGTTGAAGTTCGGATAATCCGATCCGCTGAATCCCCATCAGAAGGCTCACAGTTTATCAACTTCAAGCTGGTTATCATTGTAAGGGAGCAATGCGAGATGATGAATTTGGTTGTTCGCGTTCTCGAATGCTTGAAGGAGAGAGGCATTACAAAGTTGGTGGCAATGGAGGCAAGCACACCATCTCAAACTGGTGCGATTTTTAGAAGAGTCAACGTTGGACTACAAGTGAAGGTATGAATCTTAACAAGATTTAATCAAAATTCACAACGAAAAGAGAAATATATATATATAATAACTGAAATTTCAAACGAATGCATCAGAAAGTTTTATTCTTCCAACTATGACGTTAACGTAGAACAGCTTATAACAAGAGTCTTACCTTGGACTTCATCAAATTGTCTGATCATTAATTACAAGAGTTTTCACCTGCATATCTTTTCCTTAGTGATTTAATTTAAGACAGCATGCATGCATGAACTGATAAAATTCTTGAACTACGTACTTCGCCTTTGAATGAAATAAAACTCAATAATATGAAAGGAGGAGGCCGATCGATGGGCTTGCTGGAAGTTTCCTTCAATTAAATC
Organism: Curcuma longa; assembly: GCF_044706935.1. Classification (NCBI taxonomy): domain Eukaryota; kingdom Viridiplantae; phylum Streptophyta; class Magnoliopsida; order Zingiberales; family Zingiberaceae; genus Curcuma; species Curcuma longa. The sequence continues at coordinate 3,041,685 of NC_133863.1, read as the reverse complement.
TGTAAATAATGAACGCATGCTGACTCCAAAAGTATGTGGCTCCAACAGGCAAGTGATTGGGACGAGGAGAGCTTCACCGAAACTGCGAAAAGAGCCGTCAATGCTGTGCTGCAAGTTGACGACAACAAAGGCGACGACTAGCTCCCTTAACATTCTTTGATTTCACTGATTGCCCGCCGATGTTGACCGTAAATTAACAATTCTTTTTCCTAAATTTTGTATTTCTTTTTTTTTGACCAAGAAACTAGATAATCTAGATTTCATCACGACGCCAAGAATAGTATAACATTTGTTTTTTATATTAATTTATCGAGGCGAATCTACTGGTTTCTTCGTGACTTCTTGGTGTACAATGTGTTATTTTCTCTGTCTGCGCTTCCTCTTTCCTTCCCGTGTCAATATCATGGCCCCATGTCCGTTTTTAAAGTGCATAACAAAGATCGAGACGTGGCAAACAAATGTGCTGATCCGGCTGTGGAACTGAAAATTACAGCAACAGCTTTTGGACTGTCTATTGACGATTGCTTTTGTCGGTTTAAGTCATTGTCTTCTTTTTTGCTGAGGAAGTTTCATATCAACAGCAAAAGAAATACATATATTTCTCCTTTTTTATATAAAAGATAAGAATAACCTCATGATTCTGGAGACGAAGTGATAAGACACAATCTCATCCACATGGATTTTCAATGCTGGCGTAGAATTCTAGGCAAAAAGATTATTGAACTGGAAAACCACTACTTCAAAGTTCATCAGTTTCATGGACTCAATCTGATCTTACGGAAGTTTTTCATTCGACCATCAAAGTAAATCGGGAAACGCATACGACGGCCAATCCAATGTCCAACATCCTTTGATTGCGTTCCCCATTTGGAATAAAATTCTTACAAATACATCGTAGTCGTAGTTGGGGATCGAACCGCGGTCCTTCAGTTACAATCCAGATGTCCTACCGTTGCACCATTGCCCCGGGGTCATCAAACATTACTTTCAAGCTACTTGAATAGGTTGATGTAATTAAGAGCTTGCTAATGAAGTAATTTTTAAAGAATTAGAAAATTTTGTTAATAAGTCTATGAGCATATGTCTATTGAAAAATAGAATTGGAAAAGCAATATTGATTAATGTAATAAAGAATGCAATTTTCTCTTTAAAAAAAAAACATCTTTTCATCTGGTATTGTATGCATGATGTGATTTGTTAATTACATTAATTATATGTGGTGGACACTTTAATGAATTTGTTGATATTTTTAAAAAAAGTTAATTATATAAGGTAGAGATGAGGTCAAAGTGAAGACAACGCCTTAAAAAAGGGTTCGTTTCATTTTATTCCTAACTCCGCTCCTCCCTAATTTCATGGAGGCTTCTCATTAATTTTTATTTTCCTTAATAAAAAAGTTAATTATTTTATATGTTCGTGAGTGCACCTACCTGATTAGTATATTCAGGTGTGATTATTATTAATAAATTAGTAAAGAGTAGCATATTCAGTTGTAAATGCTCTAAACATTGACTGTATTTTACATGTATAAAATAGTTAAAATTAATTTAACGCTGTAGGCATAAAATTTAATTTAAAAAAATTAAAAGACTCGAAAATATCAAAATGTCCGAAAAATTCTGGATCGAGCATGAAAATTTTATCTTGGGGATTCTCTTTTTTTAAAAACAAATAAATCACATAAAATTTCAGAATTTTGAAATTAGTAGCTAGTATAATATACTATCTCTCAATAGAATCAATCGCCTCTTGCTTTAGCCTCTGTTCAGATGAGGTGAGCAGAAGGTTCATTATTTAAAGGGGAAGAAAATTCATTATTTAAAGGAGAAGAAGGAAAAAGAGGAAAAATAAGGTATTTATGTTCTCTTTATTTAACATGGAGGGAAAATTTATTAACTTAATATGTGTTAAACTGTTTAGAGGATTGATTTAAATATATAAAATTATAAAAATATTTTCCCACATTGATTTACTTTTTTATAATATTAATATTTATTTTATAAATATAAATTAGATACTTTTAAACAAAAAATAATTCTTTTATATTATCCCTGCGTGTGGGTGCCCCTTGGTGCCTCACCAACTAGCTCTCACTGATTTCTCATCGATACTAAATAAAGAACAAAAATTTACATAGCCACAAGCATATACATTGCGAAAAGGGAAGAAGTGGAAAGGTCGTGCGTGCTAACGGGAGAAATTGAGAAAGTTAGGTTAAACAAATTTAATACCTTTGATGAATTTATTTGATATATTTATTAATTAATATATTAAAACAGAGATAAAATTAAAATAAAAAATATTTAAGCTTTTCTTCCTCTTCCTAACACTTCGAATTGGGTGTAAAAAAATCTTTTTTTTCATGGTTAAGAAAGGTTAAAGCTCACCTTTTCCTCAATCCTTTTCAAACAAAGTTCAAAGTCCCTTTTCTTCTTATTTATCCTTCTCTCCCCTTCACTCACCTCGTCCCAAACAGAGCAGTAGAATTGCCCTAATATTACCTTAATGCTTCCTCAATTGGTTCATATAACTTTTATTTTTACAGACCTCCAAATCACCAACACATATCGATTTGTCATGCTAAATCATCATCATTAATACTCAACTTTGTCGAGTCACTTGCTCTCCAAACTTCATATTACTCTTGCAAGTCCATGCACACTCCAACATAAATATTAAATCATAGACAAGTGCAGTAGCCTATTATTACATAATTCGATTTCATTAACTTGCGATAAGTAGTCAATCGATAAACTTAACTTTAACAGGAGCTTTTCTATTCAACTCTTACCTCAATTGGGCTGCAAAGCCCAATAAGGAATGAGAGAACAGGCCTAGGGATAACTTCTAATGGGCTGGTCTGGGCTGTGATCAAGGAAGCCTGTTTATGAATATCAACATGAAATCGAGGAGAGTGACAGTGGGAGCTCGAGCCCTGATAATATAAAGTAGTAAACTTTCTTATAGAGCAAAAAGTGAAATTTATCATCTCAACAATCTTATACAATCAGTTCTATAATTATCTATAAAAAATAAATTAAAAAATTATAATTAATTATAATAAAAAAATATTATCTTGACTTCATCAAAATTTAATTATTATCTACTTTCACAATTCTATTTTATAGTTATAGTAACTCATGCTTAATTATAAGTCAACCTTTCTATTTAGATAATGATATTTAATGCCACACAAGTGGCGCAACTCTGGAAGCAACCAAGTGGACACAATGATTAGGTGAATTGAATGGGTACCTGTAACGTAGACTTAATAAATGGTGTGTTACACGAAAGGATGAAAAAGACAAAACCAAACTGTTTATTTGAACGTCTTTTTTTTTTCCGTTGTTTTCTGTCCAATGAAAACAAAACAACTGGATAGAAATCATTTCCTTTTAACTTCTGTCCAAATCTAAACATACTATTTACTTCTTCAAGGTTTTCGTTTTCAAATCCCGCCAAGATAATATAATCTATTCAGAATAAATAATTTTATTTAATTAATCAGTTTTAAATTATTCTAAATAATCAAGTTTAGGGAAATTAACTGTCTGTGAATTACAAATTAGAAATGTTATCTCGACACTATTCATTGCTATTATCTCTTTTTCTTTTTTACAGGAAATCAATTGAAGGGTTGAGAGTTCAAAAATATCAATGAAAGTACAGAACAGATAACTTAGTTGATACGAGCTTTTAAATAAATCTAATATTATGCAAACATAAGTACTTGATAAACATCTTATTTAAAAGTAATAGTACTAAACTACATTTATAGGAGAGGCAAATGACTGTATCTGTACATCTGCTCTGCCTCACTCATTTCGCTTTTATCATTTTGCATTTGTCGTTATAAGAACTGAAGGTCTCTTCTCTCTCCTTCTCCCTTTGGAAGAAAAAAACACACAGTGAGGAAGACAAGAGAACGAATGGCATTATAAAGGAGCCACCTTTGGATCTTTGCCATGGGTTCTGATCTTTTTTCAATATCTACTCCTCCCTCTCCTGCACAACCCACAGGAGTTGAATACCCGATCACCGCCGCTCTTCTCTCCGCCGTCGCCTCCGATTCCGCTTCGGATCTCCGCCGATCTCGCACCACCTACCTCGTCCCTGCCTTCGTGGTCGTCACCTGCGCCTCCGTGGCTGTCGTGGCCGCTTTCCCGTTCTTATTCTTTTCCTCGTCCTCGCTCGCTGCTGTAGGCCAAGATTCCACCTCTGATCTGTCGCTTGCGGCGCGGCCACTCGCCAAGCTCTCCCGCCCCGTCGTTCTGCTCATCTCCTCCGACGGGTTCCGCTACGGTTACCAGTTCAAGACCGCCGCGCCCAACATCCGCCGCCTGATCGCCAATGGCACCGAGGCGGCGCCTGGGCTCATATCGGTCTTTCCTACCCTCACCTTCCCAAACCATTACTCCATCGTCACGGGCCTCTACCCGCCCTACCATGGCATCATCAACAATCACTTCATCGACCCGACCTCTGGAGCCTCCTTCACGATGAAGAGCAACGAGCCGGAGTGGTGGCTTGGGGAGCCGCTCTGGGAGACTGTCGTTGACAACGGGTTCCAAGCCGCCACCTTCTTCTGGCCCGGATCCGAAGTCAAAAAGGGGCGTTGGGATTGCCCTCCCAGGTTCTGCAGGCATTACGACCGCTCGGTGCCATTCGAGCATCGCGTGGACACCATCTTGAGCTACTTTGATCTCCCAAGCTATGAGATACCCGTGTTCATGACCCTCTACTTCGAGGACCCAGATAAGCAAGGGCACAAGGTCGGTGCAGACGATCCAGAGATCACCGCCGCAGTAACTCGAATCGACGACATGATCGGGAGATTGATCGCCGGCCTGGAGAAAAGGGGGATCTTTGAGGACGTGACTGTAATCTTGTTAGGCGATCATGGAATGGTTGGAACTTGTGATAAAAAACTGATCTTTCTTGATGCTCTATCTCCGTGGATCAAAATTCCCCAAGACTGGGTCGAGTCCACTAGTCCTCTGTTCGCAATTCGCCCGCCTGCCGGCGTCGTGCCGTCGGAAGTGGTGGCGAAGATGAACGAGGCACTGAGTTCAGGAAAGGTGGAACATGGACATTATTTAAAGATGTACCTGAAAGAGGATCTTCCAGAGAGGCTCCATTACTCGGCCAGCTGCAGGATTCCGCCCATCATTGGATTGCTTGCAGAAGGCTACAAGGTGGAACTGAAGAAGACGGAAGACTGCGAGTGCGGTGGCGCTCATGGCTACGACAACGCATTTTTTTCGATGAGGTCAATTTTTATTGCGCACGGTCCTCACTTTGCAAGGGGAAGGAAGATTCCATCTTTTGAGAATATACAGATTTACAATGTGATCGCTTCCATTCTGAAGCTGAAGGGTGCTCCCAACAACGGATCGGAATCGTTTCCAAGCACTATTCTTCTCGCAAATGCTTGAATGTCGATTAATGCACTGAAAATATGCAATGAGCTTCCATAAGCAGCAACATCATCACTCACTGACCTTACCAAGAGTGGGAACGTTAAAAGGGATATAGTGCTAAACGATCTCGTCGTTTTCAATTCTTTTGCTCGATGCATTAGTAAGTTATGTTACTGTTTCTGGTTTGGCATTGGGGTTCAGTCCCCATTGTCAAAATTTCCAACACAAACATGAACGATCCTTATCATGGAAACCATCTTACTCGCATTTATGTTCTCACCTAGTCATCACAACCACCAGTTTCAAGTAAGGCCAGATAACTGAGAATTTGTGCCCTTCGTCAGATATCAGCGTGGCATCATCTCCAGCTTCATTGTTTTGAATAAGATCTGTCGGAAATCTTGCATATATGCACTTAAAAGAGTAATTTGCCCCGGCTCTTCCATTTCGGTAACAATCGTGTAAAGATCCAGGAATTTCATAGCTCACATTATCGAACAAATAATCCTCTGCACCTGATTATATTATTTCCAAGGCGAAGTCGTCACTTGCTACCTACTAAAAATCAAAAGAATGTCTACTATTTTTATAATCATCCTATCATCGATAATATCAATTATACCCTTTTATCTGAATTTATCAAGCAGTGAACAATCTAATTATATTAAAACTATTTACTTTTACTAAATTAGAATATTTAAAAAATGAGTGTTCCTTTCAATAACGTTCATTAAAAAAAAGTCTAGTTGTTACTTGTGCCTCTAATGAGACTATCAATTGCTGTGATATCGATCATGACTCATCTAATTCAGCAATTAGATAGTATTAGCTTGATCGAACGGACTATAAACTTATTGTTTTTTGTTTCAAATTGCTTGGTTGGAATTTTACAAGTCGAGAACTCGATCTCACGTGGCAAGCACCGTCCATATTCATATATGAAAGCCACCGTCTTGGATTCAGTTCTCGAGTCAAACCTATTCATCAATGTTCTAAATAATATATGTCGAAGCTGGTGACAGCTTATCAACTCCGGCTTAGGTCAACGTGGACATGTTGGTCAACATTCCTTCGACTCCAAGCTTTTGCTCAGAACAACGATCAGTCTCATATAAGTCCATATTTGAGATCCTTGAGATGATCAAGAGGCGAAATTAAGAAAAGGAACCATGGGTTTTATCCGCTGGAGTGAGATCAAAGATGCTATTTTGAAGCTCGCTCTCCTCAAAACCTGCTTCGAAAATTCCCTTCTCAAGCGCCGCTGGAGCTTCGGATCCGGCAACGAATCCAACCAAGATATGCCTCCGCCAGAAGCTGCACGTGGAAAGAGAACGGTAGCAGAGCTGGCGATTCCGGCGGCGCTCTGCTTCGCGCTATACGGCAGCATCCCGCCTGACGTCCAGCATGACCATCGCACCTTCCTCCTGTACGACCCCCTCGTCGCCTGCATTTGCGTCGCCGTCTTCATCAGCCTCTCCGCCGTCATCTACGCCCTCGCCAATCCCGACGGCGACGCTGCCGTCGAGGCCACCAAGCACAAGGCCATGGCTTTTTCCGTCGGGGTCCTGCTCGTGGCTTTCGTGCTCCGGATCCTGCTTCTCTTGTCGGCGGCCTCGATGGAATTGGTCAGTCTCCTGTTTCTCTGCTTCGCAGCGGTGGCAGTGGCGGCGCTCTGTTTCTTGCCACTGAAGGTGGGAGAAAGCAGCACTCCGGTGGCTGGAGAACCGGCGCCGGATTACCCTGACGCGGTGGAGAACCAAGTTTGACTGTGACTTAGAAATTCCATTGTGTTCAGCCGATCCGATCACCAAATCTAAGAACCTTCCTGTTTTGGTTTCTTAGATTTCTGATGCCTTGCAGGGTCCATTCTGTGCGTGCCTGAGATCACGAAAGGTGAGGAGATCTAAGAGCTCTCTCTTTGAAATTTCCTAGATTTCCAGCCCTATCCGTCCAAGGGCTTTTGGTTCTTCTTACTGTTTGCTTTCTTCAATGCACTGGGTGATCATGCTGACTGAGTTTTAATCAAACCTTATCAGTCTGGATAAAAAGTGATGAGTGAGTTATGAGAGTAGAATTACAGAAAAAATATATAAAAAATATTAATTTCGTAACTACAAATAAATATAATTTAGTTGTCAAAGGAATAAAATAATAATGTGATTAATGTGACATCATGCTATATCGAAGAGCTTCCGTCAGCGGCCGGAGCTCCATCGTTGGTGGGCCCACGCACCGCTGGTGCTGGCTTATTGGCTTGTCGGTCAAAGTGTCTTGTTGTCTGTCGATTGGCGCATAGTCGGTCGACTAGAGTTTCATAGTCGGTCAATGACATGTATTTGATTAAAAGATCTAAAACAGTTACAAAGGTTAAGATATAACTTCGTGGACTTTAAATTAACTAAAGAATCAATTTCGAAGTATAATGCCATAGGATATGGATTAAAATAGAATAGATCGAATTGAATTTGTTAAAATTAAATTAATTAATTTTTAATCAATCAAATTGATTTTTATAATTAAAAATGAATAAACTAAATCAGGAAAATTTAATTATTTTAATAGGTAATCAATTTTTTTATTAATTAAAAGTATATTAAAATTGTTAATTAGTTTGATAAAAAAATTATTAATATTTAATTATTTAATAATAAAGTTTAACCGATTTTAAAATTCATAACCAAAATTAAACTTTTTTAAATAAAATAATTGATATTTAAAAAAATAAAACTTTTGAATAGAATAAACTGAACTTTAGAATTAATTTGGTTCAGTCGGTTATTTCGATTGAACCGAAATTATACTCACCCTGTGGACAATGGATTAGAAAAAAATTATTTAATTCATTTTGGTGACACATTATATATTTCCATTTTAATTTTTTTAAAGTATGATGTATCAATTTTTATTAAAATACTATTTTATTACTTTTAAGTCATTTAGTTATTTTTAATTAAAATTACTGTATGAATATTTTAAAGTATTTGATCACTTTAAATGTATTGATACACTTATGCTAGCTTCCATATAAGTTTATACCTATTATGCAGGATCATGTGATATTACATAAATCTCGACCACACAACGAAGCTTAACAACGCTAATGATGCTTTTTAAAAAAAATTCTTATATCCTATATTATTTTAATCTTAAAAGTTTTAACCATTTAAAAAAAAATTCTTATATCCTATATTTTCATTCAAAAGACAATTATTTATTGTAAAAAATTTAAAATAACATCTTGACATATTTATTTTAAAAATAATTTTATTTTAACATATTATAGTAGCTATGTTTTTATGGTAATAAAAATATTTTTATTTTAAAACAACATTCTAATATTTAAGATAGTTTTTAATAAATATGATGGATTAAAATAGACATATAAAATATAAATAGGATAATTAAAATGGGGGAAAAGTATAGTAAATTTTTATATCAGAAAGTACCATTGAAATTTAAAGAAAAATTAAATAATACGATCTTGATGTGTTATATTATATGAAATTAGATATTAGATGAAGATGAAAATTATAAAGATAAAAATATTACATTTGATATGTAAATATATAAAAATGAATATAATAAAAAAATATTAATGAGAAAATAGTGATGGTACTTTTTAAGAGAATTTAAAAAGATGTATTTAAGAAAATAATAAAATATATTAAATGATCAATAAAATATTCTAATTAAATAATATAGAAGTATGACAATTATATATATTTAATAAGGAAGAAGCAAGTAAAATAGCTCCTAGGGCATCGCTCGTGGGTTTGATTTTACAATGGCGGATTTTAATTATTTTTTGGAAGAAAAGAAAATAAAAATAAATTTGATTAATAATTATAAAATAAAATTTACTTAAATTATATATATATATATATATATATAAATAGTTGTTTTGACTTTTTAAATATTGTTTTGATAAATAATAATAATAAACATGGGCTCGGTCAGTCGCTGACGACCTTGCCCATACGCCTCTAGCATCACGTCCTTTATATTGATTAATGAAAATGAAGAAATTTAGATAATTTCGGAAACAAAGAGTTTGCCCGGTCCGCATCAAGTCGTACGCTGCTTTCTTTTTTTATCGTTGATAATTTTGACTACTACTCGGAATGAAACTTCCGCGCAACTTCTGCGAAACTTCCGCGAAGCTTCCTGCACGCATTTTTCTTCGCGTTCACGTAATGATAATCACAATCGGGGACCACATCGATATGAATTATTGAAGTTGACGTCTGCGTCGACTGACTTTTTGAAAGACTTGGGCAAAATTTAAAAAGAGAGCGTGACAGAGAGCGAAAGAGAGAGAGAGAGAGAGAGAAAAAAAAGTGCATATTAAGGGAAAACAATAAGAGACGGGACGGATTTATCGCATCTATCTTCACCAAAAGTAAATAAAATAAAATATATTAAAAAATAACTTGATGAAATTTAATTTTAGAACAAATATAAAATGGGCCCTATATAAAACAATTTAAATTCTGCGATCGTAGGCCCCCCGGCAATTTTAACTAGTCTAACGATTCCTTCTGTTTATTTACAATTTTTTCAGATCTATAGAGCAACGCAGAATGAGACTGTTTAGAATATACAGACTTTCCTTGGACTTTCATTGTGCTACTCTTATATATATAAACTAGTGCAGATGGTAATGCATATATCCCCAGCCAAGCCACGCCATCCTTTCGCTATCTTTTCCCTCCCTGGCGTCTCTCCGCTCATCGCAGCCTCGCAGGCATGGCCGCGCCACAGCCAGATGCTGCTCACTCACTCCAACCCTCGCTTCCAGCCCTACACCGTCCGCCGGAGGAGCCTAAGGACGGTAAAGACGACCAGCCCTTCTTCTCTTGGCTCTCCCTCGGCGCCTTCGCCTTCTTGACCTTCAACACCGCCATCGCTGTGCGTAGGTCCCTCGACAACCCCGGGGCCCTCGCCTTCACCGTCGCGTCCTACGTCGACCTCCTCTGCTTGTTCTGGTGCCTGAGGAGATTCGAGAGGGCCAACGAGCGGGACAAAGGGTGGCTGAAAGTGGCTATCTGGCTGCTGGCCTCGCTGCTCACCGGAATGTTCAGTTATAAGGTGGCGACGGTGATGCCGTGGCCGGTGGCGGCGATCTTGTGGGGTATGAACTGTGTGACAACAATGGGTGGCTTTTATGCCTTCTTCGTGCATAGGGAGAACTCCCCAGCTAAAGAAGGGAAAATATAATTTAAATGATGAACGAACTTTAAATTTAGAGGCCGACTTCCGAAAATATAAAAATAGGTGTGTTTGATTTGAACTGTGGTACTCTTGTTCTACAATAAGCGGTTGGACTCTGATCAGTGTGTAAGCATATTTATCTTTTTATTAAAAAATTTCAAAATTTATTTATCAACATTTTCATCAACCTTAACTCACAACATTAGTATAATATTTTTTGATTTGATTTCACAGAAATTTTTTAAAAAGATATTCAGCATTATAATTTTTTAAAATTTTATGTACAGATTTGAATCTTTATTATCTACATCATAACCTCAGGGAAATTGAATATCTATTAACGTAGGAATTGATTTTTATAGTTAATTAATTGAATTAGAACATAGAAAAATTATTTCACAAGTAAATTATTATAACTAAACACTAAGTTATCAGTTTACTTCTACCTGATAATTAAGGCCATTGGCTTTATTATATGAGCGGTGAATGAACGTTAATTTTAAGTATGAACTTTGAGTGAAACTAAACTCACGAAATGATAATGTCAAATAACATTATAATAGTGCCATATGGCATTAAGGTTTCGAGTGAATTTATTATTTTGTCCGATTAAACAACACGCAAAACTTCAAAAATAAAAGGGAGAGAAAATCAAATAAATCAATTCGATATTTGGAGAATACCTTTTTCACAAATGATTCGTCTCACTTCAGGCTGAAGAAACTCCGTTCTATTCCACCGTCAAAATGCATGATGCATGGCAGCCACCTTGATTACAGAATCACATGAACAACCTGAGAATACACTTGATTTTTCATCAATTTATGTTACACGAGCTTTAGGTTAAAAAAAAAAACACGATCAGAACCAACTAGTTTAGAAGTTTCATTCTAGCAACACACAGCCCTTGCTACACAATCAAATGCATAGTCATTGAAGCTTACTAACTCAGTTTAAACAAGATAAACTATGAGCAATTGCCTCGCAACATCATGACATAGAGAGCAAATTCCCTGAAATCACATCTGTCTAGAGAATTTCATTAGAACAACTTCGATGCGACACGCATTCATAGTTTGGACTTGTTTCTTTCTTTTGAGAATTGTCCTTCACTTGCCCCATTCAAAATCAACAGTGGATCTTGTAGTGTTCATACGGAAGGAATTCTCCGGTCTGATAGCATTAGCGAAGGAATGCCAACCAAGAAGATATGGAACAATAAACTGAAGAAAAAGAGTTATTTGAGATATATTCGCGATTATTAAAAAGCAAGAAAGTAACATATTGGAGTGATACAAAGAGAGGAGTGATGCCATACATTGAAAGTCGAGTTAAGAATAGTGAACTCCGGTTTGCTGATTGGTATGTATATGCTGTCATCCATATTCAATAGCCGATTTTGAACATCTGAAACAGAGAAATAAAAAGCAATTTACTATGCCAAACCTTACGAATACCAAAGTTGAGCATTTTGTAAGTACCAAAGGTAGCCAAAGCCAATATTGTGCAGCTCCAAGAAAGGCAAAATGATATATGCATTTGCCAGAAAAAACAGAAAGGGAAGGAAACATTATGAACAAATGGAGATTTTTCAGTAGGATTAACCATAACAAAACTATAAAAAAATTATCAATGAATGGATCCAAAGAAATGAGATGAACTAAAACAAGAAAATAACAAAACTGTCTCAAGCAGATTTTATGGATGTTTGCGTACAAGCAAGATTAGTTACTAGTTTGAGGCTTCAAAGGCAGAAAACCAAAGAACATTTATCCGCTGTACGGCTGTAAGCTTGAATAGCACAAATAGATTGCATATAGGATTTAAAAGATGAACATTTTTAGTGTTAATAACAGATGAGAAACACAGAAATTTAAAGAGTAACTGTCGAGGCCTGACAGATTGCATCATATGGAAAAAAAATCCTATTTAAATTCAAAATGTAGGAAACTAGTGAATTACTGAGATTAAAGAAATATCCGGTGCCATCTGGAAGAGGTTCGACCTTTAAAATCTTCCTTATCTTGCCTTCTTCACTGCAAAATAATAATAATAATAAAGGTTGCACTTAAGCAAAGACACTGAATGGGATACAGTTGGAGTAGATTTAAAGATTCTCATGGATTATGATGTTACGTAGACTCAGAAATATCAAGAAACTAATTAGTGGAATGTGGAATTGCATGAATATGAAGATACGCTAACTAACAAATATTGTTTGATCAAATAAAGCCGTGCATTAGAGAAAATCATATACAACTAGACACATAAAAATGATGTTAAAAAACTAAAAAAAAACATTTTAGAACGGTTATCACATCCCTATCAAGAATCAAGATAAACTACACCAATGATTTTGATGCATAGAACAAATTTCTTATCAAGGTCCAAAATATTACTTTCTTCCCTTGAATGGATCATGAAAAAATTCACAAGAGTCCTTTGCACCAAGACTCATCAGATGGCCAATTTCAGGTATGGACAAAGAAAAGACCTGCATCAATAATGAAAAATAGAAATTTATTTTGACATATGTTTGCATAAAATACCACAAAAAAGCAAACATAGATGCCAAAGAGAACATGGAACTTGCCAGCAGAAAGGACAGAAACATGCTCAAAATTAAGGAGCCAATAAGTTGTATGAACAAATTGACCAACTAATTATATGAACAAAGCACGCCAGCAATAATCATAATGGAGCATCATTTACTATGATCTTTGTAGCATACAGGCTTAATTTCATCATTAACTCAATAATGAATGATCAAATCTCCCAAAATCATTCAACTAAATTTCAACATGGGTTAATTTAGTATGAAAAAAGTTTTTTTTTTAAAATCGCTGAAGTTCTATTGGACTCAAAACTTTATGGGCAAAAGTCCTAGAAAGGTTCCTTTTAATTCAAAAAGCCTTATAAAGGTCCCAATTTTGCTTATAGAAGACCTTTTCCAACTTTTTCTTATGAAAAAATCCATACCCCTTCGCTGGACTCTACAAGGTGTTGGTTGGAGTCTTGTCAACCATCAGGCTTCAATGGAGTAGTGTCCATCGGAAGCCGCCAAAAGTCTAAACAGAGTCACTGAAGTCTTGTCATTAGTTTCACTCATGCTGTTTTGTTTGAGTTTTGACATTTCAAAGTGCAGAACCACATTTTGTCATATGATGTTATATATATGTGTGAAAATCAGAACATTTAGACACATTTATGGTAAAATATGGTCATGTATCCTCCAAGTGTCAAAAATTAGAGTTAGCAGCATGAATATAACAAATGGTGTTCCATTATAGTTGTCTGAAAATTAGAACATTTTAATACCATAGAATTGTTGGTGTCGGCCCTAAAAGTCAATCATGAGATGATTGATATGAGACTTTTGTATCATACTTTAATAATTGGCAATATTTTGTGTTTGTTATATTTAGTTTATATCTGTGCAAATTTGAATAAATATAATAATGTCTTAGAGTGGTAGGTGATGTTCTATAGGATATCAATAATTTGAATTGATTATGAGAGACTATAGATCAATAAAACACTATTCTCAATTATTCCTAGTCAATTATTATATATAAGGGTAATATTAATGCATTGAGACTAACATGTAGGTTAACTGATGATTTAATCTCAAAAGTCATGAATATGAGATATCAAATTAACACATGAATATATATTAGAGAATATGTACTAGATTAACCTGCCATGAGAATGTTTCATGGATTCTTATGAGTGTCATAAACATTTTTATAATGACTATTAGTATAAACAATCATTTGACCTAAAGTGACTATGGTCCTCTACGTAAGGATTTGTGTACCTTAGTATTGATAAACATTATCTTTAACAAGGTCGACTATAAAGTCGTTTACTGGGTATGCAATAAATTATGCGGAGGGATGTGAATGATGTAGATGGAATTTGTCTCTTCTATATAACAGAAGTAATGTCTGTGAGCCCCTTGATTAAGTAGGATTACTAAAATGCATGACCATGCTTAACGTAAATATGAGATACTAAACTTATTTGGTTAATTATGTCCAATTAGAGATCAAGAAACACATAAATTGATGAGAGGATGACACAATCTATGCCTCGTAAATCAATTTAGATGTCATGGACAAAAGGACTAAGTAATACAATAAAATAGTCATAGACATGTTATGTCGAATCTACAACATTTTTGTCACTTAGCTAGCCATGATGTATTATTAGATGTCACTCATTGCTTGTGTCTTTAAAATGAAATTTTAAAGTCATTACTAACGTTACGAGAACCTATTGGATCACACACAAAGAAGACTTCGATTTTGGAGTTTGGTTTATTTTAGTATGACTAAAATAAATTGGGCCTAAGTTTTAAGTCTGAAATTTATTTTGGATTAAACTTGTTGGATTAATGATTTAGTCTAATATGCATTTAAAATTTTCAAACAGGCCCAAACCAAATGAAGCCCACATTTTAATTTTATAGACATGCATGAGACTTGGAGGTTGAGTAGGTTACGAACACGGTCTTATCGGATAAGATCGTGAGAACCATAAAAGTTAGGGTTTGATCTCAACTTAAATAGTAGCTAGAACTACAATGTGTGAACAAGTAGACTCCAATTGTGCTCTCATGTTTAATTCTGCTAAGGAACCCAACAAGAACTATGTTTTAACAAAATATAATATCAAAAACTAAAAGAAAACTACATGAATGCAACCAGTGCCATCTCATTATGTTTCTCTATGAACATTAGGGCTTTTGGACACCTATGTGCCATAAAATTGTCCAGAATTATGATTCATCAAAACATGGTTCTTCACTAACCACGTGCAAAACTTAGAAGAAATAACATGAACTATGGTTTTTACATACCCATGTGGCACATAACCATTCTTTTACCAGGGTTAGTTTCACACATCACTATGTCATATGTATGTAGTTTCTAAGTTGGTAAAGGAGTTATTTTGCTTATAACGAGGTCAAAGGCTCAAATTTCAGCATCGTTAACAGAGACTTTTTATTTTTATTCAAAATTAAATAAATAGCTCCAATGGGCCACCAACAGTCTGACTGAGGCGCTAGCTAGCGGCAAGTATCACGAGAAAGATAATAGAACAGCCTTTTTTTCTTCATCTTTTGCACGACTTATGACAAGAAGAGAAGGATTGCAATTATCTAAGAGTCATGACATTACAATCACACACAGAGAAGGAAAAAAGAAACAATTTGGCATACTTGCTTTCTGCTCCAATCGTATTGTCGAGTACCTACAGCAGGAGCAAATTGGAGGAGAATAAATCCTTCCTTAGAGACTTTGTAAGCTCCAGACTGCAACGATATGATATAAAACCACCACGCCGACTACAAAATGACAGCCAAATTTTGAAGAGCTCTGATTACAAACTAAAAACTCACTTCAAGAGGGGCGAATTCAGGGGCTCGTGGATCCACAGTGAGCGCTGCCTTCCCTTTGTAAATGGAATAACCGACGAACACCCTCGAATTCAACGCTGCAAAGCGAGCAAGACGAAACAAAGAAAGGTAAGGAATTTAAAACGGCGACAAAGTTAACAACCTGAAGCGAGGAGCCAATGGGCACCTCCGGGGGGTTGGGGGTAGAAAGAGGCAGGTTCCTCAGGCGGCGGTGAAGGAGAGCGACCAGTCAGGCGGTGTTGGTCTAAGAACTCGGAGCGGCGGCATCGAATGGAGAGATGTTTCCGTTGATAGTTACTTGCGAAACCAATGGCTAGGGTTCTGGGAGCGCAGAGACTACTACTTTTGAGGGAAACAGACGAAGAACGGAGGGGAGAAGGGGAAGCGCAATAACAATGGATAGCGTGAGAAGAAGAGGGCGAATACATCTTTTTGGATGCGCAGCAATCGAGAACAGACGACCGCCTCGTAGAAGGCCCGATAGGGAGGGAGCGGAGCTGCCGCCGCTGCAATCCACCCTCGTGAGCAAGACGCTGCAAGCAAAGCCCGCTTTGTTCTGTTTCGCGAACGTGATCCTGTGTGCCTATCCGGGTTCCCTACCCGTTTTAGTTTGTTCAGACAAAACAGACACAAACTGTTCAAAACGAATCGGATTCGGGTTCCGGATCAGTCTAATTAAACATTCAAAAAAGTTTTTTTTTTCGTATACGAGATTATACATAGGGACCTTAATTGCTTGTACCTCTATTAATTATTTTATATTATTATTAGACTAACAATTTATGGCTAATCAACGTAGAACTAGAGTAATTAGATTAACAATTGTTTTGCATATGCTAATATCCAGTCAACTCTAACAATTGTTTTCATCTCCTGAGCAGTTTGTGAAGGACAATTTTTATTATTTCCCCGTCCATTTCATGATCAGCCCAACTCATTTCATATGAATGCGCAAATGAATAACTAGGCTTCTAAAAATGCTTAAGTGATGAAATGTTAGCCAGAGTGATACATTTCTGAAGTAATGAAACATGGTACATTATCTGAGATTGCCTGACAAAGGAGAAAGCAGACTATTAGCAGCACGAACATAAATATTTGTCACATACACCAGTACATTTGGATTGCTTACTGAGTTTAAATCTGCCTAAATTGATTAATGCTCTTCCTGTGTATAGTGCCAATGAAGTCAATAAAAGCCGCCAGGAATCCTGGGGAAGGAAAGAAAATGGTCTTCAAGCAACCTTCTTCTCCTTTGTTCTCTGGAGCTTTCTCCACTTGAGGAAGATCTGCAGAGAAAGACCTGAGAAGACCATAACCACACTAGTCCATTGCTTCGGTGATAAAGGGTTGCCGCTTATCAATGATGATATAACGATGCTGACAAACTTCCGGGTGGTGGTGATGGTTGTGTTAGCAAGTGAGCCAAATTGGCTTATGGTCAAGAAGATGAAGTTTTGTCCCACTGCGCCGCAGAGACAGTACATAAGGATGTCCCAAGCTGCCTCTGGGTGCTCCTGGCAGAACCTCACTGCCTCATAACCACTTGCATGGGGCCAGCCAAACATGTAAATAACATTGTAAATGGTTCCCCAAAGGTTCATTCCAAGCATGATCTCCCAAGCAGAAGTTTTGGGTACCTATTCAAGTTTTTTTTAATTAAAAAAAAACAAATAGATGCAGTTATCAATTATTGTGAAGTTTGAATGCAAGTACAATTAAAGCACAAAAATAAATTTGAAGGTGCACAAGCATTTTTATTTCATCTGTTTAAGAAATGGTAACTACCTTGTTTTTATAGAATCCTGAGTGGCATTTGTGAAACCGTCAAACACTAAATTCAGAAAGCAAAGCCCATAGCCAAGTGGAGCATTTGGATGGGCAAGCTTCTTTATGGTCTTTGAGCTAGTCTGTAATCAATCGAATCAAGCAATTCAGTAACTAAGCTATTGTGAATGTATTCAGAGAGTGAAGTGCATGATCAGTTCAAGAAACCAAAATGTACCCATATCAATATAAAATATAGATTCTAATGTATTGAGGTAGTTCAGAAGATACACAGCCAGGCATGGTCTATTTCCATAGACCACACCCTACTAGCCATAATTCATGGAAGAAGATAATACCTAGAACATCGGACCACAATGACTTGCATTGAGGATAAAAATGACTTACATGAGCAATCATAAGCTTTTGGTCCTCAAAAAAAAAAGTTAATCTTTCATAAGGTGTTCACTATTTATGTTTGGAAATTGATTCCACATACCAGGCACAACAAACAACCCAGTCCTTGGAATATAACAAACTCACTCAGAAGCCATCGAATGACATTCATAAAGAAAAATCATTTCTAATGTATATTCAAGATTGTTCGATGCAGCTACCATCTTTTATCCCAAGAAGTTGGTCATTTGGATATACATCCCCATTGCAAGAGTTGGATCTCCATGCATGACAAAAAATGATTTTGATGCAAAAGTGAATGAAGGGAAATGTCAAACCTTCAAAAGTGCAAATGAAGATACCCCTCCAGCAACAAGGAAAGTGCAAACATATTCTGGAATACTATATTTGATTCCATAAACAAGAGCACCCACCAGCATAACTGTGAGATCAAGTCATAGTTGTCAGCAACAATTATCATTTGGAGAAAAAGTATGCTAATGTTTATGCAAGCCTCCATTCAGATAGAATCCTTACCAAATTCTAAATAACAAACAATTTTCCTCTTAAAACTAGTTCTACCATACTAGAAGCATCAAATCTTTCATTATGGAAAAACAATATGCATACCTAATTAGAAAAA
Organism: Curcuma longa; assembly: GCF_044706935.1. Lineage (NCBI taxonomy): Eukaryota > Viridiplantae > Streptophyta > Magnoliopsida > Zingiberales > Zingiberaceae > Curcuma > Curcuma longa. The sequence continues at coordinate 3,022,826 of NC_133863.1, read as the reverse complement.
AAAATAAAATGTTTATTATCAATAAGGTTAAGCACTCTACTCACCCGGAATCATTTTTGTAGACTTTGCCAACACCTGTTATAAACAAACTCAATACTCTTAGAAGTCCTTAATCAGGTGGCATAAAAACAGAAATTTTTAGAAGGGTAATTTTTGATCCATTCATGAAACAAACAAGGGAATAATGGATGCTAGAGAAGAGAATTAGGAAAAACAAAGTGAGGCAATCATGTCAATGTGCAGTTGTGCCCAATCACACATAGTTTATAGTTTAAATATTAACAATTTGTTATTGGTAAGTATGATTGCCTTTGCAACCAAGTAACATATTTTGAATTGCATTAATTGGTTAATCTGTTAGAGTAACAATTAGAGTAACAATATTAAACGACCCGACCAGAAACACAATTAACAGAGACAAGAACAAAAGGTATCATTAGTCATTACATGACTTGAATATATAAATGGGTTGATATAAATAGACCCAATTGTGAAAATAATTTATTTAAAAGAAAATATTAGTAATTTTATGTGGCATATCTTACTGTTAGGATCATCACAATGGAAAAAGCACACAAGGGTGTTGCAAAAACATATTATTTTATTTTTTATCATGCTTGCATCCCTTTGAAGGAAATTCAAACTATGTATTGGAATGGAAGAAAGTTTAGATCGCCATATCTTAAGCAAGATGCAATAAGCACTAAGTCCTTTACGCCATTAATGTGACTCAATCCTTTTAGCAAGGAGGTGCTAGGGTACTTGGATTGGAGGGAGGAAGGAGGAGTAGATCTGGCCACCACCTTATAAGTTTGTCCATCACCACAAAAGGAAAGCTACGGAAGATAGGGATCACGTAATTCATCAACCAACACTAAATTGCTGTGTTATCATTGTAATCACATGCATAGATACTTTTACAGAAACAACAATTTTAAGGCATCACGAAGAATATCTCTGTCAGGTATATAATTGGTTAAAAAAAGCTATATGTTTTCCTATATATATATTGCATTCAGACTAGCGCTGCTAAGATATTGAGTTGCAATTGCTAAATCCAGAGCTTTACTAATTAGAGTACAATGACCCGAGCCAACAGACACGATATTAACTATATGAATTAGTAGTCGGCGAACAAAAGGGAAAATATGAAAAGCGTTGGACAATCCAGACCAACCTGTGCGGGATAACTGATATACTTCAAGGCTTCAATTCCCATAGATGGACCGATGGTATTAGTAATGCTCGGGCTCCAGTAGCTCCGTAATGGAGCTCCCCCAGACGAACTCCTCGACCACAACTTTATCACTGTGCAATTTGTCATACCCAAATCAAAATGAACCTCAACAACCTCACATCACCCTCAATTAATAAGAACAAGCGAAATCCGCAATGCGCATACTGATAAACGACCACACGAGGCAAACCACGTTCTGCGCCAAGTTTAAAAAGGAAAGCTGCTCGAATCGCTTCCCATCCGGCCCAAAAAGCTTGGTCGATCTGCACAGAAAAATAGGAAAGAAAACTCGCCTTTCAAAACCCTAACAGCAGATCCAAATGTCCGTGCCAAAGATAAAGGACCAATTTGGGATGGTATGGCAAAGTCAGAGAAAGGTAAAAATGGAAGCGAAACGAGAATGAAGTGAAGGTGCTCACACAGTTTCTTGCAGAACACCCTGGAAGATGTAGGCGGACCAGATGCCGGCGGTGCAGAAGGCGAGCAAGAAGATGCGCTCGAGCCCGGAAACGGCATCGCGAAATTCCATCTTCGGGCGGAGGATCACCTCCGCAGCGCGCTTGGAATCGATGCGATCGAGGAGACTACAGCAGAAGAGAGAGAGAGATGGGAAAACGAAAGCAAAGAGGTAGTCAGGTCGCGCTTGTGGAGAGACGACTCGGGCATGACGCGGGACGGGAAGCGGAGGGGAGCGACGTCAGACATCTTACGTGGAATTGTTTCATTGGCAAATTAAGGAAAAATGAGCATCGTGGTGCATGGCAATGACGACCGACGTGGCTATTTTTTAGTGGGCTTAAGTCCAATGCTTCTGTATAAGAAAAATAGAAATCCCGCCGACAAATAAAATGACTGGAAATTAAATAGATCCTCCTTTTAAAGCCTCAGCATACACAAGACGAAAGACAGCATTTGAGAATTTTTTTAGAAAAGGAAATCCGTCTCAAAGTATCGCATTCCCATCTCTTCTCATACGCCCTCTTCCTCCTCCTCCATCATAATAACAAACTTCGCATTTGATGCAGGCGTCGATCGACGTCGATCAGCAGGGGTGATTAGGGCGGCAGTTGAGTGCGCCGGAGAAGCGAGTGAGGCGTCCGACCGCCGCCCCAGGCTTCGCCTTGATGAGTTGTTGCTTGGAGAAGCCACCGGTCGTATGGCGGCCCGACTGGACGAAGAAGGCCCCATTCATTTGCAGGTCCCCCTCCGACCGCCAGTTCCAGTTCTTCCACACGGATTCCTCCGCGTATTCCCTGTGCGTCACCTGCCATATATATCAACCTCATATTAATCATTTCTTAGATTAACAATCCTAAGCTATGAATTAATCCAATTAATATATATGCATTGATTAATTAGTTAATTAATAACCTCTTTGGCGGCTAGATCTGGTGGGCCGAGATATCTGTTGCCTTGGCAGATGATGGTGGGGTGCATGCTGCCGCCAATGGCGTACATCAGCCAATGCGTATAGTCGTTGTTCACTACGTGGACGAATCCCCAGCGGCACCTGCATTTATTTCGTTGATTGATTAGTCACCGTTAATTGATCACTATAGTGCGACAACAAATCCCTGAGATTGGAGGATTATTCCGACTAATTGCTCACCTTGGCATCCTCTGCACAAGGCCTTGCCCGAAATGGTTGTACGCAATCGTCACCTGCATCTTCACATCCGCTGAATTCGCGTCGCTGGCACCCAACAAGATCACCTAAAAATTTGATATACAAATTAGTCATCGTCATTGAATTGTTTTTTTCCCTAAAGAAGATCAACGTAACATTATCGAGTGAAATGTGGATACGTCATTGTGGCGGGTAAGATGGCAGTTGGAGATGGTGATGGCAGTGGAGGCCTCGATGGCGTCGATGAGACCGTCGGCGCAGTTGAACATGGAGATGTGATCGACCCAGATGTTGGAGGCGCCGTAGATGCTGATGCCGTCGCCGTCGCTGCGGGTGCGGATGCCCCAGTGGTGCTCGGAGTCGCGAATGTTACCGCCGGACCCGGATTTGATGTCGTGGATGTGCAGGTTGTGGACGATCACGTGCTGCACGAACTGGATGGTGAGGCCGGCGCCGTAGGCGATGTGCACGTTGGCGCCCCGCCCGTCGATCGTCTTGTAGTTGTTGATCATCAGCTCCTGCTGCAGGCGGATGACCATGTCGCGGGCGAAGACGATCCACAGCGGCGCGTCGCGAGTGACGCCGTACCGGAGCGTGCCCGGGCGCGGGTCCATGAGGTTGTCGTCGGAGGGGTCGGTCACCACATAGATCCGCCCGTGGACGCCGCCCAAGGCTGTGCGCCCGAACCCCCTCGCGCACCGCGCCAAACGCTTGCGGTCGCTCGCCCAATCATCAGCGCGGCACCGCCAGCATCGGTCGATGGGGTTCGTCGCGAGGCACGAGCCTGTGCTCTTGACTTTGCCCCGGAGGCTTCTCCTTGTGCTGTTGCAGTTTGGCCAGCAAATTTAACATCAAAATTCAGTTACTTATTATAAACTCCAATTTATATAAATAGTTGCTCACAAATTGGCTGAGCCCGCATTGAAATTGTTGACGACGGTCGCCGGATCGGAGACGTAGGCGCTCAGCGTATTGTTCCGAGCCTCAGCGGCGCGCTTCTCCCAGTAGTCGTCGAAGAAGGCGATGTGAGCGTAGGACAGAGCAGCAGAGGCGAGGAAAAGCAGAGAGAAAGCGAAGAATTTGACATAAAGCTCCATTTTGTAGATCTTAACTAATTAATCCCTTGTTTGCTGTGCACTTCCAATCGCCGAGGAAAGCTGTGGATGAGAATTGGTGGTGTTGCTCAATTGAGAAAGGGTGTCTTTATATATGAGTGGAGAGAAGGTTTAAATTAAAGAGTTCGTTGGCGCGGAGAGCGCGAGATGAGAGGAGCGCCAAAGGGCGTGGAGTCTCTGCAAGGTGTGCAAAGTGTAATTAAAGTCATAATAACAATCTAAAGATTAATTAAGGCACCCAATTGGTGTTGGACAGTTGGAGAACATTATAAGTTAGCTTGATTACAGAGAGGTTTGTCGAAGGTTTAAATTAGGAAAAAGACATGTATGCTATCAATAGTTAAGAGGATTATGGAATCGGGCGAGTTTGGTTTGACAGCCGCCCAATAATCATGCACCAGTTTAAAGTGGAGCATAAAGACACCAGTTTTAATTACAATTTGCATCGTGCGGTTAGCTTTTACAGAAAGGACGTAACAGAATCCTATTGGCCTCTTAATATATCCGTGGAACTGAACACAGCCGCCAACGAGTGCTCGATCTCCCAGTGAGTCAACAGGAACGCCGATTCTGGTAGATCGACGTCGCGCGGGTAGAGCAAAGTGGCTCGAACGATCTGATGAACGATGGGGGCAATAAAGAGAACGGAGGGGAAAGGAGGTGGCTGCAGCAACACAGGATGGAAGGAGAAGGCGGCGCCGCCGCTGGCGATGCAAATAATCAGGCTGAAGCCACAAAGGTGGTAAAGGCGCCAGATAGCCAGCGGACCTTCGATTAGGATTTGTTGAATTCCTTGTTAATAGTTCTAGGATTCACGATCCAGATATAAACAAACTCGAAAAAAAAATCAAATTTAATTTTTTAATATAATTTCTCGTTTGAGATTAAAGAGAATATTGTTTTTAGTATTTCAGTTTTGGACTCAAGATTTCCTTTCACCCTCAACTTTTATTAATACTCAAAACACTAATATATATAATTCAAATTAAGGTGCATGAGACATGAAGATGACTCGTCGATCCTGTGACTGTGCCAACGTATTCATTAGGTCATATTCACGATGAAGGCAGGAAGCCACTCTGAACAATACGTAAAACTGAAAAGATGGAGAATGAATGAATGAATTGAATGAGATGGTAGCTGAGATGCTATCATTATAGGTGACAGGACGGCATGATTGACCTCACCCACCAATCTTCTCATATTTTTTTCCTTTAATTGAGATGTATGCAAAGAATTAAGACTGTTTGATCTCCAAAATACATTTAGAAGTTTTGATGGAGAGCTTTTTCTATGACATAAAGCAATAATTGTGTCTACAAATTATTATAAGCTAAGGTATAAAAAGAAATTATAATAATTCAATAATATTTAAATAATAGTAACACATATTATTATTATTATTATTATTATTATATCGTTATGATGACTCTTACATAATGTGATTAAGCACAGTGTATTCTTGTTAATTCACTATTAAATTTATTGTGCATGCCATGGATGAGCTTATATGGATTGGCTTTCCCCAGAATTAGAAAAAGGGTCTCATCAAACAACTATTAATTAAGTGCTTGCACGACTTACTTGGCCGGATCAAGCACATTTTGGAAAAAACATTACTGTGCATGCCATGATTAATTTACAAGATCCATATTCTCGATCAATTATGATCTCACGTGTAAGCATGCGTTCATGCATGCGAGTGAAAAAGATGATGGCAATTAGTACTTTTAATTATTTTTTTCTTCTAATACGCTAACTATTAATTAACTCGTGGAAGTGTGTGCTCCAGCAAGATTAGATTTGTATAAATATCTAACATTAAACCATTCAAATAGCTAGATTCGCATGAGATCGCATCTAAAACTGTGCATGTACTGAACCAAGCAAGTACCTCCAGCCAACATAATTAACTAGTGTTGATGTCAAATTGATTGTTTAAGTGCAAGTAATTAATTGAAATTGTGAATTGTGATTATGTTTAAGATTTTAATTCCAAAAAAAAATATCTGAAACGAAATAAAGGTGGAGTTGGTGTAGTTGATTACAAGTGGAATAGCTAAGTATGGGCAGCATGCAAGAGCCAAAAAGAGGAGGAATATAATCATCATCATATATATATATAAGCATATGCATGCCACATAATTTTATTCCCTTCCATATATAAATCTATTTCATATAGAAAATAACCAAGTGCTAACTGACATACAGCCATAACACAGTAGACAAAGGCGTAAAGAAGGATAAGGACTAATTACAACTGTTGGTAACACTGAAAACAGTACCAGATGCGTACTATAACTATTGGGTGATTGCTGTATAACTTCTTTTTCTCATTGACTTGGGTCTTCAGGCACCTTTCGCCAAATTCCTGTCCTTAGTTTGAGAGACACAAGTGACAGAGATCGAGCTAGAAAGAGAGAGGTGAAGCATATATCAAATTTGTGATTAATAAGGGAGAGAATCGATATGTTTCCTTCCACTTCAAGTGCAACGAAGATGAACCGGCAAATAGGTTTGGTGGAAGATCCTCCGATCAGAAGCTTCAACTTCCAACCTTCTCTTGTTCCTTTAAGCTCTTCTGCCTACGCTACGGTTGGAGGAGGAGGAGGAGAGATCTTGTTCCCATACATGGAGAAGATGATGGTCACCACTTTATTAGGTCTTCGAACAATACTGATTTACGGTAAAAAAAAACATTTTTCCTTTGTCATGAGTCTATGATTCTTTTTTTTTCCCTTCTTATACCTGTATATATAAAATCCCTACAAATACCAAAACTAATAAGATCAACTAAGCATTTTTAGTGTGTGTGTGTGTGATTCATAATTATAATTAGGTCAGAAGGTAGGTCATCAAAGGACAAGCTGGGATCATCGGAAGTTGGAATTGTGCAGATTCATGGCATGATGAGTAGCAAGAATGATAAGGTTAATAGCAGTTTGGGGGTCGGTTCGATGTCGATGAGGATGATGAAGAAGAAGGTAAAGGGGATGAGAAGGAAGATGAGGGCACCAAGGTTTAGCTTCAAGACGATGAGCGAGGTAGATGTGCTAGATGATGGCTACAAGTGGAGGAAGTATGGCCAGAAGGTTGTCAAGAACACACAACATCCAAGGTAACTACTGATTTATTTCCTGCAAGTAATTCTTTCTTTGAATCCTGTTAGCAAAGATCGAATTAGCTATAAATAGATTCACTCAGAAACCTGTGAGGAAATTGAAAAAGGAAGAGAGAGCAAAAGACACAAGTTAAGTATGATTAAGATAAATAATCACCCTAATTAATGATAAGATACTTCAACAGTCTTCTCGTATGAATTATAATGATCCTCTTACAATATTATGTCTTATTCAAATTGGTATTTGGACTAAAGCTATTTCTTTTTGGAACTCAACAAATCTAGAACGCGACAAACCATTAACTAAATTTATTTTGATGTACAATAAAACACTGAACTATGTATCCATAAAAAATACCAGCATGATTTAGCGGAATTCTCAAAATAACAGTACTTAGACACTTCACTTTCACTTTCATAATTACATTTCGTATATAATCAACTGCAGAATATTAACTTGCCTAGCTATCATTCTTTTTTTTCTCAAGAAAATGAGAAAGAGTAAGCAACAACATATGAAAATTAGTAACATTCTCATTTTAAGGGGCGGTAGATGAATGATTAAGCAATCACATGTGCCAAACAGAAAGGAATAAAGGTAAACTGTTAAGTGGTATGAAGTTTGAAGTGCTAGGGCAGGGATACCAGCAAATTGCATCAACCATCAGGATGTTACAATTAGAATGGAGTTCAGGTTTTTGGAAAGAGCTTCAAGTGTTTTGATCATTGCAAGCCAGAAAAGCTGGGTGGTAGGGCCCCCTTTGGATTGGGCAAGATCATGAGGAATGATGAGGATTGGAGACCCACAGTCAGAGACAAGTGAAACACCATTATTTACCTCTCAAAAAATTAGATTTTCCTTTGAGCCTTTGATTCAAGGGATTACATTTGCAACTAGATTAATAAACAGATAGATAGAGTCATGATATTGTGTGAGATAATGCTGCCAATATAATTAACCAGTAGATCATGATTTAATAGGTAGAGTTATATTACGAACTATTTAAATATATGCTAGCTTGGTCTTAATTTATGTTTAACTTGGCTCAAGAGGCATGCATGAGTTAATCAATTTATCTTTATTACATTGATCATGCTTTTTTTATTCTTCTATATTTTTTTTATTCTTTTCAATCACCTCTAATAATTTTAATATAACTATAAAATTGATTGTTTGTGTATGAATATAAACGTGCTAAATCTTTTTTTGTTCTTTCATATTTGTCATCTCTTGAGTTAGACGTACCAGCTTGATGAACAAATTAACTAAATCAATAAATTTGAGAAATATGCTACTTATGTGAAAATAACAAGCAATAAAAGAAAAGATCAAATAATCGGGTTTGATTAGATGGACATGACATTTGGTAGGTATACATATCTCATTTTTGATTTCCAGACTTTATTTTGATTTGAAATATAATGAAATTAGTATGGGCATAAACGCTAAGATTAAATTTCTCCAAAGAATATCGTTACATAGTTTGTTTGGCTTCACTTACTATTCTACTAAGTAATTTTTGATATATACTATGAACTTAAATTAAGGGCATATATATGGAAGATATATATATGTGTTTCTCTAATTTTTTCACGTGGTCAAATTTTTGACATAAATGATATTGTGTTTTTTTCTTAATATTAATGATCTCTTTTAAAATAATTTTATTCTTCTCATGTATCTCACATGTTTCAACTTGTTTTCTCTTATAATTAAATCTATAGAATGTTCTTCTCGATATGGTTTTTCTTTGTTAGTTCTATATACTAGACTGTAAACTTATTATCAACTAAAAACATATTTTTCTAAAATCATATTATCTCTTTTTTTATAAGTTTCAAAAGAAATTACTAATTCAGTCAACTACTCATATCAATTAAATCTATTGTTTCTTAATTATGAAAACAATGTTATTGTACTTTCAAAGAATGCAACTAAAATCTTATGAACAATTTCTTATATGAAATATCTCTTATTAACATTTCTACCCTTAAAACTTCAAATATTTCTTGTTTAAGAATCCACAGTTTCACAGAATATATCTTTGTTATCACTTGTAGTTTTTAGGATAATTGAAAAAATAGTGTTTTCCAAAGCTCATCACTGCTTGTTCATTCTTTTGCTATTATTGATCCCCTTCTTTATTAAACAAGAGATAGTAGTTGAGCCCTAGGGTTAAGAGATGTGAGACGGACTTTCTAGACAATGAAGGTTCAAATCTCATCCAAAACTTGTGACATTGAGTAGTCCGCTAGGAGAATATCATAGTTGAATGGAGAAACACTTGGTAAATTAAATTTGCTAGGCACTAGTGTCACTTTTTTTATATACAACAGATGTGGAAATAATTAGAAGAGTAGAAAAAAAATTTAATGTGGAGAAATGAATATTATTCACTGCTCTTATTAGCAAACACTTACCATGGTTACTCTAGGAAAAGTTCCTGAGAATCGATTCCATTTCTCTAGATGTCCTCAATCTTATTTTTCAATATATAATTTTCTAAGAAGTGCTTCTTGAGTATTTCTTTATACTTTCTAAAAAGTTTTTTTACACTCAATAACAAATAACACTTCTTTCTGATAGACCCACATGTTTTTTTTGGGTTTATCAAAACCTTACATTATTGATATGAACTGTCATTGTTGTTGAACCTCACATTTGATTTTCAGTTTATGTTCACACTTAATTTATAATTAAGGTGGTGGACCAAATATTGGATTGTGTTAACAGACGTCTGTGTGTAGCTTGATAGTGAGAAGCAAGCACAATTGTGTCAGCAAATAGGTTGTCCTAATCTGGTCTGCTCACTGACTGCTATTGCATGAGATTCCCACTCAGCCCCAGTTGTTCTCTTCCTCTCTCTCTCTCTCTCTCTCTCTCTCTCATTCCTCAGCTAGCTTGCACTGCTGCCAGTACTAATTCATGATCAAAAAGAACGATGATTGAAATTGCAATCATTCTCTTTTTCTCTGATGGTCGTGAGGCTGAATGCTTTGCCCTTTATGGCTTTGCCCTTTATGAATTAATATTGTATTATATATATATATATAGGTGGATTAATATCTATATATTATTTGAATAAAAACTAGTTACTGTATGTTGAAATTAATGTACAGGAGCTACTATAGATGCACACAGGAGAATTGCCGGGTGAAGAAGCGGATCGAACGGCTGGCCGAGGATCCGCGGATGGTGATCACGACGTACGAAGGCCGACACGTGCATTCTCCATCGCACGACGAGGAGGATTCGCAGGCCCCGTCGTTCAAAATCACACACTTTTGGTAGCTACGTACTTAAACATGGACCACCATCGTAATTAATTAATTACTTACAAAGTCTTGTGCGTCTGCGTGACAGATTATATATAATATATAATCTCTCTGTGATGTACCAGTATAAACATCTCAGTATGTGATCAAAATTTTTAATAATTATTAATCTAAATTAAAATTTGTTTTTTATGAAGGTATTGTTTTATATAAGATTATGTATCATGAATCATCGTGCATGTCGTCCATGACCATTCATTCCCACAATGCATGGTATGAAGCCATGCCAAGTAGCCCAACACTTCAATTACTCTCTCACCTCGCGGCCTCGCAGAAAGATTCGCTCCGAGAAGGGAGCCACCGCCTCGTTGCTTGCTTTTAACTTAAAATTTATTTTCACCCATATAAAATATGGAACCGAAATTTAATTAAAACCCATATAATGTTTGAAAATCGATAAAACAATTGGAACTATAATTTTTCTGGTTTGGTTGAGAAATAAAAACAAACAAAAATAAATTGAAAACAAAACTTTTAAAATTATCTAAATATAACAGTATAATGATATGTGTTCCAAGGCAAAGTTAGTACAGTAACAAGATGGATTTAGATTGTTTTTCTAACATTGGAAAACTAATATTAAATTTAATAATAAAATTTTCCATTAACCGTAGAAATGTGTAGTGTAGTGTAGTGATACGAGCCTAGCGTGGCATGTTATTTCCATTAACCGTTATATTCGCTGTTTTTCCTCAATCTGCCTCCCGTGCTCCATAGAGATGTTAATTTGAGTTAAGTCTGTCGTATTAGTATGCTCCATCGAACAATTTAAATAGGTTGTATTAAAATTTTATCAATTCATTTTAAGATGAGTTCAAGTGTCAGTCCGCGACCCGCGTGGATTGATCCGCGAGTTGAGAAATTTTTTTTTTTTTTAAATTTAACATTAAAAGAGAAAATTCAATAAATTAGTGGAGCTGATCCGTCTAAATCGCAATTCAAATTTAAAAATTTCAATTTGACGTGTTTAAATTATAATTCAAACTTAACAATTTTAATATTTTTTATATTTTTTTAATTTTTTGACAGGCTTATGGGTTAGTCCGCCTAACTTACAACCTACTTTAAATTGGATTGGATTAGAAATTTTTCAATTTGTTAAATTGGTGGGACAGTCCGACTCACTTCATTATATGATAAATTTATGATAGATTGATTACCCCGTCATAAGTTGATCCATTTGACATCTTAGTCCTCCATGTCTGTGTACATGTTCGCTGCCTTGAAATCAGAAGGAAGAGGCGGTTCGACAAAAAAAATAATAATAAGATGATGCTGAAATAATTATGTGGCCATTCATTGAGTACAAGCTATAGCTAGTTTGAAAATTTGAATTAGGGCGTTTGATGCGATTTTCATAAGCCTGCTTGAAACGTACGTTACTTCAATTGATGTTGTCAGAAATAAATTTCTATCAACTTCATTAATTTAAACCAAGGATTACAGCCATATATATAGATAGTTAGGATGGACCGGTTCATATGACCAGGTCTCATAATAATATTAATATATATTATATTAATATTCTAACACCCCCCCTCAAACTCAAGGTGGTAGAGTAGAGATCAACTTGAGTTTGCTTAATAACATAGAGAAGCGGCCCGGCAAGAGAGACTTGGTGAAGACATCTGCAATTTGATGTTCGGTAGACACAGACCGCAATTGCACAGTGCCAGCACTAACATGCTGCCGTACAAAATGACAATCGATCTCGATGTGCTTAGTGCGCTCATGAAACACATCATTTCGAGAAATCTGAATGGCACTCTGACTATCACAATGAAGATCGGTGGCAGGTGGTTGAGGAATGCCAAGATCAGAAAGAAGTCGTCGAATCCAAAGAAGCTCAGAAGTAGAATCAGCAAGCGCACGATACTCTGACTCAGCGCTGGAACGAGAAACGACAGTCTGTTTCTTGCTTCGCCAGGAAATAAGAGATTCACCCAAGAAGAAACAATAACCAGTGATGGAGCGTCGGTCAGTGGGATCGCCTGCCCAATCAGCATCAGAGTAACCAGTGAGTACCAATGATGAATCAGCAGAGAAGTGAAGACCATGTAGGAGAGTGCCCTTAACATAGCGGAGAATACGTAATACAGCAGAGTGATGAGCTGTACAGGGACTAGTCATGAACTGACTAACGATGTGAACTGCATAAGCTATGTCAGGACGAGTGACTGTCAAATAATAATCCTCGGATGAGGAGCGACGAATGAATAAAGCAGAGTCATAGCCTGGGACAAGTAGAGGCAGTAAACCCATACTGAATAAAATGCTGATGAAGATAGGTCTGAACTTGGCATCATCTCCAGTGATCACCATATCATCAACATATAATAATAGAATAATAATCCCGGATGAGGAGCGACGAATGAATAAAGCAGAGTCATAGTGCCTGCTTCAGACCATAAAGAGCACGACGTAGCTTACATACCTTCCCCGAAATGTCTGAACCCGGCGGCGGACTCATATAAACCTCCTCAGAAAGATCTCCATGAAGAAAAGCATTCTTCACATCCAACTGGTGAAGAGACCATCGACGAGCAGCAGCAATAGCCAAAAGACAACGTAGAGAAGTCAAACGGGCAACAGGAGCAAATGTCTCTTCATAGTCAATGCCATACTCCTGTAAGAAACCTCTGGCCACGAGACGAGCTTTGTAGCGCTCAACAGATCCATCAGAATTTGTTTTGATCTTGTAAACCCATTTGCAGTTAATAGGTTTCTTGCCAGGTGGTAGATCAACGATATCCCAAGTCTCAGTCTTCTCAAGAGCCTGCAGTTCCTCAGACATAGCCTCACGCCACAATGGATCACAGTTTGCCTCACGAAAGGTCCTAGGCTCATGATTAGATAGAATGGCAGAGAAACAATGGTAATCAAGGAGATGAGAAGGAGGACGACTTACACGGGTTGAACGTCGACCAGTGGCAGTAGGGACTTGAGATACTTGTTCAGGAGACGCAGATGAGTGACAGCATTGAGGTGACGGGGCAGAAGAAGGAGATGGATCCAAAACAAAGAAGGGGGAATCAGTTGGTGACAGGGAAGTCGATAGTGTCAACAGGAATCTGTGTGAGCTCGGGACCTGCAGAAGAAGGAGATGGATCCAAAACAAAGAAAGGAGAATCAGTCTGAAAAGGAATGGTAAACTTGGACTCAGAAGAGAACATCTTATGTTCCCAAAAGGTGACATGACGAGAAATACGAATTCGATTTGACACAGGATCCCAACAACGATAGCCCTTATGTTCTACCCCATATCCCAACAAACAACACAGACGATTCTGAGGCTCCAATTTGTTTCGTTCATGTGGGGGAAGGTGGACGAAACTGACACAGCCAAACGGACGAAGAATGGAGTAATCTGGTGGCTGACCAAAGAGCTTCTCGTAAGGAATGGCATCCTGAAGTACAGAAGAAGGCATCCGGTTGATTGTATAGACAGCAGTAAGGGCAGCTTCTCCCCAAAACCTATCAGGATACGAAGCAGAAAGGAGCATGGCACGAACAGTATCTAGAATGTGCCTATGTTTACGTTCAGCCCTACCATTTTGTTGTGAAGTGTAAGGACATGAGCGCTGAACAACAGTGCCCTGGACAGAAAGAAAATTGAGAAAGGTAGAATCATTATATTCCAAAGCATTGTCAGTGCGGAGTGTTTTAATAGAACATGAGAATTGTGTTTGAATCATTTTTGCAAAAGTGGAGTAAGTAGAGGCAAGTTCAGAGCGATTTTTCAAAAAATAAATCCAAGTAAATCGGGAATAATCATCAATAAAGATTACAAAATATCGATAATCTTTAAATGTACCAACAGGAGAGGGCCCTCAAATATCTGAGTGAACTAGGGAAAAAGGTTTATCAGCAATAGAATGATTATTTGAGAAAGAAAGTGCTGGCTGTTTGCCAAGCTTGCAATGTACACAATCAAAGGATTCAAATTTAATAGAACCAAAAAAGCCTTTAGCAGCAAGAGATCGGAGGTTATGTGATGAAGCATGCCCAAGTCTGAGATGCCACTGATAGATGGAAGAAGGAGAAACGACAGCAGAGATAGCTGGAAAAGGTTGAAGGGAGCAAAGCTCAAACAGGCGACCCGTCTTGCGCCCCGTCCCTAGAATCTGGCCTGTCTGCGAATCCTGAACCTGTACACCAGAAGACGTGAAAACAACAGTAAGTCCCTGCTCAACCAACTGACCAATAGAAACAAGATTTAATGTTAAATGGGGAATGTAGTAGACATCTTGGAGAGATGGTGAAGTGGCATGACCAGTGTGTGTGATGTGCATGGAGGCACCATTTGCAGTGTGAATGGGAGGCGAGGTGGTGAGAGGTTTTAGAGAATGTAACAGATTAATGTTAGAAGTCATATGGTTGCAACAAGCAGAATCTAAAAACCATTGTTGGTTACCTGATGTGGTGGCTAATGAAGGATTGACAGATAAAACCTGAGTGAGTAGTTTATGGATATCCATAAGGGTGGGAGTGGTGGACTGAGGCGACTGCAAAACATTTGTGACTGCGGCCATGGAGGAGGAAGAGCCAGCTGTAGTAGATGTGCGACCCAGTTTTGGGCAGTTCTGACGAACATGACCCTTTTGGTGACAATAACGACACTCAATATTGGGGCAATGAGTGTAAGCATGATCAGCATTCGGACAACGGCGACATCTAGCAGACTTATCTGATCGAGCATCCTTGCGAACATCCTTGCGAGGAAATGTGGGCACAGATGATGGAACAGCCAGAGCAGAATCAGTAGTAGAAGACCGAAGCATGGCAAAGCGAGTAGCCTCAAATGAGATCTCCTTCATAGCTGTATCTAACGAAGGAAGTGGATCACGATGGAGCAATGATCCACGAACAGATTCGTACTCAGGGCCGAGCTTCATCAGTAGCTGAATGACCCTAAGTTGTTCCTCATCAATGTTGGCTTCATCAATGCGATCCCAAAGTGACTGGATAGTAGAGAAGAAATCATCTATGGATTGTCCTGACTCATGTTTCAGTGCATATAGTGAACTCAACAACTGATAGTGGTGCATGCCTCCGGTAGCCTGGAAACGATTCTCCAGATAATCCCAGGCCTTCTTGGCGGTATCCATTCGCCGGAGCTGGATCTGAATATTCCTAGATGACGTGTTTCGAATCCAGGTAAGGATAGTATGATTCTTACTATCCCAATCATCAATAGCCATACGATAATCATCAATTTCCTTTGTAGTAGGCGGAGTAGTGGGAGTTCCAACAGGTCGTACTGGCACTGTGAAGTCACCAGTGACATATCTCCACAGCTTCTTACCAATTAGAAAACTCTTCATAGATTCGGACCATAAATCATAGTTGTCTCCTGACAACATAATAGTAATACCAGATGCTTCCACACGATCCATATTGTCCAAGAGAAGGAATCTAATGAACTGATTCAGATCCGAATATAGGAGGGCTGCACATAGGAGGGCTGCACAGTAACGAGAGTAATTGCTCTCTTCTGAGCGTCGACGCCGATGGACGCTAGCACGTGGGAGTACGGAGTGGTGCTGCAGTACGGCGCGATAGGGACGCCCGTGGCGGAGGACGCCGTGACTGCGGAGGCGTGCGCGGCCTGCGAGCCTCTGGTTTCTTCACGCGGCGGCGCGTGAAATGAGCAGAAGGGGCTTCGCCTCTACTGCTTTGCCTCTTCTCTCACCTCCACGTTGGGAAAAAGGAGATGAATGGATTGAAGAAGCTTTGCCTCTTCTCTCACCTCCACGTTGGGGAAAACAAGATGAGTGGATTGAAGAAGTCGACGAGCCTTTCGATGACGTCGACGTCGAAGCAGAACTCCAATATGTCACAGATTTCGAAGGTTGCGGTAAGTGGCAATAGGAGCGGCTGATCGCGGCGAAGAAGGATCGAGGCGCCGCCAGCTGCGCGAAAAAGAAAATCCACCCTAGGCCTCTGATACCATGTCAGAAATAAATTTCTATCAACTTCATTAATTTAAACCAAGGATTACAGCCATATATATAGATAGTTAGGATGGACCGGTTCATATGACCAGGTCTCATAATAATATTAATATATATTATATTAATATTCTAACAGATGTCACCCAACTTTCAGAAGCTACTACTTCACGAAAACCTTCAACTTTATACTAGTTACGTTCTTCTTGAATATAAACAATTTCGGGATAAAACTTCGGTTTAACTTCATAAACAAGATTGACCCTGTTATCTGAAAGGAAGGGATCGATGAAGCAGCTATTGTTAGGAGAAAATGGCCTATTGTGACCGACCGAGGAAAGCTTCGCTAGCTGCCGTTGAATGCAGCGCGATTCAATAATTCCATGCTTCTAGAATTAAACCTTATCCTTGACCCTGACCCGTCTAATATATATATAATTCACGTGGTTTGTTCGTGGAAAGAAAGAGCTGCATTTTAATTTTTTTTCCATATGATTGTCATTACATCATCCAATTGGTTGTCAATGAAGAAAGGATAAGGATAAAGAAAGGCAAGGGAGTGAACAAATAATTAAGCACTCTTCAAGCCACGATGCCATGGAAATTTCGAGCACAGAAGAAATTGAGATCGGCAAAAAGCGAATCCAAGAGGAAAATATCAATTATCTCTATCATCAATTATATTGCTTGAAGATCGATCGCTACAATTATATTGCTCTAGATCTAGAACGTCGTGATTGACCAACCACTTACGTAATTGACAATTATTTCCTGGCAGAGTCGATCTTGCATGGCGCATGGTCGCCTCGTCCATCGAAACCCATTCCGTCCCAGTTCCCACCTAGTTATTTAAGCAGGGAACTTGTACAAGCCGATCGACGGGCACTCTCCTTCCCACACTTGCTGCTCTGGACGGCCTTGTGCTCAGCGAATATACAATGGGCAGTGAACTCAAGAAGCCAGAGATAAAGTTTACGAAGCTCTTCATCAATGGCAACTTCGTCGATGCCGTCTCAGGTAATGAAGCTGGGAATACTGCAACATGCTCTAGCTCCGTATATCCTCCAAATTTGGTCATGGTAGTTTACATATGCAAGTATTTGAAATTGGACGTGAGATAGTCTCTGGATTCAGGGAGGACGTTTGAGACGATCGATCCACGCACAGGGGATGTGATAACCATGGTGGCCGAGGGTGACAAAGAGGACGTGGATTTAGCAGTGGATGCTGCAAGAGAAGCGTTTGACCACGGAAAGTGGCCTCGCCTCACTGGATTTGTAAGCAAATCTACAGACACATCCGAACAATTGCTGTTCCGGTTTTCTCACTACCAAGCAAATATTGGTTTACTGATCCAATCATTCAAACCTGAATCTTTTTCTTCTTAGGAACGAGGAAAGATTATGATGAAGTTTGCAGACCTGATCGAACAACACGTAGAGGAAATAGCGACGCTAGACGCCTTGGAGGTGGGGAAGTTGTTCCTCCTCAACAAGCTTTACGATGTTCCAGCTGCTGCCGATATGCTTCGCTACTTCGCCGGCGCTGCCGATAAGATCCACGGTCAAACGCTGAAGATGTCTGGTGCGATGCACGGATACACCCTCAAGGAGCCCATTGGGGTGGTCGGGCTCATAATTCCTTGGAATTTTCCGGCCGCCATATTCTTCTTCAAGGTCGCACCTGCTCTGGCTGCAGGTTGCACCATGGTCGTCAAGCCATCGGAGCAAAGCTCGCTATCTGCGCTCTACATCGCTCACTTAGCTAAACAGGTTAATAAACGTTTAACAGAGATTCATATTTCATCATATGAAGAAAAGACTAGGAAATTTTCGTTTAACAAAACTGAAATATATAATTCACATTTGACTATCACAGGCAGGAATTCCAGATGGTGTTCTGAACGTTGTGAGTGGTTTTGGCTCAACTGCGGGAGCTGCCATCGCTTCTCACATGGACATCAACCATGTAAGTTCCATGCAAATTAACTAGGAATGTAAAATTCTAGAGTGTCATATCTTCATTGATAGTAGAAAAGATATTAATAGTCAGCCCAATTTTTCCACCTTCCTGCAATAGCAGCCAGCATAGTTTTAATGGGAATAACATTCTCAATGATCGCAGGTTAGCTTCACAGGATCCACCGAAGTAGGACGTTCGATCATGGAAGCCGCAGCGCGAAGCAATTTGAAACCCGTATCACTTGAATTGGCAGGAAAATCGCCATTGATCATCTTTGACGACGCAGATATTAACAAGGCTGTTGAACTTGCCATGGGGGCAATATTCTACAACAAGGCAATTCCAGAATCTTCATAGTTTTTAGTTTTCAAAATTGTTCATTCAAGGAAATATCTACAAGCCAGTAACCATCGGTGTTCTGATGATTGTAGGGCGAAGTATGTGTAGCGGCATCGCGAGTCTATGTACAAGAAGGAATTTACGATGAGTTTGTGGAGAAGGCAGTGGCGAGTGCTAAATACTGGAAGATCGGCGACCCTTTTGATCCAGAGGTTCATCAAGGACCTCAGGTACCTTTTATAACTGTCATTCATAATCTCTTTTCCCCCCTTCAATTCATGCTAACCCAAGTATTCCTCTGCGAAGGCCGATAAGAAGCAATTTGAAAGGATCCTTGGCTCCATTGAGAAAGGTAAGAAAGAAGGAGCAACCATTCTTACAGGTGGCAAGGCCTGGGGTGAAAAAGGTTACTATATAGAACCCACAATATTTGCAGATGTCACGGTAAAACTCTCTTCTTGTGCCATCTACTTGACACTTTGTTAACCAGTGTATCTATCAAATTAAATGTGCCTCGACATGTTGACAGGAGGACATGGTGATCGCCAAGGAGGAAATATTTGGACCAGTCATGTCCCTCATGAAGTTCAAGTAAGTGTCGTCCAGTTAGCATGAGAAGCTTGCACAGATCTAAGTGATAAAGAATTGAGTGAAGTTGGATTTGTTGAATTGCATTGCATAAAGAAAGATGACAATTCCTGACAACATCGCTATACTTTTATGCATTAGGACGATTGAGGAGGCGATCCAGAAGGCGAATAATACACAATATGGATTGGCAGCGGGCGTCGTGACGAAGAACTTGGACATAGCAAACAGGATGTCGAGGTCAGTTCGTGCAGGCAACATCTGGATCAACTGCTATTCTGCTTTGGATAGGAACCTCCCTTTTGGTGGCTTCAAAATGAGTGGGTTTGGGAAGGACCTGGGAGTCGATTCAGTTGAGAAGTACATGCAAGTCAAGTCTGTTGTCACTCCCCTCTATGATTCCCCTTGGCTGTGAGATTAGCGTATGGACTCCTGGTATGTGTCATTCCTTCTATTGATCCATCATTCTATAAATTCAATTTGATAGAAATACAGTTTTAAAATATTTTGTTTGTGGAGAATATATACAACATCTCCTAAGTAAATACACTTAAATTTATCTTTCTAAGTATTGATAGATTGGTTAATTAGTAGATCTTAGTGTCTTAATCAGAAAACAGTTTGCCACAATTGGTTAGAATTATGCAACAAGAATAATAGATTGCTAACAGTGGGAAATTGAAGACGACTACTGTTATGTTAGCTGTAACTAATTAATAGCTTTGATATTAACATTAGATTAGGCGTTGAAATTATGAAATTTATAACAATTTTGTCCTCACAAGAACTATGATGAACTTGTTGCGACATGGGTGTGTGTGGAAAACTCATGAGTTTTCCAAATCAACCATTAGTTAATTTGTCTCAAGTGTACAATTATGCCATCCTCTTTAATTGCCTCTCTCAGTTAAATTTATTGGTGATTGTCATTTTTTCAGATTCAAATAAGCAGGCCCAAAGAACCGGTTGCCAAGAAGAATAATTATAATTGGAAGCCAGATCGTTCGTCTAATAAATTTTGTAGTCAGAATAGTTACGATATTGCAATTGGTTTATCATATTCTGTAATCGATGGCTGCGTTTAAAGGATTGGTTCAATGTGGAATGCAATCTTCGTTGCCGATTGCCATTGTGTTCATAATCCACATGTCTCGTGATATTTCCACATCCCTCAATCTTTCAGGAACTATTGTCCATCGTATATAAACCAACTAGCTATTACATGTCTCGTGATATTCTCACATTCGGTGATTAATTAATGCGGGAATTATCAAAAGAAGCCATAATTAATTGTAAATAAATTTATGATCGACTCTACAAACTAATTTGCCGGATGAAAAAGAATTTGGAGAGACCATACTTTTCAGAGGGTAATCTTAGAAGAAAAATAGGATTAAGGGATGGATGATTTAGTAAAAACAAATATACAAAAGCATGATTAGTTATCCGTGAGTTATTAAATACACCTTGCATAATTTATAAATATGATCGTATGGTATTTTAGTATTCAAATAATCAGTGACATGTCACAGATCCAAAGAAATCACTTGCAGGAAAACTGGCAAATAGCAACACTACAGAAGCAACGCAGTTCACTAGATCTTTGTTAGGTGCTATAAACAACTAAGCTAAATTCTAACTTGCCGTGGCAAAGAAGAGTATATGGTGGCCAAAACTAAACTCTTAAAAGCTGGCTGATGATGAAAACATTCAACCATTGCCAAAATGAGTTACTGGGTCATAAAGTTCCACCTATGATTAATCGCTATAACATGAAGCCTCCATGAAAGTTGGCACATGCTTTGCTCAGCTAAAATCTGCCACGTCATCATCAGAATCAGGAACAACAGCAGAACTGTAATCAGTATTAGCTGTAGGTCTTTGTCTCAATCTTTTCCTCATTTTTGCATGAGCCTTCTCTACTCTTTGATTAAGATTACCACGAGAACCTATTTTTCCACTGTCAAATTTTTCTCTGTCACCTATTTGTATCTGGATTGGAAGACTGCTTTCTTGCTCAGCATTGTCATTATCTAAATTGCTATTGACAAACTCATTATCCGTGGCATCGTAATCAGTTTCGTCAGTTCTCTTATCATCTCCTTGGTTCTCAACATCATTTTTTTCCTTGCTCGTATCACATGAAACAATCGCATCTTGCTTGCCACCATCACCACGCTCCCTTTGGGTGGTGGGCAATTTCCTGATCATAATTGATGTATAGGGCAAGTCAGTAAGAAATATAATGCTAGATTTGGATCAGAATTTGGTGAAGGCAATTGACATATTCTAGAAAAAAAAATCAGAATAAGTTAATTAGAGGGAGAAATTGTGGCCTTCTTAGATAAATTTTTTTAAAGCTATTCCTACCCACGTACAGTAACAAGCGTAAGCTTAAAATTTCACATGAATACCTCAGTAACAAGAAAACCATTTGACTTACTTTGACATTTGGACTATAGCCTCAGATATTGACCGATCGAAGTCGTCTGTAAAAGAAGCTCAAGTTACATGTAAAAGAATTCTTGAAGTAATAATATTTTTAGCCATATCAGCCCAAAGGCATAATGCTTTCCAGGGAACCACATAATAGCATCAGTAATATCACTAGTTAGCACTCGGAATATGCACCCTATACATGCTTTTGAAAAAACAATTAAACATTTTTAAACTTCTGGATCATTGTTGAACCTGAACTTAATGGATATTCGATTTTCAACCTACACAAGCTAGAGCATGGAGAAGGCTCAAGGTTGGTTGACTAAACTTCTACTATAGTACAGCAGGATAAACATCAGAAAGAAAAGAACATAAACGAAATTTCTGGTCAATAAAACATAGCAAAAATAATAAAACATGGTTTAATGACTACTAGTATAGAAGTAGTGGAGGTTGAGGTTTCACTTGCGCTGTTCTACTCTAAGATAAATGGTTTCCAATCAAATCATGATGTTATACAAGTGTCATTATCAAACCCGTCGACAATATAACAAATTTAATTATGCAATAGTCCCTTGAAACAGATCAGAAAATTAAAAGCAAGATAAAATACAAAATAGACTGCTAATATAGGAGATGTATAAAAATAACTAATTTAAATTCTTGCAAAGCTCATCAATGGCAAAACCAGGACCAGTACAATACCATAAGTGTAGTTAACTGGCTTTCGCTGCCTGCAGATACGATTACTCCCAATTCTAGAAATAGCTTGAAAATTATCTAAAGATGCAGCATGTCTTTGCTTCCTTTTGATTATCCTCTCTTTTTTCTGTGCCCACAACCAAATGTTTGCAAAAAGAACTAATTAAAGAGCATGAATGTGAAAAGAGCATGTGCAAGATTCAGACATTAATAGCAAAGAAACAAAAAAAGTCTAACCTTCTGAATCTCCTCAAGTACAGGAAGGATGTCTTCCCTTAATTTCTTGCCAACAAAAGCTTCTGTTTTAGATATGCTAGAAGATAGTTTCTCCTGCAGATGAAGGCATCACTTGTAGATTCCTTAAATTCTTCAACTAAAAGACTAGTATAGAGATTAGCCTTACTGATGTTTCACGAAATTCTTTAAGATTAGTTGCTATAGTTTCCCATTCAGATAGCATAAAACTGCATTTTCCTGTCAACTTGGCTTTTGAGTCAAATTGAACTACTTCTTTGTATAACCTATGACCAATCTTAGGATCCCCATCATACCTTCAAATTAGGAAAAGAAAAATAGCTGTTATAACTGAGTTACAAAAGATTAAAAGCTGCTATACAAAGTCAATAAGCACCAAAATAAAATTGTTCAGAGATTTGTACCAATAAGTGATTCCATTCTCATCACTGCCAATTTTCTCTTTCCGGAAAGTGGTAAGTTGCTCTCCTGCTTTCAACGCATCAGTTATGTGCCTAATTACATCATCTTGCTGCACATTAAAAACTCTATCATGTTTTCTTGCTGCACATTAAAAACTCTATCATGTTTTCTTGCTGCACATTAAAAACTCTATCATGTTTTGAAATAATTAAGAATGAGAAATGAACATAATCAATGTTATGATAAGGAACAAAACAACATTGTCAATGAGATAATAATTTTTATATAGTAGGGGATGCTATACAAGTTCTTTCTTATGAAACAAGCCTAGCAAAGTACTATATTGAGCATAACATAAAGGGAATGCATAACATTGAAAAACAAAATGTCCTCTATTAATCAGTATTCAAATATACCTCAGCCCGAACTTCACACAGTGCTCTCAATATCACCAAGCGGGTTGATGGATCAAGTCCTTTGTATTTATTTATCTCCTCCCTAGACAAACAAAGATGGTATCATTCAATTGTCTTCACCAGCAAGCCTCACCGCATCAATGAAAAATAATTGGAAAGAAAGAGAGAGAGAGAGAGAGTTGATGATCAAGCACACCCATGATTGTGCTTAAGTGGATTTTCTCCTTCAGAAACCTAAAAAAGCAATATTACCAAGTGATATTTATTCTCATAGAATGGTAGCTAGGTAATTGTGCAATGAGACAAAAGGAAATCACTTTAACCCACCCATGGCCACCAGGGATCAAGCTTCTTGCAGACTATTGTTATCCATGCGTCATTGTCTTTGAGATTTTTGCTTACAGGTGGTATCCCCTGCAATTTCAATCACAAGAATATAAGTCCAGCTCATAAGCATAATTAAATTACAAGAAATTGATTCCATTAAATATCATAAATAAAAACAAAGTATAATCATACAGAGAACAAGACGAGAGTATTCATGTCTAATGTCTGACAAACTCTTCTCCTATCCCTTCGAATGTGCTTGGGATATACACATTCTACCAGCTGAGCTAAGTACAAAACAAGTTTAGAAGTACCACCTCTCTATCATCATCTTCTGGTAAAGAATTAGTTATGACCTCGTTTAAAACATTAACAAACCATGTCGTTCCCCACTATTGGGGATCATCCACATGTATTTTAATACGTTTAAGTACGTGAAGCCTATTTCAGGAGTACTATTAAGCTCTATGTCACGAGTAATACTCAAATAAAATTTTCCTATATACATTAATGGTAGCCAGGATAAGGAGAGGTCACTGTTGCTCTACCTTCACACGTTTTCTGATGCCCAAGTCAGTTGGGTCTTTGTAATAAGCAAAATACAAAGCTTAGACAATTGAGCCCAGAAAACAAATGGAAAAACTTACAGATTTTGCATAGAGCAATCACACCTATACCAGCCACAATTTGTCACCTAATTTGAATGAGTAGAATACATAGAATATAACCATCCATCCGAGGAAAGGGTTACTGGTGTGAATATTCCTTCCTAGTGAAGGCTTGATGAATTGTTCGTTGGAGGGTTTCCACATAGAACAAATGTCGGGCACAACACATTTTAAATACGTAAAGAAGAATGCAAACCTTCAGAAGAGAGGCGTGTATCCGACCCAGGTCGGCATTCACTGAGATCAAAGCGGTTTCAATCTCTTCCGCAGAAATGTTCAAGTCGCTTTGAATGACCGGCTCGAAAACCTTTAACCCACACCGATGAGTAAGCAACCCCGAAAACAAGGATATCATATCAAAGAAAAATATTTCACTCGAAGTAAAAGGACAGAGCAACCAAAAAAGGCGATAGAAACCATACATGCAAGAAGTTTAACACAGAGGCCAGCTCCCACCGCTGCCGAAGCCGGAGCCGTTCAAGCTGATGATTCTCCGACTCCGGGTCATACACGATCACCTCATCTTCCTCCGACGAGGTGCTCCCGGTCGAACCGGCCCGTCTTCTTCGCTTCGCGGCCATTGCGAAAGGAAAACGAAGGACCGCCAAAGGTGAAGTGAAAGAGAGAGGAGGAATGCGTGATGGCGGCTTCTTGTCGACCGAGGAGCTCGATGCGGCTTCGAGAGAGATTGACAGAGAGATCCTTGAGTAGATGGATGGAGAGGGAGAGGGAAAAAGCAACAAATCTCCCGCCCGAGACCGCTCGGATTTCCCTCTCTTTTTTTGTTCGGCGGACGCGGTGCCTCAGGTCTCTGATATTCGGAAGGCCTCTACTAATCGCAAATATCAAAACGATGCCCTTTTTTTTTGTCTACGACACTTTCTCTTGATCCGAATTTACTGGAAACGGGTGCGAAGTGTGAAAATGGACTTATCGGATTTCTTGCACCAGAGAGTCCCTCCGCAGGCCCGGCCCATCCAACGCCTCGGCCCGCTTCTACGCTTGCCAGACAGATATCTTTTATTTTTAAATAACAGCAACAGAGACCATGACGAAGACTCATTTACAGCAAACACCTGGATATCTAATCAATCGACTGGATTTGCTCATAAACACTTGAGTATCTATGACTAATTTCAATTAACTGGGCCCGATATCTAATCGACTAGATTTACTAATTATTAGTATCGTTCAATGGCGCCCACCTAAAGTTTATGTCAGACAAATAAAGTCATCCGGGCAACTATATAATTAGTCACATTGTTTAATGGCAGCACAATTAAGCATATGTTCTGCAAAAAAGGTGGATCCGTCACTTTATTCTGTATAAATCGAGAAAGTGCAGTCTTGTCATGATAATCATCACACGGCATTTAACATATGCGTGGAATCCAAGTGGTTGAGCATGATTAAGATCTTCAGGGCTTCGGAAATGCATTGTATGCACTGTGATCTATTACATGAGAGACCGCACCCGCATAGTGTTGGAAGCTCAAAGAAGACTTCGATGATATCCTATTCCCCAAATGATTCTAATGGAACTGATATTTTATTCAAGGACCCGTCTTATGCGACTCGAGTGAGGGTGCAATGACTAGAACTTTATTTTTGTTTTTATTTTGATATTAAAACAGAGAATCCCATTTTGTTTTTATTCAGTTTAATATTAAGGATGCAAGTGTGAGGAGTAATTAGGAATAATTGAAATCACAAATAAAGAGTACTAAATAGGAACATACTCATCTGAATTGCCCTTCGTTGCCATCCACCTTCTTTCTACAGTCTGCGATCCAATCAAATAATAACAAAATCGATACGCACGTAAATATGCGGGAATATCTCGTCGCCCGTGAAGCGGGGGCATCTCGCATAGTTTTTTTCCCTGAAAAGTACATAACAAAGAAAATTAATTTGATGATCTAGGCCGTCGATTTAATTCCTTTAACTAGATCTGTGCTCGAGGTACGTACGACCTTCGACGCAAACCACGATCCACAGGTGCTGCGCACGTGCGGGTTGGGCCCGACAGCCCCTGCGGCAGCGACATTGCCTTTTGAGTCAGCAGATCCAGGCCGTCCATATGCCGAGAACAGTAGGGAATCTACGACAGAGGACGTTGGATTTGCCTCGTATTTCGGGTCGTTGTTGGTTGTCCTCTCCTGGGGAGAGAAACGGAAACCGCGGAAGTCGCGAGTCACGCAAAGCGACAAAAAGTAGAGAAATCGCAGCGAGAAAAATATAAAGAGAGGCGATGAAATTATAAAAGTAAATTGAAAAAAAAACAAAAAAAAACTGCGGCATGGCTGAATGCCGATGGACTAAAGACTGGGAGCACTCACATGTCCGTGTGAAGAAATGATAAAGATCATGCCATATGATTGTGCAACTTCTCTTTCTTCCTTTTATCTTCTGAATTTCTTATCGGGGCAAAGATTAATTAGGTCCAGTTGAGAGCCATTAGGAAGCGCATGAAAAATGGGTAATCGACTGGTTAAATGCTTCTGAACTCATTTAATCTGTAGTTTTTTCAATTGAGATGGCAGCTTAGAGATTTTATTGGCCTATTATGATGTTTCGTGCTTTATTAGGATGCCCCATTGGCCAGTGGTACGTATTGCTCATTGGGGTTGGTTAAGGTGAATGATGGAGTCGTCCTATTTACAAACTTGGGTACAATTAAAAGGGGGAAAGCCGCTTTTCTATTGTCTAATTTCTTATAAACGTCCTTTTACTTATTTATTATTTCCTTAAGCGCCTGCTTTTTCTAGGACCTACGGAAAAGCAGTAAATCCACTCAGGGCTGGCAAATTTATTTATTTTTATTCATATGTGATTAATTTAAATTCATTTAATAATATTATTACGAAGGTTTAATCTTGTTAATCCAGCTTAGCTTACGTTTTCGTAAGCAATCTGTATTGAAATACGACATTAACATATAACAACTCTACTGCTTTGATTTGATACATGCAGACAAATCAATACGAGAGAGAAGAGGAGTACAGTGGAAGCTAGCATTGATGCCTTTGGTTCTGCCTATTTTTATTGGCTTCTCCTCGCTGCACTCTCCTCCATCGCCATGTCCGTCTGATGGTCTGAGAATAGACCTCTCCCTGTGAGGAAGGAAGCTTAAGGAGGGAGCTGGAAACAAAGGTGGGTGAGTTGTTACCCCTACTCTCCGATTTGAACTCGCGCACTGTTTACTCATTTGCTTCTCATTTCAATCGGTGCATTTCTTGAAGTATTTGCGATCAATAAATTTTGCCTCGAAATGTTTCCCCCCTAAATGTTTGGTCTTGCTGGGAAGATGGACTAGTTTCTATTGTTCCTGCTATTAATTTGACGATTTGTTTTCTTGTTTATGAGCGTGATGAATATGTTCTCTCTTAGCTTCTCTGGAATGTCGTCGAGATATCTTATTCTTTCTTCTTCTTCTTTTCCTTATTTGTTTGCAGTCAAGGTGGAGCTCTAAATTGGCTTGATCTTGTTAATTGATCAAGGGTTTGCTTTCTTCTTTACGTAATTACTACATGGTCTGTTTTCCCCATTCGGCGACGCAATCCTTGAAATCCTCGTTCATTTTCTATCACGTTGAAAGATTTTGGTGTAAATTTAAAGGATCTTTGTTGCTGCTGAAGTTTGCTGGTTGTCCTTCATGTGAGTTCCATTTTTTTTACAAAAAAAAAAGAAAGAAAATTCAACTTTCACTACTCCAGAAAAAATAGGATAAACAAAAGTGAGGATGTTTCTTTTCCGTCGTCTCTGAAGACTTGCACCTGTTCATTATGCCTTGTTAAATGACTTGCTGAACTAGCTTTCCCTGATTAATTTGTTTTCAGGATCGTTGTCTTGAACTCAAGAGCTGGGAAGAGTAAGAGAGCAGAGCCTTCCAGACATGCTGAGGGCAATGAACAAGGTCCATAAAGATCAAAGCACGGGGCAGCTATCATCTGATTCGTTTTCAGATTTTCGGTTCTCCTCTAATGGCCTGATTCAGAAGGCCAGGAACACCTCACTCTTCAGTGTTACTGGCATCTTTATGGGCTCCAATTCCAAAGGCATATCAGATTGTGAATCAGGCAGGAGTCCTACTTCCCCTTTAGACTACAAGAACTGCTCCAACCCTGGACACTCTTTTCTTGGTTTCCCTAAATCGTCCAGCCTTGACTGGAAGCCCAAATGCTGGGACTGTAACAAGGTAGGCCTGAGTCTGGTGGATGTTCTGAGCGATGAGAACAAGTCTTCAGGGGAGTTCTTGGGAATGTCTGGAAGTGGGAACATCTTGTTTGGTCCACAAATGAGAATCAACATCGCATGCTCCAAATCTCACACCCATCCCTCTGGTGAAGCCCCCAAATCTTTGCCGAAAGACTATGGGATTTATTCACAGTTCCACAATAAATCAGCTGATCTCCGAAGGAGCTCGAGGATGAGTCTTGAATCCAAAGGAGCTGAATCAGAATCGAAAGATTTTGGGTTGTTGAGATCTTGCTCTGCAGAGATAAGTGGATCATCCTCTCCGCTGTCCAATTCTAAAGTCTTTCCATTAGATTCGAAGAGCGCAATGCGGAGCATAAATTTTGACACATATGCTAGGTTCATCCCTACATCGATCGGCTCGTCTTCCGGAGTCATCACGTCACTTTCTGCAAACGAAATGGAGCGATCCGAGGACTACACTTGCATTATATCCCATGGTCCAAATCCTAAAACAACTCACATTTTTGGAGATTTTATAATCGAAAGCCCCAGCTTTCCTCCAGAAAATTATAAGAATAAGAACGGTGATGACCAAGAACCTTACGCCTGGCTTTTGAAGCCCTCTGAACATTCTCTTCCTCGTTCTTCCAATGACTTTCTTAGCCTCTGCTTCTACTGCAACAAGAAGCTGGAAGAGGGGAAAGATATATACATGTATAGGTCAGTTTCATTTCCATATGTCAATTAATTTCTTGTCATGCTCTGAGAAGCAATCGAACTTTCTAAATGCCACACTGTATGATGTTTCAGGGGTGATAGAGCTTTCTGCAGCAGTGACTGCCGTGACATAGAAATTTTGAACGACGAAGAGTTGGAGAAGGCTACTACTATTGCTTCGTATTATCCTCCTGGTCCATCCTACTATGAGGCAATCCTTTTCGAGGACACAGCCATGGCTCCACATGCTAGTTGATTTTCAATTCGCAACTTGCATTTGATATGCGACGCTGAGATTGCTACGGTAAACAGTAACAGTCTTTGATCATTTGTCTATCGAGAGCTGTCCGTGTGAATCTTTACAGCCATGGATGATCACCCTGTACATTCATGTGTTTGCTAATTTGATCTCAGCGTGCATGCCGTTATTGATGCATGAGAAATATCTTTTGCAATAATTTTGATCAGAAAAGGTGTAAGCCAATAGTATGATGGCTCGCCATTTTTTTCAGCTTTTTTATTAGCTGAATTGATGTACAACCAATTCAGACCTCTAATGAGTATATTTGAGCAAAACATTGCTTGCTCATGAACTGTCCCTTTAGAATGTCAACACAGCCTCGAAGCTGCATGTTATTATTGTCAATAGAGTTCGACGCAATTATAGATGTAAATCTTACTCCAACAGTGAGTTGCATTATGGTGCACTCACTAAGCCTGCATGACAATAGCTTTTTCTTCAATCAATCGTGGTTGTAACCTAATTTATGTATGGGGCGAAGTTATCGATCAGATCAAATAACGTACAGAAACCCAAATGATTTTCAGTTTCCTGCCACATTCTGCTCATTGGATGAGACTAGCATATAAAAAACTTATATTCGAAATCGTTCTGAAAGCTCAATGAGATGCGGTTCGCTCATTATTGATGAAAAAATATTTGTTTAGTCGCATCAGTTGATGCTCCTACGGAAACAATATCTTGGAAACTTTATTCAATTTTCTGATACAAAGCGGGCAGTTGAAAGGACGCTTGAATGGAGCAACTATCAATTCAACTGATTGATTGTTGTCTTGTGGATAGATCACATCGCTCTGACTTTGGTAACCACTTGTCTATCGTATTTCTTTTTTAGGTTCCTCTTCTTTTTATATATATATATTTTATGATGTTGATCTGAAATAGGTGTCAGCATTTGGTTGGATTGGATTTCTCAGAATCAATAATTTTGAAAACTCATTAAACCGTCTGGAGGTGTGTTTATCACTGGGAATTATGACACTGTAATTCATGCGTTTATGCATGCTCAGGAGAACCCTGAGCCAGGAAGGCAATGAAGCCGCTGTCATATTGTCACGATGAGCTCATGATGTGCTCCAGTTTGCCACACATTTGCTGCAGCGATTGCAGGCGCTGATTAAGGAGTTGGCGAATAGTTAACACACTGTCCCAAGTGTACGTCGAAATGAAAATAAAGGCCAAGTTCTTTTTTTTTTTTTAAGTCTGCAAAATGACACTTATAAGGTACGAAAAACAGAGGCCTCCAGAAACACATTACCTGATTGAAATATTTCACAACTATTATAGTCAAGCCATAGGTAAATAAGAACCTATTATTTATTTATTTATTTCATTAAATTTATATTTTAAAATTTGATATATATAATGGAAATTTTCTCTTATGCCTTAAAAAGTCTAAATTGTACTAGATATTAGGTCGATCCACCAAACAACATTATTTCTTTATATCGTGTTGTCTGTTGAAATAATAGCAAATTTGGTTTTTTAAAAAAAAAGACAGGTCTGACTTTAACATCCGAATAATGTATAAGCATAAGAATTTGTCCCTAGAGGTATCTAAAATATTTTGTAAGATGGTATTTTGTGGTGTAATTTTATCTAAAAAATAAATTTAGTTTGCATCTAAAATAATCTCTTAGTCTAAATATAAAAACGAAGCTTTGTCAACAATGTAAAATTATCATTTTTTAGTCTCACAATATATACAAGATTCGCCAATGTAAATTGATTGCTGACTTAGCTCACAACTTCACATAGGCTTCGGCTACGGGTAAAATATTATAATTTTATATACTTTGGTTAATTATTGCTGCATAATTCGATTAAAAAATAAAACAAGTGCAAATTAAGGCCATGCTTTCAATTGGAAGTTTGCCCAAAATATAGAACAGGTACATTCTCACGTCAAAGACTAAAACAAGAGACTTGGCGCAGGAACTCGTTGCTTTTTTTGCAAATCCCGCGACGGAACGAAGCCCACGCATATCGCGATCGACGAGAGGGGGCCGGCAGGGAATCCAATGTCGCACGGCGGTGATCCGGGGACAGACAAATTTGTAAACGGTACGAACATGTGGTCGCGCGTGCGTGCTGTGCATGCCTGTGCACTGTACAGTGCTGTCCCATGCGCGCGCAGGCGCAGGCGCAGGCGCAGCTGCAGTTGAATAATGCCAATCCTCGTGTCGTCACGGCCACGCTATGTGCCTCTGTTTCTTCACGTAGAACATCACCTCCATCAGACCATTCAATGGGAACCGCCCGAGCGGACGCAACGCTTCTTTTTTATCTAATTTTAGGTTTAGCCAGGCTCTGTTCGACTTCACTTCTTTTCCTTGCGAAAGCTAATTATCTCAAAATCGAACAGCATTTGTTTGAAATTAGAGAATCTCTTTTTCATAGTAGAATCCGTCACCTTAGTATTTCCATCGATCTGATGATCATTTGGGAGAAGATAAATCGAGAGGTTGTAATTGTTCATGTCGAGAGATGACATTGTCTCAATTTTACAGAAATTCGATTCTTGTCGATTTTAATAAGTCTGTTCCACGGTAATTAACTCAACTATAAATCAGAGGACTAAAATTAGAGAATGAAGCCTACTCCTTTTACTCAAAAATATTTGATGGGCTTAAATTTGAAAGAAAAAAATAATACGAACAAAACAATTTTATAAGGCTTAAAGTTTGAAAAAAAATAGACATACATAATTAGTGAAAACTCCTAAAGTGTTTTTTTTTTACAAAAATTGCTTGATGGTCACAAAATACTCACTGAAGAAGAAAAATAAACATGAACTTGGAAAAATTTTGAAAGCCAACAGACATGAATTTGACGTCTCTAAATCTATCAAATAATTTTGGAGAAAAAATAGTTTATAATCATAGAGGATGGAAAATAAATGAATACGTGTCAAAAAGAATTTTAGGAGTACGATAATATCTATTTGGCATTAGCTTAAGGTTATAAGGCCTAAAATATTTGATAATCCGAATAATTCAAAATTAGAGAAAATATATGAATAGATTATAGAGTTAGTGTTTATTTGATATATATGAGATTAAATTTCTATGAGCCTCTATTATATATTTTCTTTCAATCAAAAGTGTTTATGGACAATCAACTGACTAAAATTATATCAAATTAATGGAAGAAAAAGTGTTTATTTGACATGTTTATGAGACATACGTTCAAAATTTGAAAAACCAAATATGGATGAACTCATGAAAATCCTATAAGTGTAAAAAAATTTATTTGCCACAAAATTTAAAGACTTTAAGACCATTAGGGATGACAAATAGGTCTTATTGTGATTAAATTTTATATCCTCATTTAATTTCATACTTATCGGAGGATCAAATATCCTCTGTATTAATAATTTATTTTTTAATTTCATATAATCGTTAACTTGTTTCTCATTCGTTAATCAATTTTGATTGTCAATCAATACCGCTGTGATATTGGAAAATACCATTGTGATCTTTAATTTTAAAAAATAGCACTATTAATAAGTATTCAAGTTGAATATGAGTAGGATTTTATCAGATCCATCTTTATATCTGAACTCGAAAGTCCTCTTATTCAATTATTTAATCAGATTTAAAAAAAAATCCATCCATTTCCTTTTTCATTTGGGTCGGTTATCAAATTCATACGATGATTTGGAGGAAATTATCAATCCTAAAGACCATCTATCACTTGTAACTAAAAAAATATTTAATAATAACTAATAGAATCACGAAATCATTTTTAATCAACTCTGATAGTTTAAGCAGTAATAGATCTGAAGAAAATGGGTCCAAACACATATTGAAAAATAGATACACTTGGTAAATTATAAAAACTTAAATACTTTTCAAAAAACAATTAAACATTAAAATTTACTCTTAAATAGCATAAAAACGGTTTAAGGATACCTTGGCCAGAAAATAGCGAATCATTTTCCTCCTCTCAGAAGAAAAGGAGAGCGAGTAAAACTAGTAGAAAAGAGGGCCGTACGCGCAACCCATCCCCTTCTAGGCTCCAAGCCCGCCAGCAAACGCCGCCCTCTCTGTCTCTCTCCCCACTTCGTCGCCGTATCTCGCCTCCTGTCCAGAACAATAACTCCGCGATCGCAACAATGCGTGCTTTGCTCCCCCGGTGTCGCTTCCTCCTCGACACCTCTTTTGTCTCTCGTTCCTCGATCGCTTGCTCACACTCCGAATCGGCCGGACACCATAATCTCCAGCGCCTTTTAACCATCCAAGCTCCCATTTATCGCCGTTGCACGACAGTCACCTCCAGCGCAACGGAGGATTTCGTTAAGGGTAGCGTCTTCCCCAACGGGGTCGGCGTGATCACCCTAGATCGGCCCAAAGCCCTCAACGCCATGAACCTCGGTAGTTGTTCCCCCCTACTATTTCATGTGCGAGTATCTCTTTCAGTTCTCTTTTGTTACATCTGCAGAACTTTTTCGATAACATCTGCATCTTGCTAATGAGCTGCTACGCACTGAAAATTCAGCGTGCTGTTGATTCCTCAAGGAAATATGCTCTTGCTTAATAATGAATTTCGTGATTCTATATCTTGATGTTGTTGTTTGATCGAAGCTTCGATGAATGATGAGGGTTGCAACACAATATTTTTGCGAATGCAGAGATGGACTTAAAATACACTAATTTTCTCGACGAGTGGGAAGCTGATCCCAGAATCAAATGTGTTATTGTGGAGAGCAGTTCGTCTCGAGCCTTTTCTTCAGGTCATTTCCCTCCTGTTAGTTCTGTTGCCAACATAGCTGAAATTCTTTTTCTTCTCAACTACTGGTTGAGGTCCCAATTTTATTATCTGACGTGGAATCTGTTGGAGCTTGCCTGCTTTTTTTGTCAGAATATTGTTGCCATGCTTCATGTCCAGAAGTAAGGGTGGCAATTAGGGTAGTGTTCATGGAAAGCTATGATAGCCCATCCTAATTCTCTCTGATGATGTTCATATTCGATCGTCCAATGTAGGAATTGCATCGGGTCTTTGTTAGATGATCAATGGCGCACACATTGATTTTGAGTAAATTTTTTGAAGAAAG
Source organism: Curcuma longa (assembly GCF_044706935.1). Lineage (NCBI taxonomy): Eukaryota > Viridiplantae > Streptophyta > Magnoliopsida > Zingiberales > Zingiberaceae > Curcuma > Curcuma longa. The sequence continues at coordinate 2,988,067 of NC_133863.1, read as the reverse complement.
ATGAGGATTCAGATTTGTTTCTTATTTCAGTCACGCTTGAAAAAAAAATGGTGACACTGAACAATACACTGTGAGAATAACAAAGTTATTTTTAGTGATTGTGTATCTTCCATAACCTGTTGGGATGTGAGCCCTCTTTGTATCTATAGTAATCAGCGAAATTGAATGATACCTATCTATGGGTTATTTGTTGCTTTCCCATGTTCTATAAATTTGGATAGCTCATGCTGGTTATGATCTAGTCATGTGTTGCTTAATGGAGATAGGTGGGGGAATCACTTGTATAAATGGTGAGAAGGATTTGAATATTTGAGTGGGCGAACTTGGGATTGTGTTAAGCAACCATTAGCAGGGAACATGGTCCTTGACCGAGGTGGATACTAGGTAGGTGTTGAGCTGTTCCTGAGGAGCCTGTTGATGATTGGGCCCTTTTGAATCAAACACAGGCCTTTCAGAGGAGTTTGACCATGTAGAAGGCAGCTGGAGGTGAGTACATTTTGGGGAACAGCTTTTAGGCTTCTGCATAAATCATTTCCCTCTCCATTCTGTTGATTTTGTGTTAGTGTTTGTGCACCCCGAAGCATTGGTGTGAGTTGTAAATAGTTCATGGATAAGGATAGGATGAAAGTTTCTTACATGGAAATATCAAGACTGAAGCATTGTATCTACTTCAGATGCATATTGCTTTACTTCTAGATATGATTAACTCTGAGTAACTTTTTGTGTTTTTGGCAATTTACAGAGTAATAACTGAGGTAACCTAAATGCAGGTGGTGATGTGAAGCAGATTGCTACCAAATACAATTTGTCAGAAAGAACTAAGGTCCACTCATTTACACGATTCTATACAGCATAGTCGCTGTCCTTAATTTTCATTCAATTGGCAGTGCTAAAAATGTAGACTGTGATTAAACCTGCTTGTTTTTTTTTCTTATCGCTCTATCTGGATGTATATTTGTTTATGTTGTTGATATGTCTTCAATTATGTCCAACTGTCTTCAGGATTATTATTCTCTTACAGAATCATTTATGTCTTATGCACCTGTTTCTTGTATCATTACTGGTTTACCTTAAATAGAAACACTTTAGAAGTGGTCTCATTAAGAGGTCAGCAGCTTATATATTTCTGTTTGTTCCATTTGCCACCGGATAACATTCTTGATTATTGTAAGTAGGACAGCAGTTTTATTTGCTCATAATATGTTATCTAACAGTCTATCTGGTTAGCATGCATTATTCAGTCGAATATCTTCTCCTAAACTTAATGAATGGGGTCCTTGGCTTCTCCAGAATGTTTTGAGTTTGTTGACTTTCTCTTCAAAGCTTTACAAAGATGAAAGTCAATGTCCATCAGAAAATTTATACACAATAAAGAAATTACAGCAATATTTAGAATGTGTTGAAACCACAGGAAAGTGCTAGATGAGTTACAATCTGGTATCTTATGATTTATGAACCTAATTTGCAAGATTAGCTCTATGATTGTCAATGTTCTCTGTTGTTGAAACTTCTATAACACTGATATGCAGTCTTGCTCTAAAAGTTGATTATTTTCAGGTATTTGCTGCAGAATATTCACTGATATGTAAAATTTCTGACTATAGAAAGCCTTATATATGCTTCATGGATGGTGTGACCATGGGGTTTGGGATTGGTTTGTCGGGCCATGGTCGGTTTCGTGTTATAACAGAGGTATATTTTGTTAGATACATTGAAGTTGCCAACACAATTTTTGTTGGCACCATGTCTGAGTCTTATTCTGTTTGATCATGACATTGATATTCATCACAGAGAACTATTCTTGCTATGCCGGAAAATGGAATTGGTTTGTTTCCAGATGTTGGCTTTGCTTATATATCAGCACGTGGTCCAGGAAGAGGGGCAGTAGGTTAGTTTCTGAAATCTTGTGAATGCATGCTGTTGATATTCAACTTCTCCTGCATGCTGTAGTTCAATTCCTTGTGTAATTCACATCAGTGCAAGAAATGAGATCCATATAATTTTGTTGAAATGATGTTCATCAAAATCTGCGTATCCCACTTCAGATAACCCTTCTGTGTTTCATACCCTAAAGAATTAAACCTGGAAAATAAACAAGGTCATTTTGATTGTGAAAAATATAATCCAGAAATCTGTTATGTTATCTTTTAAAACAGTGATTCAGAGATTACTCATGTGAATTTTGAAGTATGATTGAGGCTTTAATTGTGTATATCATCTTATTTCCAATTTTTCTGTGTCCACACATAATTTTGCATGTCAAAGTAGTAAATGGTAAGTGCCTAGTGATTTATAAGTTCCAAGCAATGTCACTTGTATCAATCCACACAATACCCTTGCCTTTGCCAAATGAATACTTGTGATCTACCATTGTTATTGAATATAAGTTAAAAGTTATGTAGTGATAAATCGTCTGAGTTCTGGAAAGTTTAACCACGCATGCTGCATTACAGACAATAGAAATAACTAAACTTTTGTTTAGTTTCCATGCCATTTAATCTCCATTTTTAATATTTACCATGTTGGGGAATGTCTCTGTCTGTCAGCTAGATAGGTAAATTAAGATTAGTCATGTATTTATCAAACTTTTATAGTATTTTAAGTTTTATAAACTTGGTTAAATTACTTACATGAATGATGACAAAGAAGACCTGGCTAATTTACCTTTATCAGTAATCTACTCTTTTCATAATGTTATATTCAGGTGCTTATCTTGGAATGACTGGGAAGAAAATTTCGACCCCTGCTGATGCTTTGTATATGGGTCTTGGAACACATTATGTGCCATCTCGAAGCATGGCCATGCTGAAGGAAGCCCTCTTATGCACTAATTTGTATGTAATCAATGAGGATTCTATATTTTAAAAAGGCACGGGAAAAAAAATATCCACATGTATGCTTTACATGAAACTTGATTCTCTCAAGTTAGTTATTCAAGAACTATGATTTTCCACCAGAAAGTTGGGCTTATTATTGAAATTCTTCAAAGCAATTTCACCTTTCGGATGTCTATTTTCTTGTGCCATTCAGAATGTGTAAACTCAGCCAGTATAGTGAGTTTTTGCAGTTAATTATAAAAGTAAAAAAAAAAACTATTTATTTGTCATAAAGCATTGAATTTTAGAAATGGTCATGTTTTCTTCAAATTACAAATACACATACAAGAATGATTTTGTTTTATCTTATTCTGTTTCTCGATATGAGAGTGAGAGAGCAATTTTAACTGCTACTGCAACTATTTTATTTAGTATTTTATGTTTTATGATATGGAACCATTACTTGTTGTTTGAATAATACCCCAAGAGTGAAATTTCCATCTATGCTCGTGCCATGTTATTGTTATTTGCAGTTTTTCAGACAAGCTATTGAAAATCTAATGTAAATTTCTGCTTCCAGCTCTAATGACCCTGACAAAGATGTCCTGGACCTTTTGGATTATTACAGAAGAGAACCTGAATCAGATTCCCTACTGAAAATGCTTTTGCCTCAGATTGTTTCTTGTTTTACAAATAAATCTGTCCACGAAACAATAAAAGAGTTGAAAAGGCACCAACAAAGTTCTGATTCTCCAGGTATGCACTAAAGTGAATCACTACTTGTTAAATGTTAACTGGAGGTGTTCATCAACTACATGTTAAATGCACTAACTGAAGTGTTGATTATATCTCTTTACCTTTCTATTCTGGAAACCTTGGTGCTAACTTCTCATTAGACTGAATCTTCAGTCTAATGTAGCACTTAGAATGCTGAAACTTAACCGACTTTGTTTAGTTGATTGATCTTATTCTCCTACCTAAGAAAATAATCTTTTCCATGTTTACTATTTCTTATAAATGATATTTGTATTTCTCCTTTTTGATTATTTTGATTGGCACATTAAGAGAGGAGGACTTATTTATTTCATGGTTTATCTACTATAGTTTCCCATTTTCCTCTTAGTATTTGGAGGATGCATTAGAGGATACCAAGGTACAACATATTTTCAGTCATTTTATCTGGTTTGCTTTTTTGAAGTAGGTCAATTGTCTTCTTATTTGAAAGAGCAGAGATCCAATATTTAGTTTCTTGTGTATATAAGTTAGTTAATGCATAAAAATTATAAATGCTCATGATAGAAAAACTACTCGTTCACTTAGTCTGTATTTACTTGGATGGAAATTCAGGAGGGCAGAGAAAAAGATTCACAAAATTAGAGATGGAGCTCTATCATCATGTGTATGTTTTGTAGACTTTCCATCCTCCCTCTGATACCTTTCATCCAAGTAAATGCAGCCTTAGGGAGTAAAATTTTCATGTAGCACAAGAAACATGAAAGGAGCTTTATGAAAATGAAAGCATAACTTGCATTCAATTGCAAAAACAATGCTGCTGAGTTTTTTTATAAGCAAATTTGGTGAAAATTTTAACTCATTTAGGTAGATTAAGGAAACTGAAATGCGGAGCCATCATAAATTGGAGGGAATGAAAAAACAAAAAAGAAAATTAAGGAGAGAAAGAGTAGAAGAATATTGTTAATTCATAGGAAAACTCTTCCCTTGCATTTAATCACTTATCCAAGTATGATTGATTTACACATGTTATCAGTCATATGATGAATCTAGATTATATAAAACATGACCCTTTGCGCTTTAAGGGCACTTACTAATCCTAGCTATAACATAATGCAGCTAGAATAAGGTCAATTCAAGTACTAAGCTCGAACGAGAAAAAAGTGAAGATGGGCGCTTCTGTTCTTCACCAACTACAAAAAATTATGTCAATTATGTTGTGAATATTGATCTTTATTGTTTCTGTTTATTATCAAAATTTGTCTATGTACACGCACTGGAGGAAATTACAACAAACAAGTCTTTTTAATGCTAACTGTTTTAGGTCAACTATGTGAATCGTATCCATCCATTGAACTTTGTGCAAGCAATATTACTAGATGCTTGATTCCTTAAATCATTTTTTATTTTCTTTAAGTAGAGTTTTCACTCAAATTGTCAAATGATAACATCCATTGATCATTTTTTGAGTAGGTCCATACCCTTTAAATTTATTTATTTTCTCATTTTTTCATCTACAAGTGCTATGCCTGTATGCCAAAGTGTTTCATAATATTAGCATTTCTTGATCTTATCTTTTATGTATTCTCACACATACATCTTAGATTCTTCTTTTTTTCTACACTAATGGACCAACACTTTAGTAAAATTCTTAACAGAAGGAAAAAAACTCCGAACTCAGTTTTGTACTGATACAAGCACCATTGCAGACTCGTTCAGATGCTTGCTCCTTCAGTTTTGAAATTGAGTTCTGCCATGTGTACCATTTATGTTTTCTTTACAAAGACATCACCTTTGCACTCCATATGTGTGAAAAATGATTTGATTTCCTTTTTTAAATATTTCACTACTCAAATTCACTTTCTCTGTTGATATTTTCGGTCAGTGGCAGACTGGGCCAATGATGCTCTTGTGGGACTTGGTAAAGGTGCTCCCTTTTCTCTTTGCATAACTCAAAGGCATTTTTCTAAAGTTGCACATGCATTTGAAAACAAGGACAGTTATTTATCAAAAGTAAGTCCTTGGTGAAAATTTGCATTCATTTGGGTAATTATATAATTTGGCCAAATGTATGCATCTCAGTTAAAACTGATATTTCTAATCCAGTTAAAGGGTGTAATGAGGGATGAATTTCGAATTGCTACAAGAACCTCAGTTCGGCACGATTTTGCTGAAGGTGTTCGAGCAGTCTTGGTGGACAAGGACCAGGTAGCTAAAGATATATGAATGAAATTTATTCCTTATAAAATATTCAGAATATGATTTTAATACTGTATTGCTTGTATTGTCTTTTCCTAATTTGTTCTCATTAGGGATTGCAGAACTCACATGAATTAGTGAAGAATTTTCTAATTTATTCTTTTGGCTAATTGCTAAAAAAGTTGTATTCATCGCTCCTTGGAATGTTCTGAGGAATTGCACAGATCAGTGTTTATTTTGTCATATGTTAGTGTCTTTCACAATTCATCCTTAGGTGAGCTCAGGTTTTTCTGGATGGAGAGCAATTCATAGTAGGTTCAGGGCAACGATTATGTTGGCATTCTTAATTCATTAGCAAATACCGATTAAAGTTAGGAAATCATGGCTAATATTCATACAGTAGGTATGTGCTGCTATAATCCAGTAGCCACCATGGCCGCTGCATTGAAATTGTTCTAAAGAAAACAATGTCGACCTTGCTAAAAATTTGAGTTTGTTGGCTTTTTGCTTGGTGTAAGAGCATACCTTTTGCTTTGTCTACTTGATATTTGATCAAACAGTTATAATACTCATCGAGAGTGTAGGAGTCTACACTTTGTTCCAACCTCATAGAGAGCAGGGTTATATTGCTCTTAGTTTTATACAGTTAGATGCAGTTGTCTTGGATACCAATGACCTCCATCTGATGCAACATCAATCATCAGAGTTCATGGTGTGCGATGCAGTGAGTGCCATTAGGGATAGGTGGTATGGCTTACCACTAATTTTACTGTAACGTAGCCATCAGGTCACTGGCAATACATGTGAAGGTTAAGGTAACAGATGGGTCATAGGTTAACAACCTAGGCGATGTTTCAGGTCTTTCAATAGTAGTATTTGATACTTCACAAACCTTGAAGGGTTATTTTGAAAAAGGAGCTGAGGTTTGGGGTGCGTTTTGAAATTTCTCTAATCTTACATGGTTTTGATGACACGTAAGATCTATAGTAGATTCCAAAATTAGGACTATGGTAGTTTTAATTGAAGATATGCTGATATGGTCTTATTCAATGTAATCTATCTTTCTACTGCGTAAGTATTCATTGTTATCTTTTCTTTGTAACCACTTGAGTTTCACCTCTATGCAAAGATTACAATTTATTTCACAATTTGTTGCTGAATGATGGATTCATCCAGATGTATCTAACTTCGAATTAGTTATTTCTAGTTAGAATAGATCTTATATTATCAATGCAATTGCTGATATGATATTTGCAGAATCCAAAGTGGTGCCCCTCGAGTTTGGAGAATGTCGACATGGCTGAATTGGAATCAATCTTCGAGCCTCTACCTCCCGGAAATGAACTAAATGTATCATAACTTGCAAATTATAAAGACAAGGCTAACTGGAGATGAGCATGATATACTCTTCCATTCTCTTATACCAGATAAGATTATGAAGTGTCTGGCAGTGACCTGTCGAACTTAGTCCATCTTTGTCCGATTATGTCTGAAGTCAGTTGATCAGTCTGAAGAGCAAAGTGACTGACATACGCATAAATATGATGGGGTTTTCTTTTTAGTAATTGATTAGCTAATTGTTATGCAGTACTCCAGGATGCTTGTGCGCAGTAGCCGGATAGTTCCAATTGGTGAGGGTACTTACAGGCTTTTAGCAAAACTATCTTTTTCATGCCTGGCAGTAAAAGGATTTTTTTAAAAAAAAAATTAAGAAGAAAAACAAATTGGTATTTAAGAATGTTCTCCTTGGACAATAGAAGAGAAATTTTGTCACAGAGAGTTACTATTCTCCTCCCTTTCTTCTGGTTTATAGACATCTTGATCTTGTAGATACTGAAAATTCTTCAGAGATGAAGCAAACTAGAAAACATAGAAAACCCACCTAATGACCAGTTCTAATAATCTTGGCTTTGCCTAATGAAACGAATCTAGAAGCAGCATAAATATTATCCTTGTCCTCAATTGTTGTATTTCTCCGGGGCTCCAGGGGCTCTAGAAGCAGACAATATTAGAAGGCTCCAGGGGCTCCTGTTAATGGAAGGCCATTGAACAACTAATTGCACTGCCAAAACCGTAAGAGAAACATTATACAGTATGCAATGGCCATTTGGAAATGATCTTAAGAGAAGCATTCGCGTTAAATATAGTTCACAAATTGAGAACTTAAATTTGGGCTGGAAATTTCAACCTTTCCAAACTGCCAAACGTTTCCTAATTTTAGAAGTATAGATAGCAGTGGTTGAATTGTGCATGCCAAATCAAAAGCCTTTTTTTCCCTCTCATTCTAAGTTAGGAATCCTTTTGTGATTGCTAGTTGGAATCGATTCATCTATAGCTGTGCTTTTACCAATTATTTATGATCGTTGAAGTTTTAATCATCGCTAGAAATTGATTGAGAAAACCAAAGCACAGGAAACAACAGAGCACGGAAGAAGGCGAATCTAAATACGAAAGGAGCACGCAGCTTGAACATGGCCGGAGAACTCACGCGGTAAGTCCAACCTCCGCCACTTGCCCGGTTTTTTGCCCGTCTTCAGGTCCAGCACATAGACGACCTGGTCCCTGGACTTGTTGCCGGAGCCCAACACAATGAGCCCCCTTTGCCACGCCACCATCTGCAGCGCCACCCGCATGTCGTCGGGCAGCTCCGCCACCGTCTGCCACCCTTCCCCCTCCTTCAGCGCTGCCACCCCCCTCGACTTCAGGCACATGTACATCCTGCCGTCCCCGCCCACCACGCGCGTGCGCGGGCATACCGCTTCGTCCAGCTTCTCCTCCTCCACCGGACCCCACCGCCAAGCATTCACGTCGAACGACTCCGCGTTCCGCATGAACTGCGCCTGCGCCTCCGTCGAGTACCCGTCCAACACCTGGAAGGCGTCCCGGGCGAGCACTCCGCAGCACTCGTCTCGCGCCCGCGCCATGTCGGGCAGCCGCACCCACGCGTCGGAGGTCACGTCGTAGGCTAGCGCAGACCTCAGCGCGTTCTTGCTCTCGTCGTGGCCGCCGGCCACGAACACCATTCGGCGCTCCGGTGACCCTGCGCACGCGAAGAAGGAGCGCGCCGGGCCGGGCATGGGGGCCCCAGTGCGCCATGAGTTTCTCGCCAAGTCGTAGATGTGGACCTCGTCGGACGCGGCCCAGGTGCGGGAGTTCCACCCGCCGACGACCACCAGCTCGCAGCCGACGGATACGATCTGGCAGAACCGCGGGAGGGAGCGGTGGCCGCCAGGGACGGGAGGCGCGCAACTCCAGGCGCCGGTGGCGGGGTCGAGGAAAGATAAGCGGTAGAGGGACGGGGAGGGATGCACGGGCTCATTCTCTGGTATCTGGGCCTGGGAAACGGCGACGACAGAGTCGGCGACGCCGGTGGACTTGCGGAGGCCATGGAAAGGGGCGGACTCGATGCTTCTCTTCCAAAGCTTGGAGACGGCGCGGGCGGCACCTAAGTTGACGAAGGGGACGCGGGCGAGGCATTCCCACGCGATCTCCTCCGGCAATCCCGGGATCAATTCAGCTTCCATCCCCACCAAATCAGCGCAAGCAGTGCGAAGAGTTACGCTGTGCGTTGAATTTATAGTAAATTCTTTATTAAAATCTTTTCAACAATTTACTGAACTTGCACCTAAATTTTCTAGATATTATCTGATACACCCCCATCTATTTTTAGGATTAATAACTCATCTACCAAACATTTAAAATTAATAACCAAATCCATTCCCAAAATACCATTTCCATATCCACCACTGCTGCCTTCTGGCTGACAGGCAGATGCTTAGCAGGCAGCTGAGGCGGATACTAAATTGCGGCCGGGCTGATTCAGCAGCCATTTAGCTGTAAATTTTGCCTTGATCACAAAACTATAATCGAGCTGATCGTAAAATCACGATTCAACTGGTCATAAAATTGATTTGTAGTTTTATTTTGATATATTAAGGCAGAGTATGTTCGGTCGGACAAAGGGCGGATGAACTCAGACGATAAATTAGACCTTTTTAAATTTCGTTTACTTTTCACTATATTAAAGAACTATTTACGTGAAAAATTGATTGTTGCGCAAGAAACTGTAATGCTCCTAAAGCATACTAAAACAAGCAAGTACGTGAAAAATTGATTGTTGCGCAAGAAACTGTAATGCTCCTGAAGCTTACTAAAACAAGCAAGTAATAAATAGTGTTTCTTAAAAAGGTCCATCTTATTACTGTTAAACAGATTTTGTTTTTTTAAAGAAAATAGTCATTACTAATAAAAACAATATCATAAAGTCTTGTTCGTGATATTATCGTTTTTGTTTCGTACTCTGGCCTTTCACTCGTTGTCTTTTTTATCTTTTTTTTTTATTCGAAGGTTTAGGAAGGATAATTAGAATAGTTATGTGAAGTAAATGTGTAGAAAGGAAGGCTCCATTAGAGTTAGAGACAAACCGTCGTGAGAAACTGCACGCTCCGCCGCTGGTTTGGGCGATGCATTCATTGGAATTTTATTTTTCATTATCATTTAACTATAACATTCTAAATGTTGGCGAGTCAACGCGGTGGCTAATTTAAGGCTTTGTTTACTTTTATGTAAAAGATGAAATTTGTTATCTTAGCGGTTTTATATAGTCGGTCTTATGATCATATGTGAGAGGAGTTAAATCGAAAAATTATAGTTAGTCACGACAGAAGAGGATATTGCTCGATTTCTCTGAGATTCGAACCTTTGCCCTCTTCTTGTGGAGATTCGAATCTTTATCATCTTCTACAAGTATGCTCCGTCGTAATCAACTTAGTTATACCCCAGGGGCAAGACTTTGTTTACTTAGAAAGATCGAAAGGGGAAGGAAAGAAATTGATGGTGGAAAACAAATTCTATTATTTTTTCTGTAATTTAGGTAAAGGATTTTTTTTCACTTCAAAATTGAAAAAAACTTGGATATTATTTTTCTTTTCACCTTGTGAGATGTGTATAGAAGTTCGTATGCATGTAGCTTTATTAAAGAAACACTTTATTTATATTGGCAACAGCTGAATCCTTTCTGCCTTTACCTGGATTGTCTAGGATTTATACCAGAATTGGGCACACCTTTATTACATGAAACAGATATGTGCATACCTCTAATTTTTGCTGGATAGGTTAATGTGATTACTCAATGTTCAGTGCAAATAGCTTAAAAATGAAAGCCCGAAGTTGTGTTCCTGATACGTGATTTAGATCCTGCATATATTTCACTGTTATTTTCAGTTATTTCGCAGGGAGATCATTAGAAGTTATATTTAGAATCTGCCTTTATCTTGAAATGGTTCTTTCTATAGTTGGAGACATTCAAGAAGCACCTGATGAACTGGGTGTAGATATATGAACATCCAGAAATTATACTTGGTTCCTCTTTAAAAACAAATTAGCACTTAATAAGAAAATCACTGAAAGTTTAGTGACTTTCACTTAGCAACTCTTAGAAACAGTTCATACTGAAATGTATCAGCAACCAATTGCCAGAGTCATTTCATGGATTGATAAGTTTGCATCCGAAATCCTCTTTTTACCTGGTACCAATTTTCATTATATTTAATAGTTATTGGCATTTTCTGCCTAACAAACATAATGTAGTGATGGGAGACGCAACAAATTATACATTGAGAACATAATGGATAACCTCTTAAGCATAACTGAGTTGGTTACGATGAAGTAGAATTGCAAAAAAGAATGTAATAACAGACAATAGTGATCTTCCCATAAATGTTTTGCCCACGTGTTTGGAGGCTGTGGGTATCTTCGGCTAGAGAAATACCTCAACATAAGATGAGGTTCATGGGTGGTCTTATGATGGTATATCTTAATTTATTTGTAATGATTGGTTTTTTTTTTGTGTTAGAAATGACTTGAGCTTTTTGAGATAAAATCTTAATTGTTGAATAAGTGCATTGTTGTATTTGAATCGCTTATGCAATTTATATCTCCAAATAATTGTATTATCTACTTATAGTTTTTGATCTAACATTTTTTTGCACATTGGATAGTAATCAAAATAACGTTGTTTTATTGACAATTTAAATTCCATTGTGATTTCATCTTAGACTATTTTTCAACGATTGTGATTTCAAGTTGAACACAAATGTACCAGGATAATTGTTTTAAGAGAATCCAATTTATTGTTATAATATAACAAATGGTCATATATAAGTTGTATATGAAAATATTTATTGTTTTTGTTAGATTGATAATGATAGCGTGTGCATATGATTTTAAATTATTATTATAAAGAATGATATATTATAATTATTTACATAAATTTCTAATAAATTTTTTTTGGAAAGGTTATTTTGATGTCGTTACAATAGTATTTCCACAAAATATACTGACATTACAAAAAAACGCCGTCTGTGGGAATCGAACCCACGACCACGTGGTTAAAAGCCACGCGCTCTACCAGCTGAGCTAAGACGGCTAGATGCTATTGCTTTTGTTATAAAATAGAATAATAATAACTAATCTATGCCATTTCCAATGCCCAGCTTCGCTGCGACTGCTGCTGCTTCTTCGTTTGCCTGTTTCAAGCTTTCTTACTCTTTTTCTGCAAAAAAAAAAAAAAAAAAAAAAAAAAACAAGAGTAAGAACCGGGCAGCCAGATTTTGCTTGGATCTTGCGGCCGAACAAATGCTTCGTCAACTGTTATGTAAATTTGATATTCAGCTTGCCATTCAATATACACAAAACTAATTATATAAACAAATTTACCAACTCATTTATAAAGATAGATTGTAAATTATTCGGTATTTTAGGAACTGCTTAAGCAGATTTCAATATTATTCAAATCACGTACCAAGTTTATTCTAAATTAAAATTAATGTATTATTGGAAACCTTCTTAATTAATATAATATGTCTTCGGATCTAAATTTATTAGTGTAAATTGATAACAATGAATTATATTCAGAGTACATTTTTAAATTTTTATTCTACTAATTCAAAAATAAACTACTATCAATTTATGTTATCGAATTTAAATATGAGTGCATAAATATATAAAGAAAGTCAGTCCTAAGAATCCATTAGTGATGTTGATTAATGAGTATTAGTATCATAAATCTTATAATAAACTTGTAATAACTTTTATCGAGGTTTTACAAATTTAAAAATTCATTGCTACTCAATTTATATTCGATAGCATACATACATTAAAAAAGTTTCTAATAGTATATTAATTTCAATTTAAAATAATTTAGAGTTTTTATATGTCCATTAATTAATTTCAGATGAAACTGATTAATTGACCAAGGGAGAAAGAGGGATATTTCGGGAATATGATATGTGATTTGGATATTATAAAAGTTGGATACGTTATTTAAATAATACCAAAACACATAAATTATTCAAGATAAATTTTATTATCACTTTTATAAATAAATAAAACATTAACTTCATTAATTATTTCAAACAATCAAATAAATACTAAAGTCAAATCAAACTTAAATTAAAAATAAATTAAATTAAAATTAATTAATCATTTTAACAATTTAAATTTGAAGAGTATAAAATTTAACTTAGCTCCACTCAATTTGCCACCCTAAACTCAACTTATTCACTCTTATCCTGCTTCCACGTACTCCTCTTTAAACTTCAAATTTGAGTTTCTATGAGCCTTTATGTACCATGCAACAGTAAAATGCTCAGTAGAATACTTAATATCTAAGACGTTAATAGTTAAGATGAGAAATCATACACTTTCAAATTTATCTGATAAATAAATTAAGAAAAAGTTATCCACGTCAGACTAATTGAGTTAAAGATTCAGAGATACCTGAATGAAAAAAAAAAAAAAAAAAATCTACAATCAGCAGCAGGCACCTCAAGGTATTCGATCTTCTTGTACTACCTGAATCATAATTTATAATGTGTTTGCTATATATCTCTGATTTCTCTTATCAACCTAATGCCCGTATCCCCCCTACCGGACGGTTTATGCGGCGCCACCTGTTGCCACCTATCCAAATCCAAATCAAGTCCCGTTCGAGACAAAGAGCTGCATATGCGGCGACGAAATTGGGAAGGAACGGTAAGTGATTGCGAGAGGACCTAATCAGTAGTTCGCTGTATTCTCTTATCAAACTAATTAATGCCAGTATTTCCTTTAATTTAATTTAATTCAATTCAATTAATTTTAGCTGACATATATCAATTTTGATTTCTCTTATCGACCATTGATCATGTATCTTTAATTGGGTTGCAAAAACAGTTCGAGTAAACCTCTCGCCGCTGGTACGAAAATCCTCACGCCCTCGCTGTCGCCGCCCGCGCACCATCGCCCTCAGCGGCGTACGCTCCACTTTCCCTCCCGAGGTCGCGACAAAGGTTAGAGAGGAGAGATTCCACCACCTATTTCGCGGAGAGGAACAGCCTCCGCACGGTTTGTTTGACAGTCAGACAGAGTGCGTCGCCAGCCCCTCTCCGTTCGTTATCCACCAGGATAAGCGAGGGAGAGTTCCTCGAAACTGGAGCTTTCCTCTCCTCTCCTCTCCTATCCTTCAGTTCTCTACCCGGGTAAATGTAGCGCAGAGTTGGCAGTACTTCCGTCAGTCGGCGAGATGCATTTCTCATCCTCTTCCACATCTTCCACACTCTTCTCCCCTACAACACAATCCTATCTTTTCCCGTGAAATTCTTCTCATCGTCTTCTCCGTTTTCCCTTTTTCGTTTTTGGTTGATATTTAGTTATTTACCTCTGTTTAATCAATAGTTGTGCCCTTCTCTGCAGAGGATTTGGTACTTGAGTAAGAGTATTATACCTACTGTGTCATCTAAAAGCATAAAAAAAAACATTTTAATTTTGTCATACTTCTAAAAAAACAAATGTTATCTTTTTTTTTTTTTTGAGGTTTGTTAATCTATTTAACAATTATAGTCAAAATTAGTAATTAGATTAGAATATTTTAAAATAAAAAGAACAAAAAAAAAATCAAAATTTAATTCATTTAGGCAAAATCAATATCATCCTTGAACCTTTGTTCAATCATTATGCATATATTTGTAAGAGGGTCAAAGAGTTGGCGAAAAGGGATGAGTAGAAAAATATAACTTTATGAAAATTATATTTTTCGAATTTATTTTCAATAAGAATAAAACACCCAATCAAACAAAGCAAGCATACAATCAAGATGGAGTCGACGAAGAAATAAAAAATCAATATATCTCAAAAGAATTGAGGAAAAATAAAGACTAGCAAATTTGAATTTCGAGTGAACGAACTTTCGAAATGCCTCGCTCGTATAACAAGACTTCAAATATTGCCAAAACCATTAAGTCAATTTCACCACCAACTAACGTAATGTGTAACAATGTCAAAATTACACTTTCGAATTTGTGCTAGAATTATCACCAAAAACACACTATAATTTAATTCTTCAACGACATGGAAATAAGTATGAAACAAAATGGAATGATGAGAACAAATGTTCGGTTTTTTTTTCAAATTAATTTAATGATAGGCTTCAACTTCCTTTTGGAAATGTTCAAGTAGAGCGTCCAAACTCATTACAGAATGATCTGAACCATCTCTCACGCGGACGCTTACCTGCACACATGTCGAATGTATCATACGGATAATATTTTATTTGATACAAAAAAATATATACTTGCACCTATATCGTGAATCTCAAATTCTATGAACGAGTGAAATAAACGTAACAAAAATACAACTCAAAATTGCAAGTAGACCTGTCCAGTTTTTGCTTCCTCCTCTCCAACCACCAAAATAAAGTTGTACTGTGCCAATTGAGCCTCTCGTACCTGTCACAGCAAACCATAATGCTTTAGTGAATGTTAAAAAATCATTAATTCGTGCCTATATGTGCACGATTATATTGGTTGTTGAACATACCGTTGGCTATAACTAGCTAAAGAATAACAGCAAAGAGTTGAAATTCCAGCTCACCGAGAAGCCAATCCATGTATATTTACTCAAACAGATAAAAAATCTACGTGGTGCAGTATCGTCACTGCAAAAGCAGTGATGAAGGATCTATCCAAAGGGATCAAAATTGTACTAGTGTCGTTAAGTGAGGCATGGTTTTAATTTTTAGAGCCATGGTCAGGCATACTGAAATCAATGTAAACATTTTTTTCTGACGATTTAAAGATGAATCTTGCTATCAGAACACACTATCTCACACTTTGTCTAACCTCTAAAACAGGCAGTCCTCTATATGCTATCAATTAGGATGCAAGAGTTAATGATGTCAAGACTTACTTTACCTTGATTACAAGTTTTACAGAAGGTATGATAGCAAAAATTGCCGTGGGCTACAAAAAGAATAAGCAGTGTTTATCTCATGACTAAAAGGCTATACACACTTTCCGGTGACTAAAAGATCTGAGCATTGAACCACAGTGAGTGTTTACCATGCAATAGAACTGAAACACACCATTAGTGATGCACCTAATCATAGGAAGGGGAAAACAACTTGCATGACTATGAGTTAGATATCATAGTGAATCGGTGATCAAATAGAATGACAGTGTTACTATATTGTTTGTATGATGGTACCACCAAACGGATGAAGCATCTTATGGAGATTGACCAGACTGTAATACACATCTGTTCATTCCCCACTAGGTGACCATGCCGTACACTCCCCCCACCAGGCGGCCATTCAAGCCATGACAATGATGTCATTCAGACATATTGTTGGACTTTAATCAATGTCTAGCATGAGTAGTATCATATCCCTTTGAAGAATTTAAGAATCACTAAATCAGCCTTTTACCATTATAATAGCCGAACAAGATTACTTCTTAAAAGATGCCTATGATGCAATTGTAGATAAATAGTTATTATAAGTGCAATATTCGAACTAGTGATGTATATCAGACTGAGCCACATCAGCCTGGCACAGTTTGGCTTATCCTCAGCATGACTTGCAGGCTTGTACCAACTGCAATTTTCTCGGCCTGCAAGTTGTGCCCAACTGGGTAGTAAGTTGGCAGCTCAAAGGCCAGCCCACTAACCAAAAATTCCCACATTCTTTTAGAATTTTTATATATAAAATATATTATCTCTAAGTGACTTCAAAATTTTAGAATCCAACTACATGTAGCATTTAAGAACAAGAACATACCTTCTTCTGTATCTTTCTGTCCGTTAGGTCAGCATCAACATAATAACCAGCTTGGTGTATCTTATCTCGTACCTGCAGTAACATAATCAGCAACAAACATGTAATGATAAACAAGTACCCAAATCTGCTAATATAGGAACAGCTAAGTATAATGAAAAAGGTGTAGAATATTTAGAATTCAGAAAAGAAATAACAAGTAGGTCAAAGAAAGAATAACAAATTATGAACAAACTTATTATTTCTAGGTAAAGTGGGCAAGGAAAAAATAATAATTTGCAATCATAAAAAGTATTAGAGCAGCTTGATAGTCTGGTATCGTGAATCAACACAAGTTCAGCTAAACTTTAAAACTTGAGGATTCTACCAAAAAAGAATCTGCTAAAATTGCAATGGATAGAAGCTAAGTCAATTACAACTCAAAATGTTGTCTTGATGGTGTTTAGCACCTCAGTGGGCCCCAAACACATGTAAGAACAGTAATACAGCAGTCTACTTAGATAAATGCTCTGATAATAAACAACTTATCCACAAGTATAATGAGTGAAAAGTGGAAACTGGAAACGATTTTATAAATGCTAATATAAATATTAATCTAAAAACATGATCATTTTAAGAGAAGCAATAGCTGATTCCATCAGCAAGAAATATCATTTTAACTAAACATGTGTATGTGAGTATCAAAATTGCAAACACAAATAAAAGGTATATTTGGAATCTAGTTACCTGCTCTGCGTAACTTTGTGATTTTTCAGATACAGGGCAAACAATGGCTTGACGAGGGCTGATCCAGAAAGGCCATTTTCCTTTATAGTGTTCTAAAAGGATGGCAAACATTCGTTCAACAGAGCCTAAGATGGCTCTGTGAATCATCACAGGTCTTTCTAGTTTAGCTTCATCTTCTGCAGAATAACTTAATTTGAAGCGAAGAGGAAGCTGAAAGTCCAACTGTAGCAACATATCCATAGGTTAGATTTGATGATTTTGTTTGTCCAAAAAAAAAAAAAACATGATGCATGCGTTTGGGTGCATCACCTGTAGAGTTGCACATTGAAATTTTCTCTTCAATGCATCAAAAACACCAATATCAATCTTTGGCCCATAGAATGCACCATCCCCTTCATTGATCTGTATGAAATATTTGCTCATCTATTCAATTGATTCTCCTAAAGAAACAAGAATGTAGAGGAAAACTGCATGCAGACACATATACTTGCAAGAAGGAACACCAAGAGCAAAGCTGAGGGCAGTAGTAGTTTACAGCTAATACTTGAAACATGTAGTCTGCAAAGTGTAAACCATAATCCCAAGAAGTTGTATACAGCAAAGTTTTACCCTTGCCTATACCAGACGTCATCAAGCTATGAATGGTGTAAATTGAAAGCATAAAAGTACTACTGATCTCCATATTTATGCAGGGAAAGAAACACATTTCCATGCAATGTATGTCCATGAACGTAAAACATTAATTCAACAGCAGTTTCTGCATAATCTGCAAGCTGCAACTTCAAGATTCTGTTCATTTTGGCTGCTTTCTATTGGATTTCGGAAGCAAGCATTAAGAACCCAAAAAGTAATTGATGATAGACAGCAAAGGTAAGTACCTGCCACGGCCTCCCAAATTCATTTAAAGCTTCTGTAAGAGCGGCCTCAGCTTTATCCCATACCTCTATTTCTCCCAAGTACTTTTCCGGCCGCTGTACTTTCCATACATCAATATAATTAAAAGTGGTGGCAATAAAAACAACTAATGTAATAGATATTGCATTTCATTTGTTTACATGTAAATCAACAGAATAGAAGGGCCATTCATTTGATGTATATATTTTATTTAATCACTCATGTGAATGATTACATACATCAGGACAACTAAGACGATTGTGAATCAAACTAAAGTTAACAATTATAGAGGTGTTGTTTTCTTGATTCAGGAAACATCCAGTCATTTAATGCCTTGTCAAAAACATCATGCAACAAGCACACCCAAGAAAAGGAAAAAAGAAATGGAGAGAAGAAAAAAATGGTAAATGATTTCTCACTGATATTCACTTAAATAACAGTAATTTAATGCTGAGAAGCTCAAACAGCTTAGAGTTATCCTAACAATAAAAACGAAATTTTACTAAATACACAATGATAGATCATTTTGAATGTGCAATATGTTTAGCGTTTTTGCTATATCTTCTTCCCCTTAGGCACCTTCAATTTTTTTATATCCAACTCTGCTTCTGATCTCACCACTGCCCTCACTATTTCCTTCAAAAATACAATTTATAGTAAAATATTGTTGTATTGCTAAGAAACAAGCTGAAACTTCAGATAAATTGAACAAGGCTGTAGAAAATGCAACCTATTATGCCTCTAGAAATGCATGTATCTCTTCTACCTTAATCAGTTTTATCTTCAACCCCAATGAACCTTTATTGGTTGCTTTATATTGTCATATCATGCATAGCTCGGCTGAAAGATCAATAGAATCAGGAAATGACTACACTTATCAATCATGCCTTCGAAGATGCCTAAGGTCGTTCCAGATTGCCTTGACTGAGCATTTTCTTGATTGGAATATTCTGTAAAGGATCTAGTATCTTAAAATTAGTAGGCTAATAGTATTGCCTTACTGACTAGCATATGGGAACAGTTTTTGCTACTGGTATGATGGATGCAACCCGATGGTCATATATGCTACATGAAAACACCTTGTCATTCATCAATCTTCTTCAAAAGCTAGCCATTGTTAATCTTTTACATGTTCCCCTACTAAGATATTTTGCAAGATAGCATTTGGATTAGCTTTATTCTCCAACATATTATCAACAAAGTATAAAAAAAATTAGATAAATAAAAATAAAAATGCAATAAATGGTTGTAATATTATAAAAATTTACTATCAAGTGACAATGAACTTGATGAGGAGAATATAGAATAGAAAAAAATGTGCACTTAAACCACCAGCTACAGGAAATGCATGGTACAGAAGACCATGATATTGGACAATAACAAAGCTAAGGCAAAGTACTGTACCGTTGACAACTCCAACTCAAAGGTAAACCCAAATACACCATAGGTATAACTAATGAAATCCAATACATTCTTGACCTCCTCCTTTATCTGTAGTAAAGAAAAAAAAGGTGTAACAATGTTAGGATGCCGATAAGCGATAACATAGCGCCATTATTATCCTATTGATATTATAAATATGAGTGGACCGGCAAGAATAAACAAGATTTGGCAACAAAGAATGTCAATTTAGCTTCTGCAATTTTACCTCTTAAACAATCTACCTTAATCTTAAAGACGACTAAAAATACTAAATATACATGTTAAGAAATCTTTTGTTTCAGAGAAAAAATTACAATCATCAAGTAAATAAAAACATAAAATTGAGAGATAGGAGGAAAAAAAAAAGAGAGCATGTACAGATATACAATTAAATGTTTGGTCAATTAAATAATCGATGCAACATAAAAGCATCAAAAGGGTCATGCCAAAGAAACTCAGGTAAGGTATGGAAATGATATCTACATGGAATAATTTAATACAATATTCACCATGGCTGTGTATCAGGAAGAAGAATATGCAGTCTTTTAGATATTATAATACAAGATCGTGATGTAACAGAACTTAGAGATGCAACTAAAAGCAATCACTTTGCAATAACTTCTAACTCACTGTACATGTATAATCATGGCTTAAAATCTCGTACCCATACCGTACTAGGTGAAACGATCAAAACGTATCATTTTGCTAAATCACCAAAACTCAATATCGCTTGGCACCAAAGTTCGAAATCTCGAGCCGTGCCGTAGTTTCCGTCTTTGACCGGAAAGGTACTGTTCCAGTATCGTGTCAACGTTATGATGCATGGTGTCGGTGACAAATTGGTGGTTGAAGGAGGAAGAGGATGAAGTAAAGGAAGGAGATATTGTATGTGCTGAGTGATATTAAGTTTCAATAATTTATCGAAATAATATATTTCGATTATTTTTGCTCGGCATGGAACAAGATTTAAAACAGGCAATGTCTCCTTGTACTTCATGTGCTTCCTTTTTCAACTCTAATCCATTACGGACAACATGCATCAAAACATCAACACAATACCAAAATAGTATCATTCCAATCAAAGATCGAAACTTTGACACAACTCGAGGTTTTGAACCTTGTGTATAACATTAGGAAAAATAAGGAATCAAAGAGAGTAGTTATCAAATTCAAAAATTTTCACTCTTTAGTTTTTAAAAAACTACAACATTTATAATGTACTTCAATATGTGGGATGAATAAAAATAAGTTAGTGCAACTAGAAACTAAGACCATAATGCTTGCTCAACGAGTTAGAAATTGTGAAACATCTAGTTATAAAATCACATGAATCATTCTAAAACATACCTGGCTCTCCCTGCAAAATATGTGAGCGTCATCCTGCATGAATGAATGCCATAATCAAATAAGAAAAATACGCACCGGCGTGTTGGATAAAACATACAATAAGTTAGTCTGTTGAGGTATACAAGTAGTAATGATCATTACCTGTTGAAACCTTCTCACACGTGTTAAACCAGTAAGTGCACCACTGAGCTCGTTCCTATGTAACACTCCAAAATCAGCTAGGCGTAGAGGTAATTCTGCAAAAGCATTTGAATGGTCAAAGAGGATATCAAGCAACTGGCAAAGACCACGAATTTCTTGACAATATGCAAGTAACCCCAAGTGTTAAGCAGTCCTTAACCAAATGAGCTTAGTTTATCCTCTTTGCTGCATAAAAGCATTCCCCCAACATACATATAAGGACTGATTTTTCAAAACCCATGCATCTCTGTCATAATCTGAGACAACCACCTTGTCTCGGAAAGCACAATAATACTTGCCTAGACTCTATAGACATGACAATCTGCTACCCATTCACATAGACTAGAGTGCTTTAAATACATTGGCAGTGCCTAGATAATATCTTTGATGGAGCCATCTTGTGAATAAACAAAGCAAATTTTCTTTGTTTCTAAAATGCTATATGATCCTCGAATTAAATGTGAGTTGGAAGGATGACATGAAGAAATAATAACAGATAGAAGATTCAACATAATACCCACACCCAACGTGGGACCAATAACATAATATTTCTAACCAGTACAATTTTTATTGCATTGTAATTTATATACTTGCCTGAAGAGTTCTGAAATTTCTTAGCAATTCAAATGGTTGGGTAGCCACAAGATGGTTTAGTAACAGATCAACACCTATAAATAAGGAATCGATTGCATCCATCTAAATGATTATGCAAGATAAGAATTTGTGTTTGCTTTGGGCATGAGATGTAGCAATCAACAGTTTTCGGTGAGCGAACTGCCTAACTATTGATCTTTAGCACAACAGAACAGGTAATGACTAGGTATACAAA
This sequence comes from Curcuma longa, assembly GCF_044706935.1. Lineage (NCBI taxonomy): Eukaryota > Viridiplantae > Streptophyta > Magnoliopsida > Zingiberales > Zingiberaceae > Curcuma > Curcuma longa. The sequence continues at coordinate 2,965,833 of NC_133863.1, read as the reverse complement.
ATGCATTTCAAATAACTGTTAGCTCACCTCTATATGAACGCACTCGGTGCTCAAACATTAAACAATGACCAGGACAATTCATTGGTTTAAGTCCAAATTCTTGCTTCTCTATCTGAGACCAAATAATTACAGTAACAACAAGGTATGGTTATACAAAGTATAGAGCATGTGAAGTCAGCATATTAAAATGCAAACTATCAGTTCAACTAAAAATTTCCACAAAATCACCTCAAAAACAAACATGTTTTCCTTGTAATTTGCAGCATGACCTGAAGTTTCCCACAGTTGCATATTGAACATATTTGGTGTCAGGACCTACAGATTAAAACAAGAAACAATCAATAAAGAAGGAATCTCTAGTATTATCCAGGAATGGGTTGCTTTTTCAGAAAAGAGAGTAACCTCTTGATACCCTCTATCTCTGTATTGGGCTCTCAAGAACTCAATTAACTTGTTGTAAATTCTGGTTCCATGTGGAAGGAAGAAGCAGCTCCCAGGACTGAATATTACAGAAAAAGAAAGGATTCATATTCCCCAGCAAGTGGCTTTTTTTGTTTAAAAAAATAGACAAAGGCACTCTCAAAAAACCTAAGTTGGTGGAAAAAGAAAAGGTCTTGATTCTGTCCAAGTATCCTGTGGTCACGTTTCTTTGCTTCCTCTATCTGGTTCAGATATTCCTGAAAACACAATTGTTAAAATGGATATAAAAACTCATTATGTGTGGTTCACCTTAAGGTTAATGTAAGAAACCAAAACCACATTGTTGTGGAGATTCCAATGCATTTGCAATAATGAAATTGCAAACAGATACATGAAACATGTAAAAGTATCCTTGGGATAAATGCATTTGCAATAGAGAAAAAGAAGTGCCGAGAAATCATTGGCTTGCCTAACCTTTTGGCAGAACATCCTATACTCAAGAAACACAGCTGATAATTGATAGATTGTGGTGTGTCTCATTATGGACTTGACTGATCAAGTAACTTAAGCTACCGTAGAAATATGATCAAAATGAATCAAGTAGAAACTTAACATTCCAACCTATATCTATAAGTACCAAGTTTGGCAACTACAGTATTAGATTTCACAATCCTTGATGCACGACTAAGAATAAGATCATAACACTCCCAGCCTGGAGAGAGGCAGAAAATGCCAAAAGGATTCAACAAACCAAACCTACAGGAAAAACATTACTAGCTATAGCAAAAGGAGAATGTGTTCACGGATTCAAGCATTAGGCACAGTTAATCTTGAGAGGATTTTGCTGGAAAAAACACTTTGTGAGATCCACTATTATGCATCTACTGTAGTTGATAGTTTGACATATTATCCAAGTATAGGCAAGTTACACGACAATTGTAGATCACTAAAAATGCAAATTCATAGCATGAATACGACATGAATTATCAAGTCAAATGAATGAAACAATGGCAAGGTACCAAATTAATCAAGTAAACTCAGTTACCTTGAGACGTTTTGAATCTGGAAATGATATACCATAGACTCTCTGTAGGCTCTCTCGATCAGATTTCCCTCTCCAATATGAAGCGGATGCCTAAAATTATAGAATATAAAGGAAATGTAATAATAGTAAATGCAACTGTTGCATCACTGGTGAATCAGTAACAAAGAACAAACATCACCTTCAGACAAGCAAATGCTTTGACAAAAGATGTGTTGGGGATATGAGGCCCACGACAAAGATCAACTAGAGGGCCACATCTATATACAGTGATTGTCTTATCCTCAGGTAATTCATTGATGATTTCCACCTGCATGCATCACCAAATCTTAATATACAAATTACAAATCACCAATGTTGCAAATAAAATGACACAAGATCACAAAAACATTTTTTTATAATTATGATTAATTAGCTATCCAAATTTTACACGGTGTGTTTTCTTTCAGTAAAAGAAACCATTAAACACATCCTCAAACCATCATGTTATCAACGAGTAGTAACATGTACCTTGTTCCAAAGGAATTACTCAATTACCTTGAATTTGTTTTCAGCAAATATTTCAAGCGCTTGATCCCTTGTCACCTCAATTCTCTCAAATGGTTGTTTTTCCTGGAACAAAATATGAAACAGAACATTCAGGGTTGTCGTACATTTTCCACATAAGGTAAATATTTAGCATTCCTTTTAACAGAATATACAAAAAAATCATTCAGTGTTGTATTATATTTTACACATAAGGTAAATATATAGTATTTATTTTAATCAATCAATATTAAAGGTAAATATCTAGCATTACTTTTATTCAAACTACATTACAGTGAAAAGCCTCTGGATTAGATAATTAAACGTGCTTGTATCAAAATATAAAGTAAATTTTTTACTTGAAAATGATTTTAAAAAAAAACTTCACTCTGTCAATAGTTGAAACATTTGGAAATATGAAAACAGAACCTTTAGTAGGGATAACTTTTTCTCAGCCTATATATCTTAAGAATATTAAACAATGTTGGTTAGAAAAGGATTCAAATGCCAAAAAATAGAGAAAACAAGAGAAATTACCAATTATGTAAAACATTGTCAGGCAACATATAATAGTTAAATAAATCATACCCCAACAGCTTTGCTTGCCCGAGACTGAATTTGGTTAAAATTCTCCTCGTTCAATGTCAAGTCATGATAGAAAGCATCATAGTAGAAACCCTGCAAAATTGTGAGCCAAGATGTCTTTAAATATTATCCAGACAAGGTGAAGGACAAGAAAAAAAAGGAAAAGTAGCAATTAGTGGCAGAGAAAGTGCTTCAAAATTAGAAGACAACCAAACATTGTAATCACCTCTCCTCTTGTAGTACATGGTCCAATGCATAGCTTGCATCCATACTCCATCTCAAGGGACTATAATGACACCATATGATAGTTAATTTCATTTATCATGTGTAACTTTGCTAATTTCACATTTTTTTAAAACAGAACTAAGAAACGAGACTCAATACAATATTACCTGTCCTAGAATGTGAGCACTAGAATGCCAAAAGGTGTCACGCCCCTCATTGTCATCAAATTTAAACAACCTAAGGTCTGAGTCACCTTCAAGAGGTCTTGTCATGTCCCAGAGAGTTCCATTTACCTTAATGCCGACATAAGAAAGGGAATATTATAGACAATGTCGAAGAAGATTTTGCTAGTAATAGTCAACCACAGAATAATTTGCCTTGATCGTCAGAATTAACTAATGAAAAAAGAAGGGAGCTAGCGTGTGCTCCTGCTGTTTTTCCTTTTTAATACAGGTGTCATGTCAGTATTTACGGACCAATGGACTGAATAATACAAGACCACTTAATTAAAGATTTTCTTCTAAACGAAAGCATCTACTGTAATGTAGGTGAAAATTATTCAAAGGGAAATTCCAAAGTATAAGTTTTAGTGATGAGTCGCAAAGGCAACAAGCTTAAACGTGTTAGTAGCTAAAAGAGAAAACAAGATAAGTTTAAACAGAAGTTGGTGTTAACAGTTGATCTCAGACCTCTGTTCAGCCAATGTTTAGTTTGGCAAAGCTCTGTGATGGCTTCTGAGAAAATAGATGCATGATGAAACCAAAGAAACCGAACAAACTTGAAAAGCTTTGGGACATAAAAAGAAGCGACATTCGACTCTATGTATGTCAAAAGATAGCTAAATTGTGAAAGAGAGAAGAAAGACAAAACCACATTAACACTCAGCCTAACAAAATAATAGAATAATGAATAAAATAACATAATCCTGCAAGACGGTTGATCACAAAAAAACTTATGTTTTACCTTTCACTTGGATAGAAATGGTATAGATAGGAAAAATAACACAGCATTAGGGATGCATATCATGAAAGATGTTGTTAAGTAAAGATGCTTATGAAAAAATAGTTACTTGAGCTATTAATGCACTTGCAGCCAATCCAGCTGATATTTCCTTAGCAATATCCATTGGTGATGTTAACCACTTCTTCCCTTCTTTGACTGTCCCATCAGGCAATTTTATTCTAGAAAGCAGAAACTTACAGAATAAAATAATAATAATTAATTAATTAAAACACAACAATTTAGAGAAGAAATGTACACATGAAAATAATCTACAGTATGAATGTTAAGCATTAAAACCAGAATTCACTGGCTTCATCTATTGGATTTAATAAATGATATGAACATTCAAAATTTTAGAATACTACTACTACTACTTAAAAGAGATGTGTGCAAGCAAGGTTGTAAAACTACGATTTTAAACCCAGCAGTATTTTACACGAGGTATGTTTCTAATTCTTATCTAAAACCCGATGCATAGCATCAATCTTGTTCTATAATCTAAACATGGTCAGCTATTTCAAGGATGTCTTGTGCGACCAACAAAGATTATAAGACCAGTATCCTCTGTAAACTAAAAATGTAAGACGAGACAAAATAGTCGTACTTGATGGGTTCTCCGTCGAGCTTGAGGCGCTCCGCCTTCTGTTGGGCTTGAATGGTCTCGAATAGCGTGACTCTCTTCTGGATGACGGCGTCGAGGTAGGCTTGGTCTTTGTCGGCGGAGGCCGGTGAGGGGGGATGTTTGGATTTGGGGCCTTTTGCCTCAGCAGAACCACCGCGGCCTGCGCTCTCACCCATAGCGGCAACCGGAGGATGAGGGAGGTCGGATAAAAGGCGAGGAAAACGACAGAAGGACGACGGAGGAGCTGAAGGCGAGAGCCACCGGCAGCCGAGGCAACGAAGCATGCACCTACGAAATGTGACGGCGGAAGCGTTGTTCGAGGAAGAGGAAGGGCGTTGTTCGAAAGAGGAAGGGCGAAGACCCGACGGTCGAGATTCTGCGTTGCGGAGAAGCAATGGTCCTGATCCCACGAGAATCAGGTTTCCTTATGCATTGTTACGGAACACATTTCCAGTTCTTGGTGGCTTCGCTAATTAAATAATTCCTAATTATCAGAAAATTGTTTTATTGACTTCGCTAAAGAATTTTCAGATAACAATTCAATTCTAATGTGCAATAATACTGTGAAATTGAAATGTGACCTTGAATCAGTTATTTATCTTGTGATTCAGTGTAAGACATGGCCAAGTCGGACTTGCTGCTGCAATGAAGACCAAGGATGGACAGCTCAACCGTATAATTAAGGTGCACCGAGGGAAGACTCAAATGGAATCACATTTCAATTTAATTTGATAAAATAAGTAAGCGACCATAAAAGTCGATCTCGCGTAAGAGTTATGATTTTATTCGACATGTAAGAAAATAACTCTTTGAGAAAGTAGAATTTACGATCGATTTTATGATGAAGAAATAAATTAAAAAATTATAATTCTATTATATATATATTTAATTATTTAATTAATATAGTACTTTTATTATTTGAAGTTATTCATATGATAACTCATTTAGTCAAGTCATGACATGTTAAATAATTATTTAATTAAAATCGTCAGATTGGATCATTATATATAAATTTAAAATTTTGATTTATATATAAAATTGGATTAATTTGCTTATAAAAGGATCATATATGAACCATAGAATTTGATTTATATATTAAAAATAGATTAATGTACTTATTAATAGGTCGTCTATAAATTATAGATTTTGACTTGTATATGAAAATTTTATATATGTCACGAATCAACATTTATTATGATTAACCAATTTACACTGCCGCAACGAGTTAACAAGGGTCTGTAAAGGGCATCATGACACGATTCAACGATGACGGACAATACAATACCATCAAAAAAGAAAACAAAAATAAATTTTAAATATAGAATAATTCTTTAATGAAATATAAAATAAAATACTCTTTTCGTATTTAAATAAAAATGGTGTTCTCCTTAATTTTTTTTTCAGTATACTTGATTAAATAAAAGTATTTTATGGTTCTGTTACGCGCTTGGAATTGTATTCTTACCCGAACGAAACAACGGTGGGAGTTGGGAGTCCGAGTCCGGACTCCGGGCGTGAATCATGATCTCCGCAAGCTCACTGTCCTCCTCGAATCTCCTTTCTTCTTCTTCTTCTTCGTTGCGGCCGATAGGAAGTGCTTCCAAGGATTCCCCATGCCATCTCCCTCTCGCCAGTAGAATATTCGTCAGAAGTAAGTACCTTTTGCTTTCTTCAATTCGGGTTCGCTCTGGATTTTTGCCTTCTGATGCCCATTCCGAGTCGTTGAACACTCTGGTGACGTTTACGTCATGTTTGAAGTGCCAATCGCGTCTATATATATTTTGCTTTTTTTCGTCTAACATGTGTTTGTAGAAATTCCTGTTCCGCTATGATCTGTTCAGCTTCACAATTTTGCCTTTAGATTAAACTTTTAAATTTCGTTCTCTTGATTTTGGGAAAATTGGAAAAAGGTTGTTTGTTTAGGTTTAAGGAGAGGAATTTCCTGTCTTGCAACAGCAATAGTTTGTGTTTGGTATAGACTTTCTCCTCCTATATTTACTGATGAGTCGCAAAACATAACAATAATAAGCGATCATTCTCAATGACCTATCTGAAGAGCATAGTTATAACTTATAAGTAGGTTGATCGAAGAAACTGGAAATTATTTGTGAGCAGGATTTGAGCATGTCAAATGACAAGGAAGTAATTATTGTTCAATTGCAAGTGATAAGGAGGCACTTTTTGTTTTTTCATACTAACATCATGTTTGGTTTCTGCAGATCTTCCATACTCAACTGGTGAAGCCACTCTCATAAAATTATTCTCAAAATTTGGTCAAATTGTAGAAAGTAAGTTTTTGATCGATGCCTTTGATGGGTAAGTTAGCTATTTTGGAATTAGGTTTAATTGCATTGAGCTGAGAATTCACATTCTTTGACAGTTAAACTTGCTAGAGAAGAGGAGACGTGGAGGTCAAAGGGGTATGCTTTTATTCAATATTCTAGTCAAGAGCAAGCTGTTCTAGCCTTGGAAGAGATGGATCGAAAGGTCTTGCTCCTACTGCCTTTTTCTTCAGTTTTTCCTCCTGGAAATTCATGTTATTATCTTGATGCTTTACTTCTCACTGATTAGTGCAATATGTCGCAGTAATAAAGAATCTCTAATCCTGAACATCCAGACTAGTAGCAACTCTTTTAAGTATGGGGTTATTGAGAGAAAATATGTTTATTAACAAGCCATTATATGGGTCTCAGGCTTGGATGAATAGTAAAATCAGTTATTTTTGTAAAGGGAGGCCACTCCCATTACAGTTAGTTAGTAATAGATAGATGAAAACATGAGAACCAGAAATCAAATTCCTGTGGTTTGTGATCTTCGAATTGAAAGCAAGTTGTTAGGCATGGGTCCTTGGCTTGAAATTACATATCATATTCTACTTTATCTACCTGACTTAGCATTTAAATTCCATTATTGTCAGTGTTTGGAAAACCAAACTGAACCATCTGGTTGAATCGTTAGAACTTGGAACCCAAGGCTTGCCCAGTCCTTTCATTTGTTGCACTCTTTTTTTAGTTGAACTGCATTTTTCCCCCAATTTAACTTAAGAAACTGTAACTCAATTTGTTGGCTGATTCACTCACTGGATTATGTTTCCACAATACTGCCTGCTAATTCAATTTGCAAAGGCTTCAGATGTGGCCAATTTGCTAATGGGTCACTGGGGCAAATCCAATATGCTTGCTTAACATCTTTCTAGCTTTATCTCTGTGTGTGTGTGTATTGTTTTTCTCTCTTCGTCATGGATGAACCCGTCATAACTGGGAAACAGCAACCCAATTTGCTTGCTTAATATCTTTCCAGCTCATCTCTGTGTGTTTTGTGTACTGTTTTTTTTTTTTTTTTTTTTTAATCTCTTCATCATCTATATGGACCCGTCATGACCGGGAATCAGTCCTGTGATGCCGTTTGCAGAGATTTGAAGGTAGGATTATCTATGCTGAAATTGCAAAGCCCTTGAGAAATGAATTCGGCGAGTACCCGATAGGCTCGGGGCCCCCTAAACAGCCACATGTAGTAATTCCTTCAGCAATATAAGAGCAGTTTGCTGTTTATGGATGTTCTACGACTAGATAACTCATGATCCATTTTCTGAATTCGCTGCAATTCTTTGTTACTCCAACTCCAAAATTGTAGAACAACTACTTTATGTAGCCTTGAAACTGGATCTAGTAAATCCCATGTTGCACTCCCTGCTGTCTATTCCTTGGTAACATGTGAGTGTCCTTGTTTGTTTGTGCTACAGAACACAGATGATTTGTCATATATTTTTTAGTTAAACCCCTCTCTCTATTTATATTATAGGGTAAATTGTTGAATTTATTCTGAAGTTTACAATTTTTGAAGAATTTATTATAACTTTTTTTTAAATTAATAAATCTATCATTAATTTATATATGTTTATATAGGTGAATTATTAAATTATCGTGAAGTTTACATTTAAAAAAAAATATTAAACATTTAAAATTAACAGATCTACGATGATGAACTTTCTAAAATCATATCAAATTTATTATAATATAATTTATGTTAATTTACCGCTAAGTGATAACGCGGCACCTTTTTCTAATCAGCAATCCCAAATAAATCTAACTAAATAATTATATATGATTCAAAAAATAAATAAATCATAAATTTCAATAGGAGCCCCACTCCCAACTCTTCGTTCGTCTCCCGCTCTCTGCCACGCGTTAATCGCCAAGCGCCACCCTGCCGTCTTCTGTCTGCCGTTCAAACAGATTTGTTATTGTTTGAAATTTCACCCGATTCTACTTTCTGGCGATAAATTATTTATTTTCATGAGGTTTCAACTTTCACCAACAAGTTTTTAGAAAATATATATATATATATTTTTGGATCTTTCAGTAACAATAACTTTCATGTAAGTTTATCGCCGTTGACATTAACATGGATTCGTGTTAGCCAGAAAAAAAAATGAAAAGAGGAAGAATATGAGTTAGAAGGGCAGCTAATGAAATGCACTTGAACGAAAGAAAGGCAGGGCAAGGATCTTGCAGTTTAAGAAGCTATGTCAGCAAAAGATGATTCCTTATCAAGAATATGATACAAGAACCTAATATCTTTTGTTTTTGGTTGGATCAATTAATGGTAGCTTATTTGATTGAAATTCTCGGTCTACGAATTTGTTAGCCATTAAATAATTGTTCCATCTTACTTTACTCTGTCCACTCAATTCATCAATTTTATATCGTTAGCAAGGAATTTTATTTAAAAAATTTCGTGCTAATAGAGATATTTTTGATTTTATAAATTCATGATTTTTATCATATATTTTTAATGTAGAATTTTGATTATATCCCAACATTTCAACCTCTAATCTCATAATGAGGATAATTAAAGATTACACCATATACAAGGAACCAACGAGGTCGCCAGCCTTCTCTTGTTACATTGAATCTCATGTTTGGCTGAATTGATCCTGCAACAGAGGTCACAACAACAATAAAAGATACTTGTTACTGATTATCAGTGTCCAAAATCTTGTACGGTTTTGCACTTTCCTATGTTGCTACGCATTTCTGAAATTACATTAGCAGTCATGTAACTCATGTGAATCAATATCTGAAAACTATGCAGAATATTGCTTTGGTGAAAATTATTAAATTAATAGAACCTGAAAGTTTTATGGTAAATGTATATATATAATCATCTCTTACTACTTCATCTTTGGCTTTTGGCAAGCCCCTACCAAGTACAATCACAAGTTGCTCTTACAAGGAACCATTTAAAGTTGCTGATATATTTTCTCCAATGGAAACAACGTGGTGTGTTCTTGAGAACCTTCCAATGCTAGTTTGAATGAAACAACTCTTTCGAACAAATAAAGCTATCTGCTGTACATGAACTAGAGGTTCCAACTACTCCTGACAATTGTTAGCCTTTTTGCTAAATTCAGAGAAGAAATTCATCTGGTTAGTTGTATTAGCTTCATCAGTATTACTGAATAATGGATTCTTATAGTTTGGCTCTTTAATTTGTCAAGTAGTAAAAAGGTGTTTCCAAAGTCGAAAAAGTTGCTGTTATATTTGATTTGATAGCGAGAAACACTACTTCTGCAACGGCTTTGCAACAAGAATAGGTATGCTCGTCATCTGACAATTGGCTCTATCAGTTTGTGATATTGTTTACAATTGTCTTGCTTGTTACGTTCACTAGCCATGAAAGTGATGAAGTGACATTTGGATATGCTTAATTCTTTGTTAGACTAAAAGAAACCACATTTAATTTCTTCTGCGTTCTTTCTACGTTATTCTCATCTTTGACGTTAAAAAAGCTCGGCTCCAAAATCATAATTTAACATTTCTTCTACTTTGTCAGTCTATAGTTTTAATTTTTCTAAATCATTACAGTGGAGCAGTTGTTTGAATTTTTCATCGACGACCATCCATTTTTCTTCTTATGTTTTCAACAAAAATAAAAGGAAAGAACATCGTAACTGATCTTATTCATCACAGAGTCAGTGGAATTTGGTGCCTGTCCCAAGCAATTTCAAGTCAATTACCTCTTCCATCATGAACCCTAATTATTCCTCATTCCTGCCAATTTTGTTTTCTCCTTTTATGTAGGTGGGCAGATCACCCAACTCACCTTCTGCCTAAATAACAACACCTACTTCATCATTGGGACTTCATGCTTCTTTATGATTATGAAATGTATACATCTACTGCAATCGCATGAAGTTTGATCGCTTTAACTCCTTGCCTAACTTTTCAAATAATTTATGCCTGCGAAGAAACTAAAATCTGAAGAACGTTTCGTAGGACAAATCCAAAGCCTGCCCGCCGTTAGACACCGATCACGCCGTTCGCCGGAGCCTGATCCACCTCCACGTGGACCGTACCCTGGACCGCGACGTCGCTCTCGATCACCACGGCGTTGCCCGACACAGTCCTCAAAGCGTGCCTACAGAACGCTGTGTCCGACTGCAGTGCGTACTGCACGTGCCCGATCCGATTTGGGAACAGCAGAACGGGCGAGAAGTCAACCTCCCACCTCGTCCCGTTGCCGGCCACAGTTGCCCTCGCCGCCGTCCCGCGAACCGTCATCCCGTTGGCCGTGTTCCGGTCCACATTCACCTGGTCGACGTCGGTGAAATTCCCTTCCAATGCCACGATGTCGATACCGCTACCTCCGCCGGCGAACATGTTGTCGACAATGTCGACGCCCTTGGCCAGGCCGTTTACCGACTTGAGCACCACATTGGCGTCGCCGAGGAAGAACGAGCTGGAGATGAGCAGTTGGACCGGGTCCTCGGCCACGATGCCCGTGTAATCCAAGTAGCAATTGGTGATCCGAGTCTGAGTTAGACCGGGCAATTTCAGATAAATCCCAGTCCCGCCGAACCCGGTCGCCTTGTTGTAGCAGTGGACGCCGGTGAGAATGTTGGCCTGGCCGGACACGAGGATGCCGACACTGGCGGAGAAGATGATCACGTCGGTGACGATATTGTCGTTGCCGGCGAGGCTGATGCCCGTGCCAGAAAAGTTCTTCTCGCCGGGGTCGGCTCCTGCGGTGATGTGCTGGCCGATGAAGGAGGCGCGGATAAGTGTCTCATGGCCGGAGTGGACAGAAACAGCTTCGGAGGCAAAGTGGACTATGTAGCAGTCATCAATGACTGTGCGGAGGCCGTCGACGACGGTGATACCGCCGCCGCGGTAGTTGGCGTCGAGCAAGAGGCCGCACAGGGTGACGTACTCGTAATTGTAACTGGAGGAGGCGGCGACGTCTCCAATGGTGGTGGTGGTGTTGGTCTGGCTGCTGACATTTTGAGATGCCGAGAGTTCGATCAGGTAACGGTCCGTGGGGAAATCGTCAGACGCTCGGAGGCTGCCGCCATGAATCTGCTTGGATCAACAATTGGTTAACCATATCGCAAATATTGGATTATATTGGCAGAATAAGGGAAGATGCATGTACCTTGATATTTCCACTGCCAGAAGGTAAAGTAATGGGCGCGTCGACCAAGTACACGCCGCCGTCCAAGTGCACCTCGGTGCCGCCGAGATTATTGACTCCGGCAATAAGCCATTGGTCAGTCGTAGCGGCGCAAGCGTCGGCGACGGCTTTCCTGATTGCTTCGGTAGAATCCGCTTTTCCGGTCGGATCCGCGCCATACTCGGTCACATGGTATATTCGCGGTGTAGATTTCTGCATTTTTATTATTTTTTTATTAAAAAAAACTTCCTCGCTAGAAATATTTGGAAATAAAACAATGAAAAAGGCATCTCGAAGAGTCCAACCCAAAACGTTCGAATTTCAAAGGAAATGAAGCGGAAGAGGAAAAAAGGAGGAAAAGCAGTAAGGAAATAAACAAAGCAGAAGGAAAAGCAAAAAAAAAAAACGAAAATAAGAACAATGACTCACCGAAGGAAGAGGAGAAGAAGGAGAAGGCGCAGAACTAACGTCGGTGGAGGACGAAACGAGCTCCGCTGCGCGGCGGCGAGCCAAGGCATCCACTGCCCACTGCCGCTGCGTGTAGTAATTTTTGATGGAACCATCTCCAGAGATATCGATCCGCCCAGCAGCGGCCAGCATCGGAGGCCCCTTCGGGAAGACGACGACATGGACCACGGTCCATAGAATTAAACTCGCTGCGAACTCAGATTTAATCATCATAGAAATATAATGCCCTCCTCGATCCCTTCCGACCTATCGGTTATATTTATACAGGAAGAGTGAGATTATGACCTAAGAAAATAATTAATCAATTAGATATCTCATAAATGATCTCCTACGAAGAAGCAAGCCACTTTGAATGTCAAGAGAGAAAAAGAGCAGCTTCTTCTTTGATGAGGGGTGGTCCAAGATTAATAGGCTTTGTTTGCATGCTCGTTCAGGCGCTTTAAATGGTCATGCTATGGAAAAGTTGCTTTGCGTTGTGGCATTCAGTATTCTCATTTAACCTTTCTTGTAAGGCTCTTCTATAATTGTTCTTGTATGGTTGCTCAAACTTAAAATCTTTCCTCTCGAGGAGAAACAGATTTTATCAAGCATTTATATTGATGGAAGAAAGTAAAATCAGTAAAAATATATATATAATTAAAAATTAAAAAGACACCCTTATTAGAATTGTAAAAAAGATATCCCTCTTTATACTATAGAACTTTCATATTTATCTTTTGAAGAAATGTGTTTATCTCCTTTTACTTGATCCATTACCTTGCACTCGTTTCCCGTAAAATCCTCATGATTATCTATCTAACTCTTCATAGTCAACCACTAATCCCTCATAACTTTCTACCCCTCATTTATCGCATTCACGTCAAACTTTTTTAATTATTGAAGAAAACAAGAGAGAAGGTAATTAACTTTTTTCTTGATTACACAATTAAGGCAAGAATATTAATTGTTAAGATATGATGTAATAAATGTAATACTCAATTACCGAACGAGCTCATATTATTATCACACTGTAATTAACCGATCGTTTCTCAAGTATCGGCATATGACAGTGACTTGATGGGAGGTATTTTTTTTAATGAAAATTAGCTGATGAATATCTTCTTATATATACTAGCTTTATGCGGGTTGAAATATTGAACAAGAAATGATTTCTTCGTATATTCTTTCTTATAGGTATCATTTAACATTAACAATTCTCATTTTTGGCAGTGATAAACTAAATTATTTAGAAGTTAATGATGGTTAATCTTTCTACATTCAATAAATCTAAGTGAAAATAATAAAATGTCAATTAATTGTCAAAAAAATTGAATGTTGAATTAAATTTGGTAATTTGAATGCCACTGCATATTTATTTATAGATTTCAATCAGTTAAAGAAATATATATTTATGCATTTATCCATTCCGAGAAATGACGTTCACACTAGCATAACTTAGTTAGAGGGATACAAGGTACTTAAACATTATTTGCAACATTACATACATGAATAGAATATTCAAGAAAACATGCAACAAGGTCACTTAATCTTAGACATCAACATCAATTATATTTGATTAGTTATAGTCGCCATTAAAACATCCTAATTGTTGGCTCACACATCCTTATAGCGATTGATTGTCACTATATAAATGAATTCTTCTATGAAATAAGATGTGTTTATTCACCTACCTTAAATAGCAAAATGAATGTATGAATTGTTGCAAAATATATCTTTGAATTCTAAGTTGCCTTGAAAAAAATATATTTTTTACATTTTTGGCTATATTAGTGATTTAAAAAATATATTAATTAGTGATTTTTTTTATCAAGTCAGATGAAAATAAAAATGATTGATCATGAACAGTTCGTCCATAAACCACATTTGTGACCTTATAGCTTATTTATTGCGAATAGTTCAACTAACCATTGACCACACAATATCAGTCTGCTCTGCTTTGTCTAATTCTCAATTTGTTTGATGCAAGAACGGAACCAGTCCACCACTATCAATATTTATTTGCAATTCTCAATTAGTCGAAGAAATGCATTTATTTATTTATCCATTTATTTTCACTGAAGTGAAATGCAGACGCATCAGTTTAACACATTAAAGAAACACTACCACAAGTTTAACCACCATTATGATCTGCATCCTTCCAGGCGTGAATATAATTCAATCAAGTATCATCATCTCAGAGTTCATCCTTGGAAGATCCCGTAGTCTCCTTAGGGTTGGGGGATGTTTTGATAGGATAAGATGCCTCCATCGCGATACCACACAGCCCATTCTTGGCCGAAACTCCCCTCTTCATCCTAACGTACCCACTCTCGCCCCACTCTGTTCCCCATGAGTTCTTCACTATCCAGTACTTAGTCCCGTCCTTCGTTGCGCCGTACCCGACGATTGCGACGCCATGATCCAAGTCAGTGCCACAGGGCCCCGTGAAGACTCCCTGCGATATCGAAATACATATACGTTTGGATCGGCAAAGAGTTTTTGATCGACATAAATTGCATGTAGAATTAATAGCTAAAATGAGCATGAGCTCTGGCAAACCTCCGAGTAGAATTGGAAGCTCGAGCCACCTGCATCAATGGCAACTGACACCGGTTGGTTGGCTACGGCCGCCATCAAAGCATTCTCGTTGTTGGCCGGCACATCCTTGTAGCCATCGATTGTAACCGCCGGTGAATTCTCCTGCATGCGAAGAAAGTCACATTTATCCACCCATGCACATAACTACCAAGATTAACATTAATCGTTGCAAAATGTATAACCTTCGAGCACGTTCCATCTTCAGCCGTGTAAGGATAGTTTTCTTCTGTGGTGAGGCCTCCATTTTCCTTGATGTACTCAAATGCGTAGTCCATGAGACCTCCATTGCATCCATTGTTGTACTTCGTATCACAATCTACGAGTTGTTGCTCTGACAAGGAGATCAATTGGTTGGTCTTGATTTGGTTTATGCCTTCCACAGAAGCCACGGTAGAGAATGCCCAGCAACTCCCTGATCATATTTTAGAACATATTATTTTTTTTCTTTTACAAAAGCATATTGAAAACAAATGAGCTTGATTACCACACTGGCCCTGGTTCTTGATGGCTGTAACTGCACCCTTCGTCCTCCAGTCGACCGACGTCGGAAGCCCACAGACGCTAGAGCAGCTCCCGCCGCCTTCTTCCTCTTGTCGTTCGCCACGTAGAGAGCGGTGGTGCGCCACCTTGGAACCGGCGTAGACCGCACGAAACTCTTGGTTAGTCATGTCGCCGAACTCGTTGAGGCGAAGCTTGTAAGGCACGTCCTTCTGTTGATTGAATTCATGTATAAATTTGACGTTCTCTTTGAACACATTGAACCGTTTCTGCTTCTCGTCGAGGTCCCGCGTCACCGTGTGGTGGCTGCGCCACCGTCCGTACAGGTTCCACAGACTCTCCTCTGTCGCCAAGTCCTTCTCCTCGAAAGGAATGGCTTCGGTGGCCACCAAGAGCACAACCACTACCAACAACACCAGCATGGCCAACTTCTTCATCTCCATCACTGCCTAGGCCTACTATTTGGCGAATGAATTGCAGACTGGGTTCGAGACTTCAATTATTTATAGAGGAGCAGGGGCAGGGGTTTACGGTTGCTTGTGGGGAACGTCTCGGCGCTTAAATTATTGGCGACTTGCTAGCGATGATGCAGGGTTTCAGATATATGATTGATGAAGATGACAACATAATGGAGAGACTGAAGGAAGAGCGTGATAATTTGCAGTCGTCGATCGAGGAATTGAAATGATTGGTGCGGTGGTTTATTGCGTTCGATCGGTTTTATTAAATATGTGGAGTGGATCTGGCTCGTAGCACATCATTCACGCTACAGAAAAGTATCAAAAGGCGGCACGCTGTTCTTGCTGATATAAACCAATGAACGCCACAATTATGGATGTTCAAGTACGATGTCATGCTGGAAAGATATTTGAAAGCGATGAATGCCTAACTAGCTGATGCGGTCTGAAAGCAGTCAGAACGTAACATAATTAGCAATTAGAGATTTACATCTTGATTCTCAAAATGCGTAGTTAATCAGTTGGGAGAGGATTGAAATGGCCAAATTTATCTATGAAAACGGAGTCGTTAACTTTGGGAACCTGAAAAGACTCGTGCCTAAGGCTCTACGAATCTCTTCGGCCAAAAAAAAATTATTCCAGTTAGATAAAACTATTAATAGGAGAACAAAAGACACCATCAGTCTCCCCCACAATATCTCTATGGGGCTAGGGTATAAACTTAATCGACTAATCCTTTCTCTCCCTCCATTCAGATCTGAAACTCTTTGCTAAAGAGAAGAAAGAAACAATACTGGTTAAAATAGAAGGAAACAACTCACACTGCCTTGAATAGAAATAAATTCTTAAGTGAGAAACTCAAAGCCATGTTTTCACTCCATAAAAACCTTCACCGAATACAAAGTAGCGTAATCTAAAAAGAGAAATAAATGATCAACGATTGCACGCAGAGCCAAATTAACCAACGATTGCATAATGAAATTACAAGTATTCATTTGCTTTCACAACTTTCTGAAACCTTAGTAATTTGCCGAATTAACCAACGATTACACGCAGAGCCAACAATAAATTACAGTGTAATGACACGGCATATTTTGAAACAGAGAGGAAAGGATGGAATTGTAAAACATAATCGGGGGAGGTGTAAAACACAGATCGATTCTTTATCGATCTTGTTCTTCATATTTATCGTCAAAAGTGTGTTATGGATTGAACAATCCTTCGGTATTGACAAACCAAATCCTTATTAACAATAGATGTTCTTCCTCTGGAGAGATTTTAGCAAGACGTACAACTTTCCAAAAAAAATTCTACAGCCCTTTCCTTGGAACTTGGACGCATGGGGTAAGTGATGAGGTGACAAGTGGGTAGTTTGGTAACTATCCACTACTCCCACTACCAACATATATAACTCCAGCCTTTTGTAACTGGCACCTCCTTATTTTACACTCATTTGTAATCAATATCTCCTTTCCTACACCTGTAACAATTGCTCATTGATGAAAACAAACCTTAACATCTACTCCACAACTAATGCATCTCCCTTTGCTGAACTCAATTGACCCTCATTTAATAGCTGCCCAATGGACGTACCTTAATGATTTGGATTTAAACTTATTGAACTCGGCTGAAGAGCTAAAAATACTGCCAAGCTTCTATGAACATCGTCGAGCTCTTAATGAATATTGTTGAGCTTTCACTTAGTTGGCCGAAGAACTCAAAATACAGCCAAGCTCCTTACGAACACTACCAAGCTCTTGACAAGCATTACCGAGCTCTCAATGAATATTGTCGAGCTCCCGTCAAATATTATCGAGCTCTCATTGAGTCACGTTGAGTCCGACCTGCCTTAAGTATTATTTTGGGATTCTATCTAACTCAAGTCTCTGTTGACTGAGTCACAAGTGTACCATGTGGAACATGTGTTTATCAAGTCAAGAAGGTTTGACAGAGTCAAAGGTGTACCATGTAGAACCTATATTGATCAAGTCAAAAGGTATTATGTGAAGTCTATGTTGACCGGATCAAGATTATGTCACCTAGGAGACTTCTACCAATATCAATTTGGAAAGACAAGCCATTGACAATCTTATGGGGTTTTTGACGTTGTTCTCCTTCCTATATGTTGAGGCCCTTATAAATTAAGTTCTATGATTCTTTGGAAAGTCATCGAATAGTCAATTACTGTCGAAAGTAGGGAAATTAAGTGAAATATCAAAGCTCCAAAATGATTTCTGTCATATAAACTGAAGGTTTGTCTCTTGTGCATTTTCTAGATTCAAACTGCTCGTCATCTTAATCAATTTTTTCTTCCCATACGATTGAATCTCCTCATCTCTATTGCAAGGCTGATATATACTTATTACCTGAATATTTTGCTACTTCAAATAATCTATATGTTAACTCTGTTTATTGGATTATTTATCAATCCACTGTAACTAATTAAATTTCCATAATAGTTGCTAGAAAAGAAGACTCTATAATTTGATTAAGTTGTAGAAGAGTCTAACTTTCTTGTTATTGCTCCTTGTTTTTTATCTATCAGCATGCAATTCTCTAATGTTCATCAAGTTGTTGCAAGTCATAAATCAAGACGAAGTAGGCAACATCAACGAAACAAATTACTCTTTGTCCTGGTACATTCGTTCATTACATGTTTGCCAAATCATAGCCGCACCTGCCTGTGCTCACGTGCCAAGATCACGGCAGAGGCCTGGCTCAGGTTGTCTGGAGATAAGACTCCCTGAAGAAGGCCCAAGCCAGCCAAAAGAATAAGCCAGCTCTACCTCGTAAAATCATAAACAACAACAACCTTATTGCTACCCTGTTGGCGATCATAGGTTAGTGGAGTCAGAAATTATAATATTGAAAAACAATAAAAAAAATCCCGGATTAATAGCAAAATTTGATTATATTAATATTATTTCATCACTCTTTTTTTTTTTTCATTTTGAACTTCCCACCCTCTCTCTGGACTGGCGGTGGAGCAACTGCCTACCCACAACACAGGAAGAAAGAGAAGACGCAAGGAAACAATAACACCTTCCAAAGTGCTCTTATCTAATACTAATGTTTCAGGTGAAGATTGATGGGGGCAACCCTTGTTTTGCACTGGTTCTGGTACCTAATTCAGAGTACAATTTTTAACAATCAAGATGGAAAATATTTCAACCCTCCACTTCATTTTGAAACACCATCCTTTTGCTGGGTGTCAATAATTTGTGGGCACAAAACAAAAGAAAATATGCCAAATACAAAAACTAAAATAGTAATTAAGCTTGCCATTCATGATGGTGAAAGAGTTGCCTGAGCGTCCTACCCATTATCCATTCCATATCGGCCGATGACAAGGGTATATGGTTTATGTTGGAAACTAATCATTAATTGATTACAGAATCATTGATTGATTACAGAATCATTTACCATTAATTCCTTGATTGAGTCATAATTACAGAATCATTCTGTAAATAGAAATCTTTAATTAGCTTTAATTAGTTTCCGTCTTCATTAGTTTTCCTTTTTCTCTATTGTATCTCTCTATAAAACAAGAACCATGTACCTATTCTTTTGTGTGAAGAAATAATTATTTTTTCCATATTTTCTAAGTTGGTATCAGAGCAGAGTAGCCATGTCAGAAGTCACGTCCAAAGCCACTACAATCCCTGCCACTACCACGGTAACACCTTCTGAAACCCTACGACACCTTTCCAACCCTCATTCAGTCCAAATCACCACTATTCGCTTGAATGGGGATAATTTTCTCCGGTGGTCGCAATCCGTCCGAATGTATATCCGTGGGCAAGGAAAAATCGGCTATATCACTGGTGACAAGAAGGCTCCTGCAGTTAATGATCCGCTGCATGCCGTATGGGATGCTGAAAACTCCATGGTTATGACATGGCTAGTCAACTCCATGGAGGAGGATATAAGTACCAATTACATGTGCTATCCTACTGCAAAAGAGCTGTGGGATAATGTTAGTCAGATGTATTCTGACCTGGGTAACCAATCTCAAGTCTTTGAATTGACTTTAAAGTTGGGAGAAATTCGTCAAGGAGAGGATTCAGTCACAAAATACTTCAATTCGTTGAAAAGATTGTGGCAAGATCTTGATCTCTTTAGCACATACGAATGGAAATCTGTTGATGATTGCAACCACCACAAGAAAACCATGGAAGACGACCGTATTTACAAATTTCTTGCCGGTCTCAACATCGAGTTTGATGAAGTACGAGGAAGGATCATTGGGAGACCCCCTCTCCCATCCATTGGTGAAGTGTTTGCCGAAGTCAGAAGAGAAGAAAGCCGAAGGAGTGTTATGCTGGGAAAAAAGAGTATCGGTGAGTCAATTGAAACTTCGGCCTTATTTACTGATGCTACCTCCAAGGCTGCAAATTACCAGCGCAGATCCGATGATAAGCCACGGGTTTGGTGCGATTTCTGCAACAAGCCTCGCCATACACGTGAGACATGTTGGAAAATTCATGGCAAACCTGCCAACTGGAAAAACAGCAAGCCAGGAGAAAAGAATCGCGGACTTCCTATGGCTAATGAAGCCAACTCAGGCTCCTTCAACAAAGAGCAACTTGATCAACTCTTAAAGCTGATAAAATCCAACTTCTCATCTGGTATTCCTAGTGTTTCCTTGGCACAAACAGGTAGCAATCCTAAAGCTCTCTCTTGCTTAAACTCTTCTCCATGGATCATAGATTCTGGAGCCTCAGATCACATGTCTAGTTGCTCTCACTTATTCAATACTTATTCTCCTTGTTCTGGAAGTGAGAAAATTAGAATTGCCGACGGTAGTTTTTCGCCTATTGTAGGAAAAGGACACATTAAACTGACCGAGAAAATTAATCTCAATTCTGTTCTTCATGTTCCTAAATTAGCCTGCAATCTTTTATCTGTGAGTAAATTATCTAAAGATTCTAATTGTCGTATTATATTTCTTGAATCACACTGTGAATTTCAGGACCAGAACTCGGGGATGATGATTGGGCGTGCTAGGATGATTGAAGGTCTTTACTACTTGGATGAAATACCTGTTAGTACTAAAAAGGCTCAGGTTTTTAATAGTATCAGTTCAAACTCAGTTCGAGAGAAAATAATGCTATGGCACTATAGGCTTGGACATCCTAGTTTTCTCTATCTAAAAAAATTATTTCCAGAGTTATTTAAAGGTATTGATTGCTCTTCTTTATATTGTGAAACTTGTTTTTTTGCAAAATTTCATCGTGCAACATATTTACCAAAGAGTTATCAGCCCTCCAAACCTTTTTATTTAATTCATAGTGATGTTTGGGGTCCATCTAAAATTACTACTCTTTCTGGAAAAAAATGGTTTGTAACATTTATTGACGACCATACACGTTTATGTTGGATTTATCTGATGGATAAAAAATCTGACGTGAGAAATTTGTTTAAAAATTTTTACACTCTAATTGAAAATCAATTTCAAACCAAAATTTGTATTTTACATTCTGACAATGGAACAGAATATTTTAATGAGCACTTGGGTGATTTTTTGAAAGAAAAAGGCATTTTTCATCAATCTACTTGTCGGGATACCCCTCAACAAAATGGCATTGCAGAACGAAAAAATAAACATTTACTTGAAGTAGCACGTGCCATAATGTTTTATATGCATGTTCCTAAATATTTGTGGGGTGAAGCAATTTTGACAGTCTCTTATTTGATAAATAGGATGCCTACTAAGGTGTTGGAATACAAAACACCTCTTGATTGTCTTAAAAAATGTTTTCCTAAAATAAGACTGTTTTCTGATTTACCTGTCAAAGTTTTTGGGTGCACTGTCTATGTTCATGTTCCGTGTCAATTTCGTTCAAAACTTGAACCACGTGCTATAAAATGTGTATTTTTGGGATATTCGTCAAATAAAAAGGGGTACAAGTGTTTCGATCCTCAAACAAAAAAATTCTTTATGAGCATGGATGTGTCTTTTTTGGAAACACACCCCTATTTTATCAAAAATTCTCTTCAGGGGGAGACAAGTGAAAGAAAAGATAATTTTTGGGAAATTTCTATCCCACTTCCTAATATTAGTTTTCCAGAAAATAGTCACTTACCTCTAGTGCCTAGTATTGGAGACTCTCGATCAGGGGGAGAAATACTACACACTGATCACCGCGATCTGAGTTCTGAGCTTCAGGTTTATACTAGGAAGAGATTTCATCTAAGGGATAAAGACTCGAATGTCAATCCTGCACAACATCAGTCTGAAAACCCAAGCTCTGGCACCGAAATTCCAGGTAACTCTATCCCTAATCCAACTTCAATTTCTCCCATTGTGTCTGATTCTTCACCTACTATTTCTGATCTTGATGTTCCTATAGCAATTAGGAAAGGTGCCCGAAACTGCACCAATCATCCTATTGCAAATTATCTTTCCTATCAAAGACTGTCAAAAAATCATAAAGCTTTCATCTCTAGGATTTCACACTTGTTTGTTCCAAGGAATATACAGGAGGCTTTGGATGATCCAAGTTGGAAATTAGCAGTTATGGAAGAGATGAATGCCTTACGGAGAAGTGGTACTTGGGAGATACTTGATCTACCCAAGGGCAAGAAACCAGTTGGGTGTAAATGGGTATTTACAATAAAATGTAAAGCTGATGGAAGCATTGAAAGATACAAGGCGAGACTAGTGGCTAAAGGCTTCACTCAGACGTATGGGATTGACTATCAAGAGACGTTTGCTCCAGTTGCTAAGATAAACTCTATCAGAATCCTGTTATCCCTTGCAGTAAATTCAGATTGGCCTCTACATCAACTTGATGTTAGAAATGCATTTCTCAATGGTGATCTCGAAGAAGAGGTGTTTATGAGCCTACCGCCAGGATTTGAAAAAGGACTTGACAGTAAAAAGGTGTGCAAATTAAACAAGGCATTATATGGACTCAAACAGTCACCAAGAGCGTGGTTTGAACGCTTTGGAAAGACTGTTATCAGTTATGGCTTCTTGCAGAGTCAAGCAGATCATACAATATTTTATAAACACTCAGAAAAGGGTAAAGTAGCCATCTTGATTGTTTATGTTGATGATATTATCTTAACTGGTGATGATGAAACAGAATTAGCAGTTCTAAAGAAGAATCTCGCAAAGGAGTTTCAAATCAAGGACCTGGGAGTCCTCAAGTAAATTATATTTTATATCTCATAATCTTAGTTATGTGATTATCAGGTAATCACAATGCTAAAATTATATATAATAACTTAAACTAAATACACTGTAAAGATTCAACATATTAACTGAGGACCACGGTTAGAATTGTAATTACGATGCATTATATGAAGAGCCCGCTTTCTTGTTATTGTTCCTTGTTTTTATCTATCAGCATGCAATTCTCTAATGTGATGCAGGGTGATTTAACATTTTCATCAAGTTGTTGCAAGTCATAAATCAAGACGAAGTAGGCAACATCAACGATACAAATTACTCTTTGTCCTGTTACATTCGTTCATTACATGTTTGCCAAATCATAGCCGCACCTGTCTGTGCTCATGTGCCAAGATCACGGCTGAAGCCTGGCTCATGTTGTCCACGACCAGCAGACAATTTCTGGAGATAAGACTCCTTGAAGAAGCCCCAAGCCTGCCAAAAGAATAAGCCAGCTGTACCTCGTAAAATCATAAACAACAACAAAGCTGAATCTAGATAAAGGAGTAAAAATATCCACCAGGAAAATTATGCCCTTGATCTTGATGGATTTATCAAGATCCTGTGTTTTAAAACAGAGTTGGCGAACTCCAGATATTCAAACCTACCCAATGATTTAGTAGCTCTTGCAGTTAATTGGCAGATCGTGCCATGCTCACACCTCTGGTTCATTCAGTAAACTCTACTTAAACCTGAGAGAATTTCCACAGAATTTCAAAGATTAAAACATGTGAGCAAGTCGGGATGCCAAACGACCTTTGCCTATTTACATGCACCAGCAAGAGGGAGAGAGACAAAGAGAAGAAAGATCAGAAACCGAAGATGCATGGAAGGAGGTGAAGGAGGAATAGAGTTGAAGGCGAGGAGTAGTGGAATAGAAGCACTCAGTCTGGAGTCAGGCCAAGTTCCTGAACAAAGCCAGGACCAGCGGCGTGTCATCACTTCAGCTCATACTGTTGATAAAGGTCATCATACCTCTTATTCATCATCTTTTCCTCTCGTTCTTTTGATTACATCTCACTTAGTAAAAAGCAATTACTTCTATTTCTCTTCCCTTTTGTGTTTTTTCCCTTCTAATGTGGTAGGAATCTACAGCTCCCACATATCTCATGTGAGTGAACTATCAGTTAAAGTCAAGATGGATCCCTGAAAAAAATCTAACTCTGCTTATAAGGGATTCGAGTTTACTTGAACTTACTCAGCACACTCATGCCAAGATATCTCAGTCAAAATATCCTGGCCTAGACAACTCGGTCAAGACATTTTAGCCTCGACAACTCGGCCAAGACATCTCGGCCTTGACAATTCAATTAAGATATCTTGATGTAGAGCATTCAACAACACAATTAGTTTATGTTTTCTGATACAGCTTATTCCCCTTTTCGAGCTGTGATGAAAAAAAATTGAGGCTACTATTCTTCTTTTTAGGCTTTGAAGAAGTACGATCGAGACTAGCGATAAGGAAGATGATCAATTTGTGGCTTTCTGATGCGGTTGACACGGTTGGATTGTAACACTATGATTTACTTGAATTGAATCGTCAAAAATCTAGATTTGATTTTTATTTGTTTAAAATTTTTAATTTATTTTTTTAAAATTAGTTTAGATTTTATCTTTTTAGTTTTATTATTTTTTCTTTCTAAACGTGGATTTAGATTTTATCTTTTAAATTATTTTATTTTATTTTTGGTTTAACTTTTTTTTTATTTCTTAGACTATTTAAACAGAGTTAAAGTTCTTAGAAGAGAAGACGAGACCGAGTTATCAGGGTTAAGATGTCTTGGTTGAGTCGTCGAGAGGCTATGATATCTTGGTTTAATAATATTTTTTGACAGTGTCATTTATTTCTCTATCTCTTATTATTCTTCCGAATCAACAAGTTTTAAAAAATTAATTTTTGACATTCGTAGTCAATTAATGAAATCAATATTGCTCGCAAGATAATCGCTATCATATTCGACGTTAGTTGGTATCAGAGCTCTTAGATCACATGGATGGTCGTTATAATCATGATAGATAGGTTCCGGCTGAGGAAGTATCAAACCATAATCGTACGTAGCACTCATGACGAGATACTTCAAGATCTACAGAGACAAGCTACAAAGTTATTCTAGAGTCTAGTGACGCAAGATCATAAAGGTTGTAAGTTCCTTTATTTCTCTTTTGAAAAATTATTATTCCAATCGAGGAGAGATGTCGATGTACAAGTTTGATTTTGAGAGATTCGAGATCAATATCGCCCCGCCATCTACAACAACTCGAGAGAATGCCAACTTTGTAGCGCCTCTACACCCCCTTCCTCATACAGTAGCAAAGACAACCATGAAAATACGAACCTTGACAGTATCGAGTATGACCAATCCTACTCTCTAGATTGTTCGAACACAGGAGGCGACGGAGATGGCGACAATATCAAAATATTTGGTGTTCCAGTTTATGACGATGCTAACGAAGAGGAGAGACTTAGATGAAGTGTCGATCGAAGATCAAAAATTCACTTTGTCTGACGGGAATAAGTAATCTCGTTTATTAAAGATCTGATCGTCCTAATCTCCATTGTCTTGCCTTACATTGACTCGACATCCCAATCTATTCAGCATGACAAAGATGAGACCGAGTAACTGGTGAGCCAGTATATAATTAGGTATTTTATGGTGATGATTGTGAGATTTTGGTTATTCATGAAATTCTAGATGGCAGATATTATCTAAGGTTACAGTATAGTTTTCATTAGAAGTACAATAACCGCTTAAAGATATGACTGAGTTAATATAAGAGGATCTTCCTCCCATTCTACCACTTACGAGATGACTTTTGATTCATCATCACTTAAGAATTTTTAATCTTGAAGACACCACCCTGAACTCGACGATGAGTTCTTTTTAACCCGAGGTGTCTAATGCAAGAGCATCTAACAACACAATTAATTTGTCCTCCGATACATTTATATTTCCCTCCGACTGTGACAAAAAGAAATTGA
Source organism: Curcuma longa (assembly GCF_044706935.1). NCBI lineage: Eukaryota > Viridiplantae > Streptophyta > Magnoliopsida > Zingiberales > Zingiberaceae > Curcuma > Curcuma longa. The sequence continues at coordinate 2,939,802 of NC_133863.1, read as the reverse complement.
GGCTATCAGCCTTCCTTTTGGACCTTGAAGAAAGACGATTGAGACTATCGACAAGGAAGATGACCAACTCATGGCCTCCTAACATAGTTGATATGGTTGGATTGCAATACTATGATCCACTCGAATTGGATTATCAAAACTTTAAATTTAATCTTTTATTTGTTTAAAATTTTTAGGATTAATTTTCTTTTCTAAAAATTAGGTTAGATTTTATCTTTTTAGTTTTATTATTTTTTTCTTTCGTGAGTTTAGATTTTATCTTTTTTATCTTTTTTATGTTTTATGTTTTTCTTTTTTCTTAAGCTATTTAAATAAGATTAGAGTTCTTATAAGAAAATTTTTTGATTTAATAATATTTTTCAATAGTGTCATTTATTTTTCTATCTCTTGTTATTCTTCTGAATCAACAGATTTTAAAAGATTGATTTTTAAGTTCGTAGTCAATCAATGGAATCAATATTGCTCACAGAATAATTGTTATCCCGCCCGATGTCACATATCGACCTCGGTAATTCGACTAAGACATTTCAGTCTCGATAACTCAACCAAGATGCACTACAAAAATACAATTATTTTGTGACAAAAATATTTTACGACAAATTTACGATTAAAATTTTTTCGTTGGTAATAGCTCATCACAAAATTCTACGACAAAAAACTATTTATTCATTGCCAGTATAGCGACAAAAATAATTTTCGTCGTCAAATTTGGCGATGAAAATAATTTTCGTCATCAAATTTGGCGACGAAACCACGATTGGCGACGAATGCCCGATTTGTCGCTAAATTGGCAACGAATAGAGGATTCATAGCAAACTTTTGGCGACGAACGTCCGATTCGTCGCCAATTTGGCGATGATTTTTGCGACGACTTGTAATTTTGCGATAATTTTGGCAACGAAAAATTTTCCATCGCAACTTCTACAACTAAAATATATTCGTCATAAATTTCGTTGCAAATTTGCGATGAATCATTGATTCGTCACAAATTTTGTCCCAAATTTGCGATGAAATATTTTTATCGTAAAATTTTGTTGCGAATAGTCTGTGTTTTTGTAGTGATGTTCTAGCCTTGATAATTCGACCAAGACATCTCGATCTCGGCAACTCGGCCAAGACATCTCGAACTCGGCAACTTGGCCAAGAAATCTCGAACTCGACAACTCGGCCAAGACATCTCGGACTCGACAACTCGACTAAGACATCTCGATCTTGACAACTGGATCAAGACATCTCGACCTTGGCAACTTGGCCAAGACATCTCATTCTTGACAACTCGACGAAGACATCTTGATCTCGGTGACTCGATTAAGACATCTCGATGTCAACAACTCTTCCAAGACATCTCAGCCTCAACAACTCAACTATGATCTCGCAGCCTCTACAACTCGATCAAGACATCTCGACCTTAGCAACTCGGTCAAGACATCTCGACCTTAATAACTCGGTTAAGACATCTCGATCTTAACAACTTGGTCAAGATATCCCAACCTCGACAACTCGACCAAGATATCTCGATCTCAATAACTCGGATAAGACATCTCGATATTAATCTCAGATCCCGACATCATCTCTGCTTCAGCCTTAGTACGCTGACATCCTCTTTGTCTCTTCAGTTGTCAACTTCATCTATCTTTCTAGCCACTCCACATCGACTTTATTCCTCATCCACAGATAAACCCACACCCTACGTCGACCCATTGACAACAACTATAAATATTCCGAACACGTAGCACCGAGTGAATGGAGAAGGGATTATGTGGTTGTCAGATCTGATCTCTTATATACCCTCCTTTAAACACGTGGCGTATAACAAATAAAGAAATAGCTAATGACTATTAGATCTGGTCCCTTCATTGACATTAATATGGAGATGCTCTTCTAGCAGATATATAAATTAAACTCTAGAGAAGGTACGTACAAATGAGTCGAATTCTACGCTTACACACTCTTTTTTCGGCTTCATCAGGCTCTCGTTTACTTCTTTTTCCTGTTTTATTTTTCATACCTCAAGCAATCCTAACTTGAGCATCACGGTAATCTGTCGAGGTTCTTTGGTACCAATCTAATTCTTTGTTAATTAAAATGCATTTTAGGTTCTGTCATCCTCTTCATTGACGATCTCAAGAGAATGTGCACATCAGATCATTCATTGATAGGTGATTTTGACCCTCCATGGTATTTGATTGGAACATTTAAAAAAATGAAAAAAAAACAATCAACTGTTCACAAACTTCGAGCTCTTAATCAAACTAAGGATTCGTTCCATCCTTAGCTTGATCATGGTTGCATGAAGCATAGTTTGTACCAACTGCCGATGTTGATGATAAAGGTGGGCATGGATCTGCCCTTCTTGTCTTCATGCACGCAAGAGTTTTTGCACAAACCAAAATAACGCTGTCAACCTAACAACCTTAATTAATCATTACTGATGGATTAGTTGATAATTACGCATTGCAGACTCGCGGCAACAGGTGGGGGTGATGCTGGCGACGTGCCGACGTCATTCAACTGCGCCTACGTATTGAGCTTCTCCAACCTAATGCTGGTGCCACTGGGATCGGCATGGGTGATGACATGTCCCGTCCCGCCCCGTTGTTGTTGCATCCTTTACCTACTACGCTAACTGGCTCCTTGCTGGATGCCACGTCATTGACCTAATTACTGGCTACACCTTCGGTACTTTTTCTTCTGTAAAAAGGTGGAATCGGCCCCACACGATCGATCCCACGCATTTGTGAGAAGGTAAATCGAGAAACTGCATTTGATCACGACCAGATACAGGGATCTCATGGGCCAACTACACCTTCGGTACTTTCTCCAATTATATATCTGTCTCAACTATTGACGATCAAAATTGCAATTTCCTTCATTAAGTTTTATGTAGAATTATATATATTATTATAACGTTAATACGGTGGTGTATATTTATGATGCGTGACCTGTGAAATAGTTGAAATTTAGTCATTGCTCATGCATATATCTGGTTTCCTGTCCACGATTTCAGATGTTCTGTGCACCAATTCATTAGGCTCTTGACACCAAGTTTCAAAAACTAGATGAAGGGATCGATGTTCTCCAGAACCAACCTCCAACTGCGATTCTATCAGCGAGCATTAATCTTTGGGCTAAACACATTTGCCACTTCTTTGTTTCCATTCATGGGAGACTTTGTCAACGTCTTCGGCTCTTTTACGCTTTCCCGCTTACTTTCGTGTTTGCTAGCATGGTTTCCCTCAAGGTACGTAGATCAGATTATTGTTAGCTACTCCTTTCTTGTGTTTTTTGAAGAGACATTCTAAAGGAGTATTCATGTGGCAGGTTAGAGCAAAATCTGCTAAAATAGAAGAGAAGGCATGGCATTGGAGCAACATCATTTTGTTTTCGCTTCTGTCGATTGTGACAACAGCTGCTGCTGTACGCTTGATCATACACAATACTAGAGTCTATCATTTCTTTAAAACTATACCTCATACATAAAAAATATACAGGAATTCTCTGCCTTAGGAAAAAGAGAGGAATAAAGAAATTGATTTTGTCTACTTCATGCATGTCTTAATGAGTGAGCTAGGGCGATTGACATGATTCCATCAAGACGTAACTTCATGATCCGGATAGTGCATCAAATTGACAGGAAGCTAACGATAGTGTGATTCTTACAATACCCCCATCTACTTAATCTTGTTGCCGAAAAGCTCAATGCATAAATATAGATAAAGAGATTCTTCTACTGCCAACTTTATTTCTGGTGGTTTAGCTGATTTCTTCGGTAGCTATGTGGAACTGAATGGGGGAAATGCCTTTTTGCTGCTGAAGGAACTCAAAGATTCCCTTTAAAGTTGATTATTAAAGAAAAGAATTGAAGAAGAAGAAGAGGATCTCATGGAATTTTAGGTACGTCTATGGATGTACGCACTTGGAGATGGTCAGACCTAGAATAATTATCCCTTTTCTCAATCCAAAAGGAGTGAGATTATTCTGTAGAAATTGACTATGTAGAAAAATTCTAACTCATTAAGTACCATTTTTCATATCTCAACATTTGCACAAAGCTTGCTAATTCCATATGATTAACCATTGTTTCAAAATGTTTAAATTAAATGATCCTCACTCAATTGAGATGTTCCACGAGTTGGCATCCTCATCAAGACCTAGACACTATGTTTAAATCATAATCTATCATAGTATGTCGCTATAAGCATTAATTTTCAATTATAACACAAGAAGGGATGTTTCACCATAACAACTGGCCTAAATGAGAAATCAAATTTAGATTCGCGTTAGTGATATTCATTCATTTCTATGGATACTGAAATAGTAAAGTGGTTGGAAAAGGTAGAAAAGCAATCGGCATTGAAAGAGCTACCAATGGAAGTCAGAAATCAGTCTCCTCGAGTTAGTTCCTTCACACAGTACTAGAAAACAAAAATAATAAATAAATAAATCCAGATAGAGATGATAAGGTCCGCTGCACCTTCCACCATCCAAAGGAAGCTTTATGTTGTTTGTCTTCTTCTGTGACACCACTTTGCTTAGATCTGTCTCCTCCAGTAGCCATCTGCTGCTTTATTCCTGATACCTCCTCTTACTTTTCCCTTAAACTAAACAACAAAAGAGTTGCCATAAACTAGCACAGAAGTTGTGGTTCCTCATCTACTCTAAACTAAGATTCCTCATCTCATGTCTTGATTGCATGCAAGTGTGTAGTAAGAAAAGCAAAAGGCGAAAAAAAATAGCCAAAGTTGTTTTTTCCTCCCTTCAGTAATAGGAGGACACTGATTCATCATATGAGCAAGATGTAAACTTGTTCACTCCGAAGAAACAATAACAATAATTAGAGGATTTCTGCATCGCATGATGATTAAACAGCTTGCTGATTGTTAACCAGGCCTAAGTCTCTTGGGGCCAAGCTTGCCTTGTGAGTTGCCTTCAGGGGAAGCCTCCATTGGCCTGGAGAAGGAGAGGGAGAGTTCAGAGTAAACGTCGACCACGCGGCGGATGTTGTTGTTGAGCTCCCTGATCAATCCCACATTGCGGCCGAGGTTTTCGGGGATCTTCGACTCATGGTTTTGGTTGATCTCATTGATGAGCAGCCTGTTCTGGTCCAAGAGGCTTTGCACTTGCACAAAGCTCCTCTGGAAGCTCTGCATCACTCTATTATCCACTTGTTTTCCATTTCCAAGAAGTGAGAATGCGTCCCTTCCATCCATTTTGTGCTGGTCCTATCGAACACTAGAAATTCATGATGCCCTGTTAATATTGAGAGAGATGGGACATGAGGAGAACAAAATCTTCATATGATTGACTGGGAAGTGGAAGTGTAAAGCTGGTCCATTTCAGAAATAAAAAACAGATATGAAAACAACACAGAGAAAGGTTATGAAAAGAGAACAAAAAACGTACTGCAAAAAGGAAGGCCATGAAGATTAAAATTTTAAGATCAAGATAGCAAACAGGAAAGCTGAACTCCTTGTTGTGTTGGTTTATTAGCATAAGCAAGCGAAATCAGAAACTGAAAGAAAAAAATCACTGAAAGAAAGGTGAGACTTCAAGTCAGACTCTTCATAATCTCAACAAGCTACAGGATAAAAGAGAAAAGACATCAGCAAGCAACAACAGCAAAAATTCAAGGAATCAGAAGGAAAAATATGAAGTCTGATTTCTCTTTTATCAAGCATACCTTGGAAACGGGAAATTCCAACCAGAGAAGGGAAAAAGATTGGATATGGGATTGAGGAAATCTGGGAGATAGTATGTATTGGTTAGAGAGAATCTACATTTATGTGATTATATATAGCAGAGGGTCCACATACTAAAGAAAGAACACATGAGCTTGATGCATGCACAGTTGTGCCATGGAGAAGCCTTAGATTTTGTTTGCTTGGTCAAGTCACCTTCGTACACCTAAACATTCCACCTCACAAAAACATTATATTATCCTCATTTAACACAATTTCCTTTCTTTTTTTTTTTTCTTTTTCTTTTGAAAAAAACAGCTTCTCGAACATGAATTCTAGTGCTAAAATCTGTTAAACTAGAACAATAAAATTAAGTTTCTATAAAGATAAGGAATATCTATGTATTTGAGGCTTGGATAATTACAAAAATAAATAAATAATGACCAAAGATTCTGATGACATCATGCACTCTTAGTTGCCCCAAATAAGAGCAGTCCATGTGCATTCCATGATCTGATTTCAACGGAGAGTAAGATATCAAAATTTTATTTGTTTTGGCCTTCACTTTATACCACCTCGCGTGATTCGCAAAACCCCCAAAGTCTTCCAGTTTAAGGTTCCTTGTTGTTGTTGCTGCTTAGATCTGTACATGGACTTAAACAAAGAAGGGGCCAGCAAATATAGCCATTAATTTATCAAGGTAGGTAGGTCATAGAAAGCATAATAAAGTGGAGCAGGAGGTGCTTGGATTCAGCTAAAAATATTGTTCATGCCATGTCTTGGTCTTATCCTGCTGTTTAAGTCACTAGGCTTGATACATGGGGATGGGGGTTAAGATAATAATGTATATATAAGCCCTCTTTTTCTTGTTGTTCTTTTTTCTTTTTCTTCTTTATTTTTATTAGGGACTGGAATGGGATCGAAAAAGAGAGGGTGGTGTACTTGAGCCCAGTGATCCTGATCGACTTTGGAATAAATGCACAGCTTTTGTTTGACAGATTGGACCCCACTGGGTATCAGTTAGTTTGAAGCAATTATATACCTGAGGAAAAATTCAACAGGAAATTAGTGAGTCTCAAAATAAAGTGAACAGGAACAAGTTGATTGGAATTTTTTTTTAAAAAATGTGAAAAATCTTAATTAAGGATTATTTAAGTTTGAATTAAGCGTGCTTGTTGAAATTAATTAAGTTAAACAACAATTTCATAAAATACAATGGATCTAAAAAAAGTAGCAAATAAATGGGATGCATTAAAGTTGATAAAAGACAAATATCAAAAATGATAATGAGTTAGGTAACATGTTTTTTTTTTTCCGTGGGACCGGATCTCTAAGCCTAGCTAATTACGAAGAGAAATAAGTGTAATTCAGTTATTTTGTGACATTTTAATTTAGTTGTGAATGGAGAGTCGCGTAGCATTATTTTTTTAGGACACCTTATAGTGTCATTTAGGCATTGTAATTTAGTTTCACATTAAGAGGGTTTTTTGGTTTAGATGAGTTATTACTAATAAATTTGCAATGAAGTATTTAAAAAATAAAAAAAGAATTAAGAATCTTCTGCTGTTGATATCTGATCCAATCTCATGAAAATTTCCTAATGAGCATCGAAGTAAATCAGGAAGCACAGATAAATTCTGAACGTAGATGGTCCTAATGATAGACCCAACCTCAAGTCGGATCCGAACTGGACCCAAGCCCGTAATTGAGTCATCAAGTCGAGTACCTATTGACCTGATTGCCAAATCAAAATCGTAACCGGTCCAACAAGATGCCAACTCAAATTGTTTTTATAATTATTATATGAAAATTTATTTTAAAAAAATTATATAGACGAAACTTGAATCCAAATCTCCTCTGTTGAGTATCTTAACCAAATAAACTACAAATATTCATTTTTATATATTAATAATTAATTAATAATTTTTACTATATTATTATTCTTAATAATTGAAAAAAATAAACAATTTCTTTCGATCGTTGAATTTTTTTAAACAATTAAAATTATTTAATATTTTTTTATCAATAATTATAATTTAATCATCATTTTTCACACTATTTCTTCTATTAACATCTCTCAATTTTAAAATCCTCATCATTTTCAATTTCAATTCTTCGGATAAGCTTTAATTCTTCTATACACTAAGGGTAAATATAAATTCTTTTTTATTTTTATTTTTTATAAATTTATAATTTTAATTTTTTTAAAAAATAATAATATTAAACTGTAACAAACTATGTCAAATCATGAATGGATAATGTCAAACTGTGAACTATAACTATTTTTAACAGTTAAAATTAAAGATCAATTTATTAGAAATCGTCGATTGAAATCGAAGTTGGATCTATGATTCAATGTCATAAAATTTTAAAATTCTTCGAGTGTAATGTGGTTGAGTGAAATTTGAATCCGGAGTCCATCTCATTTCTTAGCCTCGCACTCTGACTCTGGCATGATACGGTTTAGATTGTACGATAATTGATGTGCCTGATTTGACATCTCTAGTTCTGTTTGTACAATTTGCTTCCTCCCCTTCTCTGTTTGCACCTAAGAAAACAAAGGGGAAAAAAACAATCGAAATCGGTAATGATTTGGGGCAAGAAACAGCTTATAAACCAGTAGGTAAACCATCAATGTGTATTGATAAATTAGGCATTGAAATGTCTTTCTTTTTTTTATTTGTACTAACTGACCCTGTATCATCATCAAACTGTATCAATTCGAGTACATGAACTATCTTTGCTAAATTGTATCTAATTTAAGTACGAGTGTCCATCTTGAAGTGAACACATAAATCTCTGTGGTTTGCACCTTACACCATAAAATTTGATTTCTAATACGACAGAATCGGTGCAATCATTGTTAAAGCTGCATTTCGTGTGTTAACATCAACTCATATAGCTTTGTCTATATCGAGTGTTTGTCGTCTGCATAAATGTGCAGGGTGACCACAGGGGGCCAGCGTTAGATGGCCATCAGATTGAATCAGGTCACAAGATTTGTTTCAGCTTCATACACAAACAAGAGACCACATCAAAGCATTCTGAGAGCAACCGATTGCACAGGAAATCTCATGGGATACAGAAACAGACTAATCACTTATTTTGAAGTCTCGAAGAATCTCGTTTCCTTCACATATTCAATTGGTAACAACCGCAGGAAGTACAAAGGTATAGACAATAACATACGGTAGAAGAGAAAATAAGAAAGTCTGGCTTTCTCAGGAGAGACTACCTCTCCTAAGGTAACATAACAATGCATGTATCTACAAAACTGCATATTTATGAGTAGAGAAGGACAACAATTTTTCAATGTTACTATCTGATAAAAACTCAAGTTTCTTGGGTTTCTGGAATTTTGGTTACCCTAATAGGAAGGAAGAGATGTGGAAACTAGAAAAAAGGAGCTAAAAAGCAGTGGATCTTTTGTTTATCTTCATATGTTGAAGTAATAGCAGGTTTTTAAAAAAATTAAACTTATTTAGCAGAAAATATCTGTCACTGTAACTCTGAAGTCTGCAAATGAAAATACTGGATTGGGAACCTAATCTGGCCCAACATGTGGGGTATAGCCATAGATCAGCAAATTTGCCTCATGGCTTAATCTCAGTCAAAGGATCAAACAAGTTATGATAGGCGGTTTCTGAAACAGTCACAATCACAATAACAACTACTAAAAGTTTTTGAAAGAAATTATCTACCGAACAGGTTATGCAACCATGGAAGGCTGTCAAAAGAAATGTTTGCCATATCCATAACTGTGAATGACGACGACCGACTATTAGATAGGAGATACAATCTTGTATTGTCATCCATGGTTCATATGCTTTCAATAATTTGAGCCATGGAGCACCCTTGGTGGCAACTTCCTAGCCACTCATTCCTTTATGGAGAGAAAAAAGAACCACCGTCTAGCAATAAAAAATATGAAGTATTTGTCTAACATGCAAATGTAGAGACATAGAAATAATTTTTTTGGTATTCTACAAAGCACTTGTTCAATGACATCAAAGAAAATCATTAACTAATCAAATAAAACCTATTTAGCTGCACAAAAATTTAATGGTATTAGTTTGAGAACAAATTATCAATTTTATTGGTCATGAAAGAGAACGGATGAAGTAAGCACAAGGGATAATTCCATGAAAAATGAACAATATAGCACCATCATCAAGACGGTGCAGCAGTAGAGGCACTCTAGTAGTTCCCAAGCACCCATGATTTGATTCCCAACTATTAATGCACGGTAGGGTATTTTCTTCCGGTGAGGCCGGACCGATCTCCAAGATTAGTATTCACTCTAGCTCAGAATCTTTGATGAAAGTCCAATTATTTTTTCTGGACTTCAAAAGAAATTCAAGGGAATATCAAACAAATTGCCGACTTCTCCTTAAGGACTAAGAGAAACAAAACCTAAAAGTCCCATTGGAACCAAATATCACACTTCCATGCTGTTTCTGAAATAAGGAAATTCTAATAAATAGCATAAAAAAAAGATGATAGCAAAGTTCTACCCCAAAGATCAACACATATTCATACATACACACAAGATAAATAATTAAAAGTGACACAGAACTCTGACTTATAGTTGGCAAAGAGAGAGAACTATCTCTTATTTAACACTCTAGATAAGTTTGGAAATACCTGTTGAGTGTAGACAGGATAATATTTCTCCATTCTGTGATTATTCATATCTCCTGCAGATGACGATTTAAGTGGAGGATGACATCTGCAGGTGAAGAAGCATGAATTTTTGCTTGTCGACTCTGATTTGCTAGCATCAAATGACTTCCCATAACATGAACTAATATCAGTAGCAAAGTTTTTTTTTTAACAAAACCGTCATCAAAATATTGCAAGTTCACCACCAGATCAATATCAGCTATTTGATCAAGGATCTCCTGCCAAAGAACATCAAATGCCACTTTAAAGTATTTACAAGACAGTACCAAAGAGATACATGTATTGTCAGTCGTAAGTTCTACTAGTAATCATAACAACTTCACCAGAGACAACAAATAGTTTGACAACGATCTAGAAGATTCCGTGTATATATATACACATAATAACTAAAAATGGGGGAAACATTTTGGCCAAGTCTTCCACGATTTGATATTGAAAAAAAAACATGGTGCAGACAACTCAAGTTTACAAAATAAAAACAAAAGAAATAAGATAAGAAAAATAAATTCACCTTTTCACACTAATCTATAGCATAATTATACATGGATGTATTTTAGTACATCCATGTATAATAACCCCATAAAGGGCAAAAAATTGAGAGACATAATCAAAGATGATAGAAAAAGAAACTTAAGATAATGCAGGATGAAAAGCGACTTTGACTTACAGCTTGCAACCTTGTTCAAGGGATTCCATCAAGAATGAATCCAGGATCACATTTTAGGTATCCCTCCTCGAGTCTTTTTGATAGTAAGCGAAATATAATCTCCTGGAGCACTGGTTTGCCCTCGTTCACAGCATTGACGAGCTTCAGAACATCAAAATGAATAATTAAGATCATAAATCTCAAACACTGAAAAAATGGAACCAAATATTCCATTCGAACACTCTAATCAGCAAATTCCAGAGTCGCTGCCTTGTTTTGTTAATAAATCAAAGATTCTGGCCTCGAAGGAATGTTAGGAACATTTAGTCAGATATAAGGAAATAGCAATACGAATGCAGGAAAAAACCAGGGAAACTGCTCAGTCTATTTTACAAACCCTAGAGCAGAAATGTAGACAAGATGCTAAAAGTACCCTGAGTGGCAATTAGTCAGACACTGGAACAAGTCGTGACCGCTACAATCGGTACATCTTCCTAGGTTCAAGAACAAGAAAATGAAGGCAACAACAAGAATACCAGCAAATAGGCGCTACAGACTCGACAGATATCCGATAAACTTTGTCTTTCAAGTTTAAAGACAAAATATGATCATTTGAAAATGAATGGGAAGAAAAGAAACAAGAATTGAACAAAAGCGCACGTTCCTTCCTAGACTGAAAACGAAGAGTGAAAAAACTGAAGATTTAGAGCAAAACAGACCTAAAAAACTAATTAGACCAAGTGATACCATTTTGTAGAGGGAGGAATTAGGATCCAGCTCCTGGCCAACAAGTGAATCCATGGAGATATACGGTACGTCGAGGAGCTTCGCCACGCGCGTAGCGTGCCCTCGCCTCTGCACCCAGGGGCTCCCCAGGAGGCAGGAACACCCAATGCAACACCCTCCACCTCGTCTCCCTCTCCCTACAAGTCCCCGCTGCTGCTACCGCCGACGGACCAGTCTCCTTCGCCCACACCGTCCAGTAGTCTACCTCCGCCAACACCGTGGTGGCAAAGAATCGGCGCTGAGGCGGGACCGAGAAGATCTTTCGAGCGAGGGATCCTACAGTGACACCCGAGCGATGAATTCCCACCATGATCGAAGCCGAGATGATCGGCGTAAGCGGGCAGAATGTTCTACAGAATTGCCACGGGAGCAGGCGACGCACCTGCTCGCTTTAATGATCTGCATCTCCGAGAGAGAAAAGTTACCCATTGCCACTGAGAAAAAAACAAAGTGGAGAAAAAGTGTTTAGAAATTTCTACTTGTTGATCAATGACATTTTATTCAGATGCTAATATTCCTATGAACCAATTGTAAATAGGATCAGCCTCGATGGTACTGATTTCTCATTTACCTTCTGATCATAGAGATAAACCGCCAATAAAGTGGCGGATTCTACCTTTACAGAAAAAAAAAATGTTGTAATAGGTCATGAAATCAATTTGCAATATGTGCAGAATGGCTTATAGGTTCACTGACCCCATACAAAGGGCTATTGTACTGGATAAAGTTCTCCATGATTTATTTTCGCATGGAACAATCTTGGAGAGGCCCGGGGTGAGGGTAGGATAGGAGAAGATAGAACGCTCATAGCCTTCAGATGCACTTTATAAAATTAGCAGCCCGCTGTTAATTTTAGGAGTATAATGACTGTGATATTGACAATTGTGAAAATTTCGCAGAAAAGTGATTGCTGATATTTGAGTTGCAATGCTACATGCATTCATTCCACGAACACTTGAATCCTGTCTCCAATGGCATCGTTGAAATCTAGCAATATTTTACCGCTTTCAGCGCCACCATCAACAGAAGCATCCTCCAACATTTGCATGATATCAATACCTCCCAAGCCTACCGAATGGAACACAAATTTCACTAGTAACTTCTGGTCTATCTGAAAACTTTGCGACGTAAGAAGTCAAGATTACAGTACCTGGTATCACTCTTGCCATACCTTCCAAGAAACCTGCCTGTAACCAGATGACAAAGTATTTGATCAGAGATAATCTGTAACGATTTGATAAAATATATTTGACGCGTCTTTCTCTTGTAAAATATAAACTTGTTCATAAGCATTAAACACAACGGTTTGGTAGTGGAAATGGATATGTAAAATGTTTGTTTATGTGCAATTTTGTGCATGTTGTGCTTGCAGTTAAGCCACTAACTTCTTAAAGTCAATACCTAGTGAGACAGAAATGAGCAAGAATCATCCACTTAAAATATTTACTAATGCATGTTTTAGCCAATTAGAAATGGAACAAGCAGTTTGCATGTAGTGGAAGTTAGATAATAATGATAAAAAAAAATACCGGTATTCTGACATCAAGCCTCTCGAGTCCATCCCTCCCCGTAATCTTCAATCTAAGTGTACGGGACCATATTCCAGATTGACGACTCCTTGAATAGCCTAAACTGTAATTATCATAAACATTTGGAGTTACCACTTCAACAACTGGTTCATTCAAGTTGTCTGTTCTTTCATTTCTCTGAGGTCCTTCTTGAGTTGTCAGCTTTGTACTGTAACCAGTAGTAGTTCGAGGGGAATATTCTGTGCCTAAAAAAACAGTCAGAGGGTTCTTATGAAAAATACGTTGATATATGAATTTGAAATTCAGTGATGACCTATTTGATAGGATGGCTGAACAGGATTGATACTATATCTCTTTTCTTCTTCATAGTAGTTGTTGAAGCCTAGTGTATCTTTAATTTCATCGAATGATGGCAAGCTTACAGGGGGTGGGACACGGCCACTTTTTATAGCAGTAAGTGCATCCTGCAAATTCACTTGCTGAATGCTTCGGTTGAAAAATAGAAAACAGCTTCGTGGCTAATTGACAGTTCAAATTGATTAATTATGTTTGAGCAAACTTTTCTGAATGATTATGAAGACATAATTTAGAAGCAAATAATTGAATTTTGGCAACAACCACATACTAAGCAGCCAGAACAATGGTAAATTAGCAACACTTATCAAATGGACAATGCATCAACTCCCCAGTGCAACATGAGAAGGAAAATGAAGCCAGAATAAGAACAAGGTGTCAAAGTAAAAACTTATTGAAAGGAAATTGTGTAAAGACCAAAATAACTGATCAAGCATTCATTATGCCTTATCAGCATACCATCCTTTGCTGGTATCTTTACCTGTCTGTGATTGAGTTAAACACAAATGTTCTATTTGTTAAAACAAATTAGTCCTAAACCCTGTAGTAATTAGTTTTAATAGAAAAAAATCAGGAGAAAAAATTGGTAATCTTAACCTTTATCTATTTGTTCATAAAATTCTACTGATTGAGAATAAAACTTCAAAGGAAAAAAACATAGGAGCGTGGCTAGCAGCTAATGGAGTACATGTTTACATGAAGGGCTAGCTTTATGTCCTTTTAACACCGATATATGATGCTAATAACTCTTGGTTAGATCATTTGACATTCTATTGTGAACTTGGTGTTTGAAGCAACTCTTAAAATCTAACCAGAGTTTTTATTGGTAACAATAAGAAATTCATAGGCATAATGATCATGGAATGAAGTAATTAAATAGCGACAGACTTTCCATCTTAACATGTTTCTTCATTTGTAGTGATGTATTTTATTTTAACCCTTTCAAATAATCTTACACATCCATTTATAGTTTGTTGTGCCAAATCTTATAAAACTCTCTTCTAGCCTAAGGGCACATGATGGTTTTACAAAAGACTCCAGAATCTCATATAAATTAATTATTAGAGAGGAAAGAGGAAAAAGAACACTTAAACACAATTAGAAAATATCTAAATGACCATAGTTCTATTTGACATTAAAGGGATGTAAGTAGATTCATGTTGCTAATGCAGAAGAAAGGATGATGAAGGTTAGGGGAGGAAGATAGCATTGAATTCACGAGAATATTGTGGAAGGAAGAAGGGATGCTAGAAGCGACAAACATAAGTAATGTTCTTGTGAAATCATATAAGACAAAAGGGATGCTTATTATGAAAAGGGCCATATTATTAGAAAGATGCTTATTATTAGCAAATTTAGAAATACCAGAAAGAAAACAACATTAGACTATTCACATCTTTAAAAAGTACCTCCATTGCTCGGATTGATACACCAATCAAAGATAATGGGTAGATCACGATTCTGAAACCAAGTTGTTCAAGTTCAACAGGATTCAATATAGGAGTTTTCCCCCACCTTCAAGCATGCTGGCCTGAGAATTGGGGAAGATAATTTTATCTAACCATTTCTGTGCTCCTAAAGAAGATTCAAGTTTACTAGAAAGTAGAAACTAGTAGCAATTCATTTGCCTTTTAACAAAGACTAGAAAATTACTATAAATTTAACTTCAAGCTACATCAACGGTTCTCCTGTACAAAATTCAGTACTAATCCTGCAAACCAAACAGGGGAGGAATGTGCTGGATTGTCCTGAAAATCCTAGTATTTATATAGTAATATTTACAAAATCAATTAAGTTTCAAATGAAATCATAGAAACAGGGACAATAAATCACATGAGGGTGCAAGGACAATGTTTCTTTATTAATTACCCTTTTGCGTCTCATTGTGTTAGAGACAGTCAAGAACAAATAAAGGTTCATAAATTGTATCAGCAGTAATGACATTTTCGGATGTACGCTCGGAAAAACAAAAGAAAAAAGAGAAGTGAAGAATATTGGTAGATACGAAGTAACATTATAACAATAAAATATCATATTTCATAAAAGTCACCATTGATTTCAGAGCTGTTGATCATTGTTGTCAAGGTTACATGAAGAAAATCTAAGTGAATGAGTTAGATTCAATTCATCACTACAACATCTGAGACTTCTATGAGGTAGTTATTCTACTACATTAATAGAAAGAATTTCCAAGATAATTCAGGATTCAATAGTTGGCTCTTAGTGACTACATAATTAAGCATACTTTGGTTAGCTTCACTCCTAGTCATTAGATTTAGGATAAAGTACTGTATGCAAGTCTGGTAATTAAGATATCAAAGGCATTTGAAAGAAAGACAAAATAAGTTATAATACAGTAACCACTTCTATTATACTCACAAGACAGATTTAACTATGCTTCTCAGCCTGATGAAGCACCAGGATTTTTTTTTTCACAAGCAAAAAGAAACAGTATGGAATAAGATAAAGATAAGCTACAAGAAAAATCCCATCAAAATGTAACAAAAACAAACCAAGCGATGCCACAATGATCAAAATTAATTCCTATTAAGATAAAGTCTTCATGCTAGGGGTAAAAGTATTTTAACTTTCTGCAAACAAGTGGACAATTAGATGAAGATATAATCTAACATTCTGGAAAGGTACCTTAGTGTTCTCTCATAAATAAGCCCACATGCACATGCAACATACCTTGTGATACGAGCATGTCATTTTTTTTCTAGATGAATGACCATGAGTTTCTCATACTCAAATGTTATTGTAGACATTGCACAAAGTTTAATACCATTTTTGGAAGCAAAGGAGATATGTCGCACAAAGCCTTCATCTCCTCCCTAGAAGCCAGTGCATCAATGAACAACACATCAGCTCCAACATCAGCAAAGGCTCTTGACCTCCTTAGTGATTCCTCTAAAGATACAGCTTGGCGAGAATCAGTCCGTGCTACTATAACAATATCAGATCCACACTCTCTCCGTGCATCAATAGCTGCTTTTATGCGCATAACTGCTTCCTCCCTGGATACTACCTTCCTTCCACGAGTATGGCCACAGGCTTTTGGTGATACCTTAAAAATAACAAATATCAGCAGATGGCAAGACAATATTATATCACTAACTTATTTAACTATTGGAAATCCTCATTTTCGTGGAATCCCAAAGAAGTAACTGACAACAGAAACAAGATTTCAGAGATTATAACAACCTAGTTGAAAATGGATGAGAACTATCAAAATTGAACAATAATTTGGTAATACAAAGGTATCTGATATAATTAACTGAATGACACTACTTCATGTGTCATTGACATATTTTGGTTTGATTTACTTCAACTATTACTGCCATCAGAATAACTAACAATTTTTCATTTTTTATGGGAGATTCCTGAAAAAAATAGTCTCTAATCACTATAAGATTATATTCATCAAATATACCTGGTCTTCAATCATTATTCCTGCAAAGCCAGCTTGAATAAACCCTTTTACTGTTCTTTTAACATTCATAGTGTTCCCATAACCATTGTCTCCATCGCCAATCACAGGAATTGATACGGCTTGAGTGATTTGCCGTCCTTGATCAACCATTTCCCCATAAGATATAAGACCAACATCAGGCAACCCCAAACGAGCAGCTGAAACTGAAAAACCTGGAAAATGCACCGTAAACAATGGAACACTGCAATGAATAACTGAAAAACCTGGAAAATGCACAGCATACAATGAAACACTGCAGCTAATAGCAATGATGTTAGAGTGCATATTCAATTCCACAAAAAACTGTTGGGCAAACAATGTTTCCTTGTGGTTGGCCATAACCACACACTGTTTTGATGTATTGGCAATATTGTTTAAGTTAGGAGCATTTTCTAGTTTGATATGTGCGTCTAATATGCAGATAGTTGTGACATTCAACTAAAGATTACACATGGAGTTCGTGGAGCTTGATGACTTGATGAAACTGAGTTGTTGATGCAGCAATCAACTGACTTGAGCAAACACAATAATTTTGTTCAAGTAACAACATCTAGTTAGACTATCAATCAACTGAAGATTTAAGTAATTGATTAGAGGCAATTTCAGATCAACTAGCGATATAGTGTTGTCATCCAAGGGTTGCATTTGAATATCCAGTCGACTGGATGTGACCAGAAGTGATTTGTTGAAGGGCTTATATATAAGCTCTCTTAAAGAGATTTTGAGTGTTAAAATTGCACGAAAACAATCTTGAATCTCTTGTACTTATAGTGCTCAAGTGCCTAAATGAATTCAAGAACTTAGACAAAGGTTGAAGGCTTCAACATCTCAAGTTCTAAGTAAATTGCACTCTCCCTTTGCTTTCATTTCATTACTTTGGGGAGTTGTGAGAATCCTTGCGAGTGAAATCTTGTATAATGTCAGGCAGGCTCGCTAAGCTTGTAAAATCTCATTGGTTGAGTCAAGCAGTGATCCTTGGATTGTAAAGGTGTATACCACTTGAGCTACATAAAAGGATTCTCTACCACTTGAGCTAGCAGAAGGCGAACTCTAACACTTTAAAGAGCTTCATCCAAGATAACATGTTTTATAACGATACAGGTTCGGCAACAATGATTCTAACACACCAAAGCAGAGAAGTTGAACAGTAATCAATATCCAGAAATCCTTCATTGCCATACAATGAGCTTCGAACTGGAAAGGGGCCAACGAAGCGCGGGATGAGACACATACCGCTCATGAAAGAAAATTGGAAACCTGCTCTCTCCACGAGCCTAGCGCTGAGGGCATCGAAGCAGGCTGGGCCCTGGTGGATTCCGGGAGTCTCAAGGATCTTCCGGAGCGCCTTCGCCGCGGAGTCTCCGGCGGAGGCGAGTGCGACCACGGCGGTGCGCACCGTGGGCTTGCGAACGGAAGGCCCACGGCGTGGAGGCAACACGAACGGTAAGGGATGCTGTGGGGTTAGAGACCTCGAGCTCAGCCATGGAGAAGGGAACCAGAGGAAGGAGCGGCGAGAGTGGATCGAGGAACAAAGCAGAGTAGCTGGAGGAGGCTGGGAAGGGAGCAGGGAAGAGAGTCCCATGGGCGAGTTCATGTGCTGGGTGCCTTCGATCCAATTTGGAAAGATTCGCGTCGCCAGACAGGGCACGAGTCCTCCTCGCCTTGGAATCATCCCGAACCATGTAACGACCACAAAACCAGGGGAAATTAAAATAATTACATTCGAATTTTCATTTCGTTATTCATTATCTCTAGATCGGGCCGAGTCACTCTTGACACGCCCCAGTTTAGATTGTTCCTAGTATGATGTGATCTTTAAAAAATTACACTGTATTATATTGGGCCTAGCCCGAACTGTGGGTTGGCTGGGCCAATCCAGACCAGGCTGACTCAAGCATTGTCCGATCTAGGGTGGGTATAATTTGGATTATGTCAGGCATGGTCTGAATTGTACCGAGTATAGTCCACGGTCAAGTCTAATAAAAAAATATTTTTATTTTTATATATTCTAAATTTATTTTATATATTTTAAAAATAAGCTTAGTAGGTCTAACCAATCCATGGTGAGCAGCATAGTTTAATGCAATCACTGGATCACGGATTACATGTCGCCGTCCTTCACATTCATTGTGACGGTGATCAACGACATGATAAATACCAATACCATCTCAATCGATTCCAAAAAACTCCAAATAAACGCTACTTGAGCAGTTCGATACTATTTTTCCCTTTATTTGCAAGCATGCATGGTGAGTGAATGAAGGAAAACGATGATCAGTGCTCTTTCTTTCCCTTTTCGTTGTATTTGTATAATTGTACTGAAAATAAGAGTAAAGCTGATGCATTTCAAAATCAAATAATGCACTTAAGTTGCACAAGTCTAATAAATGGGAACAAGAAGACTTTTATTCTCATCTAATGCATTATCATACACAAATTTGTTCTTTTCATGGAAACTGCAGTCGAATATGGTGTTAGCCTGGGGATCAAACCTCATAACATTCATCTCAGTTACCAGTTCTGCTCCCCGTCTCAGTCTTTCTGCCTTCTATGCCATTTTTCTTTTTCTCTTTTTGTGATTTTGACAGCTCTCTCTCTCTATCTCTCTCCCCGGCAAGTTTTCAGGCAATCCTACGGCTTCGAGATGGAAAATGGCAACACAGAACTCACTTCAGCATAGAAGACTCGCAATCGCCTCCAATTTGATGGTTAGTTCTTCAGATAACCAGAAGTAGCGGAAAAAAGATGGAGTCTTCCTTAGTTGCATAATCTGATAGTGCACGCTACTGTTTGTGCCCAATACTTGAGTCTAGCTTTAACTTCATCTGGATCGTCTCCTGATAACAGAAATAAAAACTGGAATAGATGAGGTTGAGCAATGGCTAATGAATCAAATTCGCAGCTGACTTTACATTCATGTCGAAACAAAAAAAGAAGAAGAAATTTTTAGGATAAGCAAAAGCTTCCCAGATACTTTTAAAGCCAAAAGAATATGAAGCAGCAGAAGTTATTTCTTTCCTATTGTCATTTCGCAACCCGGAGCAAAATCAAGTAGCTATGGCAATTAAGCACTGTTCCTTTTCATAACAGGGGAAACCAAAATCAAGTTATTGGCTCATTTAGGCGATGGAGTGGCACAAGAACGAAGTTCTACCTGGGCTGGATATCTTCCAGTTGGCTATGGGAGGAGGCGTTGCCGATGGACAAAGATCCATGGACTCGCCCGACGACGAGCGATCCAGCGAGCGGTTCTGCTGCTGCTCGTCCAAGAACCTCTGGCTCATGGAGTAGCAGAGCTCCAGCGCCGGAAGCGTGTTGTAGAGCTCGGGAATCTCCTCGTAGTTGAACCCGAACCCCAGGTCGAGGCACCCCTTGAGCTCCTCCAAGTCCTCGTCCGTCAGGCTCTTCGTCCTCAAAACGCCGTCGGCCCCCTCGCCACCGTCCCCGGCGTCCAAGTATCCCTCGAGCGTCACCCCTCCGCCGGACCTCCGAGGCCACGGCTCCTCCTCCCTCCAACCACACCCCCATTGGACATCCTCCCCCTCTTCGACTTCTTCCGGGGCCTCAACCGACGACTGTTCCGCCTCCTCCCCCATTCTCGCTTCCTCGGAACTAGGACTCGGTAAGATCCAAAACGGGCTCTGATCTGTCGCTCTCTCAAATGAATAGCTGCCCATCCATCTCTCTCACTCTCTCTCGCTTTGTTCTTCCTCTTTGTCTAATGGCGATATCAATGCGCTTTTAAATCGTCTCTTATCTCCATCATCGTGATGACGACGGCCATAAGAAGCGATGCATGTGATTGTGCTGCAACTTGGAATCACCAAACAGATGATTAATTAGATCACCCTCTGGCTTACCCATCCGCGTAACCGTCCTACTACTGGTAAAATGCAGAAAAGTTGACCGGCCAAATCCTCCACTAATTAGAAGGCAGGTTGTTCCAGCCAAGCCAAATTCACCTTAATGTCCACGCAGAAAGATCTAACGATAGCCTTAAGTGCAGAAAAGAAAAATAGAATCAGCTATTTCAAGGTCCTATGCAATCCCACAATAAAAAATAAATTTATCTTCAATTATGTCTCAAGGTGGACAATAAAAATTATGTTATCAACAATAAATCTGCTTCACAGTCACCAATCGATGATGTCAAGGACGACATTATGTATGTTCTGGGAACACAAGCAATTCAAGCTTCAACGCTATCGGAAACGATTAAATGCGGCAGCAAGGAGTTCAGTGAGGACGACAAACAGTCTCAGTTTCTTACTCTTAAAACCATTAAAAATTTTATATGTGACGACATTTTACTCTCGTTTTCTGATAATTTGCTCAAGAAATAATCAGGAAAGGCTTTTTGGTTTTAATGGAATACAATTCAGTTCATTATTAGGGAGTTCTATTGTAGGTTAATCTAACACACCAAAATATATAAAAGAATATAACCTTCAAAACTGAAAAGCTGTCAAGCATAATAATATAATATGATAATTGAACAGAAATTAAGTCCTCGCTTGTGTTCCTTCTTTTCCTGCTAATCTTTTTCTGATTCTACCAACCACATTGCAGCACTAAACTACTGGATCAAATGATCTGGACATTCATTCATTTTGACAAAAGCAGTGGTGTGGCTTTTTGTGACTATATATTACCTTCACAATTAATGATTTTCTTTCTTTTTTGCTACAATAAACTTATTTAATCGTAGCTGTTAGATGATTCAAGGAATATAATTAATGCTTGTGAGTAGAAGAAATGCTTGTGCTACTTTATGATGTGTGGGGACAGATTCTCTTAATTCATTGCCTCAAGCATGCCTGGACTCCAGCTTCTTTGCTCGATTGCTATCCATATATGGCTAATCATTAAATTCAAGTAGCTGTTTACCAGCCCAATCATTCTGCTAGTGGAATTGTTGAATTTGATTGGATTTTACCTTAGGATTTATTTATTAATTTGCAAAATTAGTTTTTTTTTCAATTTTAAAAGTTTAGTGCGATATATAGAGAATTATAATCAATAGATGAGTGATCAAATCATCTATCATGTTTGAGTATAATAACTCTCTCCCTCTCGTCCACTAGTGTCTTGAGGAAAAGGAAAAGGAAATGGAAAAAAATTATTATAGATACAGCTAAAAATCCAAGGACTATATATTTTGACAACCAAATAAAACAGGAGTGTGTTAGAGTTAGATCAACAATATTCCAAAGAGCAAGTGTGCTCTTGAAGTTAATTTTTTTTATTGAAAAGAAAATTAGAGATGTTAATTTTTTTATATGCTTACTCAACGTACAAATATAATTTGATTTGTAACAAAAGAAATATTAAAATCCTACTAGGAGGGGAAAATGTTAATTAAATCTGATTATTGGTTAACCGAGTAATTAAAGAATTCCTTAGGTGATTGAAGTCAAGTCGATGCCCTTCTTCCTTGGGTACTTGATACATTAACTACATAGACTAAGATGCAACAAAGTGCTTAATGATTTGCCCAAATCATTCTCCACATGATTTTGACTAATTGGAAGATATTAATTTGCATCTATAATTCTAGGCCTTCTTAAAAAAATTATTTGAAGGATATTAATTTGAATTGGAATAATTAAAAATAGATTAGGACGAGTATCCTTTTAAATTAAAAAAAATCAAGGAAATAATAAAGACACTTTTTTATATAGGACGATCGCGGAGGCCTGCAAACACAGACACCGTGAATATGACGGTCGGTGGGACCGACGACATGATCGACGCTTAAGTCAGCGGTAGCAGAAGAGAAAACGAGAATCTAAGAAGTGAGGAACTGTGAGCGTACCTGGCCCCTTCACAGGGGCTCGCCTTATATAAGGGAGAGTCGGGCCGTACCACGGGCAAAGCAAGGTGAACCTTACCTTGAAGGTACTCTCCGTACCTGAGAGGGGTGCTGTCTTTAATGAGGAAGTACACTGCTGACAGTGGAGTACGTCTAGACGGCGCGTGGCCATACCCAGCGGCGTGTTTGTCAGATGGAGTGGTCAGTAGGACAAGAGAGGGAGTGGTCAGTGACAGAAGGTACGATTCGGCCCCGACTCCTTGGGTCGAGTCGGGTGCTCTGCTCGAGTCGGGTATGCTGCTCAGTCGGATTATCTGGGCGTCGGTGAGTCGGGTATGCCACCCACTCGGATCATCTGGGAGTCGGCCCGGTGAGATTATTCGTCTCCTCGGCGGGCCCACCGGGCCGTCGGGTTTGGATGGAGACCTTCTGGGCGGTTACCCCGGGACCTGGATCCGGGCCCTAATGTTCCAGCCGACTGTCCCCGGATGGTTGACTCGACTCGGCCGTGTCTCGGTCGACTCACGACTGTAACATGTGTATATCTAAATTAAAATTAAAAATTATATTTATTTATGAGTGAATTTAAATTGATTAAATTAAAATTTTCGTTGGAACTGATTTTTCGATTTTGGTTATTAATGTCCGTCCTGACAGATGTCGGCTATGGGATGGCCATGTCCTGTCCTGGTTCACGTGGGACACACCTGGTGGCGGGTAACTGACAGGCAACAATCACTGGCACCCACCCACGTGGCAGGTTGTTATCGCCCAATAATTGCGGGAGGAGTGCCATTCGCCGCACCACCACCACCACATAAACTTCTTTATTTACTTATTTATACATCAACGCCACCGCGATTCCTGCGGAAGCAGAGTGATTTGTCTTGTTATGGATCCCTGTTAAGAAAAAAAAAACATATTTGAAATCTGCATGATCTTACCTAATTGATCTCAAGATCATCTATAAAAAAAATAAATTAAAAAATTATAATTAATCATTACAAAAATGATATTGCATTGACTTCATCGATATTTGACCTTTGCCACTATAATGAGTAACAAATTTCATGGACGCCCAAAGCTTTATTGTAAATCCCTCACGTTGCTAAGATGAGGCCATGTCATCATTTTTCCACTGTCTAAATGTATTGTTCGGCCGGGTTGACACGATGGTAAATGGATGGAAGAATTTTTCAAATAATGAAGGTTCATGCTCAAATAATAAATTTTGATGAGATTTATATATTATTGGACAATGAGATCTTAACTACAAGTAACGTAACTAAAGTTTATAGAGGATATGAAGATTCAAAGGAAAGAAATCACATTCAAACAGAGAAACTTATATATTTATCATTGACTTTTGAGTATAATTCAAGAATGATAATATATTCAAAGAAAAAGATGTTAGATTTCTTGGTCTTAAGCTTAAAATTTTGCCTTCAAAGAAAATAATGAGTTAGATCGTTAACCTTGTGATATTATGTAAAACAGTGAAACTAATGTGAAAAAGATTAATGAGAAATCAAAATCACAGTCAAAAGTCAATTAGGGTTTTAATTTCAATCATGAATGTGTGAGAGAAAGTAAAGGACTACATTAGGAAAGATCATATTCCTATAATACTCCTAATGTAGTCCTTTACTTTCTCTCACACATTCATGATTGAAATTAAAACCCTAATTGACTTTTGACTGTGATTTTGATTTCTCATTAATCTTTTTACATTAGTTTCACTGTTTTACATAATATCACAAGGTTAACGATCTAACTCATTATTTTCTTTGAAGGCAAAATTTTTAAGCTTAAATTGTTAGAAATCTAACATCTTTTTTCTTTGATATTATTATCATTACTGAATTATTACTCAAAAGTCAATGATAAACATATAAGTTTCTCTGTTTGAATGTGATTTCTTTCCTTTGAATCTTCATATCCTTTATAAACTTTAGTTACGTTACTTGTAGTTAAGATCTCATTGTCCAATAATATATAAATCTCATCAAAATTTATTATTTGAACATGAACCTTCATTATTTGAAAAATTCATCCATCCATTTACCATCGTGTCAACCCGGCCGAACAATACATTTAGACAGTGGAAAAATGATGACATGGCCTCATCTTAGTTTGTTACTATGGAACAGACTCATTATAGTGGCAAAGGTCAAATATCAATGAAGTCAATGCAATATCATTTTTGTAATGATTAATTATAATTTTTTAATTTATTTTTTTTATAGATGATCATGAGATCAATTAGGTGAGATCATGCAGATTTCAAATATGTTTTTTTTTTCTTAACAGGGATCCATAACAAGACAAAATCACTCTGCTTCCGCAGGATTACGCGGTGGCGTTGATGTATAAATAAGTAAATAAAGAAGTTTATGTGGTGGTGGTGGTGCGGCGAATGGCACTCCTCCCGCAATTATTGGGCGATAACAACCTGCCACGTGGGTGGGTGCCAGTGATTGTTGCCTGTCAGTTACCCGCCACCAGGTGTGTCCCACGTGAACCAGGACAGGACATGGCCATCGATCCCATAGCCGACATCTGTCAGGACGGACATTAATAACCAAAATCGAAAAATCAGTTCCAACGAAAATTTTAATTTAATCAATTTAAATTCACTCATAAATAAATATAATTTTTAATTTTAATTTAGATATACACATGTTACGGTGGAAGGATACGGGCACGGATCCGACCGAGAGACACGGCCGAGCTCGAGCCAACCATCCGGGGACAGTCGGCTGGAACATTAGGGCCCGGATCCAGAACCGGGGTATCTAAGGTCTCCATCCAAACCCAACGTCCGGTGGGCCCGCCGAGGAGACGAATAATCTCACCGGGCCGACTCCCAGATAGATCCGAGATGGGGGTGGCATGCCCGACTCACCGACGCCCAGATAATCTGACTGAGCAGCATACCCGACTCGGGGCAGAGCACCCGACGCTCGACCCGAGGAGTCGGGGCCGAAATCGTACCTTCTGTCACTGACCACTCGCTCTCTATGTCCTACTGACCACTCCATCTGACAAACGCGCCGCTGGGACATGGCCGCGCGCCGTCTAGAGCGGACTCCCACTGTCGGCGGTGTACTTCCTCGTTAAAGACAGCACCCCTATCGAGGTACGGAGAGTACCTTCAAGGTAAGGTTGACCCTGCTACTTTGCCCGTGCGTACGGCCCGACTCTTGCCCTTTACATAAGGCGAGCCCCTGTGAAGGGGCCAGGTAGGGCTCACAGTTCCTTACTTCTTCCATTCTCGTTTTCTCTTCTGCTCCCGCTGACTTAAGCATCGAGAGTGGTCTCGCCGGTCCCGCCAGCCGTCACATCTCACGGTGTCTGTGTTTGCAGGCCTCCGGCGATCGTCAGCCAGCTGCTCGCTTCCCGCACAGTACCCCTGAGGAAGTGTCGTGTGCGCCCAGAAGAGGTTCTTGACGGGAACAACACAAATTGTTAAAATCAACCGTAAGTATTATCGTGCAAATATATGTTGTCATCGATCACTAAGTTGATTTATTATTTTCTGCATTCTTTTGTCCTTATTGATTTATTGTGTTTATTATTTGGATGGATATATATAAAAAAGTGTCTTTATTATTTCCTTGATTTTTTTTAATTTAAAAGGATACTCGTCCTAATCTATTTTTAATTATTCCTATTCAAATTAATATCCTTCAAATAATTTTTTTAAGAAGGCCTAGAATTATAGATGCAAATTAATATCTTCCAATTAGTCAAAATCATGTGGAGAATGATTTGGGCAAATCATTAAGCACTTTGTTGCATCTTAGTCTATGTAGTTAATGTATCAAGTACCCAAGGAAGAAGGGCATCGACTTGACTTCAATCACCTAAGGAATTCTTTAATTACTCGGTTAACCAATAATCAGATTTAATTAACATTTTCCCCTCCTAGTAGGATTTTAATATTTCTTTTGTTACAAATCAAATTATATTTGTACGTTGAGTAAGCATATAAAAAAATTAACATCTCTAATTTTCTTTTCAATAAAAAAAATTAACTTCAAGAGCACACTTGCTCTTTGGAATGTTGATCTAACTCTAACACACTCCTGTTTTATTTGGTTGTCAAAATATATAGTCCTTGGATTTTTAGCTGTATCTATAATAATTTTTTTCCATTTCCTTTTCCTTTTCCTCAAGACACTAGTGGACGAGAGGGAGAGAGTTATTATACTCAAACATGATAGATGATTTGATCACTCATCTATTGATTATAATTCTCTATATATCGCACTAAACTTTTAAAATTGAAAAAAAAACTAATTTTGCAAATTAATAAATAAATCCTAAGGTAAAATCCAATCAAATTCAACAATTCCACTAGCAGAATGATTGGGCTGGTAAACAGCTACTTGAATTTAATGATTAGCCATATATGGATAGCAATCGAGCAAAGAAGCTGGAGTCCAGGCATGCTTGAGGCAATGAATTAAGAGAATCTGTCCCCACACATCATAAAGTAGCACAAGCATTTCTTCTACTCACAAGCATTAATTATATTCCTTGAATCATCTAACAGCTACGATTAAATAAGTTTATTGTAGCAAAAAAGAAAGAAAATCATTAATTGTGAAGGTAATATATAGTCACAAAAAGCCACACCACTGCTTTTGTCAAAATGAATGAATGTCCAGATCATTTGATCCAGTAGTTTAGTGCTGCAATGTGGTTGGTAGAATCAGAAAAAGATTAGCAGGAAAAGAAGGAACACAAGCGAGGACTTAATTTCTGTTCAATTATCATATTATATTATTATGCTTGACAGCTTTTCAGTTTTGAAGGTTATATTCTTTTATATATTTTGGTGTGTTAGATTAACCTACAATAGAACTCCCTAATAATGAACTGAATTGTATTCCATTAAAACCAAAAAGCCTTTCCTGATTATTTCTTGAGCAAATTATCAGAAAACGAGAGTAAAATGTCGTCACATATAAAATTTTTAATGGTTTTAAGAGTAAGAAACTGAGACTGTTTGTCGTCCTCACTAACTCCTTGCTGCAGCATTTAATCGTTTCC
The DNA here is from genome assembly GCF_044706935.1 of Curcuma longa. Classification (NCBI taxonomy): domain Eukaryota; kingdom Viridiplantae; phylum Streptophyta; class Magnoliopsida; order Zingiberales; family Zingiberaceae; genus Curcuma; species Curcuma longa. The sequence goes on along the minus strand of NC_133863.1, from coordinate 2,911,784 downwards.
GATAGCGTTGAAGCTTGAATTGCTTGTGTTCCCAGAACATATATAATGTCGTCCTTGGGACATAATTGAATTGGTGACTGTGAAGCAGATTTATTGTTGATAAAATTAAATTTTTATGAAGCCGAAACAATCTCTTCTTCTGTGATGGTAAACTGTAACTTTTTAATTTATTTTTTATTATGAGATTGCGTAGGACCGTTGAAATAGCGGATTCTTTTTTTTTTTTTCCCGCACTTAAGGCTATCGTTAGATCTTTCTGCGTGGACATTAAGGTGAATTTGGCTTGGCTGGAACTACCTGCCTTCTAATTAGTGGAGGATTTGGCCGGTCAACTTTTCTGCATTTTACCAGTAGTAGGACGGTTACGCGGATGGGTAAGCCAGAGGGTGATCTAATTAATCATCTGTTTGGTGATTCCAAGTTGCAGCACAATCACATGCATCGCTTCTTATGGCCGTCGTCATCACGATGATGGAGATAAGAGACGATTTAAAAGCGCATTGATATCGCCATTAGACAAAGAGGAAGAACAAAGCGAGAGAGAGTGAGAGAGATGGATGGGCAGCTATTCATTTGAGAGAGCGACAGATCAGAGCCCGTTTTGGATCTTACCGAGTCCTAGTTCCGAGGAAGCGAGAATGGGGGAGGAGGCGGAACAGTCGTCGGTTGAGGCCCCGGAAGAAGTCGAAGAGGGGGAGGATGTCCAATGGGGGTGTGGTTGGAGGGAGGAGGAGCCGTGGCCTCGGAGGTCCGGCGGAGGGGTGACGCTCGAGGGATACTTGGACGCCGGGGACGGTGGGGCGAGGGGGCCGACGGCGTTTTGAGGACGAAGAGCCTGACGGACGAGGACTTGGAGGAGCTCAAGGGGTGCCTCGACCTGGGGTTCGGGTTCAACTACGAGGAGATTCCCGAGCTCTACAACACGCTTCCGGCGCTGGAGCTCTGCTACTCCATGAGCCAGAGGTTCTTGGACGAGCAGCAGCAGAACCGCTCGCTGGATCGCTCGTCGTCGGGCGAGTCCATGGATCTTTGTCCATCGCCAACGCCTCCTCCCATAGCCAACTGGAAGATATCCAGCCCAGGTAGAACTTCGTTCTTGTGCCACTCCATCGCCTAAATGAGCCAATAACTTGATTTTGGTTTCCCCTGTTATGAAAGGAACAGTGCTTAATTGCCATAGCTACTTGATTTTGCTCCGGGTTGCGAAATGACAATAGGAAAGAAATAACTTCTGCTGCTTCATATTCTTTTGGTTTTAAAAGTATCTGGGAAGCTTTTGCTTATCCTAAAAATTTCTTCTTCTTTTTTTGTTTCGACATGAATGTAAAGTCAGCTGCGAATTTGATTCATTAGCAGTTCTTCAGACCTCATCTATTCCAGTTTTTATTTCTGTTATCAGGAGACGATCCAGATGAAGTTAAAGCTAGACTCAAGTATTGGGCCCAAACAGTAGCGTGCACTATCAGATTATGCAACTAAGGAAGACTCCATCTTTTTTCCGCTACTTCTGGTTATCTGAAGAACTAACCATCAAATTGGAGGCGATTGCCAGTCTTCTATGCTGAAGTGAGTTCTGTGTTGCCATTTTCCATCTCGAAGCCGTAGGTTTGCCTGAAAACTTGCTCTGGGAGAGAGAGAGAGAGAGCTGTCAAAATCACAAAAAGAGAAAAAGAAAAATGGCATAGAAGGCAGAAAGACTCAGACGGGGAGCAGAACTGGTAACTGAGATGAATGTTGTGAGGTTTGATCCCCCAGGCTAACACCATATTCGACTGCAGTTTCCATGAAAAGAACAAATTTGTGTATGATAATGCATTAGATGAGAATAAAAGTCTTCTTGTTTCCATTTTTTAGATTTGTGCAACTTAAGTGCATTATTTGATTTTGAAATGCATCAGCTTTACTCTTATTTTCAGTACAATTATACAAATACAACGAAAAGGGAAAGAAAGAGCACTGATCATCGTTTTCCTTCATTCACTCACCATGCATGCTTGCAAATAAAGGGAAAAATAGTATCGAACTGCTCTTGTAGCGTTTATTTGGAATCGATTGAGATGGTATTGGTATTTATCATGTCGTTGATCACCGTCACAATGAATGTGAAGGACGGCGACATGTAATCCGTGCTCCAGTGATTGCATTAAACTATGCTGCTCACCATGGATTGGTTAGACCTACTAAGCTTATTTTTAAAATATATAAAATAAATTTAGAATATATAAAAATAAAAATAATTTTTTATTAGACTTGACCATGGACGATACTCGTCTATTTTTACTATGCCTGACATAATCCAATCATACCTATAATATGTTGGGAGATAGATAGTTTTTATAGTTTATGTACATTTAAAAGTCGATTTTTAGAATATTCATATCATTTGTAAAATGAGTTATTTGCATGTACCTTTTGTTGTTACAATTTTGAATAGAATATATTAGTTGTATTTACAAATAAGGGTAAAAGAAAAAAAAATCTTTACCAGAAATAATTCTTCTTTTTTCTTTTTATAAGTAAATGCAGCTTGGTTTACTAACTGTTTTTTTTTAAAAAAAATTATTATTAATGTAAAAAAAATCAACGAGAAATATTTGTTTATATTTTATTTTTCTTATAGAAAAAAATCCATATTAAGAATTTTCGGAAAACAAACAGGCCCATTAGGATTTCTTTAGAAACCCACTTAAGCCTTAGTTTCGGCTCATCCCAATCGTGTATTTAAACAGTCGCAGGGTTCCATTCAGCAGCCTAAGCCGCCACTTTACATCCCGCCGGCTGCACTGGGAGAGTCAAGGATACTGAAGAATCATTTGCAGTCATGGTGAGACCTATCATTCCCGTTACTTTGAGAAGGAAGGTTTGGTGGTAATCCGATGCTAATGTGTTTTTTTGTGTTCCAATCTTTTCAATCAGGTGAAGCATTCGAGGGACCCTTCCAATCCAACCAAGTGTAAGTTTCCTCCTACTTGAGTCTTATTCGCATAAGTTTCGATTTTGGTCGATCTCTGCTGTTTTCCTTTGAATCATGCTTTTGAGTTGGTTTTGCCCTCTTATTTATCTATTCAGTTGGCGTGACTTGTTTTTCTAATATGGTTTCTATGATTTAGTTTTTTCTCGTGACATGAGCGGGCCTGGACTTGTGATTATGACCATAGTTTTGTGTTGCTTGAGGGGGAACGTTCTTCCTTTACCTTTACCGTTGTCATATACTACTATAATTTCCCGATTATGTTGTTTAAATCACTTGTTATTCTTCTTACTCTTTTTTTTTTTTTTGGTTCATGCAGCTGCTAAGGCTATGGGTCATGACTTGAGGGTTCACTTCAAGGTACATTGTAGCTATTTGTTATTATTCTTAAAAAGTTTTTTGGACAAAATTTACTTGCTAAAAATTCTAAGACAATGCATCTCAACTCCCCTTTCTGGGAATGGTGTCAGTGTGATTGATCAAAGACCTATGATACTAAAAAATGATTGCTTTGTTGGCAGTATGCTTCAAATCTTATGTCCAATTGGGATTGGTAAAGATTAATCATGTTTCTGATTAATGAACAGGTTTCATGATTTTAATTGTCTAATAGAGTTTAATTTTTTATATAAGACATTAGTGCGCACATGGTAAATTGTTATTGTATCTAGAAATTATTTTATTGATTGTTTTTATGATAATGAATGACCATCAGGCAACGAATGCATATTTGTATATGTGCATTGCTGCTTGTTGATTTATGCCCATTGCATGCATAAATAATAAGCATCTTTTTGTTGAGCTTATTGATTAACATATAAAAAAATTAACATTTAATTAAAATCAATATTTAAACATATCTAAATTACCCCTTTGCTTCTTATTTCTAATATATTTTCAATGGACATTTTTATGAATTTAGTTATTATGTTTACTTGTATCAATATTTTAAATAAACCATCTGCATTGCTAGAGCATATTAATAGTTGTACTTGCTTATTTATTGTACCTCCATTCTTGACTCATATGCCTAAGTTATTGATCACGTCAGGTTCTTCCTGTCTTGTCACTCTCAATTATGTTACAACATCTTTTTCTCGGATTACCTTTACCTTTCCTTCCACTACTTTCCTCCCTTCCAAATTTAGCTTCTGCTTCTGCACGAGCCTCTACCTCCTCTTCGCGACTTAGGGCTCTCCCTCCACCTATCCGCCAAGTAGATAGCCAAAGTTAATGCCCTTCTTTCAGAATTGAGATTTTAGAGCATGGAGCTGCAATGAGATGGACAGGAGTTATGGAACCTCTAGGAAAATCAAGGTCATCATCTTCCATGACAACGGAGGACGGCGTCTTCGAGGGAGAGGGAAGGCTGTTGTATGTCCCTTTCCCTGCCTTTTTGAACTTTCTGAAAGGTTCTCCCGTCGACGCTTTCTTTCTCCCCAGCATGCTTTCTCTTTCTAGCCGCCATCGTCTAAAAAAGGGGCAAAAGGCCGAAAGAATGTTAAGTTTTTGTGAAGGGTTGGATTAAGAGTAAAATTGGTTGCTTAGACTACCAAATAAGGAGCAGCACTTGCTTCCGCTTTTAATCTCAGGAGAGGTGGAACGACTGTTTTCAGTCACCCCATCACCTGCCGATAGTGACGGATGAAAGTCGGAGCTCACGGGGAAGAGAATCACGAGATTGTGGCTGTATGGTGGGATAAAAAAGACGAGACGGCGGCAGCGGCGGCGGTTCTTAGAGAAACCCTCTAAGAAACCCTGGTAAACCAGATTTTCCATTTAACTGATCGGTAATTTAAAAGTTGGTATGACAACCCGAATTTGATCTCATACAAAAATAATATTAATAATAATGATGAATAAATAATGGGTGGTTTTTTTAGCATGTTGGGCCGTAGCCCGGTTTGTTTTAGACCTACCAAGTTGATTTTGAATTAGACCCGCTAATTCTTTATTTAGATGTAACTAAGATGCTGTTAGTAGGTTTGCCATTTCAAACTCTACAATTAGAAAGTAGTGATTGGAATGGTTAGCATTAGAAAATAAAAAAAATTCAAGACAAGTTTCACAATAATAAAAGTAGTTAAAACTCAAAACGCTATATTCTATAGGAAATTCAATCTTGTAAGTTTTTTTCATTATTCAAAAGATTCTAAATGGTCCATTCGCTCAAGGGTTAAGTTTGCCAAAATGGCCATAAAGAAAGCATTTTTTGGGTAGTAGTAATGAATTTATATTAAGTGTCCTTTAAAAAGTTAAAAACTTGTAGTGTTTGTTAATATTAGGGAGGGTTTGAAATGACCATAAAGAAAGCACTTTTTAAAGGCATCACTGGGTTTTCTTTCCGGAAATGGCATCACTGGGAAGCTTCCCAGGTTTGCTAATCGAATAACACTAAAGGTCGGTTCTAACAATTTGTTTTTGATTGACATATGTTACATAAATTTTATGCCTACAACATTACATCTTTGTGTCCTTTACTGGGGGTTTAGTTCCTAACGAAATAAGAAGATAAAAACATCTTTTCTAGCATGAAATCTACAATTTTTGTCAACAGGAAATGTTCATTTTGTTCTTACTTAAAATGAATCCTGTAATTTTTTTGTCATGCCAATCTCATTGTTTGGATTTACCATCTTCATCCTTGCCGATTAGTGGGATAAGGCTTGGTTGTTGTTGTTGTTGTTGTTGTTGTTGTTGTATCCTTGCCATACATTGATTAACAATTGGTTGTTAGGAAAGCACTAAATCCTGGTAAAACTCAAAATCACACCAAAGTTAAAAGTGGAGCTGAAAACAACTGTTTAATGAGTGACATTATGCTTTTTTTAAATCTTGGTATTACTTTGTTTTTGTATGCATATAAAGAATACATGCGATGCAAAATTTTTTGGTGAGGATTGTACAAAATGTATACCTTAACTTCTTATGGAACAGTTTGAAGCTTTGCACAAAGTGATTTTCTGTTTAAAGAATACTATTTGTTGCACAGACATGCGGGGGATCATTAAAAAGGAAGGGTAAAGGTAATCCGAGAAAGAAGGGGCTGAGGGGATCACTAACAATCACGCAAGATGACTTAGGTTTTCTTTCCGGAAATGGCATCATTGGGAAGCTCCCCAGGTTTGCTAATCGAATAACACTAAAGGTCGGTTCTAACAATTTGTTTTTGATTGACATATGTTACATAAATTTTATGCCTACAACATTACATCTTTGTGTCCTTTACTGGGGGTTTAGTTCCTAACGAAACATGAAGATAAAAACATCTTTTCTAGCATGAAATATACAATTTTTGTCAACAGGAAATGTTCATTTTGTTCTTACTTAAAATGAATCCTGTAATTTTTTTGTCATGCCAATCTCATTGTTTGGATTTACCATCTTCATCCTTGCCATACATTGATTAACAGTTGGTTGTTAGGAAAGCTCTAAATTCTGGTAAAACTCAAAATCACACCAAAGTTAAAAGTGGAGCTGAAAACAACTGTTTAATAACTGACATTCTGTTTTTTTTTTAAATCTTGGTGTTACTTTTTTTTTTGTTTGCATATAAAGAATACATGCGATGCAAAAATTTTTTGGTGAGAGGATTGTACAAAATGTATACCTTAACTTCTTTTGGAACAGTTTGAAGCTATGCACAAAGTGATTTTCTGTTTAAAGAATACTATTTATTGCATAGACATGCAGGTCATAATATGATTTTACTTCTCTGTCCAGAATATTTCTCCTGGAATGAAGCTATGGGGTGTTGTTGTTGAAGTAAATAAAAAGGACCTTGCAATTAGTCTTCCTGGGGGACTGAGAGGGTTTGTTCGGGCAGAACAAACAACAGATGTGCTTGCAGCTTCTGAACCCAAGGTATTGAAAATGCATATTTTGTGTGTTACACATTTTTCGATGAATGCTACAGTCAGGTGTGACTTCCTTTGGTTTGTTTGTAGTAATTGCTTAAGTTGGTTACTTGGTTTTGTTGATAGATAATAATTCCACACTTAATATGTTCTGATTTTTTTTACTCTGAAGGTTGTATGCTGTCCAGCAATAGTGTTAGGTCAATTTCACCGCCGTTGCTGCCATTCTAATAGAACCTCCTTAGTACATATTCAATGTGATTACAAAATACCTCGATCAGAAATTGTAGATCCTCTGGGCCGACAAGGTTGTCGGCGAACTGCACTATCATGCTTTGTGTAATGTTTTCTCGATCCGTTCTGGATTCTTGCCGCATGCTAGCAAAAGACAGTCTAAGAAAAATTTCATTGGCGCAAGCAGAGGCGTTGGGAGACAACTAAGGTGGGTCAATAAGATCACGGTCGACGACAGGTTGTGTCGCACGATGACTCTCAGTACAACAATGGAGCCCGACGGCAACAGTAGCATCATCTCCATCAGACTTATGAAGAGTATGAATAGATGTTTCAAAAGAAGAGAACATTGTGGACATGAATAGATGCTTTAAAAGAAAATTTGATTAAAATACAAAATCTAAATCAGGAAAATAGGAAAAGTTCAAGAAAGATTCGATTGATATATTTACCGATCAAAAGTCAATGAGATCACCTCCGTCTCCGATGTCGCTAAGAAAATGATCTCTCTAAATCATCGGTAGCTCATCGGTAGAGGGCGGCTCTTGTGTGCGTTGGAGAAGAGGAGAAGAAAATTGTTGGCAACTCATCGGCAGAGGGCGGCTCGCGTTGGAGAAGAAAAGGGGAAGAATATCGTGGCTGTAAAGAATCCATGTAAGGGAAAGCCCTTTGTCGATATTCTTTGTAGCTGTGATATTCTTTTCCCTTTTCTTCTCCAACGCGAGCTGTCCTCTGTTGGTGAGCTGTCGGCGGTTTTCTTCTCCTCTTCTCTAATGCACACGGCAGCCGCCCTTTGTCGGTGAGCTGTCGGCGATTTAGAGAGATCGTTTTTTGGCTACTCCGAAGACGAAGGTGATCCCATCGGCTTTTGATTGGTAAGTAGATCAATCGAATCTTTCTTGAACTTTTCCTATTTCCCTGACTTAGATTTTACATTTTTAATCAATCTTTCTTTTGAAACATCTATTCATGTCCATAATGTTCTCCTCTTTTGAAATATCTATTCATACTGTTCATAGGTCTTGACTGATGGAGATGATGTTATTATTGTTGTCAAGCTCCATTGTTGTACTGGGAGTCATCATGCGGCACAACCTATCGCCGACCCTGATCTTGTTGGTCCACCTTAGCTGCCTCTCAACGTCTCTGCCTGCACCAATGAAATTTTTCTTAAGCATGCTTTTCGCCAGCGTGCGACAAGAATCTAGAGCGGATCAGGAAAATATTGCGCGAAACATGATAGTATAGTTCGCCGACAACTTTGTCAGCCCGAAGGATCTACAATTTCTGATTCATGTATTTTGTAATCACATTAAATATGTACTAAGGAGGTTCTATTTGGATGGCAGCGGTGAAATTGACATAACACTATTGCTGAAGATCCCAGCGCCGTCGCCAATTCCGTGGCCACTACTGTCGTCGCCGTGGCTATGCCACCACCGCTCATGCTGCGGTCATCGCAGCCGTCGTTGCTAATGCCACAACCAACGCCGCTAATGTTGCGATCACCACAGCCGCCTCCACATAGCTCTTAGTCTGATGAACTGTCGGGATTGTGACAGATCAAGCAATATTTTTTTTTTCAAATATCACAAATTGATGAGCAAATTATTTTTCAAATTAATATAACTACAGATTTGTCTATTTTTGTTTGGTTTCACTAGATCATAACCTCAAAGAATGCACATGAATGTTTGGTTTCACTAGATCCTTACCATAAACTGTTCATATTTTGTCTATTTATGCCATAAAATTCCTAATTACAGTACATCAATTATGTCTACAACATAATTCTTGACAAGGTATATATGATACCAACAAACAAATATGCATTGTCATCAAAACATAAACTACACTAAAAGGTGTTCGTATTCAACTATTGCTGTAGCTTTGCTGATTTGCTACTGCTTCAATGCAACTTGGAAAACATGGATGACAAAAATTAATGCAGGAGATTACAATGTCACTCCCCAATTTGTTCCTTCATGCCATCACAAACATTAGCATATAAGACAATAATCTTCACAGTTTGTCGTTCTACTGGATACTAGTTGGAAGGAGTGTCACAGATGCAATTTTGTTAATCTCTCATTGACAGCCTTTGAATGATGTTCACTTGAAGTGGAGGTGTAGACATCTAGACCTCCTAGGTACAGAATGTATCCTTTCCTTATCAGGTCTGTTCATCAGCAGCGTTTTCTGAATTAATCTGAGGGAAAGTGAGGCAACCATCACAGTATGATCATTGGCAGGGATTTTTACCTATAAAAACACAACTTTTCTTCATAATCCCTCTCCAAATGTTTGAACAACAGTGGGAGGAATTTAACATGTTTATAAATCATATCAGACTTCCTACGAATTTGTCTTCTTTTGATAATTTTTCCATCCTCCCTTGTATAAATTGTCACCAATAGCTTCTCAAAAACTGAGGGTTTCTCACTTTGCCATATCAAAAAAACACGATAGAAAACTATGTTTAAATGAAGGTGTATAAGCAATATAACTACTCTGGTATGCAATTAGAAAATGACATACCAAAATCTTATAAACTTATGTTTGACTTCTGGGACATATTGCCCTACCCCTTTTCCTGGATAATTTTTTGGGGTTAGAGATTCTCCATTTCCCACGTTTGTCAAGAAATCCTCACTAATTTCTGCCCCATCAGAAATGTTTGGATGCTTACATCCTTGTCTTTCTTTTTTGTTGAGACCAACTATTTTGAATCTTGATTTTGCAAACAAACTGTATGGAATAGCCTCAATGGTAGACCTACAAATTTCTATTTTGGTTACATCAACAACGTTCATTAGGTTCAATGCCAAATATCTAATCTCTCTCAAACTAATATAATCGAACAAATTTTCAGTGAGTGAGTCCATGTCTACTGAAATAATAAAACAACCAAATAAATAGACAGCTTCATAGAATACAATACATCCACTTCTATTGGGGTGACTCCTAGCGGGTTTGCCTTCCATTAACTTTTAATGAGTCAACTGCTCTCGGGTCAGCCTCTTCAATCGAGTCAACTTCTATTGGGGTGACTCCTAGCGGGTTTGCCTTTAGCTAACTAGCATTGAGCAGACAGAATACTAGCGAACTGACTCTTTTGAAAGAGATTAACAAAAGGATAGAAGGGGTGGGATCAAGGAGCACATTGGCGTAATCCATCTGACACTCAAGTTAGATGACTATCTTATATGAAGAAAGGAAAAGATGTTTTGCTCCCGTTACAATTGCACTCCTTCCCTTTATTTGGCATCTTCATTCCAAGTGGTTGCATAACCTCTTGTGTTTGTAATTGTCACAACCCTCCAATCAATGCTTATTACTATTGACAAGATAACTATCAAACCTTTTAACTTGAAGCCTTCCCCATAATTGATGCACCTCTTTTCTCCACTTTAGCTCAACCTTGTTAATTCATCGTGCAAAACCTTCTATTGACTTCACCCCAACCTTGCCGAACTGAACAAAGTTATTCTAAGTATTGTAGAGCTCCTCATAAGTAATATTGATCTTTTATGAAGTTAGCATGGACTAATCCAACCCAAACCAAGTGCAATTGAGACTTCAAGTGATTCGGATCTATGTTGACCGAATCAAGAACATACCACATAGAGTCCCTGTTGACTAAGTCAGGGGCATGCCAGATAATTTCCCTATTGACTAAGTTAAGGAAACTCCAAGTAGAACCTTTATAATGGAATGCTTAATCAAGGAGGTATATTCCTTTACTCCCATTCCATTTCAACTCTTTGGCTTCTTCCTCCCCCTTTCTTTCTGTTTTTTATTTGCACATAGAGTTTGTTTTGGGTTGAGCGAATTAATTCGACGGCTGACAAAGTGTACCTATCCTCACCATGATCATTAATTATATTCACTTTTCTAATCCATTATACCATCTTCTCTCTCTCTCTCTCTCTCTCTCTCTCTCTCTCTCTCTATATATATATATATATATATATATATATATATTAAAGGGAAGAATTAATAATCATAGTCAACTTAATGTTGTCGACAAACTACGCATTTGATGCAAGTTTTAAAAATAATAAGAGTATGAATACTTACCTGTAAATGCTAATTTATTACGACAATATATGCATGAAGACAAATCTTTGCTTTTAGTGATGTAAGCTTTTGTGGTTGCGCTTGTGTGCATATTCTTAATCTTTTCCAATTGGAGAAAACGAAAGAAACCTAACGCAACTCATTTAATTGTAAAATGGACCATCATGTACATAATGAATTAAATTTTTTACTCGAGGGTTTATTTTTCTGGGTCTTGATTATAAGATAAGATGATTTTTCATTTGAGTGCGAATGACAATATTTTGTCAATCTTGATAATATTACAGTTTAAAACATCAACCTTAGGCTCGGATTCTAACTCGTAAACACTATTAGTAATTGTGAACTTATTTTATATAGATTTCAAATGTTACGCAATCAATAAATAGCGATCCATTTAGTTCAAATAATTAGATCAAAATAAAATTTTAATATTCATTTTCAAAAATTAAATTGAACCGAATCAAAATAAATAAATTCATAAACTGCATTTAAGTTTAACCAAAATATTTTTTTTTAAAAAAAAATCCAGGTATCCAGCTCAACACCCACCCGCTTAATTCTATAAATAAGAGTACAATATGCCTGGATAGCAGTTGATTATGCAGATGGCCGATTTGATCGCTAACGTACGGTTGATTGGCGAGGGGGAGCCAACGGTGGTTCTGGCGCATGGTTACGGCGTCAACCAGTCGACGTGGGACCTCCTTCTGCCTCACCTCTCCCGGAGCCACCGTCTCCTGCTCTTCGACTGGAACTTCGCAGCCGCCGGCGCAGACGCATATGATCGTGATAGTACTGATACTGATCAAGGCTTGTCGTCGTCGTGGTCTTCGTTGTCGGCGCTGGCGGAGGCTGTGGTGGCGCTGATGGAGAGGTTGCAGGTGCGAGGGGCGATGTTAGCGGGACACTCCATGTCAGCCATGATCGGTTGCATTGCTTCCACCCGAAACCCTTGCCTCTTCTCTCATCTCCTCCTCCTCTCTGCTTCACCAAGGTAAGTTTCCTCCCCTCCCTCCCTCTCTTTTCCAATAACTAATATCTTTAAACATTTCTTACCATGCACGCATAATTTAATCTAGTCTTCTTGCGTAATTCTCAAAAATTAAAGATGTAACCGAAAATTCATTTATTTGCACAAACATACTTGAAGTTTAACAATCATCCTTATATATTGTCGCCTTAGGGTATGTAATTAACACTAAATATAAATATATAAAATTCAACCTCCTAGTTATTAATTTTCATATGGATGGACAGATAGTCAAACCTGGTAGACAGAATTAGATACGTTCATCAATTCATGTGGTCGCTGTAGTAATCGTGGCAAAGCCATAACCAATAATACATAGTATTATTTTGATTGCATGAGCGTTATCCATAATTTCTTCTATCCACACATTATGAAAGACATCATCCATTGACTTGTATGTTTCTGCTGACCTGTTTGTTCTTTTTTTCTGTAAAAACAGAATATATATTTTATCCCAATCATTAGCTTAATTTTAGGTTGTTTATTGTAAATTAATTAAGCTCGTTGAAAACCTAAATTAGGCTAGTCTTCTTTTGCGAGGTGAGGGGTGAAACCGACTGCATAATCAAATTTATTTATTTTGTTTTTGGTTATGGTGGTTTCATATATTTTATAATTAATGTCGTTTAATTTGAAAGTGTTGATTATACACGTGTAGCAATTTTATAATTAATGTCGTTTAATTTGCAAGTGTTGAGTTTGGACGAGATTAATTTAAGTTGTTCAAGGTGGATATAGTTTCGATCGGTGAGATGGTCAATGCTCATTAAGTCGAATCTGACTTAGGTCGAGTGCAATGGTTTATCTTCGTTGAGTTGGATAATTGTCGTTTGCTACAATTTTCAAGGCACAATGTATTCACAGCTGTCCATGGTGAAGTGACTGTTTTCAGGAGGGATGTGGACGGTCACAATATCTATGTTAGCTTCATTAAGGAGGCGTCACGTGACTCCTCAGTGTCTTCACTACAAACTGCTTACGCAACGAAACTAGAACAAGTAGAAAAACAAATTCTAGATGACACCACAATTATCTCATGGACTGTCTATTGTGCATTAATCATACTATGCGTCGTATACCAGAAATCCATTTGACAATAATGTTGTCGCCTATAGTTAATATCATTTGGATTTATTTTTTTAGTTTTCCGAGGGAGAGAGGAAGAGAGGGAGAGGGAGAGGGAGAGGGAGAGGGAGGGAGAGGGAGAGGGAGAGGGAGAGGGAGAGAGGGGAGACCTAAAATTTAAATTAAAGCTTTGCTTAATATATTTAATTAGTTGTGTGTGTAGGTATTTGAACAGCAGTGACGGCTATGAAGGCGGGTTTGAGATCAACAATGTCGAGCAATTACTCTCCCACATCAAGTCCGACTTTCACTCATGGATCGACAACTTCATCCCGCTTATCGTTGGCATAACTGACACGACCACAACGGCGGACAAGTTAAAGGTAAGCTTCAGGAGCATGAAACCAACGATTGCATACACCCTAGCGAGTACTGTCTTCCTAAGCGATTTGAGGGACATCATGGACAAAGTGGAGGTACCGACAACCATCATCCAGATGAGCAATGACTTCGTGGTGCCAGTCGCCGTGGGGCGATACTTGCAAAGAAGGATCAACAAAGGGCAAGCGACACTGGAGATCATCAATGGCAACGGCCACTTCCCGCAGCTCGTCGCGGTACCAGAGTTGCTCCAGATACTTGATCGAGTCCTCCAGCTTGTTGTCTGACGATGATATTTGGATTTCACGTTTATTTGTATGCAGTGTGGATGTTTGCATTTTAAGGTCGCGCAACCAGTCGCTGTAGTGTTTTTGTCAAATAGCACAGTTGACGTTCCATTTTATTATCGTCTCTTCAATTGTGATCTCTCTTTTGATTGCTTAATCTTTTACACAGTTGATATTCTTTAGTGTTGATACTTTAACTTCATGTTATATAACTTTTACTTATGGAATATCTAAATGAATTAATATGATTCATATTAAATATTAATTTAAATTGATCATTTAGACTAATCGATAAGATATAAATTCAAAATTAAACGATTATGATAAAAAAAATTAAAGTAAAATAATAAAAAATAAATTTAGTTTACTAAAAAATGGAAATTTCGAATCTAATATTATACTAGATTACCTAATCATATCCATAGTGTTGGTATGGTAGCGAATGATCACTTGCACTTATGATTTATTTGTGTGTTGGTGTTATATTATTGTATTCCACTAGTGGAGTATTTTAGCTCGTATGTTAAATGATGTGCGATATTACTATAAAATATTAATTTTAATGATTCACTTCTTATGAATTGATTGATAGATGATTTACCCGATTAGTATCATTGGTAACATTTATACATGTCGATACTTTTATCAATAAAATATACTTATACATGTTATTATTAATATCATTGATGTTATTTATACCTAATGATTAAGTTATCATAATTGAGAGTTATCTTAATTAATAATAACAGATGATGATAATTTAAGAATGATAATAATAACTCTAAATATTGACAAACAATTAAAATAAAGTATAGATGATTATAAATATATTTATATATATAGATATGTATAAATAAAAAAATTTAAAGGATAATTTAAAATTGTGACTTATTTTAGTTTCTTGATCTTCTAATTAAATTATTGATATTTTTCCTGATTACCTATTTAACAATTTAACTTTATGGTTTCGTGACCTTCAATTTTACAAGTATAGAAACTCTTTTGATATTATAATTGATTTCAACTTGTATATAGAGTTGTTTAGAGATCTCAATATGTCGATTTCTAATTTGGTTTTTATTGTATTTTTATTTGCTTATCATATATTTTATATGTATAACTTTTTAATACTTGTAGAAATAAAATATTTATATGAATATAGAAAATTTATGAAATATCTTGGTTGTCCTATTCATATAGCTTTTAATATCCTTTTATAATGCTAGCTATCATTTAGTTGGGTACCTCCTGATGAGTGAGAATGACAACAGAGGGGAATGACACATGTTTTATCTAGTTTTAGTGTCATGAGAAGTTGTTATGTGATGTTGCCAACAGAGAAATTGATGAACAAAATAAGATTCAGATTATGAACTTCTATGTCATGTCGACTATGTTACTCACAATGATCATTTAGTTTTTTCATGGGTCTTTTTATCATCAATTTTATAGCCTGTAGACGACTGATGAGCTTAGGTGAAAATACAACCCTTGCATTTGCTAATGCATTGAGGTATTTTAGATAGTAAGGATCTTTTGGTTTGTAATATTGTTATCATTGTCATCCGTGACTGAATTCAGCATGCTAATTAATTGATGAAGTGGATATCCTATTTTCAATGTTATCATCAACAAATGGGTTATCTTTTAGTATTTCTTCATCTCGTCATATATTGGCTTGCCAGTTAACTCAGTCTCATCTTCATTATACTGAATAAATTGGGGCACCGAGTCAATGCAAGGCGAGATAATGGAGATTGGGGCTTCATCGATCGATAGATAAACTAGATTGCTAATTGTCGTTGGACAAAGTGTATTTTTGGTCTTCGATCAACACTTCCTCTAGGTCTATCTCCTCTTCGTCAGAATCACATAAATTGGATTACCAAATATTTCGATTTTGTCGTTGTCTCCGCCGCCTATCCGACAATCAAGAGAGTAGGACTGATCGTACTCAATGTTGTCAAGGTTCACATCTTCATGGTTGTCTTCGCTATCGTAGGAGGAAGGGGGATGTAGAGGCGTTGCGAAGTCAGCATTCTCTTGAAGTTGTAGGTGGTAAGGCAGTTGATCCTGAATCCCTCAAAACTAAACTTACACTTTGACATCTCTCCTCGATTATTAGAAATTAATAATTTTTAAAAAGGGGAATAAAGGAATTTACAACCTTTAAGATCTTGCACCGCTAGACGCTGAAATAACTTTGTGACTTGTCTTTGTAGATCTTGAAGTATCTTGTCACAGGTGCTACGATCATGGTGCAAAGCTTCCTCAGTCGGAATCTACCTGTCATGACCACGATGATGATTCATCGGATCTGAGAACTCTGATACCAACTTACGCCGAGCGAGATAGCGATTACCCTACATGTTGTATTGATTTTATTGATCGATTACGAACGTCAAAAATCAATCTTCTAAAACTTGTTGATTCAAAAGAATACCAGGAGATTGAAAAATAAATGACACTATCGAAAATATTATTAAATCAAAATTTCTTTTTAAATATCAACTAACAAGCGACTTATTGGGGATCGACCGATAATATTGGGGAAGATTGTAGAACAATAGACTCGACTGACTAAGGAGAGGGCTGAGTAGAGTGAATATGGCATGACCCATAGTCATTCACGAGTTACTGGGGATCGACCTAAATATTAGGGAGATTGTAGAATGATAGACTCGACTAACTAAGGAGAGGGGTGTTGGGATCGACCTATAATAATAGGGAGATAGTAGAGTGATCAATGTGGAAAGATGAACGACACTCTTGTTGCGAGTGATAAAATATTTGAGCGCTCGATGGGAATCAAAATTCAGTGTTAGTAGATCTTTCGTAGTTTTGAATGGATAGTCTCCATTTGCTCCAAAACCAAAAGGGTAGTCTCCAATTTACCCAAAATCTTAATTTGTAAAGAAATGAAAGAAATCCTAATAAAAAGGAAAAAATTTTAACAGATTCGAAATCTTAAAAATCCTAAATAGATTTAAAATTTTCAAATATAAAAAAATAAAATTTTTTAAAACTAACCTAAATACTAAAAAGTTTAAAAATTATTAAAAATAAAAATTATCAAAAAATTATAATAAAAATCTTCGGATCCTTTTACATCTGAAATAGATTATAGTAGCAAAGTGAAAATTATAAAAATGTCAATATCACAGTGTACCAATGATACAACATTACCTTATATAGAGAGTAAAAAGGTATACATGATCCTCGAGGAAAGTATCTCTTTCTTCACCAAAGGGTGTGACCTTTCTATAATTGATACTATTATAACTACTGTGTCACGTATAAGCTATGACTGATTGGACTTAACTTGGTTGTGATTCAGACTAACTCGGGTTGAGCTCGACCATGAGTCAGCTGACTAGGGATGATAATTTTCTCCTAACCCGATAGAGGATCTGATACCCGACCCTAATATGGAGGAGGGAATGGAGGGATTTTTTGAATCCGATTAAATAATTAGGTAATGGAGTATGAGGATTTTCGAATTCGGATACGAAGACAAATTTGATAAAATCCGACAACCAATTAAAAAGAAAAAAATAAATTTGATTTTCTCCTTCTCGGCTTCTCCCCTCATAGTATATAGATGTTTATTCTATTTTTTTGAATTATATTTTATGGATATGATGTTAATTTTATTATATATATTTTTGTTGAATGATGAAAGTCAGATGGAATTAAGAAAATTATTAGTATAGAGGATATCCACTCTAATGGATATGAGGATGGGGATAGATATCGATCCTCTGATGGATATAAGATGAGGATGAAAGTTGAATACCTGATAGAGATGAGGATGTAGATGAATATAATAAATGGAGATGAGGATAAGGATATATATAATAAATGAGGATGGGGATGGGGATGGAGCTGGGGGTGGCGATGAAAGATATGAAATCTGATCTAATCCATTGTCATCCCTATGACTAACTGGACCCGAGCTTGATCATGAGTTGGTTGTGCGTTGACCAAGTTCTAGACCTGATTGATTGGAGCCGAACTCGGAAGAGTGGTTCAATTGGACTTGAGTTTGTCTTAACTGGACTGATTGGGATCTGCATCGACTGCTTAGTCACATGGCCCCCAATATCTTCGTCACATCAGCCTCGAAAATTCGAGGTTATGTGAATCAAGTCAAATCAATTAATTTGGTTCAATTATAACTTATCCAATTTAATTTTAATTTGAATTCAGTATAATTATAAATAAAATTTAATCACTTCGTAAGGTTTCTCGATCAATTTCCTATCAGCACCCTCCAAACCTGACCTGTTCAACCGAATTATCTCAAGAACCTTAATCATAATTTTTTATTAGGAGATACGATTTTACAGGTATTTCTTATTTCCAGGTAGTATGTCTTTTGCAGTAAGTCAACATATACAAAAGCTTAAATATCATAGAAAACAGTGTTAATAACCTTGTAATCTATTCAATATCTCAAGGACAACATCGTCTTCATCAGAAACATAGGCATCTAAATATTAATAAATGTTAATTTTTTTATTATACTAATTTCGCTATGTCTACGGTTGATTGAAGCCTATAGGCTAGTGTGAAAATGCATTAAATAAACTACTGTAGCACAGTCCAACGCTGAAACAAAATATAGGGCAATGGCAAACAATTTATGAGATGCATGAGATGGATCAGGTCTTGCAAGTAATCAACCAATAAATATTCATTATGACAATCAGATGGCTTTTCAGATTGCGAATGATCCTGTGTTCCATGAACACGTTGAACAAATTGAGCTTGATTGTCATTTTGTCCAAGATGTCCTTACGTCTAAGAAGATCATACACCATATACTTTTACTAGGGAGAAATATTTAATTCATGCGTTTTGCTGATTGATTTATGTGTATATGTAACAAGTTACATAATATACACACTTTAGTTTGAGCAGACGTGTTAGATTAAGGAGCTTACAAACGGATAACCTAGTCTAATGCCTTAATTCAAGATAAAATTGGTTATCCCATCATTAAGCTGTATTTATCGGAACTATAAATTTAGTTCTACAAAAAAAAACATGAATTGTAACCTTGTTTCTTTACCACAATAATTTTGTACCTGAAGTAGTCCTGGGATGTTTGCAACTTTGATAGTGTCATCAGCAGCGCATCTTGCAGGTTCCTGTTTCTGAAATGAGTGGGCAACTTGCTGATTTTAATGTTTTCCCTCTTCAAGCTAACAAATTGCGGTCCAACAACTATCAACAGATCTAACATTAAAGCCTGATAGACCTTTCATTCTTCCAACTGATGAGCAGTTTAGTGATAGAATAATATTAATTATAACAAAGGACCCTTCATCTTACTAAGACTCCCTGTCACTGTTTCTTTCTTGAACATAAACATTAAATGTAGCCAAATTTTTGTGAAACGTAAACATATTGAAGGTCCTAAAAAATGGAACCAACCTAATAGGAAGCAGGGAACAGTGCGGATTCTTTTTTCTCGCCCAACTACTTTTTTATCAATAATTTTGTTGAGGTGACATTGCCGAAGTCATTTTCTTCTTTTGTTCGGCAATAATTGATAGTTATTACACTTTGAAAAATCTAGTTTGTAATGAAAGAGACGGACACTTAAATTGAATAGTTTTGAACCATAATGACAGAAAACAAACGTGACCTCTGATGGTCTCTTGACTTAATTACTATGATGTTTATGCTTCTTCTGAGGAATTTGATTAGTCTCTGTTGGCTCTCGCTAATCTCGGAAAAAAAAGGCTGAAAACCTACAGTTTGTTAGATTTATTGTGTTGTTTTTTTTAGTTAAACGCGATTTGCAGTTTTTTCATTATCATTTCAACGTTTATGCTTGCATTGTCTTCCTCTGGATCCTCCTCGAAGCCCCCAAAGCTATATACTAATGTGCTTGTAGATAAGATATACTTAAATATTTTACTGATGTGTTACCAAAAAAAATGATAATCCCAGTAGCCACATCTCTGGGGTGGTCGGCCCGGTCCCACGGAAGTTTCCCACCGACCACCAGGGTAAATCGGGAAGCACATACGGCGGCCAATCCAGATGTCCAGCATCCTTTGATTGCGTTCCCCATTTAGAGGAAAATTTCTGCAAATACGCCGTAGCTGGGGATCGAATCGCGGGTCCCTGAGTTACAACCCGAATGTCCTACCGTTGCACCATTGCCCCGGGGACTACTGATGTGTTACCAAGTATCTTAAGATTGTAGAGTATCTTAGGACCAAGATTGATTAAAATTAAGAAAAGTGTATACACAAAACTTACTCTTGAGGAATCCTGTATGGGTCATCTGCTAATTACGTACTAAAATATGATTTTTAGTCCCATCATCCTTCTAGCTAGTTTGCTGACCTAGTAAGAATTCTTATGAAATTTTTGTTCGAAGTCCCTCTTAATATCCCATACAACATCGTATTATTAATTATTTAGTTCACTCAACAAGAATTTGTTTGATAGCGAGAAAATAACTTTCCAAGCATGAGTAGTCCCACAGCAAGGTCCTGAGAGTGACTTTCTACAATCCATGTCTGTTTGCATTAGGAATCTGAATAATTGAAATTAATTTGCACATAGCATATATCATGTTCACCTTATCTTTAATCTTTCCCCCACCAAGTGACAGGTTGACATACTTGGAACACACTGGGTGTTCTTTGAGATCCAGCGCCATTGCCGTTGCTTATCCACATCCACCTCTCATTCTTAAAATGCAAAACCAAATGTATACTTTTTTATGTTTGAATCAGTTGAGTATCATGGCTGCTGGGTCTCAAAAGCACACCACATTCGTTGTATTCCCTTCTACTTGCTAAACAAGGCTTTATAATGTTTGAAAACCATGCAAGCAAGATCTAACTTAATAAGACTTTTATGTGATCTAACTTAAACTACGACTGCCCAGGTATCACGCGTTTATATAACTAAATATTTTTTCTTAAAGAAAAGAGAGAGAGAGAAAAACAGAGAACCTAGTTATTAGTTACCAGAGGACATGGTCATATTACAGTGACAAACTGTGTTTTTTTTTTTCTGAGACAGTTACTTTAGGAAAACCAAAGATCAGCAAGAGTAGGCCTATACTTTGACATATATATCACCCAATCTCTTGTTCAGGAATAACTATGATAGCTTAGAGTACCCACAACAAGAAATAGTGGCTGATTTGAAACCACATACAGACTCTTATTGGTACCATCATGCATCGAAATATAATGATAAATATGGAACTATAAACAAAGGTCAAACAATATGTTAATGAAGATCTAAAAGAACGAAATAGTTGCAGCAAAGGTTTCACTCCCCATTCATCATGTTTCTCGACGCTTCCAAATAAAATATTCTCATTGGTATCATCATAATGCGCCATAGATGTAACAAGAAAATATTATAACTATGAAAAATAAGTCAAACGGTATAAATAAAGATAAAAAAGAACAAAATAGTTGCACTGCATCAAAAGTTTCGGTTCCCATTCCCCATTCATCATCCATCTTGTCACTTTTGGAATCTCTCTATCTCTCCATTGATTTCTGTACATTGAACCCATTTTCCTATGTTGCACCGACGCCAAGAAAATCAATGAAGGGTAAGTTCATTTCATCCATTGAGCAACTCGTTTCACCATGCAATCGAGCACTGTTCTCATTTGCTGAACTGGTCTCAGGATTTGCAGAGCAAGCAGCAGACTGAACCAAGCCAGGAAGCAAGCCGATGAGGCTCCTGCCACAGTCTGCACTCTCCTGGTTGCATTGATTCCCTGCACCCAACACCCTTTTCCCATATCCTATACAGATACAAGGTAATCCAGAGAATACATCAGACTTAAACTATGAAAAATTAAGAGTGAACGAGTGAAATGGAAACATTTTTACCATTTTGGAGAGCATGGAGATGTGTGTGATGACAGCCGCATCTGAAGTGGAAGGAACCGGCGGTGAAGGTGGGCTCACCACTGCATGAGTTGTAGTTGCAGGTGTTGGACATCACCAGCTCCTTGTTCTTCTTGGTGATGGCTTGAGTCTGGTGACATGATGATGAGGAAGAAAGATCGAAGATGAGGAGCTTCCTCCTCCTGTAGCAGCCATTGGAGGAGTTATCCCTTCGCTTCCTGGCCATGATGACGTGCCAGTGATTCTTGACTGCATTGTCTGTTCTTCCAGGGAAGAGCTTGGCAATCAGTGCCCATTTGTTGCCATACACCCTGTGGGCTGCAAGAAGCCTCTCCTCTTCTTCGTCACTGAACGCCCTTCTGTTGATTCTCGGGTCCAGTTGGTTGAACCATCTTAGCCTGCAACTCTTTCCTGCCAAATGCAACAATATACATCAAAATTCAATGAGACAAAAAAAAAAGAGAAATCTTTTTGTTGTTGGAGCACGCACCTGATCTGCCTTGCAGCTCCTCAGCTATGAGGTTCCAGTTTTGTGGTCCATATTGGTAGACCAACTGCTTCAGCTTGGCATCCTCAGCTGGTCTCCAATGACCCCTAATAATACACACCCTCTGCTGCTGCTGCTGCTGCTGCTGTAAATTCTCATGATGCTTTTCTCCCTCCTTTGGGCTCTGAAACCCCCAACCCTGCTCAACACTTGCAGCCCTGCATATCTCATTCTCATCTAAGGTTTTCACTTCCTCTCTACCCATTTCTTTCTCTTCGATCCAAGGACTTTACAGTTAGAAGTGCTAAAGGATCTTTCTGCCAAACACTAGCTGACGATGAGTATTAGTTTGGAAGAGAAAGTTGAGGAGGAATGGTGTTATATAAAGCAGCAGGAAGACGATAGCTATAGAGAACCCAAAGAAAGAAAACAACCTTGGAGTAGGAAAACCACACCCCTCTCTACCTCTTCATGTAATTGTAAATTAATATGCGAGTTTATGGTTCAATTAGTCTGAGACAGTCAGACATGGAGCTGTGGCAAGTGCGTTTGGGGTGCGTAAGAATTTCAAAAATGGAACCCGCTCGTGTGCGTTTGGCAGTTTGAGTCAACTACAAATAGTTTTTACGAGAGAAAGAGAGCAGCTCGTGTTGTGCTGTGTGTATGTCACTTTGAGCCTTGACAATATCACCAGCGTTCTCTTGTCTGCCTAGAAGAATTCCAAGCTTGGCCTCACTCCCTGCACCTTGGCGTTTTCAATGCAAATAAACAACTTGTAAAACAATGTCGAGTTTGACCATCGTCAAGGTAACTGCACATTATTTTGGCGTTACCGAGTAAAAAGAGGGGGCGCTATAACATGCACATCTAAGGCATACCAATTTATCTTATATTGCAAGTGATGATTAATAATCTTTGATGAAGTGTCTCCCCAAGTGAGAATTATGTTAACATTGTTTGTGTTGAACTAGCGTGGAAAGACACATCAACTTTCATATCAAAGAGCCCCAAGTTATCTTCAACGACCACTACTACATGCTCAAGCGCCACTGCAAAACGTTCACTTTCATCAATTGGAGCAGCTCATGCTATATGGTGATGTTTAATGAGTATACTTCATAAAGATAAAGAGAATCTCGACGACTTGCTGTTGTGAGCAAGGATTGAATCTCGATGAAGTCGAGGTAATACCCTCCCTGTAGTAGTCAACTATAGCTTTTCAATTTACCTTCTCACAGATGATCGTGGGACTGACCATGTAGAACTGCTAGAGTGACGGATTCTATCTTTTACTATAATGAAAGAGAATTAGAATATTTTTTTTCCAAATAATTAGGGTTTAAAATTCATACAACGTGTACATGCGATGTTTAAACAATTAGTGATGTTATGTTGGAAAGTCATGTTAAGAATCATCTGGCTTTCTATATTTATTTGATAAACGAATTATATGAGATCGGATTGTATATCTTAAAATTAATGGGTATAAATTTAATATCTGATTTAAAAAATTAAAAACTTTAGACATGTTCGGCTGATGGGTGTGGCATTGTCAATGTTGTCATTTTCTCTTATTCACTTTTTTTTTGTCAAGCCGATAAAATAAAGAAAGTTAACTCTACCCTTAATTAGTTTCTTTTTCTCCTCGTTCTTTTCCCCTCTTCTTCCGCTCAAGTAAACACTCCTTCAAACAAATTCTTTAGATTATTACCACTTGGTCAAGAATTGACGCTGCTCCTCGATTCATTCATATTACTCCCCATAAATTTGTGTATTTTTAATCGCTTAGCTTGCCCCCATTAAGTTGACTAGTTGCATATTTTACTCAATGGGTCACGTTAATTAATTTGTCCAGGTCTAATGAGTCAACCGTCTTTATTATGTAGGTTTAGGAAGACGATAGACGAGGGAGTGGAGGAGGATGAATATACTGCTTTTAAAATCTTCTTTTCAAAATCCGTTAGAAATTAGAAATGCAGCAGCAAAATAAATGCACAAAGACAAGAGGTGACTTAGTTCACGCTACTTTAAAGTCTATAATTTTTTATATCGTTTTTGAACATGCAATCAATTATAAGTTTCCTACTTTCGGGGAAAGAAAAAAACTCATACAAATACAAATGTGAAATGAGAATAGTAACGCACTACTATCTAATTTAAATATAAATATAAATAATAAAATTTATCGAGAATTAAAGAATGGAATTTTATCGTAAAAGGCCTTCTTGGAAAATCTCTTTTCGGCGTGTCAATAGCAGTACTTACACGAACAGAACAATGGTGAAAGAGATGGATCAATGATAATTAAATTGTTGTTTAGAGCGTCAGATGTTGGTTCAAACCACATGGTTAGATCTGGATCATGGCTCACTGGTTAGTCGAAGCTCCCTATTCGATCAATCGAACTTTGAAAATTTTATTTTCTACAAAACAAAGTTAGTACAATAATAATAATAATAATCCTACTTGCACGAACAGAACAGTGGTGAAAATAGAGTTAGAAATAATTATATATGCACATGAATTATTTTGATAATTATATAATTATATTCGTTTGATCTCGATTTGTGAGAATTTTGAGTTGGTTTCTAAGTTGGACCATCTCTTAATCGGTTTGTCCTAAATGGGATACGCCCTCACTGTCTTTCAAACTAAAAGGTCTCTCTAGGATTACCTTACTTACCTATCAAACATTCGATCATGTTTGGATTTCTTTTGTTTAGCGTATGATCGATCCAATCCATTAAGACTTTCCTGCAACACCAAAATAATACAATATATAAAAGTAGTAATGCAAAACAGTGTTAGCAACACTGTACTTCTATTGACCAAATAAGTTGGTCTGGTAAATTGAGTGTGGTCAACTAAAAATCTTATTTTGATCCCTTGAACCTACTGATCTCATTTACTTAGAGTTCACTCCTCTAAGATTTTCATTACCTAATGTTTATTCCTTTAGATTTTTCTCTTTGCCAAGTATTTGATCACCTTTAATTTGCTTGGGTTTATCTCTTTTCAGACATCCGGTTATCCTTGACTTGCTTGGACTTTCTTTTTGTCAGATATCCGATTAACCTTGACATGCCTGAACTTTTTCTTTGTCAGACATCCGATCAACCTTGATCTGTTTGAATTTTTCTTTATCAAGCATTTGATCAACTTTGACTTCATTCCTTGAACTTTTTCCTTTGCTAGTCATCCGGTCAACCTTAACTTGACTAAACTTTTCCTTTGCCAATCGGTCAACCTGGACGCTTGGACTTTTTCCTTTACTAGTCATCCAGTCAACCTTAACTCGATTGTACTTTTCCTTTTCCTAGGTTAGCTTCCTTTGACTTGTCATGACTTCTTATTAATTTGATCAACTTTGATTAAATTACTTGACAAATCTTGATCAGATCTTATTAAACATATTGTCAATTAAAATATCAAAATTTGAAGGTCGATTGTACCAAAACGTAATGTCAAATTTAACTGCAAAACTTATTCTTGAAGAAGTAGCTAGCTAATTGAGAAACTTCATTGTCCAAAGACTATATTGTACAAAAAAATTCTCCTAGGTTGCTTGTTCTAATGTTAAAATATGCCTTTCACCAGGTTCTTAAAAATATAGATCATTTTAAAAATATTCAATATTGGATTCTAAATATGGAGCCAGTTCTTCTTAAGATTTGGAATTCAATCCCAAACTAAGTGACTAAAAGTTTCATATCTAGTTACTTAGTTAAAAATTAGGTAAGCGGTGTTGGCCTTGGTAACTATGTTAATTTATCATTTAATTCGGTCATCCATGTTCTGTGGATCGATCGTTTTCATATGCATGCATATGGATTCCCAAGCTATTTTAGCTTTTAATTAATGAAAATATTTTGTCGAATTAATTAATGAAAATATTTTAGCTTTTAAAGTTTGACTGCCGACATAATTATACATGAGATTATGATCAGAACCCAAGCTAAAAGAAAAGAAAAACACTAGAGAAATAAACAACGCGTTGTATTATTCAGGAGATATTCTTCATCATTCGCATAATTAATTTGATATCTTTCTCTGTCATCCTCCTCTTCTTTGTTCTTATTGATTATCATGGATAATCCTTTCAGATTCAGAAATATTAAATTGGTTCAGCCGTTCAGCAACTGAACAGATCTAATGGGCCCATGAATAAATAATAAAAAAGACAGTGGAATATTATTAATTATGTCAAATGAGTTGGTGGAAGTCTATTCCGATCTATAATTTTCTTCCATTAATTTTTCTTTTTCTTTTCGAATGAATTTTACTTGTATTTTCAGATACATTCGGAGCTTATGAGCAAGTTTATGTAAAGGAAAGGAAGGATGAAATGGAAGCATTTTAATTGCTTGGAATGTTTGAGGCATAGTTAATAAAAATACATGCATAGTGTAGATCTGGTAGTTGCAGCGCGAGGTCGCCGCCTCGCGCAGGGCTATCGATTGTATATATTAGATCCGATGGAATCCATATATATATATATTTAAAATGGTATTATATTGTCTACTTAGGATCCATGCCTTCATAATTTTATTTTTGAATTTTACCGAAAAGGTATCATATCTGAGCCCCCTTTATTGGTATGGATCCTAACGGATCCGTCCTTTAACGATCCCAATGAACCCCTTACTAGAAGCTCTGATATCATTGTTAAATACAGATGGAATCCATATATATCTACATAATGGTATGATATTGTCCACTTTGGGTCCACACCCTTATGCTTTTGTTTTTGAGATTTATCCAAAAGACTTCATACCAATATAGATATTTCCATGCATCTTATAACCCCAAGATCTTTTTTATGTATTTTCAATATGGGACTTTGATTATATCCCAACAATCTACTCCTCAAATAAATGACCACTAGGAGTCTCTCCTAACGGTCTCAACGGACCCTTTTACTGGTCCGGGCCCCAACGAATCTGCCCTCTTAACGGTCCCAAACAACCCCTTACTCGGACCCCTTTACTGGTCCGGGTCCCAACGAACTTGCCTCTTTAACGGTCCCAACGGACCCCTTACTATAAGCCCCCAATCATTCCTTTGTGAGGATCCCCACATGGCACCACATAGACCTAGTTCTGATATCACTGTTAGATCCGATGGAATCCATATATCTCTCTAAAATGATATGATATTATCCACTTTGGGCTCACACCCTTATGGTTTTATTTTTGGGCTATACCCAAAAAGTCTTATACCAATAAGATATTTCCATCTTATAACCTTAGGCTCTTTTCTATTATTTCCAACGTGGGACTTTGATTGTATCCCAACAATTTGTGAGGGTCGACGCCCTCATAATTTTATTTTTGGATTTTACATAAAAGGTCTTATACAATGTGATATCTGAGCCCCCCTTAACGGTCCCAACGGACCCCTTATTGGTATGGATCCCAATGGATCCGTCCCCTTAATAGTCCCAACAGACCCTTTACTAGGAGTTCTGATACCACCATTAAATACAGATGTAATTCATATATATCTACATAATGATATGATATTGTCCACTTTGGGCTCATGCCCTCATTGTCACGCCTCGGGAGACGGCTGTTCGAAGAATTTCGGCAGCATCTCCCCTGTAACAATTGCAATTCCCTGAATACACATATGTCATAAGACCTACCAGGCCACAAATAAGCCTACACGGCCACAATCCATAAACATAACATGTCAAAAGTACATAACAAGCACAATATAAAGCCCACAAGGCCACAAACTGTAAATATAACAAAAACACTAAAACCGAACATATATAAGAAGATCCGTACTATATAGAACCAGTACCGACACAAATACTGAAAACATAGTGAAAACCAAATGGTCGAGGTCATCTCGACAGGGGACTAGCAGCGCGGCTCTCCAGACAAACGTCAACCTGAAAAGAATAAAGCCAACGAAATGAGTTCAAGAAACTCAGCGGATATCTAGCAGACATGTATAGTAAACTATCCCTAGCAGTAATACTCATACCAGTACAGTCTCCTGAAAGGATAGTAAGAAATGCAAAACTGGAAGAATGGAAGAGCTGTACATACCAGAATCACCTACCAAAATGCATCAGGCCTCCTGTATGTGCATGTCAAACATATGCAACAACCAAAATACAGCAAGCATAAATAAATGCAATCCATGTAGTATGCACATGATACAATGACATGGTCACCTCTGACGTCAGTCAGCCACCGTCACCACAATGGTGAGGTCGAGTGGGTAGGGCTATGACAACTGTGCACTCTGCCATCACTGCTCCTGAGTGACCGAGTGGACAGGATGCTGTCGGAGTACACCTATCCTCGTACCCCAAGTCATATGGGGGAGCAATGCTCTCATCTCCTCGTCTCATAATGCGAAAGAGGGATCCCTGTCATGCTACCACGCTGCGGAACCACTACCCCTGAGCGGCCGAGCGGAGCCCTGACAGAGCAACTGCACACACCCTCCTGATGTACCACTAACCCATGAGTGGTAGTGTGTGCAGATCATGTAACTGGCGACGGGCTCAGACTACAAAGGAGCCGATGATCGCCAGCATGCAATCATGCAAAATGGTGCATAACACTAATGTATGCAAGATACATCTAGTAGATAATCAATGCCCAGTAAAGAACTGTATATCACACTTTGATGAACCTATATACACATGGCAAGTATCAAAATGCTAAAGAACTAAATAGGTATCAGGTAAAAATGGTATACAACATGGCAAGTAGTGACATACCAAGGCATATATAAAAGCATAACAAGAATTACTACCAGCTATAGCAAAACTATACATGTCAAACAACTTATCTAAAAAGATAAGACAAGATACACGCCTTTTGAAAGTGGTCCCTAGTCCTGTTGAAGATCGGGAGATGGCTAGAGAGGGGGGGGGGGAGTGAATAGCCTCCCTTTGAAACTCGATTTTCTCCTACAAAAGGTTAGTGCGCAGCGGAAAATAGCTAACAAAATGAAATCAATGCAAACACCAAGATATACGAGGTTCGGAGATAACTTGCCCCTACTCCTCGGCGTGTCCGTAAAGTGGACGATCCCTTGATCTTCGGTAGATCAAACTTCGGATGAATCCGGCTAGATGAAGTCTCCTTCTCGGTGGAGTGACCTCTCCACAGCCAATCTCAAAGATAATTGTTAAGTACAGAGATTATAGAAGGAAAACTCAAGATTGAGGCAAACAAATAGAACTTACAGCACAGCCCCAATCACACAGAACAAAACCTCAAGCAGAGCTTCCCGAGAGCAAGGCACCAACTCCTTGCACCACCTTAGGCAGAGAGCTTCAAGGAAGAGCAATGATCACGAGCAAGCAGAGAACACACACAGCAAGCACAAGCACACAACACAGCCTTGTTTGTTGTTCGTTAGAGTTGTTCTCTCTTCTCCTTCATCTCTTCTTTTAGCCTCCTTGTATCTGCTCGTTCAACGGTCTCTGAGTCCACTGCAACCTTGCTGAGCCATTTGAGCTCTCCAGCACCACACTGAGGTCTCTCCTCTATGCTGGACCACGCTCCTCTCAGCACACTCACTGACCATCTTCCTGTGCAGCTCAGAGTCCCCGCTGTGTCCTTTACCTGAAAACCAAAGGTCGACAAACTGCGATGATAGAAAGTCACCCCTTGACTCATCTTGTTCTTCATTCGAGTTCAAACTCCATCTGCAAACCTCAGAGATGGATTAGCATAGCATTATCAGAAGCAACAGAAATCAGAAATGAGCAGAGCAGAAGTCTGAACACGATCAGAAATGGTTTAATCGATCAGACCATCGATTAAACGTCGTAATTCTTTCCTCTATAAATCGTGTAATCGATCAAGCCTAAGCAACAATCGATTACCACATACCTTAATCGATCAGTTGGTCGATTAAGGTATGGTAATCGATCACCGATCGCCAACTGGTTTCTTACTAAGCTTGTAATCGATCACTTGATCGATTACCGTCGACCATAATCGATTGCCCAATTGATTATGATGTATTCTGTGGATTTTTCAAAATCTTACAGAATGCTCTGTAATCGATCATCAGATCGACTAACCAACTAACCCTTGGACTTACAAAATGCTCTGTAATCGATCACCAGATCGACTAACCAACTAACCCTTGGTTAATCGATTCACCCATCGAGTAAACCAAAGTGAAATCAAAACTCATGTAATCTGATCACTTGGTTAACTTGGGTCTCACCCGAGCTAACCGCATTGGATCATGTATTCAGAGAACAGACTCCCAAGCCTTCTTTGACAATGATCCAGTCCGAAGACAGACTATCATGCATTCTCCGACCATAGTCCGGTACAAAGAACGAGCTACCGAGCCCTCTCTGACCTAATCTGGAGAACGAGCTACCGAGCCCTCTCCCACTTCATCCGATCCAGAGAACGAGCTACCGAGCCCTCTCTGACCTAGTCTGGAGAACGAGCTACCGAGCCCTCTCCGACTCCATCCGGTCCAGAGAACGAGCTACCGAGCCCTCTCTGACCTAGTCCGGAGAACGAGCTACCGAGCCCTCTCCGATTCCATCCGGTCCAGAGAACGAGCTACCGAGCCCTCTCTGACCTAGTCCGGAGAACGAGCTACCGAGCCCTCTCCGATCTCATCCGTCATTGGTCAATCTGAATATATTGAACTTAATTCTTATCCAACTAAAATGAACTTAAATCTGTGTCAACATCAAAACAACAATCGGGATAAACTGCATCAACACCTCCGTCCAGAAATCCGATTCAATGTCCTGAAATTAAAATAAATAACAATTCTAAATACAACGATATATAAATTTTTCCATCAAGTAAAACCTTAGCCGATTTTAAGATTTGTTTAACCTCATCCGAATTAACCTAACCCAGAATTAAATTAATCCAACCATGATTCGATCAACACTTAAATCCAATTGGATTCAAATAACACCACTTATCCAATTAACTGATTAGTTATATAAATCAATTAATATAACTAACCTCAACTCATATTTAACCAATTCACCAGACAAATCTAACCATTTCTGAATCAAGAACAGATCCATCAAAACCAAGTGATTCAAGCACCAATCCAACTCTTGCTTTCTCAAATTAGAATCCTGGTCAAACCCCTATTTTTCTCAAGACCGGACTCAACCACAACCGAATCCATTCCCTATTAAGAATCCAAATCCGAACCCTAATACCGTGATGGAAGAAAAAGAACTCAAGTTCTGTGGCTTACCTTGTCGCTCCGGCTCCGGTGACCCAGATCCGATCAGAAACCCATCGGCTGCCCCGATCCATGATTCCTAACAAATCCGTACACAATCCCAGCCCTAAACTCCTAAGAACATGGAATCAGGCTCCAGAAACTCACATAAATCGAGAGCTAGGCCGATACCTTACCTATTCCGCCCGATCGAGCGTTGATCGCACGTGATCCCAGTTCATGATCGGTGCTGTTGCGCGGCCACAATTTCTACCGGCATGGCCTCGAAGCTCCTCCCTTCGCCGGCATCCTTAGATCTCACGTAGACACCATTGCTCGCCACGATCGGAGGGAAACAGAGAGGAGACGCGAACCAGGGAGTTATCGCAGTTAGGGGAAAAAGATGCGAGGGTTCCCTTGCGCGAGCCCCGATCATGAGCAATTTTCGACCAATGGCAACAGGAGATTCCGCCCCACTGGCGGCTGACTTCCCTGGCTGTAGGCGACAAAGCCGCGGCAGTGGGAAGAAGAGGATGGGTGGCGACAGGGAAAGAAGATGAGCAATTTTCGAAGCAGAAACGGAGTATGGCAAGCAGGAGATTGGCTTTTGGATGGGTATTTCGGGGTTTAAACCCGAATCCTTTAACCCTATTATATATATATATATATATATATATATATATATATATATATTATTACCATATTTTACACTCATGGTTTTATTTTGAGTTTTATCCAAAAGACCTAATACCAATATAGATATTTCCATTTTATAACCCCTTGATCTTTTCTGTTTTCTATTGATTCTTTTCCATCTTTCTTTTCCTTTTGGTTTGTTTCATCGTCTGAGATGTATGTATGAATCCATGTGTCTATATAGATCCTACTCATGGATTAACGAAAATGTGCAAAAGCTCTATTTGCCTCTGCCATTCTATGAGTCTCCTCCTTTTGTGTATGGCATCACCACTTCCTTTGGCAGCATCTACTAATTCGGAACTTAATTTGAAAGCCATATTTCAACCCGGATGTTTTCAGGATGCGACCTCATAGTTTTATTTTTCGATTTTACCCAAAAGGTCTCATACAATGTGATATCTGAGCCCCCTTAACGGTCCTAACGGACCCCTTATTAGTACAGATCCCTACGGATCCACCCCCTTAACGGTCCCAATTAACGGACCCCTTAGTAGGAGCTCTGATGCCACTGTTAAATACAGATGGAATCCACATATATCTACATAATGGTATGATATTGTCCACTTTGAGCTCACGCCCTCATGGTTTTATTTTTGAGCTTTACCCAAAAAATCTCATATCAATATAGATATTTCCATCTTATAACCTTAAGATCTTTTCAATGTATTTCCAATGTGAGACTTTGATTGTATCCTAACAGTGTGAGGTCTTAGCCTTGTGCAAGGACATTTGTCACGAGAGTCGCCTCGCACGAGGCCGCCAATGGTGCGAGGTCGCCACCTCACAGGGCTCGCAGTGGCACTGCGTTGCCATGCAAGAAACTTAGTTAGTTGTGTGTCTTGTGAGTTGGATTGGAGAAATTCAATTACGTAGCGAGTTGGGAGAGAGAGAGGTGATTGTTAAGACTAATGCAAGCTACGGGAGGTTGAATAACTTCGATCGCTTTAATTCAATTTCGTATGCTCGTTTATAATTCGTTAGTATGCAGTGAAAACAAAATTATAATTCGCAAGCTACAGGAGGTTGATATATGTGTTTGGATGTGTATTTATGTTTCATATATGTGTTTGGATGTATATATGTGTTTGATAGCCTAGTTGTGGATATTGTATTGTAAACAGGTTTCATATTTCAAAGAAACAAATACAAAGTGTGAATTTTTTTTTTAATTTGTGACGAAATTTGCGACGAATCGAGGTTTCGTTGCAAAAATACGAAATTGCACTGTTGTATCGTAAAAATGGCGACGAATTAGTATTTTTCGTCGCCAAATTGGCGACGAAATCATGGATTAAATCGTCATGATTCGTCGCCAATTTGGCAACGAAAAGCGTGTTCGTCGCCATTTGGCGACGAATCTGACTTTTTCATCGCCAATTTGGCGACGAATCTGTCTTTTTCGTCACCAATTTAGCGACGAAAAATACCAATTCGTCGCCAAATTGGCGACAAAAATATTTATTCGTCGCAAAATTTGTGAAGCAGCCAAAATCTCTCAGCGAAATTGGCGATAAAAATTGATTTTTCGTCGCCAATTTGACCGTCGACTTCTCCATTTACTCCGTACTGTTTCCCGAAAGTTAGCGACAAATTAGTTTTTTTCGTCACAAAATTTGCGATGAACTTTTATTTTTGTCGCCATCTTTTGGAACGAAAATACTATTTCGTATCAAAATTTAGCGACGAATTTAAATTTCGTCGTAAAATTTGCGACGAATTTCAAAAATTTCATCGCCACAAGTTGCGACAGGCTTTTGGCAACGAAAAATGTTTCGTTGCAACTTTCATTGCAAAATGGTTTTGCGACAAAAATTTTTTATTTTTTCATCGTCAAATTCGTCGCAAAAATCTTATTTTTTTTATTGACACCTATTTTAGTTTCACCAAAGTCGTATTCTCGTATTGCCTGGTATCCAATCCATGATCAACCTACTAATACTTCTTTTGTTCAACATCTAATCAACTTTGCATGTTAGGATTTTTTTGTTGTCCAACCTCTAGTCAACTTTGACTTGACCACAATGGCTATTTCAAGAGATCGTGGCTAATTTCTGTTGCATTCAAGCATCAATCGCTGAGTTTGTGTGATTTGATTAGATGAAAAATTAAAGGATCTTTTAGAAAATCTTATAAAGGATTTCTTTATATAAATATAATTTGTGTTTCAATTAACCAAGTTCAGGGATGATAATAATAAAAATATTTTGTCCAACTCTCATCACGTAGTTTGGTTAGTCTAATAAATAAATATATAGCAGCTAATACTTTAAAAAAAAAATTGATCAAGTGTCGCTTTGAAACTTTTTAAGTAGGGATTTGCTACACATGGGGGCAAAGGAATCAACCTTTGATTTCCCCCCAAACTCCACAACCAAGACAAACTCTAGTCCTTATCACCTATTTTATAAATCTCTGTTTAATTACTTGATTAATTAGGCTTATTGGTTAGCTAACAAACTTGCCTTTTGTCCATTTGACCATTGCTCTTACAAAATTACATTTCCAAGAATTATAGATATACAAACTCCTTTTCTGCAAAAAGGAGTTTATAGATATACAAACTCCAAGTCCTCTGCTAGAATGGACAAAGCTAGCAACCTAATTAAGTTTGACATTAAGCATGCATGCCAAGGTGTGATAACTTAATCCCAGCATTGATCATTTCCCAAATGACAACTTATGGCTCTCTAATGGCAGATGTTAGCGAAGAATTCCTAAATAGAGACTCAATTGCATGCAAAGAAAGTGGCATCTCTAGATATCTATCGACAAAGTAACTTGGTGCCCGATGAATCCAAATCGAAATTGTCTTTGCTACTTCAACTCAATGGGGAATAATTCTTGACAATTGTTGCTATGCCATCAACATCTGCTTGCATGCGTGGATTATTTATTAAGAAAATGAACTCATGGTAATGCCGTGGGGTTACTGTGTCATTGTCAAAGGCTGCGAGGGGGAATAGGAGTTGGGACCATCTGTGCGTCAAATTTGGAACAGGGCTAAATGTTAACTTGGACAAAGCTTGTGCATCTAATTTAATTTGGACTCTCTCGATCGAGCTGGTCCTTCCTCCTGCAATCAAGGAGATAGACTTAAAGGCCATCCAAATTTAAACACGTCCTCAATTCTTCAATCATCTTTTTAAGTCATACAACTTGTGGGGTTTGCTCCCACTGTTTGTGTCGTCGCGTCCTTGAATGCTGTGTCAGCTTAGCATGGTGTTTGACTTAATTAAATCTGCATTACTTGAGGTTTCCTATACAAGCTTCTACATGTAAGAAAAATAATAGAAATGGCAAGAAGGTTTCCTTAATTCACGTACAATCATATTCATAATGATGCGCGCGTGAAGAAGGCCTCCAGGCTATAATTCTATCCTTAATATATGATTTGAGGTTTTAACGTAATATAGGATGGGCTATGCTAACTGGGCTCAACAATATTGGGTTTTTAGAGGCTCCATTGAAAATTGAAAAAGGCAGCTGGAATTGTTGCTCGATGATGGTAGCATGTCAACTAGATCTCTTTTACTCTTGAAGACTGACTGAAGATGACAATTGAACTATAATCTTGAAGGTTTTTTTTTATGATGACAATTCAATTTTCTAAGTCTCTGTTGTATTGCCAAATGTAATGTCAATTAATAACACTTTAGCAAAAGGTGAAATCCGTCATCCCAACAGTCTCACACGGTCGGTCCTACAACTATATATGAAGAGGTAAATCGAGAAGCTGTAGTTGGTCACGACGGGGAGGGCATTGCCTAGAGATTCGACTCTTGCCTACTTCAGCAATTCTGCCCCGTCGTAATCAACTCAGCTATATATGCCCAAGAGCAATTATTAACACTACCAAATGATGCATGCAGTATTGACTCAATTATCATTTAATTTAATCTTGAAGGATCGCATTTCAATTTCCCTTGCATCCCTAAAGAATGTGATATATATGGATGATTCAGCGAACAATTAAAGATGATATAGCTGGAACTAACATGCCATATGTAAAAAAGAAAAGGAAATCGTCGATTGCCCACAACAATATTGCAACTCCCATGTCTCCTTAAAGTTTTAATTGTCTCTTATTCACTTCCAAGGTTTTGTCTCTTTGATTTATTGATTAAAATTCAAGGAAATGCACCGAGCTATTTGTTTGAACTTTGTGGTCCAAAAACGAATAATAAAAGAAAAGTTAATCAATTGGTTTTTCATACATAAAGCATGGATACATTATGCGCATAATTGTTTGAATGGTATATATACATATATATATATATATATATATATATATATATATACGTGGATCAATTAAGAAATGGATCAGAACCATAATGTTGTGTGGATTGGATACTATGCAATAAACGTCTTGTTAAATCAACCTTTGAGATATCTCAGAATATGATATGTAGCCTCCATGTGGTGTTATTGTAGTTCATGTATATATATCTGGTGAAATTGACCTTTGATTAAGGTTGATCACATTGATCAAGCTCAAGTTGATTTGAAATAAGATTCAATATTTGATCAATATGTAGGTGGTAAAGTGAAACGTCTAGTAGGTCAAGATGATAGACAACAAGTCCCGACAAATCAAGGTTGATTAGATGCTCGGTGAGTGAAGTGAGACGTCGAGTAGGTCAAGATTAACTGGATACTTGATTATGTCATAAGTCCAATGGAGTTGGCATGAAGCGTGAAGTCCCAGAAAGATCAAAGTTGATCGGATGCTATAGGCAACTAGGAAGCCCTAATAGGTCAAGATTGACTGGATGTTAAATAACAAGTAAGTTTCAATGGGTTATAGTTAATTGGATGTTAGGCGACTGAAGTCCTTACGTGTCAAGGATTGATCGGATATTGGACAAATAAAGTCATGATAGGTTGAAGTCAATCAGATACCAGGTAAGATGAGAATTCAACTTTAGTAAGGTTGAAATAGGAGTATTAATCAATTAATAAGGTATATCGATCAACTAATGGCCATAAAATCCTAAAATTATGATTGCTACAGTAATTTGCTACAACAACAATGAGCAATGATTGCTACATTATTAGTCAACCGATCAGTTGGATCGGTCAACTGATACACTGTGTGGCAGTGAATATAAGTAAGCTAAATTCGAGTATTTGATTTGACTAATGGCATTAGGCGACTCATGATTCCATCAATCAACTGATGTTGATCAAAAATTGAACAGAGGCTTATCGATTCAGCTGTTCGACTCGATTGATGATATCAGTCGATTGATGATTGATATCAATTGACTAATGTTCAAATAATTGACAAAATCAGATAGGTTCAGAGGTTGTTCAATAGTAGGAATAATGTCGGAGACCATATTAATCAATTAATATATAGGTAAAATTAGTCGATTGATAAATGAAAATTAGCCCCAACCTAAAGACTTTAAAAGAGACATTTCGAGGGGATTTTCAACACTAATTCTTGAGAATTTGAGGACGAAGTGCTATTACATTTCCAGACCAATAAGAAACATCCAAAGTTACCAATAACGATCAAAGCAAAGTTCTCATCTTGTAAAAGTATTTTTCTTTTATTTGTAATTTATATTTATTTTTGTTGTTGGATTATTGTAAGAGACTTCTTCGTCTCCAAAAGATATCCGAAAAGAAGAAATTCATAGTAGAGGAAGATCACTAGGAGTAGACATTGGATTAGTCGCCTAAGAGACGAATAATAAATAAATCTTAGAGTTGTGCATGTGACATTAAAGTTAATTCAAGTATTCTGCTATGCATTCTCAATGACAAGCCCACAATCAAGACGAAAACCCTCTCTAGCTCGCACGGATCTTAACAATATCTACTTAATTACTATATATGCTCAGTAACATAAATATGCCAAGTCTAATTTATGAAAGGGAAAATAATTTCCCTATCAACCTCTAATGTCTCTCGTTTTTGTAGATTTTCTTGCATTTATAGCAAACTAATGATTTTTGATCAATTAGAGTTTTAATAGGTTTGCATCCCAACATGCTCACTGCATAACTAATGCCAAGTTTAATATATGAGAAAAATTAATTTACCTACCAGGCCTTGAGTGTATAGATTTGCATGCATTTGGATGCATTTGAAACAAGACGATGGTTTAGATCAATTAGAGTTTTAATAGGGATTTACACCCCAACATTTCACATTTGGTTGAGATCAGAAATACATTATATATGACAATCAGAATTTATGTTAGCATTTTATCTACTTATATTAGTTAATTAATTGTATATAGACTCACTATTTAATTAACATGATCGATTAAGTTATAAAATTTTTAAATATTAAATAAATAATATTTGAGCCCCGATAAATTATATATTTTTTGTGATGGATTAAAGATATATATATGTCATTGTATATATATATAGGGTATATGGTCTTTAGGGCATAGAGACAAAATACACATTTAATTTGTTCTCTCATCTAAGAAATAAGATGATTTTTTTTGTATAATATAGAAGACCTAACTCTCATTTTTCAAATTTATAGATCGTGATAATTTTTTTCAGCTTAGTCTTGTCAAAATCAAGGACTATGAATATCACGATAATTAATGGATTAATTAATTTTTCCGACACATACATCTTCAATATGCACTAAATCTTTCACCTCAAATGCATCCAATTCAGTTTGACAATGCGTATATATATATACACACGTTCACATCAACTTTGGAATATACTAGACAATTATTTTATAGAAAATAAATAATAATAATTGATATATATACAGACCTATTATTCTAGCTATTCTATAGTTTGGTTTGGTAATAATTCATTTTCATTCGAAATGATTTATTATACATAGGATTATACAAGTTTAAACTTTTCATTTATAGTCCACAAATGTAATCAATATTTTACCAATCATATTGCAATACATTTGCTTAAATAACAGAAAATTCATTTTGTTTGTGCGGCCCGTGTCATTGCCATATTACTTTTCAAAAGAAAAAAAAAAGCTTCTTTGGATGGGACTTCTGATCTTTTTCCATTTCTTTTCTCATGTCATTGTTGTTATTTCAGTGGGGTACGCAAAATTTGAATTGCACGTACTTATGGTTCTTCTCTTCTGTATGCTCACGTACTCTCTTCTGTATGCTCACGTACTGTGTGTTTGTTTTATCATCTAGATATCGGAGGTAGTTGGCTTCGGTTATACACAATATTGTAGATGCATTGACTACTTTCTGTAAAAGATGAAATTCGCTATCCTAGCGGTCTTATACAGCCGGCTCCACGGCCATCTGTGAGAAGATAAATCGAGAAATTACAGTTGACCACGACGGAGGAGGGTCTCTCTTCTGTAACTCTACTCCGTTGTAACTAACTCAGTTATACCTCGGGAGCAACATTCACTACTTCAAGACATAGATGGGAGCCTCCATTATATTGTCTGCCCTTTCATGTTGATCCTACTAAAAATATCTAAATGTCTCAGAAATATTAATCACGAGTAAAAATGATGCTCTTGCCTACTGTATGATCAAAATTAAAATGATGACCATTCCCAGCAGTTTGTGATTAAGTCATGATACAAGATCTCTCAAATGGGCCGACCATTTAGTAATAATAACAAATTGGTTGTGTTTGATCATAATTACGAGACAATTTATAGGGTATTTTTGCTGTACGAATTCTGAAACAACACTAAATTGAAAGAATAAGCTATACAATAGTGTACCTTCATTAATTAGTTGCTCTTTTATATACTATATGCATTGGCATAGATATAACCAACCCTATCTGATGGGATAATAATTAATAGTTGTTATTGTATCGACATGATTGTTGTTATTGTATTGACACAGATATGCACATATAGTTAGAAGACTGCTCCATATATAATTAACACGCGCACATTGTAAACATTATTTTGATCTTATGAATCAAAATTTCATTAATTGTGGCAGCAACCTCTTAATTATAAGAACATTGGTGCAGGATTACAACACAGAATTAATGATTTGGATATGGAATGCCAGCTTTCAACAAGGCTAATGTATATATCGCTATTGCTACTCAAACTCTGGAATTAAGCTTCATTTCTGCTGCCAGTGAAAATGTATGAAAAACTTCAACAATTTATGATAAACATGATGCAGCTGGGTACTCTCAATCGCCTCTACGTACAATCAAGTAGTGCAAACAGAAACCCATGAGCAAGGTTATGATAACATGCATGCCTTTGGCTCACTTGGTACATTTCTGATGCAGCTTGCAGTAATTAAGTAGATGAAGAAACCTGAAATATAGTATAAAGATTGTTTCAGAGTGAAAACCAATTACGAGTGATAGTTTTCATGTAATAATGAAGAGCTAGCCAGAAGAGATGTCCGACCAAGAAGTAGCTTTCACCCATTTGCAAGCTCTGCATTAGGAATCCATACTCATTGACTGGAACAACTTCTCCAGAGGAATGGACAAGCATCGCGTTATAACCAAACATAGACCTCATGTCGAACGTCCCCCTTGGCACCTCCGAGGGGATTCCATTGATGAAGACTGTGATTGTTCCTATAGCAATTGGTGGAGTTAATTGATAGCATTCGTATACTAATACACTGGGTGGTAATTGATTTAGTAGTTGCAAATGAAATGAATTGTTTAGAAGAAAAGTTGCATGAAATAATCCTGCCAACACATATCAAGATATGGGAGGAATAACAGAAGCAACTTAATGTAACAAATTCAGTAGGGTAACAAATTCTTAAATTCAATACTTGGATTGAAGTGGAGTCGTTCACTTTTGACATATCTAACTCATGTTTATGAGTAATTAATTATAAAACTAAAAGTAGAATTAAAGCTTTGGTCTAAATTAAGATGCAGGAGAAGATATAGAAAATCTTGCACCCAATATTAGCTTGAATTATTTAATTTGCAAAATTTGAGAATATGATTAATATCAAATCTAATGAATAAATATGGGAAAGTGAAAGCATGTTATTACATCAAAAGAGAGAATCTCCCAAGCAAATCGACTAAATTCTTCACATATCACATAAATATAGGGAACGAAGTTCATGCACTGTTCAATTACTGACCGGAAGGTTGATGTTGCAACTGGGGTGCCGCATCAGAAGAGCGCTCAAAAGGATTCATATCCTGAGTTCTTCTCTGAAAGAATCCCATGTGGCTAGAGATTGAGAAAGGATAACCTCCTTTTTCATCACCCGCGTAGCAATAAGAAGTAGATGACGACGACGACGATGAAGAAGAAGAAGAAGGTGCATAAGGAAAGAAGCCCCCAGAAGAGGAAGCGAAAGTATCACTCACAGCCGTCGCAGTCGAGGCCGAGAAGGAGGAGGAGATCATATGCTGATCCTGTGAACTTCCAACTGCGGCAGCGAGGCCGGCCTGCAGCTGCCTCTGTCGGCGGCGTGACCGCGACCGGCGGTTCTGGAACCAGTAGAAGACGTTGGCGTCGCCCACCGAGCCAAACTTCTCCAGGAGGCAGCGGATCCTCGTCGTCTCCTCCTTGGGCGGGTTGACCATGCCGCTGTTGAAGATGGACTCAAGAATCAGTATCTGCTCCGGCTTTGGCGTCCACCGGGAGCGGACGGCCGGCTCGAGGACCACTTGTTCGTCTTTCTTGTCATTTGGGGTTTGGTCTCCCATGGCTACCTATCAATTTGAGGAACGATCATTGAATCACCAACATGGGGATAAATAAGGCTCAGAGCAGTAACTGATGAGCCTGATCAGAGTGAGTACATGCACCAGCCAAAAGTATCCCCTGCTCCTTGTGGGGCTTCCTGTTCAATTAATATAACCAACTGCCAACACAAGGATATATGTGTATATATATATATAATAGGATATTAGGGCTGACGTACAAGTCGGGGG
Organism: Curcuma longa; assembly: GCF_044706935.1. NCBI lineage: Eukaryota > Viridiplantae > Streptophyta > Magnoliopsida > Zingiberales > Zingiberaceae > Curcuma > Curcuma longa. The sequence continues at coordinate 2,869,734 of NC_133863.1, read as the reverse complement.
ACATGAAAAGAAAAGAGAGGAAAGGAAGGTAAAATCCAAAGCATGAACACATGGAGCTGGGGGGAGAGGGTGGCGGCCAGTTCGGTTTGATCTGCCTTCTTCCTCACAGTCACATGCACAAGCCGACGTCGCGGAGACTGCGGAGCCACCCTTACTCCTCTCCTCTTTTTTTTTCGTTTTCCCTTTTAATTTTTCGATTTTGATCCCATTTTAGATACAATCATAAAATCTACAGAAGCAATTATTGATGTTCATGTTCATGCTACCAATTTAAAATGGGTAAGGAAAATATAGGTTAAGCCTTGCTTTGTTCGATGGGTACAAAGGTTGTGATTAATTGATGGTTGTTGCTAATGACGATCGGATGGTGTGTTCTCAAGGGCATTGAACCATTCCAATTTAGAACTCGCTTCAGTTCTCGATTATAATGGTCGATTTAGATTAGAATTTTCTTCAATACTCAGTCTGATATTTGATAAAATTTGACACGCAAAAGAATTTTAGTTCCTCATGAACCATAAGCCCACTCAAACTTTTGAACCTATAAAGGAACAAAAAGAGAGAAAGGATCGATATGTAGTAAATGAGTGAATATACATATATAACCGGTTTAGTATCGTATTTACTTAAAGAGAAGGAAATTGGCAAAAGAAAAAATTCTTATTTCCTTAAAGAAGGAATATATAGTCAGCACTATGCTAATGTTACTTAGCGAGGACCAGGCATGTGAATAATGTTCCTTATACCTTGGGAAGATAATTAAGCAATCATCTGCTCCTTCGTACATAACATTTACACAATCACACAATAATACTATCCTCTCTATACTGTAAAACTCGCTTGACTCTCGGTAAAACGACGTTCATATACATACATACAGAGAGAGAAGCTGATGCATCACTTTAAAGGACTGACACAATCCAAGCAAAAGTGTAGAATTTAGAATAGTACTGTGTCTATGGATAAAAATAGATGTCTTTTATTAACTTCAACCCTAAATTTAATCCGGCCAGCTCCATAATGAAGAGGAATATGAGTACATCTTCACCATGGATATATACAACATTAATAAGTAGGTCTCGAATAAGTACATCTTCACCATGGATACATCTTCACCATGAATATGAGTGTCCTCCTTCGTCGTGATCAACTGCAGCTTCTCGATTTACCTTCTCACAGATGGTCGTGGAATCGACCGTGTGGAACCGCTGGGGTGGCGGATTTCACCTTATTGCAAAAATTAATAAATATGTTTCAGGTTGTCACCACGTGAACTAGTAAGCAATCAATTTAACATTGTTTGATCTAAGATCGATGATCAGAAATGGATAATGGAAGTACTACAAATTTCAAATGGTTTGCTGAATGATACCCTTGAGTTTTTGAGGTCAATCGGCTATGCCTACTCAACTTCTTCATGCCGGTACCACATGTTCTAGATCCAAAGGCCCAATCTCTTGAATTATTCTGAGCTAAGTCTGAACTAAGTTACTCCGAGCTGAGTCATTCTAAATTGAGTCCCTCCATACTGAGTTACTCTAAGTTAAGTTACTCCATGCTAAGTTACTCCGAGCTGAATCATTCTAATTAAGTTTAGTCACTCCGAGTTAATTATTTTTGAGTTGTGTCACTTCAAGTTAAGTCATTCCAATCTAAGCCTACGCTAAGTTACTCCAAGTTGAATCACTCTAGGCTTAATTATTCTGAGTCGAGTCATTTTTAGCTATGTTCGAGTTGAGTCACTTCAAGCTGAGTCAGATATGAGTCATTTAAGCTCTCTTGTCCAAGCTCCTAAGTTTTCAAACTCTTGACAATTGTCCATGTGGTCTTTCTTAAATGTGACCCCTTCGACTTGATTTTGGTCGTTCCTAGATATGCATGGTTCTAATGCCATAGTATATTATTATATTTGGGCATGACCTAGTCCTACTTAGATATGACATCCCACCTAACTACTATATCATCCCAAGTCATGCTTGCAGATGGTCCCTTGCAATAACAGGTCGTACTGCTTAAATATGGCCTCCTATCTACTTCCACCTATAAATTAATACTCAGATATATCCAACAAAAAAAAAATCACATTCTCTTTCTCTAATTATTTTTTACGTTCTTCCTACTCCCACAAGTGTGCGACTCAAACTTTTAGAGAAACTTTACTAGACAACTTTGGTACCCCTCTCAAGCTCTTGCTAGTGTGTGCAGATTATTGGACACTTGCTGCTTAGGCTCAAAAGTCTCCCCTTAGCCACTTCCATAATATTCAATTTTTGCCTGATCATCGTCGTCTATCTTAGTATGCCAACGCCAATGGCGGATTTCCGTGGCACCACTAGCACTAGCATATATATATGCCCAACCAATATAATAATCTTAGACATATTCTCAGCGCGCATTATAAAACTGGATTCACCGATTCCGGAACCAATTAGAGTTTAACAGGGTGCAAGAAGACAAACTACTGGTGATGAAAAAAATGATAATAATTGATCTTGAACCTCCCACGTAAAATCCAATTTTTATGAATATTGGAGGCAGTGGAATCTGCCTAACCCTTGCTTTAGCCCTTAACAAACGCACCAGATGCAATTTTTGTCTACCTCTTATGCTATCGATCATATATTCAATTAAACCACATGCACAATCATAACCTCTGGTAGATAATTTGCGCGCATACATCGAATATTTGTTCCTGGTGGATCACAAATTACCCAATCTTGTGCCTTTGTCCGTTTCCTCCTGTTTCTATCATTCCACCGGCTGATTATTGCTTGTCTGCATGCCTCCATGTGCCATAAGTATAATATCTATATATCGTGCAATTTCACTTTAATCCGGGTTCTAGATTGAACTTCCACGCCGGCCCCTTGTTGCTTAGTGCTGAAAAGATGGGAGTGGGTGCATGCATTGAATTTAAAAAGAAAAAAAAACATTTTTTCGAAAGGTGCATTTGAATTTAATATTTTTAAAAGACGTATCATATTTTATATTTATGAGAAGACATATTTTTTTCTTATTTTTTTTAAATATATAAAATGTAGAAAAAAATCTTTCGTTGTTCGATCTAACTACTAATTAACTACTAGCTCGTTGCTATTGTAATCGCTCGGCCTGGCCACCTGATGACCTAGCTTGGCCGCGTGCCAAGCGGCCGCACGGCCAGATCGAGCGGATGCCATCGCACAGGCAATCAAGTTGAGTAATTAACGGAAGAATTTTTTAAAAAAATATTTTGGAAAAGAAATATGTAGTATTTCGAAAACAGCATTATGATGAGTCCTATGAAAAATTCTGAAAATCAATTGGGTCCTTTCAGAAAATGCCGGAAAAAAAAAGTAAGTGCAATATTAGCATGCATGTCATTACATCCTAAAACCAAGTAAAATGCCAACTTTATGCTCAGAGACTAATATTCCTTCACTTTTTTTTTCTTTTTTGCAGACGATTCATTGTTGTGTTGCGTGTGCAATTACATGACATGATTATAATTGTACGGCTTTTGGTTGGCTGTCGGATATGGCTACTCCACTAATTAATTGTGCTGCTGAAATCATAACTTGTTTAGCTTTAAAGCTTTCAAGTGCAATTTGACCATCCTAACACACTGCTCCTTGGAGAGTGAGAGTGCAAAAGCATCACTAATAATTGTGCAGGGCACTGCTGTGCTTTGGTTTTATTTTCTGTTCACAATCTAACGTAGATACGTTAAAGATAGGAGCAAATTAAAGTAGGGAGCATCGATTTATATATCTATATAAACCTTGGGAAGACAAACCATGTTCTAGAAAAGGCACTTGGTCGGTGTGTATGAACAAGTGTCCTGTCGATTACATATATTAATGTATAAAATGCAAAAATACATCTCTGTGTTGCTGCTGCAGGATCACAAGATCTATTTGTCGTAGACTCGTACCGCTATAAGTCCCACGGAGGGGCTCAATTGATTCTTATATGCATCATAATAATAAGATCTATAAGTTAACAAACGTAAAATATTCAATTGGTTGTCTCATCTTCTCATACAATGAATCATTAATTCTTTGTAATTTATTTTCCTTTCAAATCATTTAAAACAATATTAAAGAGGCCGCAAAGTACCTTTTCCCTGCTGTTTCTACCGCCCTCTTTTCACAACAAATAGATATAGCTAAATTATTTAGGTAGGTATAATTCAAACGGTGTGGAATTTCTAAGGAATATTAAAAAATATTGACATTTTAGGATGTACCTAACTTTATCAAATACTTAAAATTTGTATCCTAATTTACTTTTATTACGTAAAATTAATTTCAAATAAATTAATTTTTTATTATAAATGTAAGATCTATTTCTCTAATTAATTAAATATTTCAAAATTAATTATTTAATTAATGAGGAAATAATTGAATAATTTAATTAATTATATAGGTTAATTAGCGTAATGCATTAAATCTTATGAATTTAATTTTATAAATAAATAAATAAATTATTGAAGGTACTAAATTATAATTTAGTAGTTTAATTAAAAGGTGTGAACTAATTATATATTTTTAACGGTGAATTAGAATAATTACCTCTAATCAACTACAGGCTGTTAAATATTTTTGATGAAAAGGGTTCGACGGAAAAAATTGATTTCTATTAAAAGTATCATTAATTTTCTAAATTTAATTAAATTAACAATTAAATTTTTATTTATTAATTAATTATCTTAAATAACTTGGAAAAGATAATGCCCATGTAAAATTAAAATGAATTAGATAATTAATTTATTTTCTATTAATTGGTTACTATTAAAAATAAAACAAATTAACTGGCAATTTTGATAGTTCACTATTAAATAACTAGAAATTAAATTTATTTATTAAAAAATGAACAATTGTAGCAATTGATTAAAATATCATCTAATTAATGGTTAATCCTTACATATATTTAGGTAAAAATGTCTGATGCCTTGAATGCATGCTAAATAAATAGTAATGTACCCTTACATATATCAGTGTACCCTTCATATATATATTATCATTAAGTAAATTTAACTAACAGTAATTAACACTTCTAAAGACCTAAGATTTATGTCAAATAGACATCATGTTCCCTGAATCTATTTATATATTTTCTTAAAACATTTAAATCCTATATAATCATCTAAAGCTTTTGATTAGAAGTGCGTTGTTAAAATTAGTGGTCAACTAAAATCACATAAATTAACTTTGAAGATAAAAGATTAATGAAGTAAATTTTCAAAAGAGATATTTTAGAAAATAAGTATGTATTTTGGTAAATTTTAAAATATAGTAAATTGCTAAACATATCATCGTATGATTCATTTTGAATTAAGAATTGTATTAGAAAATAAGTTGAAATAAGTATATATGTATTTACCATCATGTATTTAATAGGTGAATGCCCATTCTAATTTAATAGGCCAATCTATAAAATCGATGCCTTCATCAAGAGGACGTCATAGCGAAGATCCTGAATGCAGTATGAGTAAGAGATTGCTGCAATTTCAAGTGAAACTCATACTTAATTTTAATCGCAAGATGAAACAATTAATATTGTTGTGTTAACCACACTAATTAAATTAGCCTGATAATTATGAAAAAAAATAAAAAAGAGAACTGACATTTGACTTTTAACTCATCCTTTTAGCTCGACTTTGGTTGTTTCTTTTCCATGTTCAACAGAAGGCAAGAGGCCATGATTTCTCACCTATGTGGGGCGGCCGGCATGAAATTCAAGGCAGTCTAAATGTGCAATGCAACTGGCTCCATGCACACCGACGACCAAGGCCTGCTTATTTGTCTCAATCAAGCCACTGCATGCATGCTTTGGATCTTGTACCCATTTTTTCCCACCAATAACATGGAAGCAAGCACTGATCATTCCCTTCCAAAACAGCTAGCTGGTGTCCAAGGATGAATGCATTTGCCTGCCTGGAAAAGTGCGAACTCCACTTCCTCAATTAATTTGACTGATAAGACTCCGCCAGTCATGGAAGGTTGGGTTGGAGCAACAACAGAACATAGCAGCACTGCTGCACTGCACCACCCATGCTATAGGCTTGGAATACATGCATATGCGTCCACCCAACATAAACTGCCAATCTCTACAAAATTGAAGTGACAGATTGCATATATATATATAGTTTAAGCTTCAAGCCATGCACGTCACGTCCATTGTCTCCCCACTCGAACGCTTGATGTAACTGGATCCCATGGCCTGCGTGTAAGGTACATTAATTCAACATGTTTCACTCTCACAATTTTTAAAGGTATGATTTGTTTATGCATAACTCTAATGGCGTGGGTGTGTCTAGCTAGCTAGCTATGTGAATATTACGAGCCTAGCTAGAAGTTTGTGGGAGCATAACATGTGTAATGTTGAGCGAGCACCCACCTTCTTTGTCACTTAGAGGTGTTATGACTTTTAACAATTTGGAGTTGTATAGCACACAATGTGTGCTACGAATAATTGTGCATTGTGGAAAATTAAATTTATTGTAGTGTGACTTTACTCGTTATTGATTGTTTTGAATTGCCTCTAAATGATCAGGAAATGCAATATCATTTGTCTCCAAAATCCTCAAGAACCGACATCTCCTTAAACCCCTTCTTTTATAGCTTTTAAGTTGAGATTGATTTTCATCTATTAATCGAGTGTTCATCATTATTAGTCGATTGATCCATTGAATTCAACTATTGAACTTATAGAATGGCTCTTAATGACTCTATTAGATCATTAACAATCAATTATTATTATTCATCAATCATTGGTGCTCAAATAGTCGAGTTCCACAATCAATTCATAAATCTTTTATTCACTGTTATATTATCATTAATCGATTGATCAACTCGACTGATGCTGATCAATCGAGTCAATCAATCAATTTTTATAACTTTCTTTATTCTACAGTACCTTTTCTTTTTTTACTACAAGTAACAATTCACTGGTATTGTTTATCAATGGATTATTATTATACAAAAGCAATTGAGTCGATTACCCGAGTTCATACTAATATTATATTTGCTACAGTAATAGTAGTAGTAGTGTTCATCAATCGGCTGTTAATATAATGAAAAAAAAGTGAAAATATATATAAAGATCATTGTTAAGAAATTGTAATATTTTACATCGACAAATATGTACAAATAGATATGAATTAATGAATATGCATGCATCATCACCTCTATAGGTGAGGAATTGTGAAACGATGATGGGCCTATTTTGCGCAGCACGACCCCATGTCATTTAGGCTGTGGGTGTGCTGAGTCGCGGGTTGCCTGACCCATTTTTAACACCTACAATAGCATGTGAAGATTATAAGTTGGGGCAAAAAGCTTTGTAGCATAAATTAAATGGGAAGATAAATACATTATTAATTCCTCAGAACTACTCCAATTATGAGATAATTAATTAGGCGTTGCAGGCATATATATCATAATTATGGTATGCATGTAAATTCGAGTTCATATTGCATATCATACGTACAATCAGTTTATTGCATATCAGACAATCAGTTTGAAAAGGCATAGGAAGATAATGTCATTCAGGAATATTCTCAGAGGTATATGCATATGCCATATATAAGCAGATACATAACGTACATGGTAAAAAATGTATAATTTTATTGTTTAACATTATATACTTAACTCCATATATACACCTATATTGCAACTTTTCTGGATAATGAACATATATATACATGAATGCCATGGTACTTGATACAAAGCCATCAATGTATTTAATTTCCATGCTGACCACTGCGTGAGCCTGAGTAGTTATATTTTATCACTCATGAAGTTAATATTACAAGTGTTAACCTAATAAAGATCATATGTTTTGAAAAATATATACCACGAGAACATGCAAGTGTACCAATTTATCTGAACTATAAGAGAGACCTTCGAATTCAAAATATATATCAAGAATTAAGAAAACGATAATTATAAAATATTTGTCAAAGAAAAAAAATGGAAATAAGTGATCTCTCGTACGTGCTCATGGTTTTTTTTTAATAAAAAACACTTTCTATGTTTTCACATAAACAAGCTTTTAGCTAGGGCCGGAATTTTGCGACAAGTGCATGCATGCCTAACATCATAGTCAATTCAATTTACGTATCAACTTTTAAGTATGGCTACAAAATCTCAAAGAAAATATGTTAGTCAGCTTAAGGGTAGACATTCAAATAGCTAGGTACGTAATCGCAGAGAATGAATGGGCATCTGATGATCACCAATCAGAATGAGTAGTTGATAGAAATTTTTGACATGGGCTTCTTGCAACAAGACAAGCTATGCAAGTTGGCAAAAACGTACGTACGTTTCGTATGTACTTCCAAACACAAAAAAAAAATGTGTCAATTTATGATATAGTTATCGATAAAGACAAGGCCATTTCATTAACTATAGATATAAGAAGATATTTCACAACAGATCCAAAACACCAGATAATCAATTAATTAACTTAGTGGATGATTTCGGGTTTATTAACAAAATGAAACTCTTTAATTCCCTTTTTTAAAGAAAAAAACATTGAAGAATGACTATTTCCTTTTGGAGTTAATATTAAGTATATAGTGATTAGCTCAACTTATTGGCTCAATTTCAAAGCAATCTTAATTTATCAAGTTAGGCTATCTTCTTACATCACCGGCATTTAATTTAATCGTCACTTGGTTAATTTCTTGTACCATGCGACTTATTTTATTTATTTACTTTTAAAGATCTATTCATTTATGAAGAATGACTAATTCTATTAGCTTGACTAATTCTTTAAATGAGCTAGTGTTAGAGCCAGGGAATATTTGAAAGGGTGCAATATTAAACAACAATATAGTGCAGTGCAAAACTATGAGTAAGTGTAGTCGTCAAATTGAGTTTGACTTTATTTAATTTTTGTTATCGAATTTGTTCAAATTTTTATTAAAAAATTATCAAGTTTGAAAAAGCTTGAGTTTTGATGAGTTCAACTAATGATTTTATTGCCATCATAATTTAAATAAAATATCGATTTAATTAATTTAGATAGCTTAATCAATCCATTTATTTGTAAAGTATTTATCTGCTTTATTTATAAATAAATCGGGCTCAATAGCATTGTGTGTGTGTATATATATATATATTGAAAGAATATAAATAATTTGAAAGAATATAAATATTTATATTTTGAATTGAATACCAAGTTTGTTCATAAATTCAATTGTTGCCTAAAATAAATAAATAAATTAAATAATACTCGATTTCATTTAGGTTTCTAGGGTGTCATTTGAGATTAGAAAACAAATATGTTTAATATTAGTGAATTTCTGTTTCAGTAAACCAGGATTAATCAGTCCCAATATTATAATTAATTTACAAAATGTTGTTCTTGCAAAAATATTAATATTAGATTCTATCATTTATCTAATCTAAACAGCATATATTCTATATTATCTATAACTACATTTGTATAACATCAGTCTTCTCATTTTTCCACCCAGTTAACCTGTAGATGGACCCCATCATTCCGAATCTTCGACGGCGTGGGCCCTCCTGGCCCGGCTACCCCAGCTCTCGCTCTCGCCACCGGCGGCCCTCCTCCTCCGCCGCACCGAGTTGACCGCCCACCACTGTTCCCGCCGCTGCAACAGCCCATCCAGCTGGTCCTCCCAGTCGCCGAACCCGGCGTGGTGTTCCCGGTTGCGCCGTAGGATGGCCCCTCCGGAGCCGCCGGCGGTGGTCCAGCCGTCGGAGAAGAGCAGCAGGCGGTCGTACTCCCGGCGGAGATTGGGGTCGGAGAGCACCTCGTAGGCCTCTCGCGCTTGCCTGAAGCGCTCGGAGAAGAGGCTCTCCTCCCCTGCCTTGCGGCAGGCGTCCGGGTGCCACCGCCGCGCCTGCAACTTGAACGCCGCCTTGATCTCCTCCGGCGCAGCCGTCTCCGCCACCGAAAGAAGGTCGTACATGGTGGCGGAGGCTTTTGCAGCTGCTGCGCAGGGAGCGAGAGATGCGTGCCTAAGCTTTCTCCTGGGAATTATGACAACGGCGAAGGCTGGTTTGGCAGTGGGAGAAAGAAGAGGCAACATGTTTTTGACACTTATTGCTGACTTGCTCCTGCTCCTCTTCTTCTAAGCAAGGAGAAAGTATGTGTGTGGTTTGGGGGAAGACTCATGGGTAGCTTTAATTATATAGCGGTGTGGAACTGGAAGCTAGGAATATAATTAAATTAAAGGCCGGCGGATATTGAATTTGTCACTACGTACTATCTCATTCATTTACATTAAAGATGAGAATTAATTATTTGGTAATTAAGTCCTTGAAGGAGGTTTGAATTTGTATATATAATAATATTAGCAATACCCTTCTTTGTTTTTTTTTCTCTTCTGATGTGTACCGTGGGAATCATTTTTTCAGTAATTTTTGAAATGGCTCTGGACTGAAAGAAATAGCTGTGTCTTTCATGGTCAAATCCCAAAATATGATGCAAAGTTATGGGCTGACGGTTTAATAAAATTCCTCACTCATTTCAAAATCATATCCCAGCTTTTCAGATTGCTGGATTTATGGCTGGAGAGTTTCTTACTCTCAGTAGCATTGTTTGTTTTTGGTACTTGATCTCTGTCTTCATCTCAAATTATATTGCCTGATCAAGTTCATTAAAGGATAGAAAGAAAATAATTACGTGATAAATCCTTTAGAGAAAATTACCCAATGAACAAAGTGGTGGAATAATATAATATATACAGCATGTGAAATACAGTACTATCCATGGAGTTTAATAAATATACATTTATGTTTAATAGCACTCCATTCTATACGTTTAAGGTAATAATAATAATGTCTCCGGGGCATAACTGAGTTGATTACGATGGTACAAAGTTGTAGAAGAGATAATACCCTCCTTTGTCATGGACAATTGCAACTTCTCGATTTACTTCTTCGTAGATAATTGTGGAGCCGATCGTGTGAAACTGCTGGATTGCAGATTCCACCTTACAAAAGGTAATAATAATAATAATAATAAATGTTAATAATAATATTAATATTACACATTCAACGAGAATAAAAAATAACATAACTTGTGGGAAAAGGCGTACTAATTTGTCAATTAATATCAGTTGACTATCAACAAATGTGAACACAAACATTATGTAAGTTATAAGCTTCATTCTAATTTAATTTGATTAATTTAATTTCCAAAGGCAAATTACGTTCCATCTATGATTTTAAATTCTCATCAATATCCCGTTCTGATCAGTTGATCTCACATAAAATCACTGTCAATTACTTTGTCAAAACTTTTAATTAAATTCAATACATATAGGAACTTAATTAATTTACCTCTGACCTTAATAATTAATTAATTGTTGATGATGTCTATGTGACATGAATAGTTCGAAGTAGCCAATGTAACATGACTTGCAAATAATATTATACTATATATATAATATCACTAGTTGACTTTAAAACATGATTGTCGACATCAATCGAGTTGAAAAGTAAAAGAAAGTATAAAAGAACTGTTTTTTAGTAAGACATATCTGTTTTTTTTTAAAGTTTAATTAGTCTTTATTTGTAATTGCGCAGTTGTATCCAAGTAATCTAAACTTCTAAAGCTTGATGGGTTCCACCAGCAAGAAGTTAACCAAATCTTTAGTTTCTTCATCAGCCTCGCTGTATCGATCTTTATCTCTATAAAAGAACTGGGCCGTCCGGTTGAGGTTGATCGCGCAAATCTTGAAGTTTTCCTCAAACGGAGAAGTATAATTAATTCGATCTCCGTTCATGGCTCTCCAATTCTCCATGATTGCCTTCTTCACTTTCTGGCGTGCCTCGCCCTCTGAAACACCTTGCTCCTGCATCAAACAGTGGATGGACGAGCAGGACCATCACTCCTTTCCAATTCAGCCTGCATAGTTAGCCACAATGAATGCATAGATATATACCAGCAGTTAAATGAACGCTATGTGTATTCCATACTGTACCAAATCATTGTAGAGGCGAAAATTGAGAGAAGACCACTGGAGAAACTTTGGGTAAGTGTTGAAATTTTCCAACTCTTGTTTGGTCAAATATGGACTCATGCATAATGCATGAGTGAGGAACACAGGGCCGGATATCGATATCCATGCGTTGTCCAAGTACTCTTCCACCGTGGGTGTGTAGCTCTGCTGGGACCATTTAGCTTCCAACAAGAAAGAACTGCATAGATCTCTCCACTGCATGCATGCCAGCACCAGTTAACAACATGCTTATAAGTAACAAAAGGAAAAAAAAAAAACTAATAATAATCATTGTAGCGATGCATATTAGTTACAGCTCTCTTTAGGTAAGGCACAATGTCAAGTCCCTTCTCTTTTATTATTTTGTAAGCTGCATCATTTGCGGTGTTGAAGACTGCCAGAAAACATAGCTTCAAGTAATCTGGAAGTTTGTCTATCGCATTGACATCCCACCTATACGCGACGCAAGGGCCGGCAGAGAACAAATTAGAACGCTATCCTTCTTCTCTGTACATGCATTTAATTTGTAATTGATGAGTGCATTAGTTATTATGGTGTACCTGTGGATAACATCTGTGAAAAGTTCAAGTTCTTCCAAGGTGCCGTAGACATCGTAAACGTCATCGATCATCGTGATGAAGCAATTTGACTTTGTTTCCATCTCCCTGTAACTCCGAAATTGTGGCTCGAAGGCACAACCAACAGTCCACAGAAAGTTGGCGGTCAATCTATCTCTGAAAAATGACAGGTTTTGTGCGAGACCAAGATCCGTCCACCATCTAATTAATATTATATCCGGCCAGTTGAGTCGATACGCATATCCAAGTTAGAATTCTCAATCATGGCTGAGTCTACAAATTAAATATGTTAGTTATAGATGGTAATTAAGTACCTCGAGAGGTTACTGAGTTCTTTCTTGTGCATGTCCTGCACTGCGTTGAAGTCGAGTTTGGCCAAATCAAGCAGTAGAGGGTTCATATGTTCAGTTTCCCTTCGGCAGCAGTGTTCGATGAACCACCTGGTGTGTAGTCTTTCCAACCTCCAATTCAGTGGAAGTTCCAAGGCATATGTCACTTGTTCCCTTAGACCGGGCTCATTAATAGATCCCTTGTCTAACAGATTTCTGAGGTGTTTACTGGTGAAGTCCATGGCTTCATCAAGTGTCACCTCACCTTCCTTCGAATAATAAGATGCCTGGTATAAGCTCAGCATTGCTTTGGTATCTTCGACAGAAGCTTTCAGGTGACCCTTCTCGTCTTTGAAATTTTTGAATAAATCTACATATTGAATTGGGACACAATGAAATCGAATTAATCTAGCTAGAATATAATTAAGCAAGCTTGTCAATATATATAATTAATTACCATCAGTAACAGAGAAACCATTTTCCCTGAGAAGCCTAAAGAGCACTGCTGAGGCGTTCAGATTATCCTTCAAGTACTGCGAGTTAATTATGTCATTTAGAGATGCATGAAACCCACATAAGACATCCTTAATCTCATCTTTGAAGTGGTAAGCCACTCCGAGCTGTTGTAGGTGGTCGATGAGTTGAAGCTGTTGCTGCACCTCCTTCGTCTCACATATCAAATTCCTGGTTTTCTCCTTCAGCATATCTAATTTTCTAATGTTGCCCTCGTCTTCCACCTGTGCACAATCACAAGAGTGACTACCGCATTAATTGTGCATTCAAACGCAATTAACTATACACAATATTCATTAACTTTCAGAATTAATTTAGTTGCTGCAACTTTAGAAAATAGAGGTCGGCGCTAACCTCCTCGATGCCACGTGTGAATGATTGTATGTAGTCGTCGGTCCACAAGTTTGGCTGATACTTGATGGATTTCCTCGCCGGAGTTTTGTCAGCGGCACACCGGATAGGCCATGGATGGATAGAACGTCGAAGCGCAGTGGCTGGCAGTGGCTGGCGAGGATTGTTGTCAATGATGCAAACTGAGGGCGGAGAGGCAGCAGACAGATGCAGAGACATGGCCGGCGTTTCGATCTGATTATTTGAATGATCAAAAACAAGTGATCCCTTGCCTTTTTAAGTACCCTGCATGCAACGAAATAGATCTAATTAAGATTGAATAAAATATCGATTAGATCAAAATAATAGCTAGCTAGATCAATTTATTATAAAATTTAAAATTCATCCAACTAAATTTAATTAGGGGCTAACCAAAGTCAAATTGATGACATCTAAATTAAGAAAACAACTATAGGAATATAATAGTATAAGTGTAGCGAGAAGGATTGTCAAAAGGTTAAGAGAAAATTATATATATATATATATATATATATATATATATATATATATATATCAAATTATGTAGCAGATAAATTGTCAAAGTATTCTCGACAATATCACAAAAGACTGGAATTAAGCATGCAAATCACCGACGAAATCAATCATATTTCGTGAAGGAACCCATCATTGGTGGAGAAAACTAGCTATTTGTCCATCAATATCTCATATTTAGTGAAGGACGGCATCATTGATCGATGGAGAAAACTATATATATATTTGTCCATCAATATCACCAATCATAGGAAATCGTTTTTCGTGTCGTGAAATACATTGGTGGTTCGAATTTGGAAGCAAATGAAACATTCAAAGCATTTTCTATTAAAAGATAACAACAAAGCGTGATTGATATGTGACGCCTGTACGAGGCTATTACTATTCCCCTTTGGAATTTTAATTTAATTAGCTTATCGATCGCTTTAATTTCAAGCAAGTTATGCATTTCTTGCATCACTGCCACATTATTCATCCCCACTTGTTTAATTTTCAGCTACTGTACAAATTGACTCTCTTTTCTCTTTGTATTTTTTAAGACATATTCATTGACAAATTATACTTCTATTAGCTTGACTAATTCCTTATATTGTGAATTTCTAAGTTTTTTCTTCAATTGTCCCTATAACGTAACCTTATAGTGTTAGAGGTATAATTTTCTAAAGTAAACGATATGGATATAATTTGTCTGAATGAATAATTGATTTTTAAACAAGTTTTAATTAAGATGGTCAATTCTACTTTCAACAATACAAAAGTATTTTTTTCCCTATCGAGTTGGTATTCAAGTTATACATTTAACTCATGACTTGACTTTTCAAACTCCAATTAAACAAATTGAACTACTTGTGTGATTAGTAAGTTCTGGTTTGACATGTTCAACGTAACCTAATATTAAGT
Organism: Curcuma longa; assembly: GCF_044706935.1. NCBI lineage: Eukaryota > Viridiplantae > Streptophyta > Magnoliopsida > Zingiberales > Zingiberaceae > Curcuma > Curcuma longa. The sequence goes on along the minus strand of NC_133863.1, from coordinate 2,854,567 downwards.
GCAGCCGCTGATCTCATTTCAGCTTGGAATTTTGACCTCGAGTTAATCTCAGCATTTGCTTGACATCATATGCTGATCTCATTTCAACTTCCGCTCCCGACCTTGGCACTTGTTTGGTATCACGTGCCAACTTCATTTCAGTCTCGGGTCCGATATCACATGTCGATCTCATTTCAGTCTTCGATCCAGACCTTGAGCTCCAACCTCGGCACTTACTCGGCATCATGTGTCGACCTCATCTTGACCTCAGGTCTCGACCTCGAGCTCTGACCTCGACACTTACTTGGCATCGCGTGCCGACCTCATCTCAGCCTCTCAGGTCCCAACCTCGAGCTTCGACCTCGGTACCTGCTTGGCATCACGTGTCGACCCTATTTATCAGGAAATCCTAAAACTGTTTCTTCCGGAGATACAGAAAAATATCCCGAAAGACATGGACAATTGAAATAAATATATCAGAACATAAGCACATGTTTTGGAATTCTTTTAAATTGGAACACATAATTCAGAACATATCTTAAACGGATATTGATAATTCTATAAAAGGTTACCCATACCCATGGGCACAGGGCACAGGGCACAGGGCACAGGGCACAGGGCACATACAAACTCTAATTTCTTTGAGTCCTTAAATTCTTTTCTTATGCAAAATTCTAATTTGAGCGTCGAAGTGATTTGTCGGGATCCATTATTAGCATCATTCTAATTTTCTTTTTGAGTATTTTTCATATTTCTTTATCTTTTTCGGTGATTATCTTTGAGGAAAGTGCACATTAGTAATTCGTAATTATCCAGTGATTTAATGATCTGCGGTATTTGACCAGAACAACGGAGACACTAATTTCTATTTATCACATATATTGACGCACTTCTCCTCCTCAGGAATTAGTCTTGTATGGATAAAAGCTTCAACCGTTGGAATTAGTCGAAGGCCACGTCTACTGGCCGATGGATTCTGTTTGTTAGTCAATTATGACGATCAGGGCACTTAAAATGACATGGCAACTAATAAATAACACCAGGTATATTTCTATGTATCTCTCTCGATATTGGCTCCATTTTATTTGCTAAAACTTTGAATCAATCATAAGGCCAAACTAATCTGATTTGTTAAGAAGCAAGTTGTAAACGGTGGTGTTGTCATCCAAATGGAATCTATCAAAGAAATATTGGAATGTCTAATTATTATTTTTTAATTGCTTTAATGAAATGGTACATCAATACAATGGTTCGTATTTAGTTTGGATTCTATATTCCATTTGACCAATATAATTTGATATGCATCCTTAATTTATCTAATTTTGCAACACCATTATGGCGGCTATTATACTGTATGAACTACTTTCATTATCATATTCATTTGGTATTGATTCATATTGCTCGTTAGATGCTTCAATCCTTTAGATCTATTAATCTCTCACTCTCAGTCAATCTGGAACTGGAATATTTCATTTGCTTTATATATATATATATATCGGACTACTAATTAAACTTGTCTATATGTGTCATTCGACCAATTAAAGAGTCTCTTTCCATACATATCTTGGGCTACAATTCAAAGTGGTATAATTGTCTTGAAAAAGTCCCTTGATCTTCTGTCATAAAAAGAACTAATTGATTGATGAATCATAATCCTAATTTAATGTTATTGATATAACAGATTCTTTTATCTCATATGATTGAGCTAAATTAAAGGATAAAAAATAAAATTGAACAATCATACATGAATTTAATTTCTATGTTGCATTTGGCTCCGTGATGAAATTTACTTTATTTTTCTCTTCTATTCTATTGAAGATTAAATGGTTGAATTATCCACTTACCATATCCTTCCTTTAGTAGGAGTAAAAAATAAAGGATGCTGGGCATCTGGATTGGCCGCCGTATGCGCTTCCCAATTTACCCTGGTGGTCGGTGGGAAACTTCTGTGGGACCGGACCGGCCACCTCCATGGATTGAATCCATGAGACTGACTGGGATTTATCATTTTTTTTTAGTAGGAGTAAAAATAACTATGATGGTTAGTAATCCCAAAAGTTTCTTAAAATTTTATCTGTGTTTTTCATACTCTTTCATAAGACAATTAATATCAAAAAGAGCCTTGTAGTATGGAAGAAAGAAAAAAAAACTTGGGATGGTGAAATGTATAACCAACCTTGCTCTATCCAATTAAAATATACTTAATATCTTTAGTTAGTACATTACAATTGGATTCACCTACCTATGATCTAATCTAACTCATTCAATCGAATGTCCCTGACCAATCCAACTAACTCCCATGATCAATTCGGCTCAGCCTGCAGCCTCACAAGTTCACTCGATCGTATAACCAACCCAATTCCCTAATCTACTTTAACTCAATCAATTTGATTCATATATCTAGCTCTTGGATCAAACTAGCTACATGTCTATCTGATCGATCGATCGAGCTTACCAATTTGATTGTCAACTCGATCATGTTTATCGAGCTAACATATATATATATATATATATATAGCCTCAAAACTTGCTTGGTTTCTCAATCCTCATTGAAGTAGACAAATTAATTAATCCGTGAAAGTTGAAATTAAACTGGGCTTGCTTGCTTGCTTCTCGATCCTCATGGAAGCAAACGCCTCCGGCCAGGCGGTTAAAGGCAACTTGAAACTTCTATCTACAACTTAAGTAGACGTACGTACATTAATTATAATATTTTCTTTCTTATTTTTTTGTCAATTAATACTGAAACTTAATTATTTAGACGTGCTAAATATCTCCTAGCGAGAACTATAAAATAAAAATATAAAATGGAATATTAAGAAAGGCCATCATTCAGGGCGGAGGTAAATTTCCACTTAGAAGGAAGTTACATTTTAAATATTTAATATTTAATTATTAATTTTAAAATAAATATATTAAAATATTAAAAAGTTGGGGGCGGTAGCCCCTACCTGCCCCCCTCTCTGGCTCCGCCCCCTGCCATCAACGTACTTTTCACAAACATCGTAGATATAATGATCATTATTCAATAAAAAATAGTTCGTTTTATTTTCATAGAAAGATACTATAATGTTCAGATTAAGATTATCATAAAATCGGTATATGATAGTTTTTAGTAAAATCAGTTGATTTCGCGCGGGCTATTTAAGGTGCTTTGCAAGAGCACACTTTGTACGTAAGACACTCTAAAATGAGTAATATAAGGTCATCAAATACTTCAGTAAAAAAATTGATGAAAAAATATTTTTGTAAAACACTTTGACTTTGAAATTCATAGATTCTTTTACTTTTTATCGTAGGAGTATATATATATATATATATATAGGGTTATGGGAAAGTGTTTTTTTATAAATAGTTTGATGGCATTTTAATTTGTTTTCTAAAATATTTTTTTATTTAAAAATATTGTCCATTTGTGCATCTAGCTAGCTAGGTCGCCCAATGGTTATACTTATTTGGCTGCTTCAAAATATTTAGAAAAGAAAAAATAATTTTCATCGTGTATATTTAGAGATATCTCGAGAATGAAAAAAATATTATCCAATTTAATAAAAACTAAAGTTTTTTTTTTTTTTTGCAGTCTTCCAAAACAAGGAATTGACGGATAACTACTTCATTTGCACGAAGAAGGTTGCTATGGAATCATAATAACATTCAGTCAACACACAATGGTTTTGTTCCTTTTTTTCATAAAGAAAATCAATTTATTTTTTAAATTTGTTAAATTTATAGCCTTCATGCCAGTTATCATTGTCATTGTAAATTTAGATGATAAATATCTGTTTAATCTATCATTGCCATCCAAATAAAGACGAAGCCGACAGATGTCCCTCCTGTTAGTAGCTCTTCTCTGACGTGTCGCATTTCAACGTGTTCCATGCTGACCGTTGACCAAGTGCCCATGCACGTGGCAAGCTCTCCCGACGATAACACTGCGTGCCCTTCTTGATCACTACGTGTTACAATCTCTGTTCTGGCGTTCCCACGACGCAGCCATGCACACTTCCACGTACAACCGCTCCTCTCTATATTGAATCTTCCTCTCCTCCCCCATCACTGCTTTATAATACAACTTCGAACTCGGGACGACACGATAGATTTGGATTTTGCGGAACTATTTTGGTGACATTTTTGGTTTAGTGAGAGTAGATCAAGCAGTTTGTCGCCATGGCGTCGAGGCGAGAGGAGCGAGCCGAGGCGGAGGCTAGGAAGGCTGCGGACGAGCTCGCTTCCAGCCGCAACGAGCGCGAGCAGCAGCGCCGAGCTGATCTCGAGAGCGAGGAGTTGCTTTTACAGACGCAGCAGCACCACCAGGCTGCCGAGGAAGGCGAGGAGCACCACGGTGGTGTCCTAGAGAGCCTCAAGGAGGGAACTAAGTCCCTCTTTGGCGTGATCACCGGGCGGAGTCAGGAGGCCGCTGAGATAACCGCGGAGAAGGCAGCCGAGACCAGGAACGCCGCCTTGGAAAAGGCCAAGGAGACTAAGGATTCGGCCGTGGAGAAGTCGGGCAAGACGAAAGACGCCGCCTGGGAAAAGGCCAAGGAGTCTAAGGATTCGACGGAGGAGAAGGCAAGGGAGATGAAGGACGCTACCGCACAGAAAACAGAGGCGGCGAAGGAGAAGCTTGGGGAGTACAAGGACTCAGCGGTCAACACGGCTAAGGAGACGAAGGACAAGACCGTGGGGAAGGCGGAGGAGTACAAAGACTACATATCCGAGAAGGCACGGAAGGCAAGAGACATTACCGGCGAGAAGGCGGAGGAGTACAAGGAGTTAGCGGAGGAGAGGGGAAGGCAGGACTGTGTAGTGGAGAAGACCAACAAGACGACATCGCAAGCAGCTGACAAGGGAAGCCAAGGACACGGCTACGGAGATAACAAAGGAGACCGCAGAGTCTGCCAAGCAGAAGCTGGAGGAGTACAAGGACGCCGCGGCTGATGCCGCTGGCAAAGCACGAGATTACTTAGCAGGGACAGGGGAAGTGACGAAGGTATTGATATTACTCTACACAAAAGTGAACCAATACGTATATAATCTTAATTCTTTGATATGCTTCAGGAGAAGTTGGCGGAGACAGAGGACAAGGCGAAGGAGAAAATGGAAGAGGCCAAGCGAGCGAAAAGCCGAGAGGAGGAAGAGGAAGCAAGGCAAAGAGAAGAAGAGGAGCGGCGTCGGTCGGTGCAAGTCCAGTGCAACATCAGCTTTAAATATTTTCTCAAGAGTTCATAAGTAAATTGTATTATGTCAAATGTCGATTTGATTTAATGTGCAGGGGGCAAGAGAAAGAGAGGGGAGGTGGGCTGGTCAGCGCAATAGGAAGCGTGGCCGAGTCGATCAAGGATAAGCTTTCCTTGTCCAAGGACGAGAAGGAGGAACGGCGAGAGCCGGTGAAGAAAGAAGACGTGACGGTAGTCTGTCCGGCCGTAAAGGAAAGGGACGACGATGTAATGGTGCGAGTGAAAGAGGCGGACCAGTCGACGGGGCAGTGGTTCAATGACGTGGGGAAGTTAGGCGAAGAGGGGACGGGACCGCCGGCGCTCCACGACGCGAGACATGGGAAGAAGTGATCGCTTTGTTAATGTTGCACGCGTCTCTCCAACTCCAGTAGAGGCGGCTGTTGCTTGGGACTTGACCGGAGTTGCCTTCTGGCTATGTTTTCCTTTGTTCGTGTAAGATAATAACATCCGGTTTTTGTTGCGCACTTTGCCTTTTTGACTTTGGGAACTATAGTTTGATATGGTATAGTTATTTAAGTCCAAATGAACTTTCCATGCAGGGAAGGAAAAAAAAAAGAAGGGAATTTTAGAGAGGAGGGGTACATCATACATGGGAGGAGAAATTTGAAGATTATAATATGAGTTTTAAATAAATCGATGGTGGGAGTAAAATCAGAAATGTTAGAGAGAAGAAGAAAAAGGAAAAAGAGACTCGAAGAAGAAGGCCAAAGAGACCGCCACAAACAAGATTTAACTCTAATTAGCTTCAACAAAATCCTGACCAAGCTCCTTCTGAATATTTACTAACGTAAATGATGGAGAAGACGTATATTTCTTGCTATCCATACTCTTAAATTGAAGCGATTCTTTCCACACAAGTAAATAAAGCCGTAACATAAGGGAAAAGGGAAAATAATGATAGATGATATCTCTAAGTTTCAGCTTGTTCAGGATAGTCATCTTACCAATTAAGTTGTAGTACATCCTCATAGGGGAGACGACCAAAAAATCATCCCGAATAACACAAGAGATAAGAGATCCAAAGTTGATGCGAAGGCCAAAAGATAGTTTAGATGCAACAAGATCTGCTCAGAAAAGGGTAAAATGCAGAATAAGAGAGACATTCAGACTCATTGCTGGAATCAACACGTCCTCCTCAATATTCTTCAACAATGTATTCAATGGGGAAAACAAATCCAAATTCCAACAAACTAAGGGAATGAAGCAGCGGAAGATCGAATTGACGGATTTAGGAAGCACCAAAAAGGGAGTATCAGATCTCCAGTGTCCGGCACATACAAAAAAAAATATCAAGAAAAAAAAAATGAATTTATATTTTTTCCATCAACAACTTCACATTATCATCAGAAGTGACCATTTTCTGACATGAACATTATTTGTATCTGTTGCTATTTTTGGATGAGAAATCAGCTCTAAAAGATTATTAAAGGCAACTGAAATTTTGTTCTACCGAACGACTAGTCATCTCTGCACTGAGGTCAGTAGCTATTCTGACTCAAGTGCCTCAATCTCGTAGCGGACCTCCTCCAAGTGTTCATTAATGGTTGTCACTGTATCCTGCACACCGCAGATGGCCTCCTTGAGTGCACCGTCATACGTGGCATCAGCTTCTGCATCTTCAGTTCCAGCAGCTTCAGTGATCTCCTGGAGATGAACACATTCGTGTTGGGTTGAACTCTGGTACCTGCAATTCTCATGACTCACCAGCCGTTCAGATGGTCGACCTGCCTTCTTTAGTATCTGTATCCTTGCAGTCTGGCAACAAAGTGAAGAGGCATCAGGAAAGCAAAAAACTAGTAGAATATCAGTAAGAAAACTGAACTGCCGCTGAAACATCTTATTGCCTTTCAACAAATTGTAAATTTGTAGTCAGGAAAAAGGAAAAAGGAAAATGAAGAATCGGCATTGTTGCAAATAAGTTAGTTTACTTTTTGCAAGCAACAGTAAATGGGATTTTGTGGATTAAGTTAAACAAAATTACTTAAAGAGGCATCTGGTTAACTAATTCCTTTGAGTTTGCCAAGTTTACAGAAATTCAAATTTTCAATCAATCTAACTATGCTTCTGAGCAAGCCATGCTAAACTCTTGTACTGAAATGGGATCAAGAAATGTCAGCAGGATAAACTCTAATCAAAGCTTACAGATTACAAGTTTAAAATCAACATTTAAAGCTTTAGAGGTAAGATTCATTCCCCTTAACTAAAATTTTGAATATTAAAAGCTACTAGATGGAATTGCTAATCATTATGATCTATAAATCCATATTATACTAATCCAGAATTGCTATTCGGGTTATGCTTCAAAAAACAGGGCCGAGTCTAGAAAAAACTCCTTAAATACTTCATCACTCAAACCATAGTAAAGCTGTCTTCTATCAGCTGATTGCTGTGGTGTACTGGCTTTAACATCATTCTGAAAATGTGATATCTCCACTTCATCAAACCTTTCTTGAAAGACACCCTGGGAGGGTACCTCCATCAAACATATTTATATCCATGTAACTTGAGAGGTTATCGTGTCAAAAGACCCAAGTCATGTAACATGTGAAAAAATCACAATATTAAGAGAATGCCATAGCAGAAATAGCCAGTAGTTTTACAAATTTCAGGCTCATGTCTTGTCAACTGGGTTCCCTCATATACGGGAAAGTCTTTCTTCAACTTCCCATCCTGTTGTGTGCAATAATCATAAAACAACTTTCCCACTTATTCTCAGCTCAGCAGTTAACAATAATTCCTGAAAAGTATTCCAGGCAAGTTGGATAGTCTACAATAAGTGATAGGTAGCTAGAGAAAACAAAATGTATAAAGGTAAGGTGAAGGAGGTATGACATGTTTGACTGCGATCATGTAAAAAAATTGGAATAACGAATATACAGCTAAAGGAACATGTGGCAAACACAGCATACAAAATGCAGTTTCTGTTTTTCCTGAGCCTGGACAGCTTTCAGAAGAGCAGCAAGATCCTCACGGCTTAGATCTGGCATCTTAAGTAATGATTCCATTTCAAGAACCTGAAGAAAAAAAAAATCAACCTTGGTATTTTAGAAACAAATTTGATGATCAACCACAGAACATTTTTATACTTGTTTTGAGCAATCATTGAACTCCACTGTTATCTCCTTGCAGAGCTGCTGGAAGGCCAACTCTCCTCCATTGCTCAGATAATCCATAAAACCACTGGATGAAAATTCAAATCAATCTTTGACAAGAATAGTGAAAGATCTTCTACAAGTCAAAAAGCAAACAATCCAACAGTGATATTGGGATAAATTTCTAGCATCGAGAATGCTTTTTGTATGCCAATGAAAATGGCATATGAAAAGGCAAACAATCCAACAATACAATGTTGAAGCCTGTTTTTCTTTTCTCAGTGGATTACCTGCTATTGATCAATGATTGGATTGTGTAAGATTGATTAGACTCCTCCTGTCATTCTATGGGATGTCTACAGCAGCTGGTTAATTTGTGAGGCTCATTAGCCAGTTAGGAGAACCAGTATTTCTACCTCTTATATTTGCCTGAGATTAAAAATGCAATGCAAAGGCAAAGCACCCATTTGCATTCTGGAATGCATAAAGCAGGTATGTTTACAAAATTTACTTTGAGATTTTAGCGACAAGCAAGGATTTCTCCTCCCCTCATCAGACTGTTCACCTTCTGCAAAATATCACGTCTACTCCTGCCAATAAAATGCCAGCATTTTATGTACTAGAATGGGGAGAAAGGTTTTCTTTAATGTTAACTCTGCGCTCAACTCAACAAGGAATGCCACAGGTAATGCGGGTTGCTGAGGACAATGATCACTACAGAAATGCCTACAATGGGAACTCTAAATCTAACCAGCAGACTGAATCAACACTACTAGTTTGGTGTAAAAGGTTCTCTCTGATAGCCTCTGCGCTCAGCATTGCCGAGGGAGGTCACAGGTAATGTTGAGGACAAGGAATAGAATCACTACAGAAATGCCTATGATGGGAACTCTAAATCTAACAAGCTGAATGAGGAATACACAACTTTCTAACCTTTTCATACTTCTATTCCTAGGCAAGGCATGCTCAATGAAGACACTCTGCAGACTTCCTGTTTGGTGATCGCATATGTAACTGAAGAGATTTGGATGATTCTGTAAGCATTATCTCAGGCTTTGACCGGGCAAATGAGCTAGATTTTTCTTAACTGGTTCATGTGGGGGCTGAACAGGTTGTTTTCTTAACTGGTTTCCAAAAAGTGGGAAACTATGCTTCAAAAAAATTATTCAAAATAAAGAGAAAACCTCTTTTACTCCAACTGCTCATCTCACATAGGTCAATCAACCAAAGGGTCTAGCACGTAAACCTTTTGGGTTTTGTGACCTCCCTCTTCTCACACTTGTTCAACTTACCAACTCAGAAGGACAAATTTGATGAAGTTTTCACTTCTGGCATGGATACAATTGCAAATCGTAAGTCTGAACCTGATAGTCTCCCTTGGTCGGATGATGCTATTATTCAAGTTATCTTGTATGCAAGATGTGGATCCTGCTTCAACCGATAATGTTGTGGCAGACCATAAGAATCCAACTTCTAGTTATTCACTCCTGGTATGGGATATCACCGTTGCTCCTATGACTACTCATCCAGAATGATATTACTAACATATCATGGAAAATACGTGGTGTTTGTTGGATCTCAAAACAGCTGGGCCATTAGCAAATCTTGCTTTAAACCACAAATGTCATTTCATTTTACTTCAAGGAAACAAAACACAAAAAGAGAGGATATTTAATGTTAGATGTCATGCAGAAAGGGTATCTACAATTGGCTTCTTGAATCTGAAGGCCTCTGTAGAGGATTGGCTATTGGATTCAATTCAACAATTTGGATATGCTCTAATAGTGAACATGAAAAAAAAAACCCACTGTTTTTTTAAAGAAGCTTCGTCCAATAGAATTCTTGCTCCCTAAATGTGAAAACAAATGGTTTGGGTTTTTTCCATAGTTTGTTACAATGCTAGCAATAAAAAAAAACAATCCGATACACGAAGCTCTCATCAATATAGGGTTCCGGAGAAAAACCAGACTACCTATCTATTGTACGCAACCTTGCTTTGCATTGCAAGAGATTATTTCCGCAACTCAAACCCATAACCACAAGGTCACACAACAACAACGTTACTGCTACACTAAAGCTCCCATTCAAAAGTCAAATTCAAAGGCAACCAAGGTTGTTAATTCAGGAATCTCATAAACAATCTCAAGAGTTGCAATATACAGCTTCAAATGGGATTGAAGTAGGACGAGAGTGATCGATAACAAACTCAATGATTTAGAGGCGTTTGGTGTCATTAAATCCTCAATGGACATCAAACTCCATGAGTTACAAACTCCAAAAGCTCAAGTTGATGGTAGACTGTGCATGAAAGCTGCACACTGGCAACAGAGCCAAAACTAGGTGAAGGTGTGTGGTGTGTGGTGTGTGGTGTGTGGTGTGTGGTGTGTGGTGTGTGGTGTGTGGTGTGTGAGTGATGAATACATGAGCTGCTTCTGTAGAAGCTAGCTTTTTGGTAGGAAGAGAAAAGTAGAAATTGTAAGCTTGAAAATTGATAAAGATTTGAAAACCAATTTTGGGAAAATCTTTGAAACCCTCACAACCTACTTCAAAGAGATACTAGATTGTTCAGAATTGTGAACTAACCACCAATAACAGGAGGCTTATTCTGAAACTGACCTTGTAGCCCCTTTTACTGAAATGGAGATTGAAAATGCAGCTGAAGAACTAGGGAAGCTTCAATCCAATGGGCTTAATGAATTCAACAGTGGATTTTTGTTGGAACAAGGAAAGTCATCAAAGCTGATATTGAATGCAAGGTTTCCCACCACGCTGGACACATTGGATGGAGAGCCTCATCAATATGGGAGATATTGCAGTGTTGGTAAATGACAGCCACGAAAATGGTTCAAAAACAAAAGCAGTCTATGGAAAAGTGATCCTTTATCACCCACGTCGTTCATCCCCCTCACAGCACTCATCCACAGAATCCTGCAAATAGGCAATTTAACTGGCACGAGGCATAGATTTCTACCCTATGTTGGATTTCAATTGTTGGGTCGTACAATATGTTGTTCACAATATACATTTTGCCAAACTGAGTAAAAGATGCATTTTGAGAATACTGCTGGAGGAACATGGGATGTTTAGCAATCTCAAGACCTCTGTTATACATAGGGAGGAATGTAAGAGAAGGAAGGTTCTTTGGCTAGCAGATTCAATTGCTCATCTTGTGAACTTTGTATTCCATGCCTAGGCTTCCAACTTGACTAACGAAGACTATGGAAGGAGTAACTGGTTTCCTATTGAGAACTTCAATTAGTAGTGTTCTTAACCACCACCTTTCTGCCTACAAATAAGTGTTTTTCTGCTGCCTAGTGAGTAATTCACAACATTGATCAAATCCGAGCTAGCTTCCTCTGACACTGGTGAAGGAACTTTATCCCAAAATACCTTATCAATGGAGCTCAGTTACTAGAACCATACAGGCAGGTGGCCTAAGCATTGTCAATATGAAATTATAAAAACAGGCCTTGGTTTGCACTAGATGCTGACACTACACCACCTCTAATGGAGATCTGCCTGAATTTCACTGATATGCAAAATCATTCATTGTCAGAAGCTGCCCCAAATTCAAAATGGTCCTATATCTGGAAGAACCTGCTGCCCTGCTCTCAGTAAGAGAATTTTATTTCTTTAATATAAGATACAAAGTTGTCAATGCAAGGAACACTAGTCACTAAAAGAATGCTGGATTAGAAGGAGATGAGATGCTTACAAAATGAATAATACTCTCCTAAAATATGCAGTGGACAGCATGTCCTTATGAAAGAACAATGAATTACACTTGCCTACAAAATGGTCCTGCTTGCATGTTTACAACTTTACAGGTTTGACCTGGAGCTAAGATTGTAAGGCGTCTTCCTTAGGGATATCAAGCTTTGATAACTGTTTGACTAACATCGTGCAGAATGATAAAATACAGGGTCTCATTCATTAAAGGTGGAGCAGTAATGGGATTTTCACAGTTGAAAGTATGTTTTGGTTGAATCAAATATCATTTTCCTCTTTCATCGAGCTTTGTTTTGTTACAAACAAAGTTAGGATCCTCTCTTGACTCATTATGCACAAAAGTATCAGTACTAAGGAAAGGTTAAATCACAGGTAAAAACATCTCTGATGCTTCATATGTCTTCTGTCATAACAACTTGAAATCTGTCATATACCTACTCAAGTCAGGTCAAACAGCACTTATCGGATGGAATGCTATCAGCACTCTTCATAACATTATCATTTCAGAATATTTTGAAATATTTTTCAAGGAGAAAGTCAATGTAACATCAAAGGCACAAAGGAATTGTATTCAAAACTCTATGCCAAGGGTGGATCCAGTTTTCGGGAGAAAGAAATAAGATTAGTTTTGAAGCCCAGGGTACTACAGCCACAGTGCTTGATACATGGTTGAGTGCTTTATTTCATGGAAACTTCATGTTCCTATGAATAGAAGAGAAAAACAAACCCAATTATAAAGCAACTCTTCCTCTTTCTAATGATGCATTATTATTGAATCTGTTGCATTAGTCCCTTCTTCTTTCATATTGCTCATTTTTTACTTTTCTTGTATCTCCTTAAACGTGGTTAGATCTGCTATATCATATGGAGTTGAATGTTGAGTTATGTCTCAAGAACATGAGCAGAAGATGAGAATTACAGAGATGAGAATGTTAAAATGGATGTGCAGATATACAAGAACAAACAAAAAAAGAAATAAGAACATTAAAAATAGAGTTGCATCAATTGAAGGAAAACTCTAGGAGATACGTTTAAAATGATACGGACATTTACTTAGATGACCAATAACTACTCCAATTAGGCGATGTGAAACTATAACAAATATGCATATCTAATGAGGAAGACCAAAAAAGACCTGATTAAAAATAATAAAATAAAATAAAAATTATTTAAATATAAATGATGATATAGTAAGAAATAGAGTCCAATGGTGTAAAAGGATCTATATAATCAACCCCATCTAGCGGGATAAAATTTGATTGTTGTTGTCGTATCTCCTTGAACACCAGACTCATTTGCTGAGTAAGCTTTTTTCCTTTCAGATGCATTCAACCACTACGGCAAATGAAACCTGTGGTGAGCTTGCACACCGTTTTATCCTTCTAAAAAAAAGAGTTCGATCTGAACAATATACTGCCATTTCTAATACAACACTCGCCTACTGTCCTTTCTTCATGTTAAGGCATGCAATGGAACGTGTGAGTAAAGTCATTAAAGAGGAACATAGACGTTAAGTTCAAAACGAAGAAAATGAACAATAATACATCACTTGATAGCATGAGAAACTTGATCTTACAAATCCTTGCCAAGCACAACCAAGTCACACCACCATAGTATCTGTATTCGAATACACAACTCTAGGCGCAAGCAAGAGCTAATTGGATATTGAACAAGCAAAAAAAAAAAAAACAGGTAGTTTTTTGTACGGTCAGGCAAAAGCAACGACGGTTCATCTATAAGTTGAAATCCATTTTAACCAAACAATAGCGACTATTCAAACTCAAACTCAGTATTTAAGCCGCAAAACAATGCACGTCTATACCTACTTCGTGCTTCATTCAGTGAGTCAAATATCAATTTCATACTCCATAAGACCAATACCGTATACCATCCGAAAAAGTATAATTCTAGAGAAATTTTGAACCCTTAAGCGTCGGTTAGTGTGGTACCTTCGAAGCTTGGCATAAGCTTCGGCTCTCCTCTGTTGGATGCCGAGGAAACTCCGGAGTAGGTCGACGATCCTGGCCGAGCGCGCTCTTCGTTCGTCAAGCTCCATGGATTCGATCCCTTCGATTAAATCCCCCTCACAAGTTTCCATCGTCCGCCCTATTGTCGCCCTTCTCAACCTTGCTCGTTCGCCCTCTCCTCCCGTCGCTCGTGTTCTTGAATCTTAGACACCGGATGGTTCGTCGCATAAATAGTTCGGGCCGGATTAGAGGTGTCAACACGGGCCACAGCCCGTAATTTTTAATAATTTTAAAAATTTTTAAGACAAACAAAATAAATTTAATACTTTTTATTTAAATTATTTTAGCGATATAAAATGTAATATGTATAATTTTATATAGGAAATTTTAAAATATTGCTTGTGCATTATATTAGATTTGTGGGAGTTAAGAAAATTATGTATTAGGCATATAATATATGCTCGGCCACAGATGCTTTACTATAGATGGATGGCTCAAACCAAATCAACTAAGTTGGATCAAATCATCAAATCACTTTTTGAAACTTTGATTGTATTATTATCGAATTTTTAATTTAAAATATAAAAATATATTAATCCATAAATATACACATCTAACTCGCTAAAATGTGTAATCTATTTCAAAACTAAAATAATATGTAATCATACTTACATTACTACATTAGAATAGCTATACTTAATCAATCTATATGAATAATATCAATTATATATACCAATCAAATAAGACTCGAACATCAGGACAAAAATATAATCTTACATAGCTTTTATTTTATGCTAAAATTTTAGGATAGAAATAAGCTATTTAGTTATGAATCACACATACTTAATAAATATGTAATTCAAGTTAGAAATTTTCTTTTTGCTCGATTCTGTCGTAAGATTTCTTTTACTTCTTATGTATTCATTAGTTGAATACTATTGATATATATATATATATAAAAAGCACAAAGCTAGATCTTGAGATCTTAATGCATTAGGAGTTAACTATTATTTCTTTTAAACCAATTGCAGATCCATTTAATTAGGTCTAAATTTGCAAGGGGTTTTTAACACTGTTTCTGCCGAAGGAATCTAAGAATGATTCAGATAATATTACACAATACAATTTTTCAATAATAATCACTACTGTTCCACCCACCCTTTCGCTGGACTTCATAAGGCAGCTATGTAGTCACAGCATCATGCACCAGACAAAATTCCCTCCGAAATTATTATCGATGAACAGTACCATCTGACACATTCGCTTCAAAGTCAACAAACCCACTGCCTTCATCTGTCATCAGACACTTGGATGGAGATGCCCACACGTAGTAGCAGCAAATCCAGCAGATCATTGAAGAGAGCCTGCTAATTAATTGCTGCAGCAATCTGCGTGCTACAAGTGGATCAGCGGCGTCGACTATAATAATTGCAGTTGCTGTTTTGCATATGACAACTGGAGGCCTTCAGGTTCCTTATCCTCTCCCTCTCTCGCTCTCTCTCTCTCTCCTGCTGGGACAGAGCAGCCCATGGACGAAAAGGCAAGCAACTCTTCAGATTTGATCTCCTGCAATTAATTTCACGGATCAGTATCAATCGATGTTATTCAAAGAGTTTATCGAAACCAAAATGGCAGTAGGGATTTAGAGAAAGTCAATGGCAGAAATATTCGCAGGTTATTAAATAATAGGAATGCTTCGAGCTTCGAGCTCCTCGCGTTAATTCTTTGCCACCGACGACGACGAAATTTGACGGTCAACGTCAATTTGGCTCCCCGAATCATACCAAATATACATAATAAAAAGGGAATATTAATTAATCTGAAAATTAAACCAACCGCTCTGACCCGACCAACGCGCTGTCTCCTCCTCCTTTGCCACCACCGCTACGGCTTATTAAAATCCTCCCGTCCTCGCCTTTAGAAGGCAACGCTTGATCATGGAGGAAATGGCGTGGATCTCCCAAGCCTTTGCCCCCGATCATAACGAGGCCCTCGCCCGCAACCTGCAGATTTCCCTCTCCGACAACTTCCCCTCCGTCGTCGATGAGTACTCCTCCTCCTCCTTCGTCGACGCTCTCCGCCGGCGGAACCCCCTTGCGCCCGCCGCCTCGGAGAGGATCTCCAAGAAGTCCAAGCGGAAGCCGCGCGGTGGCGCGGGCACGCGCTCGCCGATCACGTACATCAGCGCCGACCCGGCCAACTTCCGGGAGATGGTGCAGCAGCTCACCGGACTGATGGATCTCGAACCGCCATCGGGCTCGCGGTCGCCAGCTCCGACGAGCTGGCCTGAGCCAGCACAGCCGGTGCTGCCACAGATATTACTGCCGACACTCGACACGTCGGCCTTGTTTCTTAACCAGTTTGCTGGCGGCGCATTAGGACCGGCGCAGGCTTCGTCCCACCTGGACGACCTGCTGTCGCCGATATATCCGACGTCGCTCGAGTCGTGGGGCGTTATGTAACAGATAACAGCTGTGCCAAATGAAAAAATCACAGCTGCCTGGTTAGGTTGTTTAATTTGAAGCGTCCGATGTGGATCGGGAGGTGGAGATCGCTCCTCTCTTTATCCCGTTATATTCTGTTGTTACAGTTGTGTAACAATTCTGTCTGATTGACTCTTTTGATGATTGGTACACTAATGAATTCACTATATATATATATGTATAACATATATCTCAATTTAATTTTGTTGACTTGTCCTAAATAACATAAAGGGGAAATCTTTTAAATTATATAAAAGCCATGATATATAACTTTTATCGATTAAAATTTGTTTACGAGAGTTTAAGGATAATTGATAGCGTAGTTTTAAGCAAGTTAAAAGTGAGAAAAGTTGAAGGGGAGGCTACGTTGATAGTTTCTTCTCTCTTCGTTCAATTTGATGCAAACTTCTTATTTATATATAGTTGATTTTCAACTAACTATAAGTCTATAACAGTTGCAGGAGATAGGAATAGGATGGCGCTGACACTAGCCTCATTTTCAGTATTCATACTTATTACGTCATTCAAGTATTGATGCAATTTTCATTAGATTTTTCTAAAAAATATTTTAAACTCAACATATTATATATATATATATATATATAAAACACATTTTAATAGTATCGATACAAATTTAAATACCTTTTAAATTAAATACTTTTTAATAGTATCATTATATAAATTTAAATTTTTTATTTCCAACCATAGAAGTAACGCATGATTAAGCTAGCTATGTACGTTAACGGTTCATGTTAAGATTAGGCACGACATGAGCCAAATTGACTTGTTTAAATTCTATGTTGGATAGGCATATGACGTCAAATTGGTTATGTTATATACACCTTATGACATCATACCTTGTCAATCACTCAATAGGAGTATGACCTAGTTGACTTCATGATGCTATACTCCAATTGACTTGTGCCCATGGCAATTTAAGCTCATAGTTTAAAATTTTTTTTTTAAAAAAAATTATAAAATAGCTCGAGCACCATGATTCAGCATCTCGGACTCGCAAGACTACTTGGGGTCATGCCTGAATTCTCAACATGTAGAAGAAGTAGAACATCCTTTTGAGATCTACACAACACGTATAGTTGTACCTGATCTAAGCATCAAGCTTCCTTAGGATGATGAGCCGAAATTCTCCAAAAAGTTATTAGTTATATTGATCAAAATCTCAACCTGTCATGCTACATCATGGTAGGACTTATGGTCTTAGGCACCTCCTACGAATTCGAAGCAAGATGAGACGGTGATACAGGTACGATTTAGATAGAATTTGACCATTACTGATTAGAGCGACTCGCTGTATGTGTTAACGAATATAATCTTCCTAGGTCATATTAAAATGGATAAAGCCAACGGTGGTACTACCTTTTGTCCTCGCATCTTTCCCTCTCTCTAGCATTTTGCCTCTCTCAAGCTTCCACTACCCAAAACTAATTTAAGAATCTCAGGGATTTTATCAGACACGCATTATCTACGTGTCTACCCGCCATACCATCGAAAAAAGCTTCAATATTAATTAGTGCAACAAGAAGAAGAGAAGTAAGGGCAGAGCCACGTTCATGTCTATCTCGACTGTAGCTCGGGGGCTCAATGGCGTTAGAAAGAAGAAAAAAAATTTGATTTACTATCAGAGAAAAAAGAAAATAAAAATATTAGCTCGGATGACGACATCAACAATGACGTTCATGGCCTATAGCTTGGAATCAACTTGGATAGATCGTCCGGGCTGACTCTGCCATTGAAGAGAAAAGATTGTTAATGTATATATCAATCATTATACAAATTTAAACACCTTGTATATCTTAGTATCATTATACAAATTTAAAATTTTGATCTATAACCAAAAGATCTAACGATAAAAGCAACACTTAATAATTAATATTCTATGCATGTTAACGAGTTAGTTAGGCACGACATGAGTTAGAAACTTAGAACTACCTATTTAACATCTATGTTGGATTGAGCATATATAATATGACATAAAATTGACGATGCTACGCACAACTTATAATGTCAGATCTAGCCACTCAATATGAACAATCTAGATGATTTCTACCTCACAATGTCATTGACTTGTGCTCACGACAATATAGTTCAAGGAATTATTTATTAACAAATAATAAAAATGATAAAAGATAAAAAAAAATATTAATTAAAATTATGATATTTATATAATTATAATATTATTTAATTTAAACCAAAGTGCTTCCTCTTCCATCAAAACAAACGTACTAGGCCTTCGGCCGAAACTACATACATGGCCTGCCTACTCATGGCCATTCCGAGATCCACGCTCATAGTCGTCGTCCCTACTATCGTGGTCCCCACCATCAACCAAGCGATCTCCACACACGATCCTTGCAGTTGTAGCTGCGCCCACCCTCTTCTCTGCGCACCTCCTCCACGCCCGCACGCATCCCTGCATTCTCTCCGACACCTTACTCCTCACACACCCCCACGCCGCCCACACGGGCCACACCGCCAGCCCTTCCACCACCGCTTCCAAATCCCCCACCACCTCCCGCATCGCCGGCCTCCGCTCCGCCTTCTCCGACACACATTTCACCGCCACCCTCAGCATCCTACCAACCGCCCTCCTCATGTACTCCGGCAGCGCTACTCTCTCGTCGCAAATCCCGCCACTCCGATTAGCTGTCACCATCCCCAGAACCCACGCGACTATGGATGAAGGATCCCGCTCCACGTCCATCACCTTCCTCGAGCTGAGGAGCTCCAGCAGCACCACCCCGAAGCTGAACACGTCGTTCTCGGGGCCCAGCTTACCGGGCTCCGTGTAACAGGGGTCCATGTACCCGATGGTGCCCGCTGGCAGTGGCGTCTCCGAGAGCTCGTCGTCATTGTCAGGCCTCGCCGCGAGTCCGAAGTCGCAGAGCTTGGCGTTCCACTTCCCGTCGAGCAGCACGTTGGCCGACTTGACGTCGCGGTGGATGACCGACGCCGGCGAGGCCTCGTGAAGGTAGAGGATGGCGCGAGCGATTTGTAGGGCGATGGCGCCGCGTAGGCGCCACTCTGGCGGAGTCGGAGAGGAGTGGATGAGGGCGTGGAGGGAGCCATTGGGCAGGAACTCCATCACGAGGAGCCTGCTCGCAGGAGCTCGAGTGAAGCCCACGAATTTGACGATGGAGATTGGGGGGTCGCTAAGCGACGCGAGCACGTCGATCTCGTTGTTCAGCTTGGCGTGGTTTTGAAGGGATTGGATTCCTCCTGATGGCTTCTTCACTGCTACGATTCGGCCATCTCTGAGCGTGCCTCTGTAGACACTTCCATGGCTTCCTTTCCCGATCAACTGCGAGGGATCGAAGTTTTGGGTTGCGGCTTCAATTTCCTCGTAGCTTAACTCCTTCATTCTTCTTTAACTCTTCTTCCCTTCGTCGTCGACGACTGCTTTAACTCGGGGCACTGAAAGCTGGGAAGAATAATTAATGCAATGTAACAAAAAAAAGAAAAGCTGAAAGAATAAAGGTCAAAAAGCAAAAATAAAAAAAGATAAAGAAGGCAAAAGCAGAGGCATCGACCAATATTCTTATATCTCGTGATCAGTTTTATCATGCAGCATCTGTTCTTGGATTTTGCACTGACTAATTAACCGGCTCATGATCATTTACAGGCACTAAGATTAATGTCTTAATCATGTCTGTATCAAACTAATACACATATATAGCTAACTCAGCCTAACCTTGAATGCTGTGCTCCACTTGTGATGTTGAAACCATTAGATAAGAGGGAATGCGTTCAGTGACTTTTGTTTTGCAGGCCAACAACAACTGGAGTGGATAATTTTTGTGTTTTTTTTTCAAAAGTCGCTTTGTGATGATGGCGAACTTTGGTCCCGCAAAGGCCTGAGCGTGCTTATTGGGAAAACAACAACCGCGGTTGAAAAATTGGAATGGTTGCTTGATAAAGAATACTTAAGAATTTGTGTGCCACCGATCGCTATGTATGATGTATTTATGAATTATGAAGAGAGGACGTTGATTACGGAAAGAAAGCTAGGCAACATTCATTAGGTGTGCAGCGTCCAGTCACCAAATGAAAGTCGCCATCACTTGAATTGATGATTCAAATCTCAATTTTAGTTCATTCATTGGTTGGTTTAGCTGGTTTAGTCATCAATAAAGTATTATATTTAGCTTGGAAAAATAAGAAAGGTCAAATTTTAAAAAATAATTATAACATATTTTTATCTGATTATTTTCTTAGAAAGAAAGGAGAAAAGAAAATTTTAATTTATTTTTTTATTAAACATAAAAATAAATTATTATTTATAAAAAAAAATCATATTTAGATTTCAGAGTCCTTGTCCCAGTTTTCAATTCAAACACTCAAGCAATATATTTTATATTTTAGTTTTTTTTCCGGTGAGGTCCACAAATGCCTTCCCTCCCATTATATTTTATAAATATCTCCCTCTCATTTTATTTTATTTTTTTTAAATTTAAAGTATTTTTTATGACTTTTCTTTGTAGTTTTTCTTTCTATTTTTTTTAAATTAATTAAATATGCCTGATTGATTGACTGAGTTTGAGCCACATGTCGCTAGGTCCACAAATGTGAAATTAGTATGTACGTTTAATTTCCATAAGTTTATCATAAATAACTTTAAATTGATTAAGGGCGACAATTAATAGAATCGTCGAAAGACATCCAAAAGGACCAAAATGCCGCCACTTGTTTTCTTTTAATTTAATCTTTAAAGTAACAAAAATCATTTAACTCGATAGATAATGAACTAAAAGAGTAAGAATCATAGTCTCGAGCATGATGCGATGATAAAAAATATATTTTTTTATATAATAAAATTTTAAATTTTATATCTGATATTTTTAGATGTTTATAAAGTTTGAATTGTTAATGATGTTGGAGTATCATGTGAATAATCACTTATGATTTTTGAATTTATTTTATGATCAATTAATGAAATTGAATGTCCATTATCAAAATTTATTGGATCATATAAATAAAATATTTAAATTAATAAATAATAATAATAATAATAATAATAATAAAAGAGTGAGAATGGTGATGCCATAGATGGACAGAGCTTTAAATATTATATTGTACTTAAAAGCCATAATTCTAAAATCATAATTTCAATAAGATAAAATCTATTATTTTAATGGTCCTATACAGTTGATTACAATTATCTATAAAAAAAATAAATCAAAAAATTGCAATTGATCATGGAGAAAAAAATATTATTTCAATTTTATTAAAATTTAATCCTTATCTACTTTAATAATTTTATTTTATCATAATCAATTTAATTATATTTCGAAGTAAAAAAATTATTTAGAATATGATCGATTAGAGAGATGTTTTCCGCCTATTAAAATCTTGGTCCGAGGGATGAGAATGACAATTGCTATAAACCGCTGGGACCCATTATCCAGATTTGGTGTTGTGGTCTTCAGAGAAGAAATTAAAAATGAGAATAACAACATTTTGGCATTGTTAGAAGATTTGTCCGAGAGTAACCCTAGACATCGACTTCACCCACTGCCATCGAACAAGCATTTGGTATCGAATCGTTTGCTAGTCCTCTTTTTTCTCGGGATACTGGTCTGTGGATCCTTGTGGTGGTTCCCGCTCTTGGCGATGGGAGGAGGGAGGAGGGAGGAGGGAGGAGGGCAATGGTTTTGGCAAGGCTACAGACCGTCACTTCAGTAGTGGACGACATCGGGTTGCAGTTTAGCGCAGGGAACGAGCTGAAAACTGAAACAATGATGACGTTCCAATGGCTGCTGATGAATCTCGAGGAATGGGCATGAGCTGGTGATGATGTTCTGGATGAGTAGGATGCGGTAGCAATACGACTGAATGCAGTAATATTCTCAATCTTTGGTCGTTTATTTTATCTATGCTATTTGGCATGCACCTTTGATACAGAGTACTATTCTTTAGAACAACCTTGTTGGACAAACAACCTCCATTGTATGTTGTTGGATGTGGAGAGGACTATACATCTATGCATACCACCAAGAAGACTTTTCTCAGTTTGCTCAGATCCATATGAGAATAATGTCTCCCCTTGAGATGCTTCAGGATGCCATCTCCGTGGCTTAAATGATTAACTTGAAAATATAAATTTAAGCAGATCCTCTGGTGCCGGCCTTGTGGAATTCTCTATAAACCCTTAGTCAACTCCAAAAACGACGGAACTTGGCTTAGAAAGGAGTTTGGTGAGCGTGTCTGCCTGAAATATTCCTGAAATATAACACCTTAATTGATAACTTGTTTTTTTGAAATGGAAGTGAATATCAACATGCTTTGTCATCTTCTTTTTTTAATCTGATTGATCAAAAAGATGGGACTTTGGCTGTTGCTTTAGAATGCAATGACTTCTCTTTTGATCTTCTTTCACTAGATTGCTTAGTATATCCCTTCTTTTAAAACATTGAGTGACTTTCCCTCCTTAAAGTGAGTTAGGATTACATTGGGTGATTCCTTATTGTCTTCTTAGCTTCACTTCGTTTCCTTCCATCAAATAATCTCACCTTCTCTGTTCATGAGAATTTGATCCTACTAGCCATCCTGATCTTCCCTAAATTCTTACATTTCATCTTCAGAAACCTAATCTAAGATAAAATAAGGAACAATGCAAGAACTATCTGGAGATAACCTTACATCCCAATTGTCGCTCTTAATGAAGGATTTGTTTTTGTTTAGCTTACAAAAAAAGGGCCTTAGGAAGGATACCCTTTGGTTTTAATGGGGAAAAGGGACAACATCACTCAAGTGACTTGTCAATTTTTGTTAGTAACCAACTTTTTCTTGATAACATATGAAATAGAAGGGAACTTTCACTCTTAACTGATGAGAGTTAGTGTAGTCGGGCCATCGGGAGTGTTGCCCTATGCAATGAGCTCAAGGATACGCTATAGATG
This sequence comes from Curcuma longa, assembly GCF_044706935.1. Classification (NCBI taxonomy): domain Eukaryota; kingdom Viridiplantae; phylum Streptophyta; class Magnoliopsida; order Zingiberales; family Zingiberaceae; genus Curcuma; species Curcuma longa. The sequence goes on along the minus strand of NC_133863.1, from coordinate 2,831,163 downwards.
GAAGACTCGGTTGATTCATGAGCAATAAGATGACTTCAATAATGATTGCAAGATTTTGGGTGAAAAACAAGAATGGCATGATAACTGACTCCATGCATCTAGAAGCTTAGGTAGAGGATAATTATTTTTGTCCTGCTAATGCATTAGTAAGAGACAGGACTATTCAAAGAGGTTAATTGGATAGAGGGACTAAACCACTTAAGTTCTTAACCATGTGATTGCAGATAGGATTGTTTAGGTAACTTGTTAGAATAAAGACGTAGCATGCTCAAAAACTAGCATCAAACAATCAAATCTCTCTCAATGCAGCAAAATAACAATCCTGCATAATTTATTGTTTCTAGTAGTTCTAAGGTTTCTATCTGTTTACTACTTAATAGGAGACCATATGTAGTCATTTAAATTTATCTCCAACATGATAGTGGTAAAAGAAATTATATTCAACTCATGATCCTGAGTGTTGAAATGTTTTGTTTTGACCACTAATAGAAATTAGCATTGTACTGATATTGGTTATTTGTAGGTATGTTGCCCCTTGCCGACATAGTTTTAGCATTAGTGGATTAGTTGCATTGTGCATTGTCTCAAGTGAAATCAACTAATACTAGGTGTGGTATGAGGGAAGAGTTGAAGAGGGGGGGGGGGGGGGGGGGGGGGGGGGGGGGTTACAATGATAGAAAAGTTGAGGAATGGCAATGCAACGGAGGGAGATATGTAGGAAACATCAATGAAGGACACACTGTAAAGGACAATGGCTAGAGGGGAAGGACATAGCACAACGCTAGAGGTAGAGATGGGGAGAATTGGTTTAGGGTTGATCAATTTTTATTTTATAATTGTATTAAATAGTATAAAATTAATATTTTGGTTCATCGAATTTAATATAACTTATAAGTTGATTAAATTTAACTAATATAATTTATTACTTTTGAAATTTAATTTATTCTGTAAATTTACAATTTTAATATATCCATATTTATCTAATTAGTTGAATTTAAAGTTGGTATTGTACCAACATCATTGCACTATCTCTGTGAATAGATATCCTGACCTGGAATGATACATTGCTATCTAGATAATAGTCAGTTTACTATTGAGAGAATTAAAATAAATGATATTAATTGAACAAATGGATTGTACGGGACACAAATTACTCTTACAGTATTTTAAGAAGCCTTAGGTTATTTTGAAATTCTTCCCCAATATGAGAGCCACATTTTACAAACACAGCTGGGTAGCCAATGGGAGCATCCACCCAGGCTTCATACCCTTGTATATGCCCTGGATGATTGAAAGGCCTGGTGACGATCTTTCCACTCCAAATGTGTTGCCAGTAGCATCCATCTGCAGTAGGGAAATAAACCTTGACCTCCTTTTTGCCTTTGTCAAGTACAGGTGCTACCATTATCTCTGTCCCAACTAAAAACTGCTCATATGTCAAATTTTGTACATGCTTGTCATCTGGATAATGTAGGAACAAATGTCTGACAACAGGCAAGCCTCTCTGAGCTGCTTCCTGATAAATCTCATGAAGAGGATCGCATTAGATATAGATTGAAAGGAACTTTTCTCACATCATCTAACTATATGGGAAGAGTCCTTACCTTTACTAGTTGGATTCGGTAAAACTTCCAAGCTTTGTAGATTTTGGCACAACGAGCAAAATGAGATAATGTGTTGTTGTTGTCATAGAACTGACAATTTGAGGCTGGCCTGTTTCCCTGCACATTCTAACCTGCATCAGTATTGCTTGGACTTATTGGTGGAGTGAGTTTCCTTATAGCTTAAACTTGTGATGCTTACTTCATGTGTTCTGAATACTACACTGAATGCGTTTAGTTCCATCCAGCGAATGAGAAGTTCCTCACTTCTCTGATACCTGATAATAGGTATGTCTACTGCACAGTAGCCTCCTATATCACTATGATTGAAGGCAAAACCTGAAATTCCACTACTGAGCAAGCCTGTTATACTGCTTTTTATTCCATCATTGGCTTGCCAACTTACCATTTGATCACCTTCCCAAAATAGCATAGCCCATTTGGGACTACCTCTAAAACCTGCACGCATGAAAAAGACCAGGCTTTCTTCTGGGTCTCTCCCGTTAATATGATTGTCTGATTTCCACTCGTCCACAAATTCCTTATTGACCTTGGCCCAAAGTTCAGGATACCTGTTATGAGCTTGAATAGGGTCTTCATCTACGTGAAGAGTAGATGCAGTTGGTCAGTTGGCTTGTTGAAAGATTAAGTGAAATCAAAGTAATGATACATTAATCATATATAATGCATGTCCAACCATTTGGTAAGCTACTTGTAAGTTATTCTGCCATTGAACTATATGTAACTATTATGATAAATGAACATCATGAGTACCTGCATACAGGTAAGCATCTAAAGGCAATCCTTCACCAAAATCTGCCATCCAGCCCCTAATTCCAGTATCCACCATTTCATGAAGAATCTTCTTGAACCAAGTGCTTGCTTTTGGGTGGGTAAAGTCCAACATTCCGACATCAAAAGCTGTATTTGGTATCATGTATGTTCTGCCAGCTTTGTCTTTGACTAAAATATCTAATCTCTTTGCTTCTTCAAACAGGTCCTTGTATTTGTTTGGTTTTTCATCAGTCTGCAAGTTATCTCATTTTTCAGGGAACTAATACATGAATGTGTTACTCATTTGAGTAGACTGAGTAAGCATGTGATCTACCGGAACAAGGCAAGGATTGCAGTATGTCATCACTCTAATATCATTAGCACGAAGATCATCTATTAGCTCTCTCCATCCGGCATAATGACATTCATCAACTTCCCAATTCCACCAAAGTTGTGACCCAATTACAGTTTCCCTCTTGCCGACCCAATCCTGCAAGATGATCATCTAACTTTTAATCAATATCATGAAAAAAAAAAGAATCCTTGTCGTTTTAAGGCAACTTGTTTGTAATGTTTAATTACTAAAATTCATCTCCCATTAAAAGTTCCAGCTTCTCATTAGTGATTATTCTAATTTATCTTGTGTTAATCTTAATTTGAACATGTGCCCCTGAATATTCAAATCTAAAGCTAAAATCTTTATTAGTATTTCACTGTGTCAAATATGCAATAGTGGTTTAGTAAAGAGTTCATGTCGAATAGTATCAAATTTAATCTAGTAATCCTTTCTAAGCAAGATCTGTCTGTCTAAAATCCAAATTTCTCATATATATTTGAGTTGGTCAAATGATTCAACTTATTTATGGATTGTGATTAGTACAAATACAAACTATACAGCTTGAATATAATTAAGCAAATACATATATAATCAACTTCACTATTCAGGTGAATTGTGATAAATCATCTCACTTCCTAAAGATCTTGACCGAGTTCACTAATTTTATTATCCATTAGAGTATGTGTTAATTTAGGAGGAATTATTCCTCAATGAATAACCCTACGTAGCCCCCACAATCTTATCATTGATATTATGAAACATACAAGGATACCCGTTTGAGATGTATATTTACACACAGGTTAAGATAAACTTCCCTACCTCTGTTGTTAAATTTATGGTTCTATTACTTACAACTTCTCATCTCCAAAAGAATCCTCTTTGTTTGTTGTTTGTTTATATATGGCTGTGCGCATTTCCAACCTAGATGATGATGTCTTGATTGAACTCATTGATAGTGTAACCTCATTGAGTCTGAACTTTTAAAGTTGTCTTGATATGTACTTCTTTTAAGAATAAAGTGAGCATACTTTATTAGCAGTTCAATCACCTGCAACCAAAATGCTGAAATTGGAACATCATATTCTTGTAATTGATCCCATACTGTGTGGACAGCTTCCGTGCCTCCCTGCATACCAACAACAGCTCCAGAAATAATCCAGTTTGGAAGTACGGGGGGTCTTCCTATCGTCTCTGTGTAACGCTCAATGAGCTCAACAGGTGAATTTCCATTCAGTATTCTTCCCTGAGCACAATTTCCATGTATCTGTAATAAAAATAAGAATTGATTGTTACTGCTCAGAAAGCCAAATTGTCACGATTGTAATCATGAACAAAGGATTACTCATTTAGGACAGAAGATATGAAGTTTATTTATGGATCAGATATATTGATTACTTGCAAGAAACAAAGAATTTAACTCACTCACTTCTCATGCGGTTTGACTTTATTCCCTTAAACAAGTTTCCTTTCTTTGCAAAGATAAGGAGAAGCTTGCTAATAAATAAGATTTATCATTGGAAAAAAAAAAACTCAACTCTAACATAGATAATGGTTTTGTGAGCATGCTACCAGAACATTAAAAGTGTCATGGATGTTTTCAGGTTCAACTACCTCAATCTGTATCCTGTCAACCTTTGTGAGATCAAAAACCGAGTAATTGTACCCTTCAAGGTAAAGGGATTTCATTCTTGAGGTAATGTAGAATGGAGAAGGGGCATAAGTTGTACTCCAGTCACCTCCTGATCTGACAATGTAAAATGTAGAACTTATAATTCTGTGATTCCATTTCATTACAATACTGTAACAAATTATGGCTGGTAGTAGTACCTGTAACTAATCAAATTGGCAGCAAAGGTGATAGGTTGATCTCCTCGTCCAATACCTTGTTCCTGCACCAGTATTGGCACCCTCTTTCCTTTGAACTCAACATGGGAAAACTGCTCACCAAAACCATAAAACCTCTCATCTTTATCGCTTGCATATGTGATAAAAACTTTGTTGAACTCGGTAACAATTCCCTTCTTTCCCTCTTGTTCATCATGCGATGAGAGTGCAACAAAACCCTTATTACTTGACATGCAGGTGAACCACTGGCGCCTCATCCGAATTAATTTCCAGCTGGAGATCTTTATACTCATTTTGTATAAGATACCAGGACTGCATTTCTGATCGTATTCACCAAACTTCAGATGAAACCCAATTTGATTCTTACTTTTTTGCTCAAGCAGAAACCAATACCTTGCAACAAGTGAAGATTTCCTGGAACAACCAAATCTCAATCTTTTCTTCCCTGAGTTCTTCTTAGCAGTTGAGTTAGTCTTTTGATTGAAGACCCTTCCCGTGATCATCAGAATAGGGAATTTTGATTCCTCTACCAACTCACGAATGTCTTCATTGCTTGAATTTGGAAACCCAGATGTGAGAGAAATATCACTAGGCTTCTGTTGAATGTCTGTCTCATGAATAACTCTTATTTCTTCTATTGTCTGGTGCTTGCAGATGAAATAAGCATCACCATCATGGATAACAAAGGAACCTCTGCTTTCCTCCGCATGACTTTGAACTGCTGCTGCTGAAATAAACGCCTCTCCAGGGATTGTTGACCATACGCTTCGGCTCGGCTGAGTTCGGTGTGAGATTGAAAGATGACCACCAGTTCTTGTGCTCCAAGAAAGCTGGAAATCCTGCCCAATACAAAAACTCTGGTCTTGCAATAGGTTGTCCGGATCGAAGGAAAGCATTCCACGGATGAAAGGCAGGCACTTGGGGGTGGAAGGGAAGGGGTTGTTGATGCGCCTGTGATGCTTCTGGGAGACCCTTAACCCTGCCATGGTCGACCGATTGGGAGGTGATGACACCAATCCCTATTGGTCGAAAAGATGCAGAGATTCAACTGCATATTTTTCAATACTATTAACAGCAGCTGGTTCTGGGAACCCTGGTGGAGCCCACTAGAAAATTACGTGACAAATACGTTGCACCGTGTACACATGCCCTCGATCGGCAAATTCTAAGCTTCTTGCCTACGATAACTTGTGAGGAAACGCAAGACTTGGTTTTTCGTATTGAGATAATAACTATCAGCTCTTTTCATATTGTTAGATCTGTTTATTACAAACTTGGTTTTTGTGGATTCAAGTGCTCAAGTTTCCCATGAAGGCCAATTTTCATGGTTGAGTATGCTAATAATCACATGGATGTCATGAGAATCTAATCTTGGCATGGGCTCTGAGTCTGACTAGATTCGATCATGGCTTGAAATAATGGTTCAAAATCGATGATTTGATAATTTCTTGACACATCGATCCTTAACCTTAATCGTCCAACATAATTATGATTTATGGTTTGGAAATATTAGTTTATGGTTTGATTCACGATTTTTTGTTCCTTTGAGATTAAGATGATGAACTTTCATTATAATTATAGAATTGAAGTTGAAAGTGATTGAAATTTTAAAATCGAAAATGAGAATAAAGAAGACGATGAGAAAATGAATTGAATTTGTTATTTATAAAATTTACAGAATAACAGATATATTAATGTTAATCATCATGAGAATAACAAATAAAGATGTTGACACAAGATGCATGTTTTCAAAGTGTAGCTTCAAGGTTTAACTCAAAGAGGTACCCATCCTAGACATAGAACCTATTAGCTAATAAATTCTCAGCGAACTAACCATTAATTACTTAAATCTGAAAGGTTATAGTACTTATCTTCTCACCGCAAATATGTTACTTCTTGGCGTAGACATCCACTGAGCAAGAAATAAGAGGGAACATATTCCCATCTTAATCAGCTACCATCAACGAGATTTGTCATCAAAACAAAACTTTCATACCTATCACTGTTAATTAAGGCCTGTCCAATTGAAGTTGGTTAGCATAATATTCTGAAACTCTACTGCTTAGAAGCTTCTTAAGCTTGCAACTAGTGGAATTTGGATTGACACTTGAATGAAAGGACTTATAGGCAAGAAGCTTATAAAGCAGCTAGAAAATAATGTTTCCCAGAGAAAGAATCAGATATTAGCGTGATGCATTAAGCAACTGCTATATATCGATGTCTTGGGAAATATATATCATTATTTTTATGTGATCATTTTGTTCTATGACACTCTTTGCGGCAAAAATCACTTTTCATTGAATACAATGGGCTCTAGTTTTTGTTTCTGATGATGAAATGAGGCACCACAGCTCTGCTGAAGTAACAGCAATGTTTTTTTAAGAGAACAGCTAGGTTTCTCCTAATTGATCATATCACTATACATAATTACCTCATATATATGATTGTGATTGATTATCTTGCCAGCGAAAGCAGATCCTTTACTTGTTTACAGAGCTGTAAGTGTAATATGATTCAAATGCTCTATTCCATCAAATTCTTATGAACATATATAAACCAGTTTAACAATGTTTGTGTAGCCATCTGAATAATGAGAGGGGTTCTTCCAATGAGATGGTCTGATGAGAAAGATGTACGTAGAATTAATCTGCACCCTTCTTTTTTGCCACTGCATAGGTATATAAGCAAATATTCATCTTTAGACCATTCAAACATTGTCGTTTTGCAACTTCTTTTGTTCAACAAATAAGCACTTAGCTTTATGGCTCAATTGCTGAGAAAATATGCATAGCAGAATAGGCAATGTACGTAGATAAGCTTTTTTTCCTCTTAAAGTTGGTAATGGCATGATCATTGTCCTGTTTCTTATAATATATTAATTATAAAGAACATCCATTATATTAGTAATCAATCTCTTGAAGCAAATAATTTTTTTTTTTAAAATAAAAATACGACTAGCTCTCCAAAGCAAGATGAAATGCATGGCAAGAAAAGGCTAAGTAAAAGGTCCAAGGAGTGAGGTACTGCTGCATGAATCTTTGACCAGACAAGCTGAATCTTAGCTTTAAAGCCACGGCCATGGCAGTGCAAGACATTCTTTAGCATGAAATGAAAGGCATGCACCAAGAGGAAAGGAACTAAAAGACAGAGATGGTATGGAGAGGACCGAGGCGGATTCTTGTCATAAGACAACAAACAATGGCGAGCATCTTTAGCCTGTGAAAAGAATATATATATGCATTCGGAGGAGGAAAAGGAAAGGGTGCGACTAGGTATTGCATTGGCAGGGAAGCTAAAAAAAAAGTAGAGCTAAAAGATACTTTCTCACTTTAATTGACTTTGATTTGACTTAAGTGGAGTCAACGTGTCCTCGAGGTAGTCAAGCATGCAAGGATTATGATATATAGGTAAGCAAACATGATCAACTATATATATTCAGAAGGTTTTGAGGCATATATATATATATAATTGAGAGATGACATTGCATGCGAGTTTGTGCATGGCTAGCTGTAGGACCAACTTAGTTCAATTTGAATCAGTTGTCACTTGAACATGTTTAATTTGTCAGTGTTCAATGTTGATTCCAATTTAGATTTAGTCATTGCTCTCACTAATTTATCTGTTGAAGAAAAACAAAGTAAGAACGTGATAAATGAACAAAAATACTTTTTGAGCATTTAGACAATTGATAGGAAACATCAAATTAAATACTCTTTATTCCCTTAGCTTCCTGATCGATATATATCTATATGACGACACCAACCATATATATGCTTGCAAGCTTTTAGAGGTTCTGGACCCTCACTCGTGGCACACTAGCTAGCTAGCTAGTCCAAACACATTTCTTCATTCATGTCCCATCTCCTTTCACTTTGTTCATAAAACCATTCCATAAGGCTCTTTCTCAAACATCATCATCATTTTTGGAATTATGATGTTTATATTTGTTAGGATATGTCGTCGATCGGTATTAATAATTTGTCGATGCATCATTAATGCATGCTAGCTAGCTGTATTAATAAGTTAAGATTGTCGATATGGTAATACCTAAAAGAATATTAATTCCCAAACAATTATATATATATATATCCTAGAGCATGCACCATATAGCTATCAAAATTTGCAAGCGATATATGGAACTTGTTTCCCTTTTGACGACTCGATCGATCGGTGCAGTGTGGGTCGATCGTTCGAGTTGCTCAAAACTATATATATATGGCATTAATTAATTAATTAATTAATTACTCGTTCTAGCTAGCTTTTGCAAAGGCTTTCTTACTTCGTCCTTAAAAGTTGGGGCTCTAGTCAACAGGTAGACTGGCCGTTGCTAATTATAATTAATTAATTTAATGTGGGAAGCCGAACAATAGGCCTGATCGATGTTGGACTCCACTAGCTAGTCGATCGATCCTTAAAGCTTCAGGTGAACTTATGCTCACCCAGTCGTCAATTCATTTTTCAAAATTAAAGAAACATAAGAGCTAGCATGCATGCAGTAGCTAGGCGATATATCTTAATTTGTTTAATTATATGATTTGTTCTCTAACGTGAATATCATGCACACAGTGGGCATGCATATGTGTATATATATCGATCATCACAAGACAAACTTTTTCCGGCCAAAAACAAAATACGTAGTACGTGTATGTGTCAATTCTGCATGCCACCTGCATGATAAAAATATATAATTAGGCTGCTGCATGCTTTGTCGGTCGAATTAATCAACCTGTCATTCATGTTTCAGAAACAAAAATCAGGTGAATATATTCATAAGCACAATCATCATTAATTTTGGCTAATGAAAATCCATCCAAATGGTACGTGGATGCATCCACCAATTAATGTATATATATTGTCTCCAAGTGGAAAGCTTACCAGACTCCACAGAGCTAGGAAATTAAATTTAACATGCATGCATGTCAGTGGAGGCTGCTGGTGTGCTGGTTGCATCTGTTCCTTGCGTGTGATGCCCGGCCCCTAAACATTATTAATTGTTCCCTCACTTAATTAGGAATGCCTTAATTACATTGCTTATCTACAAACCAAACATATATAACAGTACTAATTAACAATGCATGTATCAAATGATTCATCATCTAATCTAATTGAAAGTGTCAGATTGGTCTTGTCCATTCCACACACATCCATATAATTTGTTTGGCTTAATAGGTTCACTCAGTATATTTATATATTTCCATTCATTTGATTTAAAGTCAATTGAATAACTTGATTGATTGATATATCGATCTAAGCGCCAGCCCAATTTGCATGATATTCCTATAATTAATAATCAACATTATATTGGCTAATTAGTGTTTGAGGGTATGAGGTTTAGGGTTTAGGCACGGACCATTCAATTAGGAAAAGCTTAAGTTAGCTATTAGCTAGCTAGTGTCCTATAAATAATTGGTAGCCTCATCACAGCACTGGCGAGTGCCACTGGGCCCCAACCTAATGCTGCCACGTCCGATGCAATTCACGCATCCTTTTGGGAAATTAAAGCCCGTTCCCCGCATCATCCATCCCTTCACGTCTCTTGCTCGACCGCATTATCAAATAAACATGCCATCTCCCCGCATATATTCATTGTGCGCATAGAAGATATGCTTCCTCACGTACGGTACGGTGCGGTGCGAGATAAGGAGTTTATAAATACGCGCCAAATGGCCATGTCCTTCATCAGGAGACTGATCGAGCTAGCGGTACACCGAATTGCCTCTCCTCTCCTCTCCTCTCCTCTTCACTTCTCTTCCTCTGCAAGCTTGAACAGCCAAGATGGAGGGATGCAGCAAGCTCTTCCAAAAGTGCAAGCCCTATGTGGCCATGACCTCCCTCCAGTTCGGCTATGCCGGTATGAACATCATCACCAAGGTCTCCCTCAACCATGGCATGAGCCACTACGTCCTCGTCGTCTACCGCCATGCCTTCGCCACCTTGTCCATTGCCCCCTTCGCGATCATCCTCGAAAGGTACCGATCGGCCTCTTCATCTTTACTTCACACTGTACTAGCTAGGCGTACGCACATATATAATTCTAATCACTGATGCACGTAACGCCCGTTCACAGGAAAATCAGGCCCAAGATTACGTTCCCGATCTTCCTGCAGATATTTGTTCTAGGTCTCCTCGGGTCAGTGATGGCTTGAAAGAATTAGAAGACTTTGGTTCGTAGTTAGTTCAAAGATTTTAACATGCTCTGCTCTCTACTGAATTTCAGGCCGGTTATTGATCAAAACTTCTACTATGCCGGACTGAAGTTCACGTCGCCGACCTTCTCCTGTGCCATGAGCAACATGCTCCCTGCAATGACCTTTGTGTTAGCTGTCTTGTGCAGGTATATATGTCTATGCATAAGATTGATTATTATACAGTGATCATATTCTTTGTATGTCTCTGCATGCTAATTGATGTGGTGGTCGCGATTGATTCATCAAAAGGATGGAGAAGTTGCAGCTGAAGAAGGTGAGATGCCAAGCCAAGGTGGTGGGAACTCTGGTGACGGTGGCCGGTGCCATGTTGATGACGCTGTATAAGGGACCTCTCATGGAGATGGCCTGGACCAAGCAGACGATCAGCCCACATCACTCTGGTGCTGCTGCCGACTCGACCGACAAGGACTGGTTCAAAGGTTGCATCTTCCTCATCATCGCCACTCTAGCTTGGGCCTCGCTCTTCGTCCTTCAGGCGGCGACGATCAAGAAGTACGACGCTCCCCTCTCGCTCACCACTTTGATATGCGGCGTTGGCACTCTGCAAGCTGTTGCTGTGACCCTGATAATGGAGCACAAGCCCTCTGTTTGGAAGATCGGCTTCGACATGAACCTCCTCGCTGCTGCCTACGCTGTCAGTCTCTCTCTCTCTCTCTCTCTCTCTCTCTCTCGCTCATAAATTCTAGTTCGTGAGAAGATGCTGACCAGTTCTCCGGGATTTGGATCACTTATGCAGGGGATCGTGACGTCTAGCATTGCCTACTACGTTCAGGGTCTGGTGATACAGGAGAAAGGGCCAGTCTTTGCCTCTGCCTTCAGCCCCCTGATGATGATCATCGTGGCAATCATGGGGTCCTTTATCCTTGCTGAGAAGATCTATTTGGGAGGGTAGCTTTCTATTCCTGTTCCTGTTCTGATTAAATAAGTTAGAGGGCTTCCTTCCTCCCATATAACAAGGACTGTGGACTAATTAAAACTCCTATGATATGGCATGTGCAGCGTGCTGGGCGCGGTGCTCATAGTGTTTGGACTCTACTCTGTTCTCTGGGGCAAGCACAAGGAGAACAAGGAGAAGACCATGGAGGCTTTGGACCTACCAGTAGCAGTACTGCAAGACGCTGAAGAGAATGGGAAAGTGAAGGAGATCATCGAAGTCAGCAACTTGGTGATCTCCTCCCTCGACAAGGCTGTGGATGTCCCAGTACAAGGTAAATCCATGAATGCCAAGGAAGAGCCATGAGCAGGGAGTGAATCTACAGTGGGAGGAAGATGAGTAGCTAGGTACAGGGTCTGAGGTGGGTTTTCTTCAGTTTTAGGGTCTCTTTCCCTCTTCTTGTCCTCGTGGCGATTGAGACTTCAATTTGTGCGAGTTATGATTTGTAAGTTTGGAAGGAATGACAACGAAGAGCTTTAAAGTCCCATTAAGAGTTATTGATGATCAATTATGTTTCTCTCACTACTAGAAATCAATTTATTCCTAAGCATGCTCACGCTTGGTATGCATTAGTGGCCTTTAAGCGTTCTAAGATCTTCATGATAGTCGCAACTACCTGCTCATGATCTTACACCTCTTCTTAACAGTCTTGAAGATGCATGGTCATTGTGATCCTTAGCATTTGAATATATCATTTGATGCTTGAATTTTCTGTCATGTTACTCTCATTGTCGCGCCCCAAGTGAACTCTCTTCCCATGGTCGAAGACACTCACTTCAATGACATGCAATTTTTAAACTCAGATGAAGAGTAGTCCACTCATTTGAGGTTATAACACTCCTCCATTGGCTCATCACTCTTAGAATGCCTCAACAGAGATAGCATGATGAAAATGTCTCAATTGAAAATAGGTATAGTGAGCAGTGTAAAACAGTCGAACAGTTCACAAGCTATTCAAGTCTTGATTTAAAAATCAATTAAGTTAATGAGCTGAGCTCCAATCTGATTTCGAATTCAAAAATATTATTGAATTGACCTCAAGCTTAACATTATTTGATCTGTGAGCTCGTAAACATATTTATTTAAAGATTTACAAACATATTCATTGAGAGACGTATTCATGAACTATAAGCTGAACTCGAGTTTAAAAATTAAAATTCGAATCGAACTCGAACCAAGCTCAAGCTTAGAGAAAATGAACCAAGCTCGAGCCTCTTACTGTTCGGCTCGGTTCAGTTCGTTTCAATTACACCCCTAGGTATAACATTCATACATATTTTAAATTAAAGTTATTCCCTTTATTTATCATTGATGACAACTGGTGTAAAATGCTATTTTACAAACACCATCTTTTGATTCTAACGTATAGAGGAAGAATAATAAAAGGCAAAGGTAATCAGTGAGCAGACAAGATTGCACAGTGGATATATACAAGGTTAAACAAGATATCTTAAGAACTGGTGTATTGGAATTTAATATTAATTAGCATTTATACAAAGTGCATGGATAAAGAAAATGATGCTTAACAAACCAAATGAGATCTGTTTCAGCACATACAGACATCTTTTTTAGTGAGGTGTGACTGATTCCAAGTTCCATTCCCTCCAGATTTGTGGGCAACTTGTGGCACAAAGATAATGAGAGGAATATCATGCAGAATTTTACGTTCTAGAGTCTGATCTCTTTTCTGCATTCTTATATTTAACATGGAGTTGATTGATACCTGTAATCCAAGTTCTGGGCATCCTCTAGTAGCATGGTGTTCATGAAGAATCTCATACCAATTTGGCATCTTAATTTCACTTTTAGTTCATAATCCATTGGCATCTTTCACTTTTAGTTCATAATCCATTTCAAGATCTTTAGTAAAATAACCCTCTCCCTCGTAGGGAAAGAGATCACATAAACAGATTTTATTAAAATAAATACTCTCGTCTTCACAAATAACATCAACGGCATGAAAAAGAAGCCTGGATCATAATCCACACCAACAAAAAAGCTCTCAGAATCTTATACTTAATGGATTTACACCTTTCTCAATTGGTTGGAGTGAAATATGTACCACTGCATATCATCCTCACTAAATGGATAAGAATTAAGAACAGTGCTATTTTAGAATTTCCAATTCAATATGTTAATTAATAGCCACTAGCCAAACAAGTTCATGGGAGTATATTTGGAAGTCACTATGGAAAGAACAAATCCATTATTGATAGCTGCAACAACAGCAATTCCCGGCGTATCTGTATATTATCATATATTTTTTTAAAAGTTGAGCTCATATTTAATCTTTCCATTAAGCAAATGATCGGAAGGCCAGTGCTTAATTACTTCTTGCCTAATCATGAAGCCCTTTTATGAGGAATCTTGATGTGACCTCAGTGATGGCTCAAGAGTCTTAACCCTTTTTTGTATAAAAAGAAAACAAATAATTTTGTATGCAATATCATGACTTGAGAATATAAATCAATGGTGATGTGGTATGAGATCCCAACACAACACTGCTACATGGTGTTCTTTTCGTACTAGTGGAAGATTTGCTTGATTTGTTGCACTGCTTAAAAGAGATTTTAGGCTTTTGTATCGTGCAAATGACCAGGCAAAGGTCACTTAAGTGACATAATCTGAACAAATTGGATCCAAATCCATCTTATGATCCACTGGTTTGGTAAAGAAAGTTTGTTCATGCGTGCAGTGAGGTGTTTTTTCTAAGTGAGCAATGTGGTCTCAAGTTCCTGATAGTGTAATTTCTAAGGGGTGTTGCCTGAATAAGTTTATTATACTCGTATTTGATAGTATAATAAACAAAGTGACGTTCATTTTGACAGAGAATCATGAGCAAAGAAGAGGCACGTCCATGAATGAACTAATAGCAACATTAAATTGAATTCCCAAATGAAAACTTAATTGCATGTAATGAGTAACAAATCCCAACTCCTAGAAGCGTAAATCAGGCCACACCATACGATCTAGAAAAGTGAGTTATGTCATAATAAATCTGGCATGGTCTATGGGTAGTACTAGGCAGAAGTGGCTCAACCAACCGGCCGAGCTAGGGACGACCTGCATATTGAATTTGAATTAGATCCAAAAATTCTAAAATATATTTAAAAAGAATGGTTTCGTGCCAAACACAGCTTGGTGCAGTGATTACGTCATGCCTGATAAATCCATTTCAACAGCACTCCACGCTCTGTATATACCTTCAATTCTTCCGCTTTTTTGAAATAATAGACCATCTAAGATGAGGCAAACCAAAGCATGTCATAAACAACATCTGTTCTCCTCATGCCTCCGAACTTTGAAGAGAGTCCATGATGACCGTCTCTGTAGTTTTCTCTCTTTAAGCTGACTGTAACTGATGGCAACACACTGTTTAAAACAAGGCATTGGTATCCCCATTTTCCACGAACTGTGCTTTTTCTTTTTCTTAGAGGAAAAGCAGGATTTTGACCATTGTGATGCCTTCAATTAAAGGCAGCCATGGCAAACTCACTCATTTATGAATCGACCACCTTTCCAATATACCATTTCTTCTCCTTGGAAGAAGAAAAGAAATCCAATTAGAAAGAGGAAAACAAGAAGCAAATAAGAATTGTTAAGACATAGTTTAATTTTTCTGTTTGGGGGAAAACCAGTGAGCAATCTATTTCACTGTTAATCATGCTATCATCTAAATTCATTATTTATCATGAGATAAGACACTTTAAATTTTTAACTCCCATTTTACATCTGTAGCTTCAGAATTTTAACGCTATGGAAAAGACGGCAAGTTTCATCAAATAGGTGAAGTACTAAATGATTGGCTTATCTTTGCTTAAAGTAATCATCCAAAGGGAATTAAGGAAGAGATATGTCTATTTCAACCTTTACTTTATCTTCCTTGCTGGTCTTATAAATCAATCCTGAAGTACCTACAATCATCAACCTTCTTTTAGACGCATTTTTATAAACAAGAGGGCAAAAAAAACAGAGAAGTATAACTTGATCAGTATGCAACCCTTTCATAATAAATAACCTCTCAGCATATTTCAAAGCTATATCTATTTTAAAATACTAATAATCACCACTTTTCCCCTACCCTTTCCTAAATCATCATCTTGTTCATCTATCTTTCTTTCTTTTTTCTTGGAGTAATCTTCCATCTCTGTAAAAAGGAAATCCTACCACTAAATCTTTTGCATTCTTTCTCCAGCAATAATTAACGGATGGCTCCCTTTCAGCAAAAAGAGCGCACTGCAACTGATTGAGTCATCAATTTTTTTTTCTAATTGCAGAATACCCAATTTTTCAGAAGCACAAGTCTGAAGTTAGATATTCAATGGAAAGTAAATTTACACTCTTTCCAAATGAAAGGTGAGTGGATACATGCTTCATTAACTTGAGCAGGCAAATTCCAAAAGTATGGCTAGTCAGAATCCCTCTGAGACTGAGAAAAAAAAAAAGAATAAAAAGAACGTCCTTGAACTCAAAATAGAGACAAATGCATTGGTGAATCAATTGGACAATTTGGACAAAAGTGGAGTACACTCAGACTCCAATAATACTAAATAATTGGCGTCATACACACTGCTATTTGTGTGTGATAAAAGCCACAACTGAGTGGCTGATGAAAGAAACATATACATTTTAATGCCATCCAATATGGAGTGATCAGAGTGCATTCATGTCCAAAAGCAGCTCTCTGAAGAAGAAAATGAAAATATCAACTTTTGAAACATTATATGCAGACTAGAACTGTGTTTTTGAAGTTGCATGCTGGAGTATCGTTTCCTGCTGCCAGCAAAGGAATGAGCCAGTTGAACTAGTCATCTATCCATTGTGATGCCATGATTTGTTTAGCAGACAATTGGCAGTTTTAGTCATGAATTATGATATGAATCTAGTTGAATATCTAATGTGTATACATCAGATTTATTACCTGTTCTCATTTAGATGAAGTGTGAAACAGAAATTTTTAGTTAAGTTGTGATTAACAAAGCTCTAAATTTCCATTCACGTTGTAACGCTCCCAACTTTCATCCAACTGCAATGCTCTATTCCTTCATACAACTCTATTGGACGTCATCCCCAAGTCTTCATTTGACATCTTGGCCAAATGCAGGGAAAGGGCCAAGTCGTGAAAAGATTAGCTGCCCTTGAAAGTTGTCATCAAGAAGAATTCATTGAAATGGAGAGCTCTATCCCTTAAGATAGTGCAGTACTACACAAGGTCCACAATGGTCACATTGATGTAGATGGTAGTGCAAGCAAGCTAGTTGAGGGGAGGGGAGCCAATCAAGTTTGTGAGGATCAAGATTCTAACAAGGAATAGGAAGGCAGTCCATATGTTCGAACCATAAGAACGAAGCCTAGGATGTAAGATCCTATAATTTAATAGAATATTCTAAAAACTAAAACTATATTTGACATTTATCATATGTAACAATGATGCAAGGTGGTAATGTGTCCACTCAACAAATTGATCAAGATACATAGACTATTGTAGAAGAGTTCATCCTTGCAACCCAAAACACAACCCATAACGACAACCATGAGGCCAATGAGTTATATCGACACTACAATGTTTCAAGAACCAATAGTTAAGAAAAGAGTCAAAGCTGCAAACTCTCATTGTTCACTATGACTAGATATGAAATGCCATGACAAAATAAAGCCAAACAAGTTATCATCTGTCTACTCTAAAGCAGATTGAGTTGCCTACCTAGAGCCTATATTTACCCTAGAATATACTGAAGGCAACTTAAGCAGTTCAAGTTCACAAGTAGTTTGTTGCATATTTGATAATCAAGATAAGCAAAAGTGAATGTATAACCCTACATATGTATTGCATATTTCCTGCTTCAATTCCAATTTTACAAATGTATTGACAGTATAATTAAGAAATATTGCCCTCTAACTGTTAAGTAACAAATCAAGTGCATTTGAATTTAATCACTTGCTTTTATTGGTAATGTTTACTTTTTTTTTTTTTTGCTTCAATGCATTATATTTATTAGTTTTTATCCATCATAACTTTAACCAACTATAAAAAGCATTATTGGACAACACCCAACTACACAGACAACTATAAGTCCATCCTCCTCGTATTCTGCTCTAGCATACTTGACTATTGCTATTCCTATTACTATTACTATTACTATTAATGCACTTCTCTCTTATCTTGTTCATTTTAACATTTAGGGTCCAACTTCTTCCGATGATGATATAATCCATTCATTAATGGTCATTCTCACATAAGGGGTTCCCTTGAAAACCCATTTTAGGTTCCTTGATGCATTCAAAGTTGGTCTATGAAATATATCTTATTATGAAATTGACAACTCCCATTAAAATCATAGGCACTATTAATGCCCTTGATTTATTTACAATTTATTGTTTCTTGTTTATGTGCTTCACCAAACTTCATCTGCTAAACTATCTATACTTATATCACACATCACAATGGTGTCGCTAAGCACAAAAAAAAGCACCTACTTGATATTGCAAGTCCTACAATGTTCCATATGCTCAAAATTTTTTGGAAAGATGAGGTTATATACTACCTGATATGTTGTGTCTCTTCATTTGTACTTGTGGTAAAATCCTCTTCTCCCATATTTATCCTCAATTTTTTCCTTTTCCCTTTACCACTAAGCATTTTTGTTTATTTATATCTGATTCATGTTCTTGAACATAAACATAATAAACTTAACTATAGATCCACTCGTTGCATTTTTGATGAATGTTTTCCCATATTTATCCTCACAACGGCCAGCAAAATCCCGCTGCAAGTGATGTCAGTGAATGTCCAACCATGACCGTACAGAGCCAAATGGAGCCCCCTTAACAGTATCCATCACCTTCTACGATTGACTTATCATCCACAATCATGTGGATATTAACCTTCTATAAGTGCAAATTCTGCATTTGCCAAACAGTAAGCTAGTTTTGATCTGAGTAGCTAGAAGTAACCAGATCTATTTTAAGCACAAAAGTTAGACTTCAGCTCTACCTAATTGAATAATTATTATGGTCATCAACCTGAGTGGAGAGAGAATTTCATTGATGAATCTGATTTGATAGGTGACTGAATGTCTAAGAATTTGTATGATTCTTTCTTCTACCTTAAACCCTGCAACAGTGGTTTTATCCTAGCCCACTATTCCTTAAAAGAGCTGGTTGCTTTTTTATCTAGATTAGAAAAAGAATAAATATAATAAAAAAACTAAAAGGAGTATAAGAGTAGCATCAACATAAATTCCATAATTAACCTGGGCAAATGTTCCTCATTCCCCAAGCTTGGATATGAGACTAGATACATCAGCTTCATCTGATACCCACATTTGTAGTTCTGCCTTGTATTTTCTGGCTTTGTCTATTTTTTCCCCCATACCGATTATGAAATTCCTGTTCAAGTCGCCCTTTTGTCGTCTCGTTTCCTCCCCTATTACTTCATAAATCCTGATTCAAAATAATTATTATTTTTACTACGCACGTACAGTACAACTGAAGACGAATAGTATTACAACTGAAGTAATGTATTGTTCCAGGTCTCATAATAATCAGCATTGCATTACAAGATTTTTAGGTCAAAGCTCACTCTAATACCTCAAATAATCAGAAAGACTTCATTTTCTTATACAACTTATGCGATAATCGAACACATTGGTAGGGCAACCAACAATTTAGTAGAATGTGTAACCACACTAGATTGTACATGTATCTGTTTCCTCGCCCAGCAAAATTTACCACAAACTGGAGTTAGTTAAGAGAAACAAGTACTATAAGAATCTCTGCTGTCAATGTCAAAAATCAACAAACAATAGGAGTAAGAAGACTTGTTTATGCTTCACCACGGTCTCGGAACAATCTACTCTAGCAATGGCCTGGATCAATAGACCCGCCAGTCAATAACATCTAGTGCAAGAAATATATTTGTACTCGACCAATGGCATAAACTATCAATAGCAAAACAGACCGCAGGAAATCATACAAAGTGAATAAAATGATGACCTAATTCATTACTCTCTACCAGTAAGTCTTCTCTTGTACCTCGCCACGGATCAACCCTAGCCCTCGACCAAACTCGATGCAGATCAAATTCCTGACAACTGTTGTATGAAAGAAGATAGATGAAGTGTAGCAAAAGGGAACAAACAGAAGCGATACCGGCTAAAGCACCGACCCCTTTGCTTCCCTGTCGAATCTCATCTTTTTAAAGAAATAAACTCATTCGCTAACGAATTGGACAACTCAATATTTTTTGTTTAATCTAAATGTATATTATATATTGCATACAAAATTATATTTATATAAAACTATTATGTCAAAAATGTGATAAGTTAAAAATATTTTTAATTTTCATACAGAATGAAGTACAGCATTATTAATTATATCTATGTCTTTTCATCCAATTTTTAATATACAAATTGTGCGTGCGTTATCCAGTGTCTCATAAAATGTTAAAATATTTTAGTGTTTACTGAGGAACAATCATTAATTATTAATTTTTGTTAATGGTTTTATAGTATCATATGTACTTTTGATATTCCAATTGAGAATATTAGACGACGCACCATAATTTATATTTGTTTTTTTTATTTGTATATAAAAAATAATCATTTTATTATTTTTTTTTGATAATTCAGATATTTAAATTTTGAACTCAACTAATCAAGAGGGAAAGCTTTCCCCATCTGCATCGTAGTTCAGTCAGATTTGAATCATGAATAGAATACTACTTTACCGTATTTGATTCATACAAAAAAACTTTTATATTTTTTATTTTAGTGAAAAAAATGGAAAATAGAATCATTTTCCACTTTCTTAAAATTAAGCTTTATTGTTCATAAAATTAAAAATTATAAAGAATTATTTAATTGGATAAATTCTGTTACCCATTCAACAATGTTTGTTGTTACTTGCAAGTGCTATATAAACACCTAAAGCATTCTAATTGAAAAAAAAAACATTTTTTGTGTTTTTAAATCAAGTGAATGGTAACTGTTATATATACCCAAAGTGTTTTAAATTATAAAGAAATGCTCTTATAGTCATATAGTAGTTTTTATACTTTTGAGTAGTTATATGTAATTTATCAAAATTATTACGTGATGCTAAATTATTTTAAATTAAAAAAAAACTTAACTTCTTTTATCCTTTATATATATAAGCTACTACTATGCATTTATTTGATCTCTAAAGTTAAATTTACTTATTTTGAGTTTTCTCTAGAGTCTAGACCCCCCCCCCCCCGTAAGTAAAAAAAATTATTTATTTCTAAATAAACAAGTAAGTAAAAAAAATTATTTATTTCTAAATAAACAAGAACTTGAAGGAAAATAAAAATAAAAACACTGAAAATGGATGAATGACGATGTAGATAAAAAGAGAGAGAGACTTTATAGCAATGATAGCGAGACGAAGCAATATTCATTGGTTTGATAGAATTAAAGAGTTACAATAATTTTAGAGTATCTTGTGATGGATTGAGCAAAATGTAAGCTAAAAGAGGATCAATTTAGTTTTATTTAGATAAGTATATATACATATGTCTAAATGAACTTAGAAAGTTAAATTTAACAATTTACCTAGGCATCCTAAAAATCTCTTTTAATAATAAAAAAATGGTCTTTTAATATTTTATTATAATTTTTTTTTTTAATTTTCCCCAAAAAAACAAATTAGTTGACAATCGGTCAACTTATCCGCATGTGGCTGGCAGGCAGCCCATGGTATCTGTTACCAGCGGAACCCGCATAGTATTTTTTCAATCTATGCGCCCCACCCTTCCCTTATCTACTATGCTACTCCGGTCACGACCAGTAAAGAACATCCCTGCGATTGTCTCAAAATGCGGCTCCCAGCCCGCTTCCTACGTCCACTACGGCTTCGAATGGGGTCCACCTAGCACACCGTTGAGGAGCAGGTAAATTTAATGGGCCTGTTCGGCCAAGGTACGCCCTGCTGCTCGTAGAAAAAATATCTTCGATGACCGCACTGAGATACCTATTTTCACCTCGCATAACATCTCCACTCTCAGTAAACCCTGAAACCGGCGCATCATTTAACAATTTACCTGGTTAAGGCATCCTTAAAATCTCTTTTAATAATAAAAAAATGGTCTTTTAATATTTTATTATCAATTTTTTTAAAAAAAATTTTCCCCCCAAAAAACAAATTAGTTGACAATCGGTGAACTTATCCGCATGTGGCTGGCAGGCAGCCCATGGTATATGTTACCAGCGGAACCCGCATAGTATTTTTTAAATCTATGCGCCACACCCTTCCCTTATCTACTATGCTACTCCGGTCACGACCAGCAAAGAATATCCCTGCGACTTGTCTCAAAATGGGACTCCCAGCCCGCTTCCTATGTCCACCTACGGCTTCGAATGGGGTCCACCTAGCACACCGTTAATTATCTTCGATGACCGCACTGAGATGCGTGTTTTCACCTCGCATAACATCTCCACTCTCAGTAGACCCTTGTTCAGGTAGATGAAACCGGCGCATCATTTAGCCGGGTAGTGTTTTGGGTAAGTTTAAGAAAGTATTTAACCTCCGCTCGTCAAAGAAATTGGCACAAATTTATCTCCCTAATATTCGTTACTCTTGCATACACCAGCCTTGTGCTTGGAGGAAAAAATTTAGCCAGTTGGTCTAGGGGTCTACCCGCCAATCGTAAGAATGGGTGACGACGCTGGGTCGTATGGAAATCAATCATATTCGCAAGTAAGATCATCAAAAACACGAGCAGGTTAGTCGGTCACGGAACCCATGTGACGATCAACCGGAGACCGCCACGTTTCACTTCCTGTTCGTCCTCTCCTTCCTTCTTCACTTCGCCACCTCAAGTCAAACGCCAGTTAAATAAATATCAAATCCGTCTTTAATCTCCTTCATTCGTTGCCTTTCCTCTCTCTCTCTCTTTTTTCGCCACACACTTCTTGTTGTGGTTCGGTGGCGGTGGTCGACGTCGTTGCTCAGCGGTGTTCATCCACGGGATTCCGCCGATCGGAGCATGGATTTGTGCGACGTCGCGCTCCCTTACACTCTCATCGGGATTCTCCTCTGGCCGCCTCCACGGCACCCTGGCGCCGTGGCCTGCGCAGGCCGCTTCCTCCGGGACTACGCGTCTCGGGCCACCAACGCCCTCCTCTGGATCGCTCTCATCTCGGTCACCACCATCCTTTTCAGCAGGCTCGCTAGGCTGGTGCGGCTGTGGGTCCAGGGTAGCCGGATCCCGGGACCTCCCTCGACACCCTTCCTCGCCCTGATCCCTGGCTGTGGATCCCTAGGGAATTTCAGCGGTAGAGTCTGGTGCTTTTTTTTTTTTTTTTTTTTTTTGTTCGCTTTCTTTTGGGATGCAAATTTAGGTCCTGTGGCATTTTATCTATTGGAAAATTTAGTCTTTTGGCTCTTGGTTTTGCGTTGTGGGAGAGAGGAGATTATTACCTCTGGTTTACTTATTTTACATCTTTTGATTAAGCCTTAAGTCTGCGATCTGCATACTGCACAGATAGCAGAATCCTTAGCTCTTTGTGATGCTATTGGTGCTTAGTTTGAGGAAATTGATTATTTCGTGTATTACACTGAAAGGGAAAAAGAAAAGAAAATCTTCTCGTTGAATACTACGGTTAAATTAATCCAATTTAATATAAGAATACACCTATTATGTTATTTAAGTGTTATTTTATTATTTTTCGTTCTCCGTAATTGATAATATAAAGAATATTAAAATAATTTAATATTTCTATAAATTAATGTTTGATTTGATTGAATAAAAGATATAACTAAAGCGGAGACTTTTGAAAAATGGGAGTTACTGAAATGCATGCGAACTTATGTTAGATATTATTTACCCTAGTTTTTGATTAGAAATAACATAAGTTCAACCTAAGTTTTAATAAATAAATAAAATTTTTATTGATTCCATCTGACTAGATCCAATTTAAATATCAATTCGTACGGCATGCATGTTGCGTAAATCGATATATTTGTTAAACCTCGGTGCTCTACCTACAAAATGGACTTGATTTATGCTATTTTCTCCTTGAATTCATTGCTTATAAGTTTTCCTTCAGTTTGTTGTTTCTCTAGTTTTAAACAATGCAGCATGACCGACGATGTAATTGTTTTGCAAACAAATATTTTAGAATCATTTAGTAACTGGACCTTACAATTTCATCACCTTTTAAAGCCAAAATTGTCTTAGTTTATCCTGCAGAAATGCTTAAATCTTGGTAACACTAGGAATGCTACTCTGAATACTGTTCCATTATTTTCTTCTATACTTAAATCACAATCATTTATAGGCACTTGATGGTTTATCAACATATGGCATAACAGAGTTGAAATTGCAATTCATCATGAATGGGGAAAGTTGATCCAATTGATTCGTCTTTCTTTAATTCGAACACTGGTTCTCAGATCATAACATGAATGTACAGCATGGTGATCTCAAATATTTGGACAAACGGGAGTAGATGATGATGGTGAACATAAATGTAAATGACCACTTGCAAGAATATCGCTCAATTTAGTATTCACTCACAATAACATTTATCTTCATAAGTAAGAATGAACCAACAGTATTTTGTTTGACAAAGTTATCGAGCGATTTTGAATTTCATTCCTGTTTTTCATCATTGTTCGTCTATAATTTCATGGGAGTTCTCAAGAGCAGCTCCTAATTAGATCATGATAAAGTGTTTGTTGATTTCACAATAGTCTTATCTGATGATTAGATGTGGCTGATCTTGTCACATCCAAATGGTACCTAATCGTATGTTTTCTTAATTTGAGTATTGGCAAGAGAAATGAAGTTACAGAACTTCAATTACTTGCATGGTTCCTTGATATCTCATAGTCAATTGTTGTTTGCATGATTCCTTAATACCTTGTCGTTGTGTTGTTTGAGTAACCTGCGGTAACTTCTAAAAAAGAATATGAAACTTTATTTTGTTATGTATTTTCTAAGTTCACTGAATTTCAGGTTATCTATCTGATTTGCATGAGAAGTATGGACCAATTGTCAGACTTTGGCTGAGTCCAACTCAGCTTCTTGTTTCTGTCAGAGATACTAGGCTAATCAAAGAGATGTTGATAAAGGCAGATGATAAGTTGCCACTGACAGGGCGAGCATTTCATTTGGCTTTTGGTAAATCAAGCTTATTTATATCATCCTTTCACAAGGTATTTTTGGCTAAATGGGATTATTTTCAAACAAATTGTATCATATGTTCCAAATTTCTCTCAGGAGTGATGGCATAATGGTGTTCTATAGCAGTTCTTATATCCTATCTTTCTACTGTATCATACTTCAACTTTCCATCGGCTTGCATAAGGCCGCTCATCTACTTATAGTATATTACTTGAATAACTTTATGGTTATGTATTCTTGTATCCATTTGTTATTGTTGGAGATTATGATCATTCTTGCCTTGTTTAGCATACTGCAGAAAATTTGTTTCTCAGTAAATGTTGTTTATTCGCTGGCCATAGGTACAAACAAGAAGAGAATCTTTGGCAGAATATATGAATAGGAGACTGTCTGTGAGGACAAATTTTATTCCTTCAAAGGTTGTTGAGTGTGTCATTGACAGAGTTGATACAATCATGGTTGCGGACCTTCTAGATTGCATACAAATATCAAGACAGCTTGCATTTTTTGTTCTTGGAAGCACATTTTTCGGGGATGCATTTTTGGATTGGCCTAATGCCAGCATATATGAAGAACTACTAATGACGATTGCTAAGGATGGTTGCTTTTGGGCCTCTTATTCGGTCCCTCCTTTCTGGAGTAGAGGATATTGGAAGTACCAATACATGTGCAATAGGTTGAAGCACCTAACACAAGATATGATCAAGTATTGCATGGACAAATATGACTCACTGAGCCAAACTGATCACAGATCTTATAGAGAAAATGAGGACATTGGAAAGGAAGCTAGATTGGATGCTTCTGTTTTGCTTGATAATATGAGATCAGGTGGTCTGTTCCTGGAAGAGGTGGAAAAGTATTTCATTTCCGAAGATGAACCATGTGGGAATATACTGGGCTTGATGTTTCATGGATGCCTTGCATTGGCTAGTTTAATTAGTAGCATTCTGACAAGGCTTGTAATGCATCCTGATTTACAAGAGAAGGTAAATCTATTTCTTATTTCTTCCATATTTCAGCTTTGGTATCTGTTAATGATTGTCAGTTGATCTTCCTACTCTCTATCTGGTCTAATCTCTCAATTCTCAACTTCTGAATGTACTTTTGTTTTACACACTTGCTACTCATGTATCATTTGTTCACTTGTTAGACAATTTAAATTTATCTAGGCTACATTAACATTACCTTGAAACTCCATAATTTAATAAAGCATATTTTCATTGAGGTGGTGCTATTTTATTATTTCAGCTTCCTGATGTTGAGGGACTTAGCTCAATGAGCTAAATAGAAACAAATTTTAAGCTATTCATGTTCTCTTATCTAGCCTCTCTGCTGCAGTTGTACTTGGAGATTGTTGCAGTTCAGGGGAATACGTCCAAGTTGGATTTGCATGATGTGGAAAAGATGAATTTACTGATGGCTACAATCTATGAATCAGCTCGATTATTGCCAGCAGGACCTTTGCTCCAAAGATGCTCTCTTAAACATGGTATTAATTTATATCTCTCCTTCTTTGTTCACAAATTCATATATTTAAAAACATGAGCATTCAAAGAACAGCCCAATGAAAGGTAGTCCGTGTGGAACATTTTGCTATTAGTGGTGAGTAGTAGGTAGCACTGTATAATTTTACTGGTCTTCTTTATAACTCATTCAAACTTTGAGCCTAAAAGCATTACAAATAACTCAATAAATAAATATCACATTATCGTTAAGAGACAAATTAAGAAACAGTTTGTGGGATGAGCAAATTATTTTGACAAGGATTATAGAAAACAAAGATCAAAAGTCTGACTTCTACCGAGCATGCCTAAAGGAAAATACCAATCAGCAGTTATACTTTGAATGAAGCATTAAGGTAAGGAAAATGCCAATCATAGTAATATCATAAAGAAGGATAAATATCAACATCATAGTTCATCAGATATAGTTGCTCAATTGAGAATGCAATTATCTCATTTATTGACTACCTAATAATGCATTTGATCGGAGGATTAGGCTTTATTGTGAATGGGGGTGTAGGAACCGGTGCCATAGGAGCATAATTTCTAGTTAGAACCAACAGACAAGGAGGACAATTTGAACGTCTCTTAGTGTAACAGTAAATGAATAGTACTGAAAATTGAAAATATAATTAGAATTTATATTAAAGCAGATAATTTTATATTGCATGGAGAACAAGCTTTTCAAACAAAATATAAATGGAATTTTATCTGATGTTAGCATACATGTTCAGCTGCAAGTTGTAAGATGTTTTACACATCTTCTTCTGGCAAACGGCTTTGCATTAATTTCAGCACATTTGTCAATAATCCCTTAATCTGCATAACTTCTTCATGCAAATCTACGTCTGTAGATGATGAAGCTTTTGACTTTTTTGCGGGTGGAATCTTGCCCAAACAGCACACACGTCCTCTCTTTTCATTTTTAGGTCCTTGTACTTTTGCAAGCAAGTCATCCTTCCAAAATGTGAAACCTTGTTTGCTTTGAGATGCTTGCGATGTCTCACCCTCGGATACGTTCTTTTTAATTTCATCCTGAAACACTATTTATATAAAAAGAAGTCATAATTGTAAGAGTGTGACATATATACAACAAAGTAAAAATCAATAAAATAATTACAGACGTTCAAGCAAACATATATAATGAAATCTTACAATAACACCAGTAGTTTTGTCATTGATAATTATTCCATTCTTACGAGTTCGAGTGTCAATATATACCACATGACATTCTAGTAACACTCCTTTATTTTTTCTTTTTCTAAAATCAAATAAATTATGAGTTTCACATAAAATATATAATTCAATAACAATGAATGCAAACAAACCTTCTCATCAGTCACTACTGGAAGACTTTTGTACCCATACAATGGGTATCTTTAAGCTCAGCACGATTTTGCTTATTAATTCCACTTATTTTTTGTACAAAGCAAGGAGGAAACGTCACATATGTGTATAATGTTATATAAAATACATATATGTAAAACAACTTACTTGCCCTTCTTCTAAAAACCAATGATGACTAAAGCACGATATTGACCTGGATCAACTCGATCATCAAGTAATGTAGAAGCAATTTCTTCTTCTGTGTACTGGGGTCAAATGCTCTCTTTAAATCATGCTTCCATTGTCTCCATTTGTCATTCTCCATGCTTTTCATCTTTTTTCTCATTACAAAGACCATGTCGAAGGTTGTAGTATAGAAGATATCATGCTAGAGATGGATCGCATGATCCGTCCTCAGGTATAATTTTGTTACTTTTAGTTATTTAGTTACAGTGAATAAACTTTACATGAACTTCACAAAAGATGTTTGTCATAATTTGAAAGAAAAATGGTTATCCTTTATTCTGAATTGGAACATCCTTGCATGACATTCTTTTTATGGGGAACACAATTAGTTGCACTGTCAAAATACTTGCTTCACCAAGGCACATTGGTCTTCAATTTGTCTTCTGCAATTTCTTTTCATGTGCACTACCAACAAACCTGAACATAAATGGTGCCACAAAAATGAGCAGACCAGAAGCTAAAACCCCTTATGTTTATGATGATAATGATATTTTAGTTACCAAATTGCCATTTTTTCTGTATATATCCAGGGCTTTATTATAATCAGAGACGAGGAGTCTATTGTGTCCACAGTCCGAAATCTCGCACCCAAGTTCCTTTGGGACTTCACATTGCACATGTTAGAAAATGAGGAAAAGAAGATGGAGCCTGTGCTAGTTTGCCGGAAGAAATTTTGGGCTATCATTTGAGGTAAGCTGAATATAAAAACCTACAAAGATTCTTTTTCATTTCTGTGATTTGGCATCGACTCTAACTTTGCAGAAGGATGCAGTATCTCTGGATCACTCCATATCACTGGTGAAGTCCATCCACTTCACTCCATGTTCTGGACAATCGAACTTGGATACTAATGAAGTTCCACATAACATCATGTGGAAGAAGTTTTGCTATTATTTACTGTATGACAAAAGAAAGTTTGAAACGGACTCCCAACTAGTTTATGTGCAAGTCTAGTTATGGCTCATTTTCTAGCTTTTAATTGTTTTGTCATGCATGGTCTCATCAGGCTGTATCATTTTAATTGATCGATTCAATCTACCTCCTTTCTCTTTTCCTGGTTGTACATGCCAACACGGTATATCTCAAAACACCAGAATCCAGTGCTGGTACTAGGAACACCACACTGCTCCCTGATCTTTAGTATTTAATGGTGTCAGTGTACCATGCTTGGTCCGAAGCTCATTTGTCTGACTGCCTCAAATTTAATAAGTAAAATGTATAATAAAATAATATTGACCTAAGTTCGATCAAGATTATTAAGATAACAAAGTATTGTAGATTATTAAGATAGCTAAGTATTCTCAAATTATTAATCCTCTTCTTTAAACAGAGATCTCTAACCTCAAAAAATAAAAAATCATTTGACAAATTTTTAGTTGTATTTATAAATCACGCCAAAATTCATTCATTACAGACAAAATACCTTATCCGAATAAAAAACTAGCCGTCCAATCACACCACTCCAATTCCTCATCAAATCCATTACAGGGAAACTTTTTATTTTAATTTTTTTTTGAAAAATAAAAATAAAAATAAAAATCCAACTGGCTAAAAATTCACGACCACTTCACTTCGCTCATTTCCACCCACCCTCTTCACTTGCATCTTCGTCCCTCCTTCAATGGAGACCATCCTCCTCTCACCTTCCACCTTCACCCCTCTCTTCAACCCCAAGCCCTACTCATTCCCTAAGCAACCCAAGCTCCCGCTTCTCTCCAAATCCTTCGCCTGCGCACTCAACAATCCTCCTCCTCCTCCTCCTCCTCTTCTTCTTCTTCTTCTTCATCGTCCTCCTCCAAAAAGACCTGGATCTCCCATTTCCACCATGGCCTGGCAGCCGCTGCCCTATCGCTCGCCATCAACTTCTGCCCCGTCCCCTCCTTCGACCTCCCTGCCGCCGCTTCGGAGTTCGACGTGCTGAACGAGGGCCCCCCGCAGGAGTACATCCTCGATGATGCTGGCGTCCTCAGTCGTGTGACTAAGTCGGACCTGAATACCTTGTTGTCTGATCTGGAGTCGAGGAAGAATCTCCACATCAATTTTGTAACTGTCCGCAAGCTCACGGTGAGCAGCTTACTTGAGAGAAATGGTAGAGTTTCTGCTAGGTTTTCATTGTGTTCTGTCTGACTATTTCCGTGGCCCAAGTTGCGAGTTTATTTATTTTATAAATGAACTATTCTAATAGTGATCGTACCATATTTTGTTTCAGAGTTTGTGTGCGTTTTGAATGGCAATATCATTTAGATACTGAGATGGGGTTGCAGAGATTGTTTCCTTCACCTAAACGCATTCAACAACTTTGATTTGCAGAGTAAAGCAGACGCTTTTGAGTATGCTGATCAGGTGCTCGAGAAATGGTATCCTTCTGTTGAAGTAGGAAACAACAAAGGGTTAGTTGTATTGGTTACCACTCAAAAGGAAGGGGCAATCACAGGAGGACCTGCATTCATTCAAGCAGTTGGAGATACTATTCTTGATGCGACTGTGTCAGAGAACCTTCCTGGTAGGAATTCTTCGGGGTTTTTTTGTTGTTTTTCTTCAAAGGCATTCAGTGTTAGAAAATTTTAACTGCCAACAGGTCAAAATGGTGACTTGTCTACTTGTAGTAATGGGCAATCTTAATGTGCACAATGACTTTTGTTAAAACTTAATTTTCCCCCACAAATGGTGTGTAACAGGGGTCTGGCTAATTTCCTCTATGATACAAGAACTCTTCTGTGATTTGCATTGTCAAGGAAGAGTTTATCGTCCATCAAACTTGAAAATAAGCTCCTTGGAATCTGACTACCAAAGTATGCAAATGTGGTGATTGGAGCTTTGTCTATAAGGAGGAAAAGGCTCCTTGATATCTGACCGATTCTTTTTGTTTAAGCATGACTTTGCTTGAACCTCTGAATTACTAAACTTAAAATAACTCAAAAAAATTATTAACAAAAGGAAGTATTCATTTAATGGTTTTATTTCAAATTGAAACAACAGGCCAGACTCCTGAACTTGGTGACATTCTTTTGTATATTGATTTGGCTGCATTTTCTTCAAAGCATTTATTTTATGCTTTTAGTTGATGAAATTGTAGCAAGAAATTATGCAGATTCATTATATATCTTAGATAACAAGTTTTCTTACATAGTTTTGGTTTTATTTTCTACCTGGGTTGATTTAGGAGTTACCTAAGTTTTCAGTTTAAGCAAGCATTTTATGAACACTCACATTTAGAAATAATGGTAGCTTCATCTGTGTCTCATATTTTTAATTAGTTACACGTACTACCCTTTAGCTACAAAAAAACTAGCTTCTGCTTCTGATCAATATCACTAATTTGCTATATATGTTCTTGACAATTTTCCTTCTTTTGAGATCATAAATTCTATCTATCAAATTCAGAACTAGCCTGTGAAAAGTATTTATGGAAACTGTTATTGTCTTGCATTCTGATCATCAAAATTTAAATACTGGTCATAGTTATTATTGTCTTGCATTCTGATTATTAAACTTGCAAGTACTACTCATGGTTATTATCGTCTTGCAGTATTAGCTACAGATGAGAAATATAACGAGGCTGTAGTCTCCACTGCGAAACGTTTAGTTGCTGCCATTGATGGGCTGCCAGATCCTGGAGGGCCTACATTCAAGGATAACAAGCGTGAATCTAACTTCAAGTCTAGAGAAGAGACGGAAGAGAAGCGGGGACAGTTTACTCTTGTTGTTGGAGGTTTGCTGGTGATTGCTTTTGTGGTTCCTATGGCACAGTATTATGCTTATGTCTCCAAGAAGTAGCTGATGGATGAGAGGAGAAAATTCTAGTTTAAAGTTGTATCTCTATTTTGAACTGAAACCCAAAGAATTTTGAGTTGTATATTCTATATATGCCAACTCCCATTGGCTTGAATTCAATCAAATGACAAAAAATTGGTTTACTGGCATTTCGTAGGTGAGGTGTTTGTTGGTGTACTCAACAAGATCTTTAATGGATATGATGAGATTATACAATATCAAGCTCGTTCCTATTTCATTCCAGAACTAATGCTCTTTCAGCAAATCCATGTCATCCTTCAGCAGATATGATTTGTTCTATTAAGTTTTGCAACGACCATCTTGGTCTTTAAATTTTTGTTTTTAAAACAAAAATTCTGCAACATCCTCTTCTTCTTTACCTTTTCCCAATCTTCTTTCCTTTAACCACCTTTATTTAGGATATCTTATTGGAAATGCATGCTTTGAATAAAAAATATATGTTTTTTTTTGCCTTTTTTTTTCTGCTTCTACCAAAAAGTTGAGTTTTTTTGTTTCATCTATACTGAATATCTGAATGAAAAAAATTATGGACAAAAATTAAAAGAAAATCATTTATTTTTATTATCGTAGAAAGAATGCCTTTTTTCTAAAAAAAAATCAAAACATTACCCATTCTATTTTTCATCTTTAAAAACTCATATTCTGGTAGTGTATTAATAATTTGATTAAACTGTTATAATATATAATAATTTTAGTCAAAACTACTACAACATATTCAAAAAATATTTCATTAAATTATGATGATGTGAAATAATTTTAGTTAAAATTGTTATAAGTGAAATTATTCCAACGTAGAACAATTAATTAAAAATGATTAAAGTAACTTTAACCAAAATTCAAAATTGGTCTAAGTACATTGTACCTCTTGTAAAATTGCTGTCAATCCTCCACTTGTCTCTCTCTCTTAGCAATCTTACAAGTTAAGCCTAATCCTTTGCTCGGTCTTCGAAGAATGTCAACTTCGTCTCTCCAAGTCAAATTCTTGACTTCTCTCTTCTAGTCAACTTCTCAAACTAATCAAAATCGTGTAGATTATTTTAGAAAATTCTTGACTTTGTCTCTTCTTAAGTTATTGTCATACTCTCAGTTCATGTTCATCTAGAAAAATTTTAATTATATAATAAAATATTAGTCAACTTTGACCACTATCAAAAAATGATGTATGAAAATTACTATGTCTCTTCTTAGAGCTATTGTACATGCTCTCAAGTTCATGTTTATCTAGAAAAATTTTAATTATATCATAAACTATTATGGTTATTTTAGAAATTGTGTAGTCAACTTCTCAAACTAATCAGAATCGTGTAGATTATTTTAGATAATTCTTGACTTTGTCTCTTCTTAAGTTATTGTCATGCTCTCAGTTCATGCATGTTCATCTAGAAAAATTTTAATTATATCATAAACTATTAGGGTTTGACCATATCCAAAAATGATGGATGAAAATTACTATGTAGGAGGAGCAATGATATGCAGCATGAAAAAATACAGCATGGATGTGGGACCTACTGCATGCAGTGTGTCATGTTGGTTTCATGCCCTTTTAATTTAGCCTTCCAAATAAAGTGTGCAAAAGTTTGATTATTTTGAAATTGAATAAAATTTTCATAATATTTAAAATTTTTAATTTTTGATTGAATTAATCGATATTTTATCGGTTCGATTTGTTTAATTTTTATTTAAAAATTTGATTAGTTAAAAAAAATTTTGATTTGTTTGGTTTTGATTAATTCAGTTTCGTTCAATTCGATTTTAATCGAACATTCAATCCTACTTCTAGATAGTGTGGGATAATCCTGGAGGGGCTCTCGAGGTAAGGATTATCACTGAGATAATACAAGAAATAAAGCTTTTGGCAATTGAGATTTTCGTTGCCCTTATAATTATTATTTCATTTATTTAAAGTATTATAATAACAATAACAATGACAAAACCTTATCCCACTAGATATGGTCGGCTATATAATTTTTTTATGTTATTGAATTATATTCCTTATTATACATTATTTATATTTAAATAAATTTTATTTTATTTTATTATTATCGATTAAGTCTTTTTTTTTATCTTCTTATTTGATCTGTACATTTGTCATAATTTTACATCATCTACCTATAATATTTATTGATCATTTAAGTACATATCTATACAATCTTAAATATATCCTCTAAAATTTTTTCTCAATATAAACAACTCTTACTTTTTTAAAAATATTTTTATGTCTTATCCTGTTCATACTTTTATGTTTACACATCCACTTTAACATCTTCATCTCTGTAATTCTCATCTTCTGTTCATATGCTCAAGTTATAACTCAATATACAATTTCATTTAACATAGTGGGTCTAACTACTGTTTTGTAAAATTTTTCTTTAAATTTTAGATGTACTTAACGATCACACAAAACACCTGGCACTCTCCTCCATTTCAATAATCTCGCTTGTATTCTATATAAAACATCTCTCTCAATCTCTTCTTTCTTTTATAAAAATAATCTTAAATATTTAAAACTTTCAGTTACAAACAACTATCTTAACATTTATCTATCACGTCTAATATTATTAAACTTAAATTTCATATATTCTATCTTTACTCTATTAAATCTAAAATTTTTATTTCTAATAGTATTTAATCTTTCACGTGTTCTCCATTTATCAAAATAATATCATTTGTAAATAATAAGTTCGTCCATGATTAATATATCATTTCTAATGAGATTTAATCTTTCACGTGCTCCATCTATCAAAATAATATCATTTGTAAATAATAAGTTCGTCCATGATTAATATATCCTTCATGTAAAATCCAAATCCCTAAAGCATTATATGTATAATTTAACATATACAACATAGTATAGTGAATATAGCACAAGCATTGATTCCGACATAATGAAAAGAATTTAAAAATCCACTTGTTTTTTTTTTCTTTGTTACTTATTAATTTTAACTTTAAAACCTACCATGCATATTACTATATATCTTACATTAAATAAGAAAAAAAATTAAAAAATGATGCCTTAATAAAAAAATTTAGGTAATTTATGATATATTATATATTATTTATTTAGTAAAATCTCAAAATGCTTTGCTATTTATATTTTATTGTCAAAATATTTTCAGCAGTACGCCCTGTTTTACCATTTTAAATCACCACCAAATCTCTTTACAAAGGGCGAATTTTGATATTAATAAAACATTAGGGTATTTTTAAAAACCTATTAAAACTTAGGGAAATTATTAAGAATATTTATTTTTTAAAAATACCTATATAGAGAAAAGGTCAGACGGCAATATAATATCCCGTAGACAAGGTCTCAGTTGACTTTGTTCTGAGAATATCATACACAAGTTACCTGATGGTCATGACGGCACACTATCGTTGACCCAGAAAAGTAGACGCCTGAGAAGAAGGAAACACGCGCTGCAATATTGCAATATATTCGAAGGCATCATCTCCTTCGCACCCATGAACGAAATCAAAGGGTAGGTTTAATTCATCATCTTTATTTGTGGTGTCCACAACTTAATTATCTTTCTTGAGTCTTCATGATTCTTCCATAATCTCACTACTAATCATGTGGATTCCTTTTGACAGGAAGGCGACTCGATCGAAAGCTTAAGCTTTGTTAATTATATATATTGAGATTCAGCACTACAATTAATTAAAGTCGATATTGCAAGAAGATCGAGCTTTGTCGCAGCTGATAAAAGTGTCGAAGCGATCGATGATGTTTGCGAAAGAGCAATCAGTAGAAGATCCAAAAGACACGAGGCCGAAAGATGTCCAAATTCCGGTACGACACAGCAGCACTTTGGCAACCTTAGGGCACTCTCCCTTTGCGCCTCATCCGGAACCGACCGATACAAATCCAACCCCGACAGAGCGGAAGAGCAGCAAAATCCACACTCCTGAAAAGAAGTTAACGCTTTTCGCGTTCCATCTTGCGATACTAGAGAAGTCTGCCACTGGACTCGGGGCGTTGGCGTTCATCTGGGCTACAACTGTTGTTCTTGGTGGTTTCTCGGACGCTCTCCGGCGAAACGACTTCGCTTTTGTGACGATAATTCTCGTCATCGAAGGCATACGAATTTTCAGCCGCAGTCATGAGCTGGAGTGGCAGCAGCTGCCTGCGCACCCTCTCAGTAACAGTTTCCGAGCGATTCAGTTCAGAGTCCTGCAGCCATATAATAAGAGAGCACCCGAAAATAGAAACATTAAGGGTCATCATTATCTGGGTTGGATAGTCGCATCGAAATTCATCAGTAGGGCACTCTCTTGCCTTCAACTCTTGTCTGCCGTTACCTGTGTGACGCTCTCCTTGATGCGCCTTGTTGATCAGGATTATGGCGAAGAGGTACAAAGTAAAAGGAACGCCAGGATCTCGTTAAATATATTCTATGGACTAGCACTCGGTGAAGCTCTCATATACTTGGTGGAAAGAAGCTACTGGGTGTGGAGGATCTACTGGTGTCGTCTTCTAGAGAATGTTAGTCGAGAATATATGCTCGGACCAATGGGAATCGTTCCGATTAGGCGATTCTTTTACGAGATTTACACCAAATGCATTAATGACAGCGTCTTCGACGGCTTTAAGATGAACTTGGTGAGCTTCGCTAAGGATTTGTTGGACTCTGAATTCCATGAAGAACAACTTATGGGGCTTCGAGTCCTACAGAAGTTGGTGCTCAATGACCGTTTTGTCTTTGGCACGCTAAGAAAAATTGGGTCTTCGACGTCGACGATGGAGAGATTGATCGAGATGCTGAATTGGAAGAACCCAGGAGAAGAAGAGATCAGGCTGTGCGCGGCACAGATTGTGTCAGAGCTAGCAGGAAGGAGGAGAAACGTGCTTCGAGTCGCTGCGATTCCTGGAGCAATGGAGTCATTGTCATCGTTGCTTCACAGTGGCAGGACCTCTTATCAGATTAATCCTGATATGGAGCATAGCTTCTCTGAGCTCAACCTGTTGGGCCTTCTCATCTTCAAGAAGCTCTCAGCTGACCATGACAACTGTTGGAAGATCGGAAGCACCAGAGGCCTCCTCTCCAAGATCATAGACCTGACTGGTTCGAGCAGATCAGTACTTGTCAGAGACAGTGGCACACCAACCACACAAAGTAGAATAGTCAAACGATCATTGCAAGTGGTGAAAATGTTAGTTGACACTGATGGAGAGGTCGGCAAAATGCTCCGGCAGGAGATATCCAAAATAGTATTCACGGTGAGCAACATAAGGGAGATCGTAAAGAATGGAGACATCCAGATGCAGAAGCTGGGAATTGAGATACTAAAAAGCTTGAGCATGGATGATCATGCTAAGGAGGAGATTGGTAACACAGGTGGCGTTATCAAGCTGCTCGTGTCGATCTTTTTCATGCCTGGATCTAGTGATGAAGTGAATTATGTATGCAATCAGGCAGGAGAGACCCTGGCGATGTTGGCATTGGAAAGCAGCAACAATTGTGACCGTATATTGAAGAAACCAGAGGTATTAAGGAAGCTCATCAGCGTGCTAACCGATCCTGTTCTCCGAATCAACGCTTCGAGGATTTTGCTTAATTTGTGTGCTTATACTAGAATTGAATGTTATGATAGTCTCAGCCAAGTTGCTGTCGCCTTGCCCACGGTAAGATTCATACTCTGTTAATTAGCAAGCCTTCTTAATTTCAGTATTTGATGGTTATGAATTTTTTAGATCGATATTTAATCTTTCTTGCTCGAATTAACAGGTACTGAAGGCCATCATGAAGGAAAAAGAGAAACTATTGGAAGTATCTATTGGTCTAGCCACACAGCTCTGCAAAATCACAAATCCTGATGAGTTTTCTCAAGCACTGAAGAAAGCTGAAATTCAAGAGATTGACCTCGTGGAGAAGCTTGTAGAAATACTGAAGGAGTACGAGTATCCAGATATCAAGGTCCCAAGAATAAGGAGGTTTGTGATTGAACAAGCCATTTGGATGATGAACTCCGACAGCAACAGTGTCGGATTATTCGAGAAATTTGGAATGGAGAGTCTGCTGGAGTCTGTGGCAGAGACGACGTCGGAGCTTGAATGCTTCCATATCTTTTCCGGCAGTGTTGGACTTAGCCGGCACAGAAAGACCATGTCTTATCTTGTAGAAACAGCCTCAAGTATAATGAGTGCTGGAAACTGAAACAAATAGTCCTATTGTTTGTGTGTGTGTGTGTGTGTGCTTTGTTTGTAGAATTCAATCTTTGAAGTGTGTGCATGCTTCTCTTAATGAAAGTTATCTTTCTCTGATGTATATCAATGTATGAGCAGCACACAGCAGCAATGTTGTAACTTGTAACTATATTATTTATCTTTATTTGAAATATTATGTATCAAAAAAGTTAATACAGTAGGATGGAAAATATTATGTATCTAAACATGCATACTTTGTTTCAAATAGATTTGTTAGAAAGACGAATGAAAAATACTTTCTAATAGGGTTGAAAAATTAATCCCGTTAAGTAATAGATATAATTGACTCTAATATGAATGAGAGTTTTAATCTCATATTAGTAATTTTAGGATAATATAGCTAGTTTATATTGAATCATAATTATAAATATTATAAATTTATAATTATAAAGATCAAGCTCGTTCCTATTTCATTCCAGAACTAATGTTCTTTCAGCAAATCCATGTCATCGTTCAGCAGATATGGTTAATTTGTTCTATTAAGTTTTGCAACGACCATCTTGGTCATTCAATTTTTGTTTTTAAAACAAAAATTCTGCAACATCCTCTTCTTCTTTACCTTTTCCCAATCTTCTTTCCTTTAACCACCTTTATTTAGGATATTCATCTATACTGAATATCTGAATGAAAAAAATTATGGACAAAAATTAAAAGAAAGTCATTTATTTTTATTATCGTAGAAAGAATGCCTTTTTAAAATATATATATATATATCAAAACATTACCCATTCTATTTTTCATCTTAAAAAACCAATATTCCGGTAGTGTATTAATAATTTGATTAAAATTGTTAAAATATATAAAAATTTTAGTCAAAACTACTACAACATATTCATAAAATATTTCATTAAAATTAGTCTAACTTAATCAAATATTATTATAATGATTTTGGATAAAATTATGATGATGTGAAATAATTTTAGTTAAAATTGTTATAAGTGAAATTATTCCAACGTAGAACAATTAATTAAAATTGATTAAAGTAACTTTAACCAAAATTCAAAATTGGTCTATGTACTTTGTACCTCTTGTAAAATTGCAGCCAATCCTCCACTTTTCTCTCTCTCTCAGCAATCTTACAAGTTAAGCCTAATCCTTTGCTCGGTCTTCTTGACTTTGTCTTCTCAAACTAATCAAAATCAGTAGAACTTCTCAAACTAAACTATTAGGGTTTGACAAAATCAAAATGTAGCTTATTTTAGAAAACTCTTGACTTTGTCTCTTCTTCTGTACTATAAGTTATTGTCATGCTCTTAGTTCATGTTCATTTAGAAAATTTTTTATTATATCATAAACCCAACTATTAGGGTTTGACCATATCCAAAAATGACGGATGAAAATTACTATGTAGGAGAGTGCTTACATGCGCCGCGTTCAATAATACAAGAAATAGAGCATGTGGCACACTTGCTACCTACATATGATGCAAGCCTATGTAATAAGTCATGAGGTTGATCCTCAATCGGTACGGGAATGTCTTGCACATGTGCTAGACAAAGCCTCGCCTTCCAGATAAAGCTGAGCAAAAGTTTGGTTATTTTGAAATTGATAAATCTTTTATAATATTTAAAAAAATTTAATTTTTGACCGAATTAATCATATTTTATCAGTTCGATTTGTTTAATTTTTATTTAAAAATTTCATCAATTTGATTAGTTAAAAAAAATCGATTTGTTCAATTTCGATTAATTCAGTTTTGTTCAATTTGATTTTAATTGAACATTCAATCCTACTTCTAGATAGCGTGGGGTAGTCCTGGAGGGGCTCTCAGGTAAGGATTATCACTGCGATAGTATAAGAAATAGAGCTTTTGGCAATTGAGATTTTCGTTGCCCTTATATAATTATTATTTCATTTATTTAAAGTATTATAATAACAATAACAATGATAAAATCTTATCCCACTAGATATGGTCGGCTATACATTATCATTTATATTTAAATAAATTTTATCTTATTTTATTATTGTCGATTAAGTTTTTTTTATCTTCCTTATCTAATTCTGTTGTCTAACTGGAGCATTTATTAGTCGTTTAAGTACATGTCCATACAATCTTAAACGTATCCTCTAAAGTTTTTCATCAATAAATACAACTCTAACTTTTTTTTTCTAATATTTTCATTTTTTATCCTGTTCATCCTTTTATGTTTACACATCTAGTTTAACATCTTCATCTCTATAATTCTTTATCTTCTGTTCATATGCTTAAGTCATAACTCAACATACTTCAGTAAAAAGGTGGAATCCGTTACCTCAGCGGCCCCACACGGTCATCTGTGAGGAGGTAAATCGAGAAGCTGTAGTTGCCCACAATAGGGGAGGGCATTGCCTTGGCTTTACCAAGATTCGACCATTGTCCACTTCAGCAAGTCTGTCCCGTCATAACTAACTCAACTATGCCCCAAGGGTCATAACTCAACATACAGTTTTATTTAATATAGCAGGTTTAACTATTATTTTGTAAAATTTTTCTTTAAATTTTAAATGTATTTAACGATCACATAAAACACTTTGACACGATCCATTTCAATCATCTTGTCTTCTATGTTTCTTCTTTATTTTATAAAAATGATCTTAAATACTTAAAACTTTCAGTTACAGACAACTATCTTAACATTTATCTCATTACGTCTAATATTATTAAACATAAATTTTATATATTATTTCTTTACTCTATTAAACCTAAAATTTTCACTTCTAATAGTATTTAATCTTTTACGTGTTTTATCTATTAAAATAATATTATTTGCAAACAATAAGTTCGTCCATGAATCATATAAAAAGATAAGGACTTATACGCTTATCCTTCATGTAAAACTCAAAACCCTAAAGTATTACATGTATAATTTAATATATACAACATAGTATAGTGAATATAGCATAAGCATTGATTCCGACATAATGAAAATAATTTAAAAATCCACTTATTTTTTCCTTTGTTACTTATTAATTTTAACAATTTAAAACCTATCATGCATATTACTATCTTACATTAAATAAGAAAAAAAATTTAAAAAATGATGCCTTAATAATAAAATTGAGGTAATTTATGATATATTATATATTATTTATTTAGTAAAATTTCAAAATGCTTTGCTATTTATATTTTATTGTCAAAATATTTTCAGTATAGTACGCCCTGTTTTACCATTTTAAATCACCACCAAATCTCTTTACCAAGGGCGAATTTTGATATTAATAAAACATTAGGGTATTTTTAAAAACCTATTAAAACTTCGGAAAATTATTATCA
Organism: Curcuma longa; assembly: GCF_044706935.1. NCBI lineage: Eukaryota > Viridiplantae > Streptophyta > Magnoliopsida > Zingiberales > Zingiberaceae > Curcuma > Curcuma longa. The sequence continues at coordinate 2,789,989 of NC_133863.1, read as the reverse complement.
TGTTTCTTAAGATGATATTTTTTTTAAAAAAATATACATATATAGAGAAATACACGTACGATCTATTTTAGCATTATTCAACCACTTGATGGTCAGACGGCAATATGTACCGCCGTATACAAGTTCTCAGTTGACTGTTCTGAGTATATCACTTACAAGTTACCTGATGGTCAGACGGCACACAATCGTTGACCCAGAAAAGTATACGCCTGAGAAGAAGGAAACAGGCGTTGCAATATTGCAATATATTCGAAGGCATCATCTCCTTCGCACCCATGAACGAAATCAAAGGGTAGGTTTAATTCATCATCTTTGTTTGTGGTGTCCACAACTTAATTATCTTTCTTGAGTCTTCATGAATATTCTTCCATAATCTCACTACTAATCATGTGGATTCCTTTTGACAGGAAGGCGACTCGATCGAAAGCTTATATAAGCTTTGTTAATTATATTGTTGTTGGATTCAGCACTACAATTAATTAAAGTCGATATTGCAAGAAGAGCTTTGTCGCAGCTGATAAAAGTGTCGAAGCGATCGATGATGTTTGCGAAGAAAGAGCAATCAGTAGAAGATCCACAAGACACGAGGCCGAACGATGTCCAAATTCCGGTACGACACTGCAGCACTTTGGAAACCGCAGGGCACTCTCCCTTTGCGCCTCATCCGGAACCGATCGATACAAATCCAACCCCGACAGAGCGGAAGAGCAGCAAAATCCACACTCCTGAAAAGAGGTTAACGCTTTTCGCGTTCCATCTTGCGATACTAGAGAAGTCTGCCACTGGACTCGGGGCGTTGGCCTTCATCTGGGCTACAACTGTTGTTCTTGGAGGTTTCGCGGACGCTCTCCGGCGAAACGACTTCGCTTTTGTGACGATAATTCTCGTCATCGAAGGCATACGAATTTTCAGCCGCAGTCATGAGCTGGAGTGGCAGCAGCTGCCTGCGCACCCTCTCAGTAACAGTTTCCGAGCGATTCAGTTCAGAGTCCTGCAGCCATATAATAAGAGAGCACCCGAAAATAGAAACAAGGGTCATCATTATCTTGGTTGGATAGTCGCATCGAAATTCATCAGTAGGGCACTCTCTTGCCTTCAACTCTTGTCTGCCGTTACCTGTGTGACGCTCTCCTTGATGCGCCTTGTTGATCAGGATTATGGCGAAGAAGTACAAAGTAAAAGGAGCGCCAGGATCTCGTTAAATCTATTCTATGGACTAGCACTCGGTGAAGCTCTCATATATTTGGTGGAAAGAAGCTACTGGGTGTGGAGGATCTACTGGTGTCGTCTTCTAGAGAATGTTAGTCGAGAATATACGCTCGGACCAATGGGAATCGTTCCGATTAGGCGATTCTTTTACGAGATTTACACCAAATGCATTAATGACAGCGCCTTCGACGGCTTTAAGATGAACTTGGTGAGCTTCGCTAAGGATTTGTTGGACTCCGAATTCCATGAAGAACAACATATGGGGCTTCGAGTCCTACGGAAGTTGGTGCGCAATGACCGTTTTGTCTCCGGCACGCTAAGAAAAATTGGGTCTTCGACGTCGACGATGGAGAGATTGATCGAGATGCTGAATTGGAAGAACCCAGGAGAAGAAGAGATCAGGCTGTGCGCGGCAGAGATTGTGTCAGAGCTAGCAGGAAGGAGGAGAAACGTGCTTCGAGTCGTTGCGATTCCTGGAGCAATGGAGTCATTGTCATCGTTGCTTCACAGTGGCAGGACCTCTTATCAGATTAATCCTGATATGGAGCATAGCTTCTCTGAGCTCAACCTGTTGGGCCTTCTCATCTTCAAGAAGCTCTCAGCTGACCATGACAACTGTTGGAAGATCGGAAGCACCAGAGGCCTCCTCTCCAAGATCATAGACCTGACTGGTTCGAGCAGAGTACTTGTCAGAGACAGTGGCACACCAACCGCACAAAGTAGAATAGTCAAACGATCATTGCAAGTGGTGAAAATGTTAGTTGACACTGATGGAGAGGTCGGCAAAATGCTCCGGCAGGAGATATCCAAAATAGTATTCACGGTGAGCAACATAAGGGAGATCGTAAAGAATGGAAATATCCAGATGCAGAAGCTGGGAATTGAGATACTAAAAAGCTTGAGTATGGATGATCATGCTAAGGAGGAGATTGGTAACACAGGTGGCGTTATCAAGCTGCTCGTGTCGATCTTTTTCATGCCTGGATTCAGTGATGATGTGAATTATGTATGCAATCAGGCAGGAGAGACCCTGGCGATGTTGGCATTGGAAAGCAGCAACAATTGTGACCGTATATTGAAGAAACCAGAGGTATTAAGGAAGCTCATCAGCGTGCTAACCGATCCTGTTCTCCGAATCAACGCTTCGAGGATTTTGCGCAATTTGTGTGCTTATACTAGAATAGAATGTTATGATAGTCTCAGCCAAGTTGCCGTCGCCATGCCCACGGTAAGATTCATACTCTGTTAATTAGCAAGCCTTCTTAATTTCAGTATTTGATGGTTATGAATTTTTTTAGATCGATATTTAAACTTTCTTGCTCGAATTAACAGGTACTGAAGGCCATCATGAAGGAAAAAGAGAAACTATTGGAAGTATCTATTGGTCTAGCCACACAGCTCTGCAAAATCACAAATCCTGATGAGTTTTCTCAAGCACTGAAGAAAGCTGAAATTCAAGAGATTGACCTCGTGGAGAAGCTTGTAGAAATACTGAAGGAGTACGAGTATCCAGATATCAAGGTCCCAAGAATAAGGAGGTTTGTGATTGAACAAGCCATTTGGATGATGAACTCCGACAGCAACAGTGTCGGATTATTCGAGAAATTTGGAATGGAGAGTCTGCTGGAGTCTGTGGCAGAGACGACGTCGGAGCTTGAATGCTTCCATATCTTTTCCGGCAGTGTTGGACTTAGCCGGCACAGAAAGACCATGTCTTATCTTGTAGAAACAGCCTCAAGTATAATGAGTGCTGGAAACTGAAACAAATAGTCCTATTGTTTGTGTGTGTGTGTGTGTGTGCGCGTTGTTTGTAGAATTCAATCTTTGAAGTGTGTGCATGCTTCTCTTAATTAAAGTTATTTTTCTCTGATGTATATCAATGTATGAGCAGCACACAGCAGCAATGTTGTAACTTGTAACTATATTATTTATCTTTATTTGAAATATTATGTATCAAAAAAGTTAATACAGTAGGATGGAAAATATTATGTATCTAAACATGCATACTTTGTTTCAAATAGATTTGTTAGAAAGACGAATGAAAATAAGGTTGAAAAATTAATCCCATTAAGTAATAGATATAATTGACTCTAATATGAATGAGAGTTTAATTCCATATTAGTAATTTTAGGATAATATAACTAGTTTATATTGAATCATAACTATAAATATTATAAATTTATAAGAACGAGAGACTCTCTTTCTAGTAGAAAAAATTGCTCAAGCAAGGAAATCAATATTCTATCTACCTCAAAATTTGAACATCAATACTAATTGGTCGTCAATCTGCCTCAAAATTTGAACATCAATACTAATTGGTCGTCAATCTGCCTCAAAATTCGAACTTTTGAGCACCTTCGGAGAGGTGAGAAATTTATTTTTTAAAAAATTGGATTTAACACAAACTTAGATAGTGCTCATCACAACTTTGAGCTCGACAACCTTACTTGTCTGGTAGCCATGCCTTCCTCTTCTACAGCTTCCCTATATAGCTTGGTAGCTCAATCACTTGGTTCAATAGCTCGGCTTCCCTAACTTGGCCGCTCGACCTCTAGCTTAGCCTCCCTATTCGCCCTCCGTATTTAGCAGCTTGATCTTCGTAGCTAGTTTGGTCTTTCCCTAGCAGCTTGACTTTCCTTGTTAGCTCGACTTATCTAACTCGGCCTTCCCATCTAGATCTTCTTGACTCGGACTTCAACAGGACAAGCCCATCTTGAACAAACTAGAAGTATGAATTTATTTTGAAATAAAAAAATCATTTATTTCCGGCAACTAACAATCTTAAAACAAGAGATTGCCAACGAGATTTTTCTCCTACAAATTCAATGGCATGTTTTCTAAAAATTAAATAAATAAATAAATAAAGTTTAGGTTCAAAAAAATTTAAAAAGTTTTGAATATCTAAAATTGCTCCAAAGTTTGGATGTGCCCTTTGAAAAATTTATCATTTTTTAATTAACTAAACATCATGAATCTTCATTAATTTTATACGAATTAACGAACCAAATTAAACCCACTGCAAATTAAAATCAATCGATTTATTCTTTTATCAGTTATGTTTAATTTCATAGCTAAAAAGAAGCAAAATGATGTGCACGAGTCACGCGGACCTTTGAATCCAACGACAAATGATTCTTCTCTTAATTCTCGTCTCGTCTCTCTCGTCTCTTCTCTTCTCTCGCATGCTTTAACTCTGAATTAAGGCAAGACAATTATTCTTGGCGCAAGCTTTATTGCTAACATCAACTTTAGACTTTAGACTCAGAAAATTATAAGCTAAGGGCAATTGATTCTATAAATTAAACCCGGCCCTAAATCAAAAGATGAACTCACAGCTGAGCTTAATTCGCTTCCTTCTGTGTTCTTTCCAACTTATGACCGTTGAGTTCCATGCATTAATTTCTAATTGTTTCATTTAGATCAGACGACCTAAATGATGTATGTGGGTTATATATAACATGCATGATACGCCTCAATCACTTTTGAGAGTAGCAATTGATCGATAATGAGATATGTAAATCGAGTTTGAATCTATAAAACGAGGCAGAGGCGATTGCAATGGATGACCTTGTGGAAGTTGGGCAGCAAAGAGGTGAGAATACAGAGTTGTCGCACTGCAGAAGGGATCACAAATCCTAAAGAAATTAACTTAAAGAGGAATGAGATCATTGACAAGTGCGCAGTGTCGTCATGCAAAAAATCAGCACACACTACGCCCACATTGAATCGAATAGAACGTTTGATCTGAAAACTCTAAAAATATGAGAAAAAAAAACAAATTATAGGGGAAAATTGTACTGGAGTCGATGATGATGCATGATCCTTCACCGTCAGTCAGGTCTGGCAACACAAGCTGGCGAACCAAAGGCCAAAGGGCGACGGTCAGGTTTTGCATCAGGCTCTGACACGCTCCCCTTTAAAGCTAGCTCTGCTCAGTTGCGGGCTTCAATGCCGCATGCAGCTAAAGACGACGAGCATTGATGAGCATGCTGCTGTCCACCAGTCACCAAAACTACGACCGCCCGTACGTCGGTCGGACGTGCAGCTTTAAGTACTCACGCCATTAACGTTCCAATATTAATATTTAATTTATTATTAATCACAGGGCTTAGTAAACAGATCGGATGTTTTCCTCTAGCGTCAACAGAATCCAACGCATGCCGCAGGCACACTTTTGTTGGCTACATACGAGTGTTGCTCCTAATGGAGCTGCAAAACCCAAGAACGATAAAGGATGCATGTGCAGCGGATTCCACTGTTCCGGGCGGTGACAGTGGCTGATCGCTGTTGCTGTCTTCTGGACGTTTAACAATTTTGTTGAATCAAATCAAAATAGCAGAATGGCCTACCTTTACCTTGGTTTCAGGGTTTAGTCAAAAGAGACTCTGTAGAAAGAATAACAATCGTAGATGAATATGTGTGTATGCAAAGAGATGGATAAAGGAAGGGGAGGTGGGACCGAGCCTCCCTCGCAATCTGATAAAGGCTCCGTCGCCATTGGTCATTTTAGGGACGACTGAAACTTTCTTGAGAACCGAAGAGAATTGCTGCAGTTCATTTGTCATTGTGACGAACAGAGGAAGAGGATGATGAATAAAGAAGAAGGCACCAAGTTTCTCACGATCCAGGTTAACTTTTATTCTTCTTAACACATTTTATGTTCCAGTTTTTTTTTTTCTTTTTTACTTCTTTGGCCTGGCCTCTTGAGAATTCAAGATCTTGTAAGAAGTGCCCATCTTGCTCCGTTTGCAGACATGCACTTTGAAAGTGAACATACATTGTGATGGATGTAAGAAGAAGGTCAAGAAACTGCTCCACAAAGTTGATGGTACTTCAATTGCTTAGGGATTTGCTTCTCTAATGCCTTCGAGATGATTTCTTTCTCATTTGTTCGTTGCTGCTTTGTTCAGGAGTGTACACGACCAGCATAGATGCAGAGGAAGGGAAGGTGACTGTGTCGGGTAATGTCGATCCTGCAGCTCTCCTCAAGAAGCTTGCCAAAGCTGGGAAGCATGCAGAGCTGTGGGCTCCCAAGGGCTGTAACAACAACCTGGCCCAGAAACCACAGCAACAGCAGGAGAAGCAGGGTGGGAAGGGTGGTGGAACTGGTAGCAGCGGCAGCGCCGGCGGAAACGGCAAAGATCAGAAGGTTCAACAGCCCAAGCCAACTCCACAGCAGCAGCAGCAGCAACAACAACAACTATTTCAACAGCATTTGCAGCAACAGCAGAAAATGAAAGCCCCCAAAGACGTGCCTCTGCCTCAAATGAAGCCACTTAATTTCCCACCTCAGAAAGATCTCAAATCTGTCAACTTCGAATTGCCTCCCAAAGGAAGTCATGGCTACGACGACGACGAGGAAGAAGACGATTACGAGGAGGAGGAGGATGAGTTGGACGAGGACGACATGGATGAGTTCGACTGCTTCGACGCCGACTTCGATGAAGACTTCAAGAACATCAAGATCAAACCAGCGATTTCGACACCGAAAGCGAAAGCCATGATGGCTGACAAAGCCAAGAAAGGTGATCAAGTTCCTCCAGTGCACAGTAAAGCCGTGTGTAACAACATTGATCGAAAGAATGGTAAGAAAGGCGGTGGATCTGCCACCAGGAACGGAGGTGGAGCTAAGCCACAAGATAGCAAGAACAATGATAACAGCAACAAGAGCTCTGCCAATGTCGGTGCAGAGAAATTTAGCAGCAATGGGCATGACATCAATATAACCATGAAGATGCAAGGGAAGAACGGAGTAGTTGGCAGTGTGAGCCATCCGGCGGCCAATCCTGGCATGGCGGGGCATGGTTTTCCGGCGGGGAAAATGCAAGGTCCCCGTTGTCCACGTCGGAAATATTCCAGCAATGGCGCGCGGTGCAGGTCCAGCGCCAGGATACAATCAGGGAGGTGCGTTGGCGCCGCCGGCTGAGGTGATTGCCGCCGCCGTCAATCCGTATCAGCAGCAGTACATGGCCGCGATGCAGCAGCGGCAGCAACAGCAGCAGCAACTTCAGCAGCAGCAGCAGCAGCAAAGGATGATGATGATGATGAAAGACCGGCCTGCCTTTCAGCCGACGATGGCCTATGCCCGGACGCCGCCGGTGACGATGTACAACATGCACGTGCCCCCGCTGCCGGCGACGTATCACAGTGAGCCGTACACCACCTTCTTCAGTGATGAGAACGCTAGCAGCGGCTGCTCAATTATGTGAATCAACTGATTAAGCTTGCTCTTGTTGATTATTATTATTATTATTTTTTGTTTTTTTTTCACGCTGATTGCGAACCAACTATATCTGTTTCCATGTTCACGCAAAATGATATGATTAAGGATGTGAGGCAATTATGCTACGCAAATTAACTCCCCAATTAAATATTGCAATCACTTGTTGTTGGACTGTAAAAGCATATCCTCAAAGTAGAATTGTTTTGACTCCTCAACACACGTATATATCCTCTCGCTTGATCATACGTAAAATTAAAGAAACTATCAACAATAACCATTCACTACATGCAAAATAACAATTAATTAACTCTTTGTTGTTCTATCCATTAACTTTTGAAAATCCTAAAAGGAATTGAGTTACTTCAATGCATTGTCAATTGTACGTACTCGGAATCTTAAATTGCATGCATGCATATGCATGACCAAGCCATATGGATATGGATATATCATTCTACTGGGTGCATGGTCTTTTTGGTGGCCATATTTATCATCTCTATCAGGTCCATATCCTTCTTCACACACTCACTCGGACTAATTGGCATCACATCCTCATATCCTCCTGCAGCTACTTGTTCCAACAGTACACAACTCATGTCATCCTCACCGGGCAGTCCCAGCCCCCTTAGATCAAGCAGCAGCTTAGGAGGGTCTTCCAAGTCCCTACCTTGGAGGTGGAGGAATCCTAATTCGTTCTCGCCTCGACGAAGTTGCTACTCGAGTAGTGAGGTGGTAGAGGAGGAAGAAGCGGAGCTGTTGTCAATTGCTAAAATAGTCTGGCAGTACTGTCAGTCGTTGATGCTGATGCTGCTGCTGCTGATGCTTTCTGTCGTGTGTTTCTTTGGGTTCAAGCTCTGGATGTAATTGAGCAAAACTGTACTGGGTTTGCCATCCTGCCTAGTCTTGCGGTGCGGTCGACTGGAACACTGCCTGCGCTTGTTGGTGTTCCAGTGGTTCTTGATAGCGTTCTCAGTTCGACCGGGGAGTCGCTTGGCGATCTCGACCCACCGGTTGCCCACCTCGGAGTGAGCCTGTATCAGGATCATGTCTTCCTCCTCACTCCAACTATCCATCTGTAGGATCATAACACGTACGGAATTAAGGTGTTGCACTAGATATATATATAGTCCAACCACATTAACAAAAACTTAGAAAGGAAGAAAAAAAGAGAGTAAATGATAAGATAAAAATTATGTAGAATAAATATTCACACTAAAACATCCACTCTTTCAAACCATCCAAACAGTGTATTGTAAGACAAACTCATCCAATACACCACTTTCCCTATTAATTTCTCACCTTTCCTTTTCTTTTCTGTCTTTACCATCTTCTTACAGTATGTTGTAATTAGACATGCAATTCAAGCAAGGCACGACCAGTAAATGCATGCAAATCTTCATCAATCAATCAATAAATAATTAAATGAAAAGAAGAAGAAGATATAATTAAATTGCAGTGATATATATTAACCTTGATGTTAGGCTTTAGATGGTTATGCCATCTTTCTCTACATTGCTTCCCAATTCTCCCCTTTAGCATTCGAGCTACATGAGCCCATTTCTTGAGACCATATTGCTCGACCAAGCCAACCAAAATTCTACAAAATAAAATCACAAGAAGAAAAAAAATAGTCAATTATTTATATTTACAAGGTATTACATGTATAGAAGTTATCATTACCAAAATCAATAAGTAATATGTTTTAGGAAAGGAAATACATAGCACATAAAAAACATTAAAAAAAGAAAATTTTAAACCTGTCTTCTTCAGAAGTCCACTGCCCTTTCACTAAATCTGCAGGTTTCTTCTGAACTTGTATGCCAACTTTAGTGTCAAGTACTGCACTGTCCACATCGACATGAGCCTCTTCGTGCATTTGATCTCCAACCTTCAAATTTGGAACATTCTCATGTTCTTCTTGGAAAGGTTTGTTGAATTGGGAGTTATTAATCACCAAGTCCTGATTAATAACAGGATCTAAGAGAGTGTAACTTGATGTGCCAATCTTTCGCAAGCCCTCAGTGAGCATCGGGATATCCATGCCCACCGGAAGAAAGCCTAGTGAACTATCCCTTGGCAAAGTACCAAGCATGTTACCCGAATGTCGAAAGATGTGGGACTTATTTAGGAAAGCCATTGGAAGGGGGAATTGATTGCTCATGTAGCTAAACTTTTAGCTATATAAATACCAGATAGCTAGACAGATTAACCAATATCGATTGTTCAGATTCTTACGGGAAAGTAAAACTTATACTACAAGAAAAATGTAATTCTTTTTATTCATAGCCGTCGGTTTAGGGTGAATCAATGGTTATGCTGGTCTAAGAATATAATTGTGCCTTTAAGTTCTTGAGGGGGATGGATAGTGACAAACAATTATTTGTCTGAAATGAGCAAGTGAAATGATTGTAGATAGCTGGCTATGAAGGTATAGTTAGTCAGAGAAAGCACATATGGCAAGTATCCACTGGGTTGTTTTGAAATTAAAATGCTTACTAAGCTGGAATGTTATGGGATGCATTGTTATATACGGTAGTGTCTTTGGTGCATGCTAATTTACACTAAATTTAAAAGATTTTTTTCCTAAATTGTCGTCGAGTAATATTTATATGTTTCTTAATTGTCTTGTGTACTTGAATTATCTCTGAGTAATTATGTTAATTTTCAAATTTGAGTGGATGTAAGAGAAATCTAACAATGAAGAATGAATTTAATATATAAAATAGAAGCTTTTTTTTTTTTAAAAAAAAAGGGAAGTGTTAGAAGAATACAAAACTTTCATCTCATCCTACTCAACTTGACTAAGCACAAAAGTAGACTCCTAAAGCAAAGAGTAAAGTTCTTAGAGTTTAATTATGTATTTGTTTATCTTTTGAATTGATTAAAAATTCAATTTAACCGAATGTCTTCACCTATATATGGTTCTAGGTTAATTGGTCCTACCAAACCTCCATATGTATTTCAATTTAGTTTATTTACGTCTTCATATATACATGCATGGGCTTTGCAGTATATATAATAATGCTCTTATTTAATTTATCCCTTTTTTCAGGGTATAACAGTACTGGATGAGGAAGAAGAAGATGATGACGATCAAACGGAAAAATTAACTGGGTCCTGGAGACGCTAGCCCGTCGTTATTAATGTCATCGCCGTCGCCGTCGCGGAAACGGACATTGATCGGATATCCCTTGAGAGTCCTTGTGGTGGGGAAGAACACCAGCCTATCCTTCTCAGCTTCCTCCCAACTACGTATAATACATCACATATATACATTAATTAACCGATTGAAATACAATAATTGGCAATATAATCAGAAGTACAGCTTCACTATATATATATATATACACCTGAAGCGAGTGACGAGGTAATGGAGGAAGACGGAGATGACGACGCGCGCGAGTTCGTAGCCGGGGCAAAGGCGAGTGCCGCCGCCGAAGGGCATGAAATTTACGCCGCCGACTTGCTGCGTTGCTGCTGCCTCCTTCTGCATGAAGCACACACGTACAATTAATTTGTTAAAAAAAAATTTGAAGCAGTACTCAATTAATTAATTGCTAGCTCATGAGTACTAACTAATTTAATTACCATCCAGTCATTAATTAATTAATTAATTAATTACCTGCTGCCATCTCCAAGGATTGAAGGTTCGTGCATCCTCGAAATACTCAGGATCGAGGTGAACGGCTCGGAGCGAGATGAAAACTTTGCACCCTTTTGGAATCGTGTGTCCTAAAAGCAATTAATATATATAATCGATCACCCAGCAAAAATATATTATATATACAAGCTAATTAAGGCCTAAGCATATATATTATATATATATATATATATAGTGAATGAAATATTAATTAATGTTATATGGTAAATAATTGGTAATGGTATACGTACGTACGTACGTACGTACCTTTGAAGTGGATGTCTGTCATGGCGCGTCTAAAGACTCCACCGATGATGTTGGCCACGCGAAGTGTCTCGTTGATCACCTGCAGTGCAGTGCAGTGCAAACAAAGTGCAGTGGGTTAATTATAATTAATTTACCCTTAAGAAATTAATAATTAATATACGGCTGGGTAGGCTTAATTAATTTAATGATGGAGGGAGATATATGGATCGATCAGTCCGCACCGCTGGACTGGACCCAGTCCGACGCAAATCGTCCGGGATTGGATCTTGATGTTGACGGGAGCTGAGGCTACGCATGCAAATCCAATCAAAAGTAGTGATCCAGTTACATACACGTACGTACGCACGTGTGCATCTGACTCACACGATGCTGACCCACTTATAGAATCTAGTGAACTTGGGCTCGCTCAAACAATACATATACTATGCATTTTATAAGGTCACACGTCCACGATAGAATATTTGAAACGTCCGAAAAAATTCCGGATGTCTAGACCATGAATAATGATATTTTTATTATTTATCTTTTTAAATTTTTTATTAGACTTTAAGGATTGAGTAATAGTATTAAAAAATATTTTAAAATAAAAAAATTTAATTACTCACTTAGTGTATCGGATAAGAAGTACAAGATAACAACCGACATATCCCGTAAGCACTATATTTTTTTTCATTTTGAATTTATTTTTATATTTAATACTATATATATATATATATATATATATATATATATATATATATATATATGCTAGGTCACATCAGTTGTGATAAATTATTGGTTTTGAATAGAAATAATAATTAGATTAATTGTTGCAATTAGAGAATTATATATTGATTGGCTAGCTGTTCACTAAAATAATCCTGGATTTTATTTTTTTTTGAATTTATTAAAATGTGCTGTTAATTATTATTGCATGCCAAATTGACAATGTCATACCACCAACTATGGGCCTAGGTAGAAAAGGAAGAAGTTCACCCCAGGGATTGATTATTTTTTTTTTTAGAAAAGGAAGAAGTTGAATAAATTAATAGCTAGTGAAGGAGCAAACAAAATTGAGGAGTGCTAATTTACAATATGTGAACACCTTCTCCATGAAAAGAAGAGATTTCACATAGAATTACACTTGTGAGAAACTAAGTGTAAAAAATGACCTCGCACCTTACGTTTCGAGATAAAGCTTTGGTGATACTTATGGAACTTCTTTTTTCAAATTCTCAAGCATTCCATTCCTTAACCTTTAAAAAAACTAAAGTATTTGCCTCGATCAAGACAGCTTCTGATATTCATGTTTAATTTCTTTACCATATAATTGTAAAAGATTGTATATATGTAGCATAGCATAGAATTTTTTAATTATTTATTTGTGTGTGTTGATAATATGTATGTTTGGAGTTATTATATATCTAACTTTTGATAATTTAACAATTACAGTATGGAATTGTACTGTTAGCAAATAATCATTGGATATAGTTGCAACTTTATATATAACAACTCTTAAAATACTATAGTAAATTGAGATTGAGAGGGAGGGCTTGCTTACGCATTGCGTGAAGGACATTGACTTGTAGTCGCTCCAGGTCAACGGCTCCTCCTCTCCTCCCTTGTCTTTCTTCTTCTTCGCTCTGATCTCGTCCTGCTCCTCCTGCCCCACGAAATAGGAACTGTGAGCGTTGGTGGTAAAGCTTACAGATCTATATTTTAGTGTGCGGCCGGCGGCCGATCGACGCACCCGGAGAAGGGCGAGGGCGTCGGGGTTGTCAGTGAGGAACTTCACGGCCAGGGTCATGATGGTCGACGTGGTCTCGTATCCGGCCACCAGAAGCGACAGAAGAAAGTCCACCATCGCCTCCTCCTTCATCATCTCTGCTTCCTCCGACACGCCATCCATCAGCTCCTCCAGCATGTCCACCTTCCTCTTCGCCATGTCGTTTTTTCCTCTGCTCGCCGCCGTCCTCTCCCGTTTCCTCTTCCTTATCAGTTCCTTGAGCGCCGCTTCCACCTTCTTCCGCGCCTGCGTCAATTGGATCTATTGGGTCAGAAAGAGTGAGAGAGAGAGGAGAGGGAGGATTAGTTTGGGTTTGGTTTCGAACCTTGATAGCCCTGCCATAAGTGGTGAAGGAGAGGAAAGAAGGGAAGGGAATGGAGAAGAAGCCGTCGATGAGGAGGAGGTACTCGCGGCGGAGGGATTCGGTCCACTCTCCCGGGTCGACGCTCACCAGCTGTTTTATGGTGAGCTCGAAAGTGATTTTCTTGGCCTGGTCGAGCAGGAGGACGCGGGCAGGGCCCGGAGACGAGCGACACCAGGAGTCCAGGGTGCGGTGGATGAGGCCGTCGATATGGGACAGGATGCCAGAGTCGCGGATCGCGGCGGGCGAGGCGAGGCGGGTCAGGGTGAGGGAATGCATGCGCTTGTGGCGGACGCCTCGCATCAGCACGAGTGAGTGAGCGCCAAGCAAGGTGGAGATCGACGACGGGTAGCTGCCCTCCACGGTGCGCCCCTCCGCCGCCAGCACCATCCGGTTGAACTCCGGGTCCGCCGAGAACACGGTGCGCTCCCCGAAGATGTGCGTCGTGAAGAGCCGGCCGTGGCGCCGCACCCGCTCGTCGATGAACGGCTCGGGGTCCTCCGTCTTGTACGCCGCGATCAGCCTCAGCGTCTCTCCCACCACCGGCAGACCCAAGCTTCCCGGCGGCAGCCCGCCGGCCCACCTCCTCCTCCTCCACCTCCCCAATTCCCAGAACACCAAACTCGCTACCACAATGAGGAACACATCTAACAGCTGGAGAGACGACATGCCGGAGACCATAATTCGGCAGATCCAGAAGCAACTTCGGGATCAAAAGGCTGGTTTCCGGACACACAAGGCGGAAGAGGAAAGGTGGACAAGGAAGTGTAAATGGTCGAGTATAAATCGAGACGGTATTCAATAGAGAGATGGGATCAGATATGCTGTGGGAAAGGTAACGCACGGGGGGGACGAACGTGGATCAGATATGCCTCCCTCTCCCTCTCCCTCTCCCTCTCCTCGCTACAACTGCAGTTATGTTCAATTTTTTTAAAGGATACAGCAGACTTTAACTATTATCTACCAAACCCGTCTGTATTTCCCAAAATAAACTCTTTCAGTTTTAGGATTCTTTTAAAGAACTTACCATATTTTCAAAATTATTTTAATTATTTTCTAATTTTAAAATAAAATATGGATAAATTTAGACAATCATCATGATATTGACTTAATCAAATAAAAAAAATTAATTGTTTTACATCACAATTTATTACTTCTAAAATTATAAAATACTTAAGTTTTTTTATTTGATTTGATTTAAATAACAGACGGGAAGAAAATTGGGGATCAGTGCTCCTATAAATCAAAGTCGGTGCGCCTAAATTGAAAATGCCGCATAAACAAACGCTGTACCCGTCTTCTTTATTTTCGTACCCGAACATACCTCCCCGCTAGGGTTTCGTGCAGGGGAGACTGGAGAGACTGCCATCCTAATCTTGAGGTAAACCCCTCAACCATTTCCTTCTCTTATTATCGATCTATTATCTTGTTGCTGATCTGGTTGGTCGATTTTGACAGAAGTTAATGTTGTCGGAAGGATTATTATTATTATTATTATTATTATTGTTTGCTTCAGTGTTCTTATCCACTCTCCTTTGTCGTTACCTTAGGTTAGCAAAGTGTTCTGCTTTCATTTTAGAGTGAATTGGGCTGCTGGATTATGGAGTTAATCATAGTTTAAATGTTCCAAGATATAATCTGGTGGGCTACTGGTTCTTGTTTGAGGTCACTAGTAACAAGTGCTGTTCTCTTCATTACACCTTCTATTTCATTTCCTCGATTTTTGGAGTTTAACATAAAAGGTTTTTTTTTTCTTTTTAATCCAGTGAATTTTTATCGAGTTGTTAAAGTTTTATCAATTTAATATATAGAGTACTCTCTCCTTGCAACTAATTGTTTTTTTAGCATTTTGTTTATTCTACATTGGTAAATATAATGGTTTAATGTATATACGCATAGCCAATCTGACTTTTTCAGATTTAGTTAAACTTTCAAAATTATGCCCAGTTAAAAAGTGATTTGTTTCTCGTTATAATCTTGTAATCTCTAATTTCTAAATGCATGAACTGAACCTAACCTTATATGGGGTATACTCATGTTATTCGCTTGTTTCAAACGTTTCAAAAAGGGACTAATTTAAATGATAGAGTATGATCCCGTGTAACTAATTCTTAGATGCCGACTCAAGGGTAACCAAACAAAATGATTATCCACTGAAGGCCTTTTTTCCTCCTCATGGTCAACTTCCAACACTTTGAAACTCATTCTGATCTTTTAGCGTTAGATGGAGGGCCTCTTCAAGATGGTGAAATGAATCAAGAGAAGCAAACACCTGAGCATACTCAACTAGTTAAAGGTCGTACAATTCATACTAACTTTTTGGCTCTAGAAACATTATTGATTGTGGGGATTCAATGCCAAGTATTCCTGCTAGGTTCAGAGGTTCTGTCACTGGCTCTAAGTTTAGTAGTCATTATTATAGAAAGGAAACAAGTAGAACATTTTGCATTTTGTTTTCAACCAAAAAAAGAAATAAATAAAAAGAAAAATGAGAACTTTGTAGATTGTTTATTAAACTACATTTGATGGTGATAACTCTATATATGGTCGAGATTCTTGTAATAATTTGTATGTAATTGCTTTCAAATGTTAATGAAAATGTTTTTTAATTTGTATATATTTTATACTCGAAAGAAAATAAATATCATAACCATATTGGTATGGTATGATATGACATTAAAATCATATCGTTCCTATCAAAGGTTAAAACTTCAGCACATGCTACCTTTTTACACAATCTAATTTGCCTACTTTTAATGTTTTGTTATGATTTTAGTGGTTTTAGTTGTGATGTGGTCGAAGTGTTCTACTCGAGTCAGCACTTTTATTTAGCATCCCTGTGGATGTGACTTAAAGCAGAGATGACTGATATGAGATCTCTATCGAAGATGGCCAATATGTGATTTCTATCTTTTTATTATTTTTCATGAAAATTCATTCAGTGTCTTACTGTGTTGATTTTTGATTCATGGAGCTTTAACTCGGTAATAACTTTGGGGCTCTTTGTCAAATGAAATTGTTTATGTAACGTGCTTGTTGAGTAAAGATCAGAATTAGCCAATTTCTCTCCTTGGTTTTCAGTTATTTTGAACAAAGACTCCTCGTGTGCCTCAAATTTTGATATCTTGTCAATCTACTTCTGTCGATATCTCTCAGATCTTGTTCAGAATTCCATCTTTTCAAATTGTTGATGCTATTCCAAAGTGTGTGGCACCATGTTCTGTGCTGTTTACCTCGTGCTGTCTTCTGGTAGGATGTCATGTTGTCTCCTATTTTTAATCCACTATGCATATAATATTTTCTAATGTATCTACTTTAAAAAGGCAGAAGACAAGTGCCATGGATGTAAAAGAGAGCTCATGTGCCTATCCCCGGCCTCCTTTTTTGGTCTAGAACTCATTTTATTTCAATTAAACAGAACAATGTTGCTGTGAGCATAACGATATTTGACGATGATCTGCATGCAGCAGCAGCCTCCTTTATTGGTCCTAGAACTCATTTTAATTCAACTAAACAGAACCATGAAGAATGATGTTGCTTTGAGCATAACGACATTTGATGATGATCTGCATGCAGGATTGATACCAGTGAAGTACTCAAGATGTTGTGTAGGACCTTTGGTTTTTTTAACCAGACTACGAAGTTAAAGATGATGATCTTCTGCAAGTAAGCAGTATTTAGAGTGTGTAGACAATGATGATGATTAAATGAAGTAGTATATGTAGCCCCATCAAGTGAGGAAAAGGTAAGCAGTATTTAGAGTGTGTAGACAATGATGATGATTAAATGTAGTACAGTAGTAGTATATGTAACCCCACCAAGGCAGGAAAAAGGTAAGCAGTATGTAGAGGGCATAGGCAGTTATGATGATCGAATGTAGTATGCAGCCTCGTCAAGTGAGGAAAAGGCAAGAAGATTCTCAATCTACAAACTCGGTGATTTTGCAATAACTTGTAGTAGTTTGAATGCCTCCAATTGAATCATAATTTCCTTGTAGGAGTAGACTACATAATGATGAGCAACACGAGGATAACAAAGTGGTGAAGGGAGCAGCTGTCGGGAGCAACGAACAGAGTTTGCTCTGGAACATGCAACTGCTATGATGGTATATTAAAGTCTTCGGCTGTCGCGTGGGCTCTACAATGTTTCAAGCTCAGAAGACTTTTTTTTTTTTTTTCCAATTTATCGCCCATATTTTATCAGTTCTTTTTATTTTCTTCTTCCTTTTTTCCCCTCCCTTGGTGCATTGAAACACAGTAGTGAAGGTCGATGTGGTGCGTCGAGTAAAGGCATTGTCAAGAAGGTGCTTTACTAATAAGTTTACATTTAATAATTAATTGAATTTAACTTGAGAAAAGTAATTGAGTGTGAAAAATATATCTTAGGCTTATTTAAGATACTGAAGAAATCATATTTCAATTGAGTGTCAACACTTTCTAAAATCTTAGGCACCCTAAATAACCAATGCACTGCATTTTTCAGATATTTTTTGCTTTTTTCACTGAATCAAAATGTTTTAAATTTTGTAATGTTTTGTTTGATTATATACATTGTAACTTAATTTTATTAAAATAATAAACCTTTGGTTTCGAATAGCCAATAATAATGATTATTTGGCTATTGTAAAGAACATGGATTTAACTAATAATTGTTCGACTAGTAGGTTTAATAGCTAAAATTATTATTTGGTTTAACTATCGAATAACTCACTGAGTGGATCACTTTTTACAACACGAGTATAGTCGAGTTGATATTCGGATGGTAAATTTCTAAATAAAAATAGAGATTGAGGAATAAAATTTTCTCATATGAAAAGATTACTATTAATTTATTTCTTTCAAATCACCGACATTGAAAGTGATCGAGATGAACACACTCACCGTTGGGCAAAGGTGAAGCAGACCCATGGGCTCGGCCCAGTGGACTCGTCTCCAGAGCGAGTCAAAGCGGCCGCTTTCTTGTCTGTTTCTGCCGCGAACAAAACCCTTTCCCACCGCTGAATTGAGCAACCCTCCGAAGCGGAAACCATGGTCGCCGCCGGGGTCCGCGACATTTTGTTGAGGCCTCGGTTCGTCCTTTGCCGGCGGACGCCAAGGAAGAAGGTAAACTGTATTGCTTCTTTCGTAAACCCATGTTTAGTTTTCTTCTTTTTGGTGGGAAGATTAAAAAAAAAAACTAGTTGTTTTCCCCCAGATTTAAGCTTGTCAACTTGTTTGCAGTATGGAGTAGAAAATAAGAATGTATGCGACTTGTTTTCCGAAGTTTGTTTGTGTGAATACATAATACTACCGGTAGCCTGCAAATGGGTCTTCACGGGATAGATAATGGTAGAGTAAGCCAAAGTTCTTTAAGATAACATACACGTTCGTGACAGTGATGATTGGATAAGTGTTGCGAATTTGTTATGCTCTCTTGATACCTCAAATATCAATTGATGCTGAGATGGCTTGCAAGATGGTTGGCAGGCTGAAAGACCAATCTTCAATACCTAAGTCTATATGTGACATCTATGCTATTTTCAGTTCTCATAATGGGTGTTTGCTTCACTATTCATTTGCATTTATGATTAATAATTCATTATCGTGTGCCCTAAGGATGATGAAAGACCAATCTTCAATACCTAAGTCTATATGTGACATCTATACTATTTTCAATTCTCATAATGGGTGTTTGCTTCACTATTCATTTGTACTCATGATTAATAATTCATTATCGTGTGCCCTAAGGATTAATTAGGCTTGTTTGCTATTTTATACTTGTGGTCATCAAATTTTGAGAAGCTGAGCTTTTTGATAATTGACATTGGCTTTTCATGATTACTTTTATTAGTTGATCAACTTATGTTTCTTAACTTTGTGCCACATAGGCTTATTACATAAATACTGCTGATCTGCTTGCAGGAATTGCACGGACATGCTTTGGAGTTGGTTGGGACATGGGGCCAATCACACAGGATAGGTGATTGGAGGCAGTCCTTTTTTCTATGTTTCTTTGACGTTCATAGCTTAATTTGTAACCGTATCAATTAACACTGCCATGTTCTTGTTTACAGCAATGAGGGTGTTCAATGTTTATCTTATTGCTCTGAAGACGGTAACAATCAGTATGGGCAGCTATCAAAATATATCATCAATGCCAAAAAGGAGTCATTGTTGCCAATCTATGATTTGCGATATGGTTAGTCCTAATTTGCACACAACAATATCTGGCTATTGGGAGGGACCTGATACTGAAGATGGGTGGGGTTATATCGAGGCTGTTGTATGTAGAAGTCCTTGATTATTTGCTTTTCTCACCTGTACCTTATTCTCTTCTGCAATGTAGTGCAATTTTGTTTGTGCTAAATGAATTCCAATTTTTCTAACCAATTTTTACTAATCCCAAATGATCCTTACCCATTCAATTATATTGTTTTTTACAATGCAAAACCATTAGTATTATGACATTATTGTGTCTGTTGTGTGAATGGAATACATAAACTTGTTATGAATTTACCTCAATACTTGTGCTAATTAACTAGTAGAATAAATATGAAATACCAATAAAATTGTATTTTGAGATGAAATCTGAATCCTCGCATGCATTTTTGTTATTAGTTTATGCTAGGATTGCCACTTCAAGACATTATTTGTTACTAGGGACCTCATCAATTATCTTTCATCAAATTGAAAATTTCAACTGAAAATGTGGTTCAGTTGGATTTGTTTGTGAAACTGGCTCAGTTTGGTTTAAATGGACTGCACAGAGAAAAAAAAAATCTAATTTGATTTAGGTTTGATCATTTGTAAACCAAACCAAATAGAAACAATATCTATTTTATTTTTAAAATAATAAAATATCCATTTCTGATTCATTGTGAAACATTTAATATTTATTTAATTTTATATTACATTATGATGAGCAAGAACAATTAGTTAACTAATTCTGATTATTGTCTGTCATTAGTCTAGTTTTAAACTCGATCAAGGAAATGACACTAAAATCATAAGGCTCAATTGTTTCATACTAACAAGTTAAGGGATCAAAACTGCATTTATACATGGAAGGATTTTCAAGAGCATTATTCTTTATTAACTCACTTCTTGCACATGTTTCAGTATTTCTATAAATTAAGCTTCATGTCACTTGTTATTTTGGAAATACAGCGTATAGATGCAACACAAAACTAGATAACTAGTATGAAATCCGATCTTGATTACTGAACTCAAAATTATTGGTAATTAAGGAGGTGTTTTATTATCTTGAAATAAAAAGCAACAATAGCTAGATACAAATCTGCTTGTCATTAGGTTTTTGTGCTATTATTGTTTCTGTTTTCTTCTTGGACTTTTGCTTTTATCAACAAATTAATATTGATTAATGTTCTTGTGTTTTTATGTAGTTGCACTAGTACTTTGAGTTAAATTCGCTTATATTCAATTTCTGGTTCACGGGTTTGAACCTGCTTTTCTCAAGTCTTGTCAGCATCACTGCATTGTGCAGTCACTCACTCTTGTCAGTAACATCACTGCATCGTGCAGTGTTCATCAGTAACATCATTGCATCGTGCAGTGTGCATCTCCTGCAATTTCACTGATCGAACTTTTCAGAGCAAGATTATTAGTTTATTGTCCAATATTTAAAGTCATGTTTTTTCTTGTCTCGTCGGCATCGCTGCAACGCAGTTACAGCAGTCCTCGAGTCGTCTTGTCAATATAAACAATATTTTCTATCAATTTCACAAGCTTATACAATCGCGAACTCACTCTCTATATTAACTCACAAGACCGATGATCAGTAACGTGTAACACGAGGGAGGAAGAAAGGCTGTATGATTCTTCAGAGGTAAGAAATGCTGTGAACTCAGTTTCTGAGAAGTTATATGTATAACTTCTCTTCTATTTTGTACCTATATCTGAATAGTTAATGATGGTTTGAGATTTTTCTTGTAGTTGAATCTCTCTTAACCATCAATATTTCTTTATCATAGTGATCGTTCCTTTCAATTGTTTCTTAGATGGTAGGATCTAACGACTGCTACATGGCGTATGTTTGATCATGTTTGAAACTTCATCAACTTATTATTCTCTTAATGTTTTTGCAGATCACCGTATTGTTTGATTTCTAAGGTTATTATTGGAATGGGTGGAATTGGAAATATTATTAAAGGTATAATTTTCATATCTGATAAATAGTTGGTTTGAGAGCTTCATTTCTAGTTTAAGTTATTTTCAAAATTATTTCAGTTTTTATTCATTACCGAGGTTTTTTTTGTTTCTTTTTGCCTTTTATCGGATTTTTGTTGTCTCTTCAGCTTTGTTGTTTCATTATAAATTTTTTATTAAATGTTTGGTTATTAGCTTATTTAGGATTTTTAAATTTTGTAACGAAAAGAATTTTGTCGTCAAGTTGCGACGGAGTTGATGATGAACAAATAATCTTGCGATGAATTTATTTTTATCATTATGACCATCTGAACTTATTTATTAATTCTTGATGTGAAATATTCAAAAATAAAGATATTTTTCTATGTTCTTGAGCTTCACTTGTAGTTATGTTTTATATAATTTAGTATAGCTAAATAGACATATTACAAAGACAGTACTATAATTACTTCCTTTCAATCAATGAGCAGCCAAGGACATGAATTAAGAATGAGGTTTGTGCTCTTCATGCAAGAAGAACTTGGAACTCAAAATGTATAAAAATAAGACTTTAAAACATAATAAAATTTTTAGCTTTAGGTTATATAAATACATACTGATCTTTGTAGTTACTTTTATTTATAGATCAGTTAACTGACTCATTATACAACCTTATGGTCCTATATATTTTCTCACCTTTAAATATACTTGAAAGAGAAGAAGTGTGGGTTCTGATAAAGAGTATGATAGAAGATTTTCATGAGAGATCGATCATTAACAATTTTATAAAATAAATTATGTCTTGTATTTAAGGGTGTTTTGCAAAATTAGGGAAATGTATTTTTTATCACTTTCGCATTATCAATTATTATTTTATATTACATTATGATGAGCAAGAACAATTAGTTAACTAATTCTGATTATTGTCTGTCACTAGTCTAGTTTTAAACTCGATCATATTCGAAATGTCATGCCAAATCATAAGGCTGCATCATTGTTTCATACTAACAAGTTAAGGGATCAAAACTGCATTTATACATGGAACACACGCATAGATTGATAAATTTTTAAGTGCATTATTCCTTATCAACTCACTTTTGCACATGTTTCAGAAATTTTATAAGTTAAGCTTTCATGTCACTTGTTATTTTGGAAATACAACGTATAGATGCAACACAAAACTAGATAACTAGTATGAAATCCGATCTTGATTACTGAACTCAAAATTATTGGTAATTAAGGAGGTGTTTTATTATCTTGTAATAAAAACAGCAACAATAGCTAGATACAAATCTGCTTGTCATTAGGTTTTTGTGCTATTATTGTTTCTGTTTTCTTCTTGGACTTTTGCTTTTATCAACAAATTAATATTGATTAATGTTCTTGTGTTTTTATGTAGTTGCACTAGTACTTTGAGTTAAATTCACTTATTCAATTTCTAGTTCACTGATTTGAACATGCTTATTCAAAGGCAAAGATTATTAGTTTATTGTCGCAGAAACAGAATGTAGAAATGAGTGAAATGCGCAGACAGCAGCAGTTGATTATGTAGCATTTTAGTTATTTTTTGAAAATCAGCTTTGTTAGTTCACGGATGTTTGGATATGTTTTTCCTTGTATCTCGTCGGCATCGCTGCACCACAGTCAACTCAGTCCTTGAGTCATCTTGTCAATATAAATAATGTTTTCTATCAATTTCACAAGCTTATACAATGTTCCCTCACTCTTTAACGTGTAAAATGAGAGGGAGAAAAGGCTGTATGATTCTTCAGGGGTATGAAACGCTGTGAACTCAGTTTCTGAGAAGTTATATATATAACTTCTCTTCTATATTCTACCTATATCTGAATAGTTAATGATGGTTTGAGATTTCCTTTGTAGTTCCTTTCTTAACCATCAATATATTATTTCTTTATCATAGCGATCGTTCCTTTCAATTATTTCTTAGATGGTAGGATCTAAACGACTGCTATATGGGGTATGTTTGATCATGTTTGAAACTTCATCAACTTATTATTCTCTTAATGCTTTTGCAGATCACCGTATTGTTTGATTTCTAAGGTTATTATTGGAATGGGGTGGAATTGGAAATATTATTAAAGGCATAATTTACATATCTGAAAATTAAATAGTTGGTTTGAGAGCTTCATTTCTATTTCTAGTTTAAGTGATTTTCAAAATTATTTCAGTTTTTATTCATTACCGAGGGTTTTTTGTTTTTTTTGGCTTTCGGATTTTTATTGTGTCTTTAGCTTTGTTGTTTCAATATAAATTTTTTATTAAATGTTTGGTTATTAGCTTATTTAGGATTTTAAATTTTGTAACGACTTAAATTGATGATGAATAAATATTTTTTAATCATAAAATTTAACAATAAGGTATTACTTATGAAAATATTTTCGTTGTTAATTTCATTGTCAAATAATCTTGCGATGAATTTGTTTTTATCATACAATTCACGTAAATCTTTATTTTTAAGTGTCCATCTGAACTTTATTTGTTAATTCTTGATATGAATTATTAAAAAATAAAGATATTTTTCTGAGCTTCACTTTTAGTTATGTTTTATATAATTTAGTATAGCTAAATAGGACGTATTACAAGGAAAGTACTATAATTACTTCCTTTCAATCAATGAGCAAAAAAATAAGACTTTAAAACATTATAAAATTGTTAGTTTTAGGTTATATAAATATATACTGGTCTTTGTAGTTACTTTAATTTATAGATCAATTAACTGACTCATTATACAACCGTATGGTCCTATAAGAAGTGTGGGTTCTGATAAAGAGTAGGATAGAAGATTTTCATGAGAGATAGATCATTAACAATTTTATAAAATAAATGATGTCTTGTATTTCAGGTGTTTTGCAAAAATTGGGAAATGTATTATTGGGTGTGTTTTTTTTTATCACTTTCACATTATCAGTTATTATTTAATCTTTGGCATGAGTTGTCAACTCACTAATTGAACTAGCGAAAGACTTTTTCCTTTAGGATTAAGATGGATTTTTAGTGCTTTTCTATGTTTCTTACTCTCTTACTGTTACTCTTATATATATAGAATTATTTTAATAGGTCGAATATCATTCCATTCGTGAGATTTATTTTATTAAATAAGTATAATTATTAATTTATTTTATAAAGATATGAAATTGATCGATAAATATTTAAAATTATTAATTAAAATAAATTTTATTGAGATTTATTTTGATTGATAATTTTCTTTTTCACTAATCAAATTAAATTTAATTGGTAATTATATATTTTTTATATGTTAAAATTAAATTTAATTGATAATTTTTTATTTTTTTAATGATTAAAATTTGAGTCGATTAATATTTTTTTATTAGTTAAAATTAGATTTGATTGATAATTTTAATTTTTTTTTATCAAAATTA
The DNA here is from genome assembly GCF_044706935.1 of Curcuma longa. NCBI lineage: Eukaryota > Viridiplantae > Streptophyta > Magnoliopsida > Zingiberales > Zingiberaceae > Curcuma > Curcuma longa. Next base: position 2,765,003 of record NC_133863.1, on the reverse strand, counting down.
AATTTGATTGATGATGTATAAATTTTACTAATCAATAATTTTAAATTTTTTATTGATCAAAATTTAATTTATTGAGTTAGGCTTTTTAATAAATAAAAAATATTTATTAGTAATTGATTTTTTTATAAAAATATATTATTATTTTATACTATTATTATCGTACTCTTATTCATCCTTAAGTTTATCTTTTTTATGTGTTTTTATCGTTCACAGTTATGTTTAGAAAAGATTATCAACTTAATAAATTATGTTTGAAAATTAAAAAAAACTATTTTAAAATTTTTATTAATAACAAATTAAAATTTAATACAATAATAAAGTTATTGTTGTGTGATAAATGACTATAATTTTCAATCATGAAAATAATTTTTACGATACATTATATTGTTATTTTTTAAAAATTAAATATCTTTAATAATATTATATTTAATAATTTATTTTAAAAATTTAAAATTAATTTTTTAAAGATATATTAAGGTTCTAAATTTTAAAATTAAAAAAAAATTATTAAGATCCTAAATTTTTTCTGCTTAAGGCTTTAGAGAATATTGAGACTGCCTGATAGTGTTGAACCTTTTGATATTATTGTATGTTGAACCTTTTGTTATTATTGTATTGAAAATGATTGTAATTGTTGTAAAAATATGTACAGCAGATGTGAATTGACGTTAACAAAATTCTTAATTATTTCGTAACCCTTGAATATTTGCTATTTTGATATTTTATGGTATCGAAAATGATTGCAAGTGTTGTGCTGTAGTAAATGTGTAGGGGATGAGAATGGAATTCAAGTGTTGTAAATATTTATAGCTGATGAGAATTGTTGTAGTATTATAAAATGTCGTGTGTACTTGTATTGTAACTGTATATATAATAATAACTAATGAATTTATGATTCTGCTTCAATTAGTGACTTTGTGCCCTATCCTGTGTTTATTTTGGAATTTGTTTGAAATTATTATAAAATTATGCATTATTTAATTTCAAGTCCACATTTAATATTAAAACAAATTATATAAAACTGATTTATGTTTAAAAATAAAAAAAACGTTTAAAATATATAGTATGTGTTTATTTTTTACTACTCACAAACAAAACAAATAGGAGTGCGCATAAAAGACAAAAGAAGAAAAACAAACAAACACAAGAGCATAGAGATTCCACATTCTTAGTAGTTAGATTTGTTTCATCCAAATTGCTCATTTCTTTCCTTCTTTGGTGGGCTCCCCCTCCTCAGTATCATGCCCTTCCGGTGGACCAACTGCCACCGATACCTCCAACCCGCTGAATTTATTACAAAAAGGTCCACTCACCACTGCAAGACGGTCATCTGACCGGGCAGTGAACGCATCAATTCAAACCCAGCCGCTATTAGCTCACGTGTATCTCGCATGCTGACCACATGAAGTGAACACCGCACGGCCAGCCTGGCATCCCTGCCGCTTCGACCAAGATATCCTCCGTAATTACGGTCGTGCCACTTCCTCCGTCGCACCCCGCCTTCCCGTTGCGGTTCCAGGTCGACGGTAACGGTGGGAGGACGACCATCGACAGCCGTGCGATCGACGACGGACGGACCAGGCGACCCCCGAGACGCCCGCTACGGTGTCCCCGTTGAACCAGGCAACGGCTCGGATCCGGTGCACGAAATAAGGACAGGGAACCGCGCCACCAGTGCTGCTGCAGAGCAGCCACGTTGCTAGCCATGGCCCACGTAGTAGTTCGTGGAGTGCAAATTAGTTTCTTCGTTATCTTAACTAGTTAAAAACATGGAAATGAAGAAGAAAATTAATTATTGTTATAAAGTTTTTCTTCTCGTTAAGTAAAACATTTTACCAAAAAAAAAAAATTGGGAAAAAAACAGCAGAACTTAATAAAAAAATAATTTCCATTATTAAAGCGCCACCAACGAGGAGAACGACGCAGAGATGAGGAGCTGCGACCAAATCTAGAAGACCGCACGAGAAGAAACAAGGAGATCTTAGGGAACAACAATGGAGGAAGGAGAGAATCTTGGTGCTGGCGGTGGCAGTGGTGGTGGAGGAGGAGGGCGAGGAGAGAGAGGAGAAGAGAGCGTGAAGTTGTTTGTGGGGCAGGTACCAAAGCAAATGTCAGAGGAGGAGCTCCTGGCGTTGTTCCAGGAGGTGGCGCTCGTCGACGAGGTCAGCATCATCAAAGACAAAGTCACCAAGGCCTCGCGAGGTCCTAATCCTGAGATCCCTTCTTGCTTGCTCGAATCGTCAGTCGCCTTGGATCTCCGTGCATTGCTGATGATTGCGGGATTTAATTTTCCGTTGTGCTTTAGGATTTTTTTTTTTTTGGTCAATTCCGTTGGGTTCCTGGTGCAGGTTGCTGTTTCCTGATCTGCCCGTCTCGGAAGGAGGCTGACAAGGCGGTCTCTGCGTGCCATAACAAGCAGACGCTTCCTGGTGTATGACATTTCACACTTCCTTTCGTTCATCATTCTATTTTTATTTCAATTACATAATACATATTTGTGGATCCGCGTTTCTTATGTTGCTTACGCGTAGAATTAAGCCAACTTCTTGTGTTTTTGTGTGACTTGGGCCATCATCATGTTTATGTTGGAGATTCTGTGATGGTACTCGGTCATTTAACTGGGAATTGTACCATGATTTATCTGTCATCGCAGATTACTAGGAGATGCTAGGTCTTTAATGGGGGATCACTGAATGTGTTGTTGGAGTTAGATAATAAAGCGGTTTGAATTATGCTTCTGTCGAGGAATTGAAGAGTTCTATTGCATTGTCCATCCAAATGCATGTAATCGGTGTTTTGATCACATTTGAGAGAATATCTGTCAAAAGCCTTCCTTCAATACGTGGTTCTGTTGTTGGATTTACAATCATTTGGAAGAAAGATGATTGACTTAGTTGAGCCAATATTGTAGCTATTGGGACGGGAATAATTGATTGGAAAATTAATCAAACCAATTAGGGATATAGATCAGTTGCTGTTTAAGCAGGAATGGGAAATTAGAAAGTCAACTACATGAATTGAAAAGCTCAACATCATTTGAACTATCTTTTCCATTGGCTTGCCGATCTGGACTAGTTCATAGACTCAATAAGCTCAAGACTAATCAAACATACAAGTTAACCTATAACCTAATAATTCATATGTAAAATCATTTGCAAGTTGTTATGAAAGTATAGCCACATAGAAGAACCAGTAGGATAAGACTAGGCAAACTCAGCTACCCAACAAACTAATGGAATAATAAACTACGTACTGATGGTTGACCATGATCTTGACATATTTGGAAAGTTTATGTATTCACTTGGTGAAACTGAAATTCAAGCTATATTTGTTGACAGGCTAAATGTACAAGCTATGCCTTAACAATTTACCCTAACTATGTAGTTCTTTCACTAACATTTACAATATGTTAAAGTTATTTTATTTGTTTTGGCATTAACTAGGTTAAAGTTATTTTTAGTGCGTGATACAATTGCCTTGATAGTAGAAATTGCCACTAAAGCAAGACAGCAAAGCAGCATAGCTTGGTTATCAGACATACACACTTATTTACCTTCTAATGGCCTAAATCTTGAGAAGCATAATTTACCAATTTCTCATGAAACTCTCAAAATAATTTGGGTAGTAATCAGAGTGTTTAGCCTATGATATTTGATAAAATATTACAGAGTAACTACTTCCTCTTATAAAGAAGACTTTTCTTATTCTATACCAAACTACTTTAAGTATCACAAGCGTCTTTTTACAAAATAGCTTTTTCTTTTGTTTATGGCAATTAGCTATTAGAGTATCGGGTTGGTGGGCTATTATTCCTTATCAGATGAGTGAAAAGTGTATGTACTTTTGCTCACCTTAAAGAGAAAGAAAGTGCTACCTTTTTGTTTTTTATTCATTTCTGATATTAACCTATTCTTTGTTGCCTTCTCTTTTGTGAAGAGAAAAAATTAAGATCATCTCACCATGGAACATTTTTCAGAGAAACTTCTGTGTGTGTGTACTAAAAATCCATGTCAGCCACCTAGCCATAATGTAGAGTTTGTGAGCATTCATAGCTGATCATCTTTCAAAAGGGTCAAATTGGAATTCCTGGTAGTTTGTTGTACGTTATGTCATTAAATTGGAAAATGAGGGTTGAAAAAGTACTTAAATATGACCTTTCTTGAATATGGAGCATTGCTATATTAAATAATAGGTTATTGAAGTAGGGATATGTCAAGCAGTAGCAAATATTTGTTTGTTCTAGACAACTGTTTTCTGCTGGTTTAGGATAATCACTTGTTAGCAACAGTTGCTTTCCTTTTTCATTCTCCTTGTCATTTATATCCTTATTAAATTAAGAGATAATTTTGACTGTTTGTTCATGAGTCTAAACTGGAACCAACCAAGGTGACACTAGAAATATTGTCTAAATGACCTGGTAAAAGAAATTCACAAAGACTCTTCCTACAAGACTTGACCCATATCTGAATGGTAACAGGCAATAGTATCTAAACATATTTAAAGAAGTTGAATGAATTTAAATGCTTACAAAGTGATCGAATCTTTAAATTTCATGTAGACTTGTTGGATATAAGCAAGTTTCACCATTACCATTCCTCAAAACTGTTCACTATCAATGCATGTGATGAATCATAGTTACCAGGCACCCATTTGTTTTTAGGGCAGTTAGGAAAATGATTTAAATTTGTCAGTCTTTGATAAACATGAAGCCTTTGACATCCAATTAATTTAGAGTATTATAATGGCTTTAGAAAACTGATAATTGATATAATTGATTTGCATGGTTATTAGTTAATAACTGCATGAAATGTCAAGATTGAAAATTTTAAACATCGAAATATAGAAAGTTTATAGTTCTGGTGTTTGGTGATTTAAAGCATAATGAGCAAACAGAGCCATACTCCTAATTCTTGCTTTACCTCTTTTTTAAGCTATTGTTACTGTTTTGCTGCTCAAATTTGTTTCTCATTCTAGTAGCAACATTGTTGTTTCCATGTCATCATGCAGAATTTTGCAATGAAAGTGCTACCTACCTACTCTTTTCTAGATTATTATATAAACTGATAAACTTCACCAACACATTACTTTCATATATTCTGTTGACCTTAGCCTATCAAAAAAATTTGGGCACATTTCCTGTATGTTTTATTTATACCATTTTTTATAGTTTTTATTAAGATTCATCATGTTATACTTTGTGTCTCAGGCTTCTAGTCCAATGCAAGTAAAATATGCTGATGGTGAGCTTGAAAGACTAGGTAAGGGCACTGGATACATATGTGCTCCTCTGAATGCAGTTGAGATTTGTTTCTATTTTTTGGTTTAGCTTTTTCTTTCCTTTGGCTGTGCACTACAAAATTCTGATAGGACTTATGTATTAGTTTGCTGTTTTATTTATTTACTCCATATGGATGATTTAATGTACATTCTATTTCTTAACCAGAACACAAGCTTTTCATTGGAATGCTTCCGAAGGACATATCTGATACTGCTATATTGTCTCTGTTTTCCAAGTATGGTACTATTAAAGACTTGCAAATCTTGAGAGGCTCTCAACAAACCAGCAAAGGTGCATGTGTCTTAAGATATAGATTTTATTTGTCTTGACGCATCCTTCTTGGAACAAATATTAGTTCACATTATTTCTATCGCCAATGCTTGTGTACCAAAAAATTTGTTAATGCAGCAGGTTGTGCCTTCTTGAAATATGAAACAAAAGAACAAGCTTCGGCAGCTCTAGAAGCCCTAAATGGGAAGCATGGAATGGAGGTTTGTTTCTTTATTAGATTCTTCAAAATTTCCCCTAATTTGTTGGACTGAACTGTTTGTATGATCAATTGTGGCATCAAGGAGAGCATAATTTAACTCAAAAGAAACGATTGCACAATGATGCAATAGAAAACTCACTCAAATAATAGGTGCTCTGAATGGAAGGGTTAACTAAAGTCAATGTGATTTACCATTGTTGATACTAGAATTTTAGGTTGCTTCTTGGTACTTTAGGAATGGTTATAGTGGCATGACTGGGAAGAAGATTAGTTTACCGATCGCCCATTTGAGAAGATTGACCATTAAATTAGCATTTGAAGCAATTTTTTGTCAGTGGTTTATTCCCATTTATCCGTTGTGTAAATCCCACTTAAAAAATTTATTGTCGAATGAGTGCCTAATTGTACAAACATTTTTTTGTTGTTAAAAAGGATCCTGGAGGTATTGTTCATATGCCTATTACCTATGTTATACAAGTTTTGTGCCTGCTGTTTCAGTTTGCTTGTATGACTGGGATTTAGTACCTTTTTTCTCAACCAGATGACTCTTAACCTCGTGCAGGGTTCAAGTGTGCCTCTAGTTGTTAAGTGGGCTGACACAGAGAAAGAAAGGCAAGCTCGAAGGGCACAAAAAGCTCAATCTCAGGTCTCTAGAATTCCCCATGCCAATTCAATGCAGCAACCATCAATATTTGGAGCTTTACCGATGGGGTATATTCCTTCATATAATGGATATGGATATCAGGTGAGTTTTGTCGCCTCTTTTAGGCTCAATTATGTTTTAAGGACTAAATCTTGAGAACCTTCAACTTTGTTCTCGTTAATTTTTTCTTTGTCATTTTTGCCTATCATTTTCTGCATAGCAGCTTCTTTCAAAGGCATGCTTATTTATTTTGAATTGTTAAAAAATCTTGAAGTGGCCACCTTGGGAACTTGTTCAACTTCCACAGCTATATCTATCCATGTGTTGCAAAACGATTGAATCTTGTGTTATATTGTATCATAAACTTATATTTTAGTTGATAGCACTTGCTTCAAATGCCTCTTGATAGCCATTACATCTGCTTGATTGGTTATGGTGGGATTTCTTTACTGTTGTCAATTGCATCTAATAGGTAGTTGTCTTGTGCACTTTCAGTCCCTACAATGAAGTGTAACATTGCAATTCTGATTGTCATTTGACATTTTGTTGAATTGGCAATTTTAGTTGGGACAACTTGGGTGGTTATAGTGAGGCACCTTTGCTAATGTACTTTGTTAGACTTATATTAGGTTGCTAAATGATATTTAGAGTATTAGTTGAAGTTCAATTCCCTAGTTCAAGTTTGTTGGACTAGTTCTATAATTCCTATGTTTAGTAGTTGTACATTGCACCCAGTTTTCTCTCTATGTATAGGTACCCTACCCAAAAAATCTCTTCAAGTGAAAATTCTTGTTATCAAGTATAATCTATGTATACTTTTGTTATCAAGCATAAAACAAATACTCAAAATCAAATGGTAGATGCTCTGACTAAAAGATATTCTTTGCTGCCTGCTATGCTAGCAAAATCGGTGAAATTTGTAGTGTCTAAAGAATTTTATGAAGATGATATTTATTTCAGTGATATTTGGAAATGATGCCAAGATGGTCCTTCTCAACCATTTTTTATTCAAGAAAGCTACCTTCGAAAAATCGGTGAAATGCTTGTGAGATCAAACTTTCAAGTGAATTTAAGGAATTGGTGAAAATGCTTATAAGATCAAACTTCCTGGAAGGCTACCTTCAATATTATGGATTTTATGCTTTATTATTGATCAGATGAAGATGCAAACTTGAAGCAAGTTCTTTCCAATGGGACAGGAATGACATGAGTTATTGATTTCATTTCTCTAGTTTTTTGTTCATCTAATACTAGATCTTTATGATCATTCGACTCTCTTATCCTTCAGATCCTAGAGTTTGATTTAGGAACCAAAGGAACGCCTCAAATAGCACATCCCAACCTATTTGATGACAGTCAAATATTGCAAAGAGTTACCACAAGGAATATGTTACATGCAAACATACAAGCATGCTAGTTTTGGTACTTGGGAATTCTTATTATAGTAACATCAACATCTGGTTGGAACGGTCACAACTTTAAACCTTTTATGATAAATAAAAAGAAAAAAAAAGGAAATTTCATTTTGATAAAAGACCATACCCAAGTTCAATAGCTTTAGATCTACTATCCTGATCATGATTTTTCTACCCCCATAGGAAAGACCCTTCCCAAAAGGGAAGGTTGTGGCCGAGGAGGGATTCGGACACCCAACACCATAGTTCGTAGCCACGTGCTCTGATCCTTTGAGCTACAGGCCCCACCCCATCTCCACTGGATCTATTCTTTTTCTCGCTCTCTATGAAAGTTTTGTTGTAGATTATTTTGGATGATGCTAGTTTAAATGAATTAATTTACTTTATTTTGAAGATGATCTTCTTCAAGTCTATTGAGAGTAAGGTGGATTCAGAACTGCTCTTCCGTTTATAACACATGATAACATGATTAATATATGCTGATGAAATGGAGCTTCTTTTTTTTCTTACTATTCTGCAGCCAGCTGGAGCTTATGGAGTAATGCAGTACCCTTTAACTCCAATGCAAAATCAGGCTGCATTCCATAATATGATTCCACCTGTTAATCAAGGGGATTCGCTACAGGGATTCAGTTCTGATATCTCTCCAAACATAGCGCCAAGAAATTTTAATACAACTCAATCTGGCAGTTTTATAGGTTCTCCATACCCCAGTTTGCCAGGTCTTCAGTATCCAATGTCATATCCAACAAATAATAGACAATTGGGCAATTCCCATGTCTCAGGTCAACCTGTCATTATGAAGACTAATCCAGCAACATCTCCAAGCCCCTCCACAACTTCTGGTGGTCAAATAGAAGGTTAATGGGTTACTTAATTTTTCCATCTAGTTCATATCTTTTTGTCTTCTTGTTTGTGCTGATGTCAGTTTTAAATACCTAGTTTCAGCATGAAATTGAAATTCCCTCTAGTGATCAGTTTTTTTTTTTATTGATTTAGGCCCTACAGGAGCTAATTTGTTTATCTATCATATTCCACAAGAATATGGTGATGAAGAGCTATCAAGTGCCTTTCAGGGATTTGGAAGAGTTCTAAGTGCTAAAGTTTTTGTAGACAAAGCAACTGGTGTTAGTAAATGCTTTGGTAAACCATCTTATGCAATCTACAGGGCTTGGATCAAATTAATTGTACACCTAAATTGGCCTCTTCTCTTGCAGGTTTTGTAAGTTATGATTCACCTGCTGCTGCCCAGACCGCCATCAAGATGATGAATGGCTTTCAATTAGGTGGTAAGAAGTTGAAAGTACAACTTAAGAAAGAAAACAAAGCCAACCTCATTAATGGTGATATACGCTAATGCGGAGGTAGCTTCTTCTGCATGGCACCTGTATCATATCTGGGAGCAGTGAGTGGCCTTCATCTGTACTATTGAATATCAGCGGACAAATGATTCTTCTCATTTACCCATTCTATTCTGTTTTAAAGGTCAAAACTGGTAGCTTGTTTACCAGATTCATTGTTTAAATAGCAGAGATGTATTTACGTTAATTCTTTTTGTAACTTATCTACCATGGGAGCTTCAATAGAATAACCATTTAATTCATTCAATTGTTTCAGTCAGGATTACTGGCAGGCACTATACTGGTGAGTATGGCTCAAATTAACTTATCTTTGGAAACATTCTCCACAAAAGTATTGCAGTATCTTGTTTTTTTTCCTCTTTAATTTGTTACTAATAGTTCAATATTTGAAAACCCTTGTATTTGATTCTTTCATTTCACTTTTCCTTTGGAAGTTATTTAGAAGCTTCCGCGGCCAGGGGTTGGACTATGTGAAACATTATTTTCTGCTGTTCTAGATTTGACAATGCCTGATTTGCATTCACCATAGTATTCACTGTCGAAGAACATCTTACTCCTACAAGATGACCTATTTCTGGTACCAAATTGAAAGGGAAAAATATTGTATTATTATTCATTAGACAAGGCTATAAGTTCTCCATCCCTGTTGTATTAGTTTTCCCCCAAAATTATATTCCTTCAATTTCTTGTAGAACAAATGAGCAATTACATATTATTCATTCTAGGATTAGTAATTTATTTTATAGTATCTCTAAGCTTCCTTTGTTCGTACCATAATCTACTGAGGCTTTTAGTAATTCCTGTTGTTGCTTTGCTTAGTTTGAGAAGCTGCTATACCAGGAGCATTTGCCATTCTAGTTAAATCTGGATTTGGATGTGTATATTGTCCAATTTACGAATGCTTAGATTTTTTTAATTTGAAATTCATCTAATTTATTTTTTCTCAGTTAAGCAATTACTACATAAACTTCGTGTTAATATTTTATTTTTGTTAGTCATTCTAAAATTCAGAGTTTTAAACTCAGTGATATGATTTATTGAGAACGAGTTATCGGAAATAACTTCATTTTTTAATATAAATTTTATTAAAAATTATTTTTTATATAAAATCCTAAAAATGTACCTACAAGGCCTCGTTTTGTATATTAGAACAAGAACTTAATTTTTTGGATATAAATTTTATTAAAGCATTAAATTCAAATAAATTTTATTAAAAATTAGTTGTTATATAAAATCCTAAACTGCACCTACAAGGCCTCGTATTGTACTAGGAAGGAACTAATTTAAGATTTTATATAAAAAATAATAATTTTTTAAAAATATTAGAACGAGAACTTAATTTTTGGATATAAATTTTATTAAAACATCAAATTTAAATATGTTTTATTAAAAAGTATTTTGTAAATAAAACCCTAAATTATCTCGCTCCCCTCACAGCCTTGCCCCGGCCTAACAAGCTCGCCCCGATCGCGCGCCGAAAAACTGTCCTCCACTGTCGAACTCTCCTCCGCCATCAAAAAAACGACTTGCTCTCCTCCGCCGTTGAACTCTCCTCCACCATCAAACAACTTGCTGCTTCCGCCGTCAAGCGAGGAATTTTCCAATTACCAAGAGTGCAGGCATCCGCTTCTCTCAGTTCATCTTGCTTAAGCTTGTGGCGAGCTTTATCGATCTGCTCTTTCTGGCGTAGGTTTTAGATTTACGCTTATTGTTTTAATTGAACAGGGCCAACCATGGAACACGACGAGGAGCAAGAGCATGGTCATGTAAATAAGGAAGATTCGGCATGGAAAAAAAGTGGAGGATCTAAAGATAAAATCAAGAGAAAAAGATCTCGGGAAGATGCTGAACGTGACGGAAAACATGGTATCTGCTACCTTAGTCGAGTTCCACCACGCATGGATCCTTCTCACGTTCGCCAAATCCTTTCTCAATATGGAGAGATACAACGGATATATCTGGCTCCAGAGGGTAATACATTCTCATATAATTGCTAGAAGGAATTGGTACAAGAACTTTAATAGGACGATTTTAGGGGCAAGTATTAAAAATCTTTAGGGTAGTAAACTCGTACTGTTGTCATACATACAGATAAACATTTAGATTGAATTAATTGACCTTCTAGCAGGACAATTGTCGTTCCATGTGGAGGAGCATGACTTATATAGGCCGAACAAAATGTTGTCAGTGGTTTTACCCAATTTCGAGCGATCAATGGGTGGATTATCTCTATCAGTATCAGGCGTGTAGTATTTTGTTCAGCATAGGAATGAAAATTTTATGCAGGATCCCACAGGATTTGTTATGGAAAACTCCTTCGCAGTCACAGGTTGAGTCCTAACTATTAGGGTCGGCTACATGGATTTATTCTTTGAACTTTACAAACTGCAGTTTACTAGCTACATGGTTATCTTAATGTTAATCAGCTTTAGCTATGTTCAAAACATAAAACATATGGACCAGTCAAGTATCAGGCAGCTTTGGACAAAGGATGTTGCATTGCCACTAGTTATCCTAAAATAGTGTGCCAGCTGATATCGGTGTAGTAGGTTGGCTATATTGATGTCAGCATAAATGATCTCATAGGCATTGTATCACTATGTTTGCACTAATTTACTTGCAGGACAAGTTTGATATGTCAAATTATTAGCCTTGTGTATGCTTCTATTGGTGTTTGATTGGGATTCATATGGTAATTTGTCTTGTGGTGCTTTCCATCTTTCTGTTTCAGATGATGCAGTTAAAGTTCAGCGGAAGCAATCTGGTGGTTTTCGAGGGAAAGGATTTTCTGAAGGGTAAGTATCTCAGCCTTTAAACTTCTCCATGCAAAAATTAAAAGAGTGCACCTAGTTCTCAAAATCATCCAAGAGGTGCTCCTTTTGATTTTTTTTTTTATATCAAAATGATGCTCTAAATCTGTTTTTTTTCTTCAAATTACACTTTTAAAATCTGTTTAATAGACATAAAAGATGTGTGGTTAATTGGATTCATTAAAAACATTCCCAACCTCTTGGACCTAGCTTGATTAATAGAAAAAATCTTAATTTTATAGAATAAGAAATACTCATATTCATAAAAATATGTTTAAGTTTGAATTCATAAGAAAATTATTGTACAACTTTAAAAACTATTTAATAATATACAAAATAATCATGTCAATAATGATACAAATTTAAATTGATACAAACACAATTTAAATATTTATGTATTTTTTGGGTCTTTAACCACCAAGTGTCCTCACATCACATTAGATGTGAGACCATCCTGTTCAAGATGAGAGCGATAAAGTTAAATATGCCCCAATAGTGCCGTTAAATGGATTTGAAAGCTTGACCTTTGGCTAGAAGCTCTCTAGATCTAGCTTCCTTACCACTTGACCGAGTAATTATTGGTATATTTTTATGTTAACATTCAACACAAACCCAAACAAATGATTATGACTGTAAAAATTTTTAAAAATTAAATTAAGTTTATAGGATAATAAGTTTACTATTTCTACCAACCGTTTGATTGGTGAACAAAATTTTAATTTTACATGAAAAAATAATCATTCATAGAAGTATAAATTTAAATTTATTAAAAATTAATTTATAATTTGGGAAGAAATATACACTTTTTGGTTAGAATTTACCCTGACCTGCTCTTTCCCAACTCATTAAAACTCTTTGCTTATTGCTAAATCCTATATTTTAGGCCTGTTGATATTTGTAATATGTCAATTATGGATGTTGATGCTTGGTAACTAGTAGTTAACATGTCTTGTCTAATGTGAAGTTTGTCTTCCTTTGTATAAATTTCTCTTTTAACCTTTTTAACAATAATTTTTTTAGGTGGGTAGAATTCACAAAGAAAAGTGTTGCTAAGGAGGTTGTGAGAATGCTAAATGGTGAACAAATAGGTAAAGTGCATGAACATTTTGTTATAGTAACATTAGGCAAATTATTTATACCCGCTTCTTTCCTTTCTGTGTGTCGGCATCATCATTTCGTGAACATATAAGTTTATACCTTTCAATTTTTTTTGTTTTTCTCTGTGCATTTAGTTCTTTAATATTGCGATTTTGTACATTGTGAATGCAAGCTGTTTGTATACCCATATTTGGTCATACCTATAGACATTAGATTTTTTGATTCATACTAATGCTCTGTTTACTTGGACGGGCGGATGAGGAAGGGAAAGGAATCAACTAAGGAAAAATATCTACGGAGCGGAGGAAAAGAAAAGAAGAGGGAAAGGAAATGAGGGAAAAGGATCTTTGCAGAAAAGATCACGGAAAAGAGGGAAAGAGAGAAAAAAATGATGAAGTCACCGTTCCATGACAATTGCAATGGTAATAGAACTCCAGAGCCAAACTTCCAAAGTTCAGTCCCCTGCAATGGATGCCACAAAGAAGATTGACAAAGAGAAAGTCAAGGTTGCACTTGAGAAAAGGAAAAGATCGAGGCTCGAGCTCGCTAGAAATCTAGATCACATGGACGAAGATGACCTTATCGAGAGGGAGTTGGAGCACGGTGTTGAATTGGCCGTTGAGGACAAATGGAACAAGTAGACCCTAACGAAGGTAAAGTAATTGATAGGTACTTGTTGAACGGTCGGCCGCCTCACCCTGTGCTGACCTACGCGAGGCTCGGCCGCCTTGCGAGGTGCCTGTGCAACACACGACCGCCTCACAAGGTGCCGACCTGCGCCACACAGTGTCCCTCAGTTGCTCACCAGCCGCTCACATAGTTGAGGTGGAGATGTGGCCAAAGACAGATCGTGGCTTTCCGTCCGATTTGGGCAGATGAAAAAAACTTCAAAAATTGTTTAGGAATCCATCCGTCCAACAAATAAACAGTAGCGAGGATACATAATCCATCCTTCCTCACAAAATAAACAGAGGAAAACTTCCTTGCAGGAAACTTTCCTCAGTTTTTTATATCTGTCCTCCCAAGTAAACAGGGCCTAAGTCTCTGTAAAAACCCCAACCTACTTGCTCAACTTGTTTCAAAGAACTGAACCAAATTGGACTAAAAAATTGGACTTTTTTGAGCTTTCTTTGGGTTTCAAAAATTTTGAAGCTTGTATTGGATTGAACTGAAATTTGATTGTCTCCGCCTCCATTTATATCTGATTGGTTTTTAGATTTTAAATTTTTAGCTTGAACCATCTTTGGTTAATTTGACTTTTCTCAAAACTTTCTTGACCCAACTTGATTTAATCAATACCACATTCCCTTTTAAGGCCACATGACCAAAATATGTCCATCAATGGATCTTACAATTTGTTTATTACCTTTATACGCATGTGGGTGCTTGTCACAATGTTTGTTCTTTGTTTTTGCTGTTGAATTTCATTCCAAAACTTAGGTTGTGTTTGCTAGTGGGATAGAGAACAAAAGAGTTCCAGGGATGAAAGTGAAGATAATAGATGAAAAAAAGGGAGATTTCTTCCTTCTTTTTTCCTTGAAAGGATTAAAATAAGGAAATAAAAAGATCAAATTAAGCTTTAATAAAATTTTAGGATATAACGATATGTTACTATTACTAACATTATAATTTTCAATAAATTGATTTAAATTGTTTTAGCACCAGGCACCATATTTGACGTTAAGGATGTATTTTTTGGGTTGCTCTTATTCTTGGTGGGGTTGGCATTTATTGTGCTCAATTTAGTAAGTAGCTTATTCACAATTTTGTGTAATTTTTTTGAATGAACCGGACTTTCTCTTCTACTTCTTCTACACATGTTGCTCCATTTATTCTTGCCCTATCAAAGACAATGAATATGGTGTCACAAAAAGAAAACAATGGTCTGGTGTACAACCCACCATGGTCTATCAATGCCATCCGGTTCATTTTTATATGCCGATTGTCAAAAGGTGTTTATGGGGTTTGTTATTCTTAAGGGAGTTAAATGGAGATGTGATCCATGGAGAGATGGAAGGTAAAGAATGATGCCTTGCTGATCAGGGAAGATAGCAAGTTAAAGCTGGTAAGGGGAATAACATCAGATAAGGGTTTGGGGGTAAGAATTTTGTGTTAGGCATGATTGATATTAACATATTAGTTTAGTCGAAGGCTAGTTTTTATAGGAGAGGATTACAGGAGGTGGAGACTAAGTCCACAAGTGGGGTAGTTCAAATCAACACAAAATTATTTTCGTTTTATGGAGAAAGGAAGTTGAGATTTGCACAAAAAACTATGGTGGGAAGGAAAAGAAGGCTTAAGCTATGACGACAGTTTTATCTAGCTATAGCGGATGATGACGAGGGAGATAATGCTGATTTTTGGTGGCCAGGTGGTTAGGCTCTTCACTTGATGTAGCACGAGATGAATTTGCATTCCTTAGTTAGCGATCTCAAGGATTGCATACATTAGTTGATAATTAGATAAAATATAAAAATTGAATTCCTTACTATTGTTTAATGATTAGCTATCTCTTTTAGAGGCTTTTAAAAAAAGATATATTGTAAATAGTAAAAGTATATGAGAAAATAAAATAATATTTCAGAACCCAAAGATGGAATAGCTCCATATTTTATGCCCTGTACTAGCGAATTTACTTGCTATTAATATATTTGCTCAGACTACATAAAGCCTTGCTATTTTTTTGTACTGTTGTCTGATTTTAAAACTATTGCACTGGATTGTTGGATCTTAATTCTGTTAATCAGACCAATATGGTTGACGTTGTTAACATTCAGGAGGAAAGCGTAGGTCAGCTTTCTTTTATGACATTTGGAACATCAAGTATTTGAGCAAATTCAAATGGGATGATCTGATTGGTGAATTAGGTAAGTGTACTTGTTATTTAATCAATTTATTATATTTTGTGAAACATGTGACTTCCATTGGTCATGTAGCTATCAAGAAACATGAACGTGAGGAGAAGTTAAAATTGGCAATATCTGCTGCAAAGAGGGAGCGAGACTACTATTTGTCTAAGTTGGAACAATCTAAAGCTTTGAAATCTATCAAGGAAAAAAAAGATAAGGCATGTCTTCCATTGAACTTATGAATATTAGGAGTAATAGAATTAGTCCGATACTTAAATTTCAAATTATTAGTTATATGCCTTGTGTCTCTGTGTGCACAGGTTATAAACTTATAATCTCCTCTAATGAATATTAATACTTTTTTCCTTTCAATTTGTTACCAGAATAGGTCATCTTGTAGGATTCGGATGTTCTTCAACAATCCTCTCAAGGGGAGACTATGTAGTCTACTATTCCCTCTACCATTGAGAAATCTTGATTTTCTCTACCTCGTGACCCCAACCACATTTTTTCTTCACACTTCACCAACCCCTTTGTTTCTCTCTGTCCCATCTCTATTGTGCATATCTCACTCTCAGATCTAACATCAAAATCTAATTGGGTTATTGTGTAAACATCCAACCCAGTGGGCTTTACCTCCTTTGCCACACCTTGGACCTTTGTTGTTTTGATCATCTTTCCGAGTCTCTTTCAAAGAATCCCCATCTTCACCTCCACCATCTCATCCTCCTGCAATGATCATCTATAGTTAATCATTATCCAACAACCATTCTCATCCAATCTAGTAAAACATAGGAGTGAAGGTCTCTAGGGCATAACTCGAGGAGGATGTCTTCTTACCGACTAAGTCATGAGTAGCTCTTCCTGCCCTCATTGTTTGTGACTGAAGTGATGATGCCATGGAGTGTTTGGAGCTATTTTCTCCAATCCATTGTTTTTTTTTTTTTTGCCTTGTAGTTGGAATTAATTTGCCAATAAAGAAAGTGATTAAGAGATTGTGCAGTACCATTCACCTTCATCTGGCTTCAGCCTCATACGCTATCTTCGTGTTTCCCTCTTCGTAATTATTGCTCAATAAATAGGGATTCTAGATGACTAACTGCACTTGGGATGATGTTGCAGCAACCCCAGAGCACCTACGGGAGAAACTTAGATTCCTATAGCAAATACATGTCTCAATCCCTATCCTTGATTGTATTCTCACTGCTGATTTTTTGCTGTCGAGGCTGAAAGCATTTTCGCCTAACAATTTCTCACTGTTTCACAGAAGCAAAAGGTTAAAGGTGGAGATAAAGATGGTGCATTTGAAAACAAAGTGTTTCGCGAATTCCCACAGAAAAGACCAGTTGCAGATGATTTTCAAAATAAACCTGCACTCTCAAAGGATCTTCTAGCTGGGGTACAATTCTCTGTCAATGTGATATAAACTCGCAAACTCTTCTGTTTTTTTTTTTTTTTGGAATTGCTGATTATATTGCATCTTTTGCAGGTCTTTGGCCGCGCATCCCCATGAATTCATTATTGGGTAATCCACAAAAGACATCCCATTTGAATTAAAGAAGACAAAAATGCTTGTAGGTAATCTACCAATCTGTTTCTTTGTATGGATTTATGGATTCATTTCGTCTCAGTTGGTGACTGTTGGAAAATGCTTGAAAATATCTGTTTTATCGTAGTAATTGTATAATTTCAGCAACCATCTGATTGGCAACTAGATGAAATCGATAGCAAAGTGGAGACTTGCTGCATCACAATGACAGTTGGAAGTTCGTGAAATCGTTTCATGTAACCCAGAAGAATTGACTGTTCACAGATCAGAAAAAGAAAACTCGAAAAATGATTCGATCATGCCCCTTAAGTGCAGTTTCATGTTTTTTTTTCCTTCAGAATTTAGTGATTACTTTTATTGTTCAGGTTCCTCACTCTTGTTATTTTGTTGTTAATTATTCTGTGTTAAATTGTTTATCTTTCGAGCACTGGAAATTTATTGCTTTTAGAGAATAAAATGTAAGTTTTGATTTAAATTATGATTTTATATTACATTTTACTAAAATTTTATTGTCATGCAAAGTGTTGTCGATGACGTATTAATTTATTATGTAATTGAAAGCACACGGTTAGATCTTACTTTTTAAAATGAAACTTATTAAATTCGTTAGAATTTAAAAAGTCTATGTTAAATTTATTCATTATTTCTTTCAACATTATTATCATCTACCGATTATAGAACTATGGTTTAAGTTAGTCATCTAATGACGTAGATACGCGGAAAAGGTTATCTTAGTAGAAAAAGAAATTTGCAATTCAATATTAAAGTATCGAGAAGCCGTCGACACTATCAACTAATATCATGCTTAAAAACAATAACAATTAATTAAAACGTGGAGGGAAAAAATTTGTTTTGTTCAACTCTACTTATTGCGATGCACGCAAGAAATAGGTGATTGCTTATCCAAAGCAAAGCAAGGACCCTTTGTCCAAGTCTAAAAGCATAGAATGGCCGTCCCCAGCAGCCAAACAAGGGATACAAGATTGATTGATTCCTTGTGAAACATGCCTAATTATATCAATATGTATTTATTCTTCTCATCTCTTCGACAACAGCTAGCGACCTAGCTAATAATGCCCTGTCCATTTCCTTCTAGAAAAAAACACAAAAGCAATTAAATTCGCAGCCCTCTAGCAAAGAAAATAATGGCTGTCTATTTCATTCTGGAAAATAAATAAATTAATAAATTGGCGACCTTTTCTTTCTCAAAACTAAGCCTTCTAGAACCAAGTTGCCTGGACAATCATGCTTGCTTTTCCATTTCCCACAAGATATCTTCAATCTCAAACTCATACCTAAGCCAAATCTAACACGTATCCTCATGCACAAGCACATTGATATATAATTGATTAATATATATATATATATATATATACACACACACACACTCACATATATACATAGTGTGTTCTTGTTTTCCCCACATATATACTGCAGCTCTAATGTCGATCGCCATGGATACCATACACAAGGGCTTTCCTTCCTCCTCTCCTGCTGCTGCTGCTGCTGCTGCTGAAGTCGGAGACAACTTTGATATCGAGTTTTTCCGACCTTGTTCGATGAAAGAAGAAGATCCGAGCGACGCTGAGTCCGGCTTCTACAAGACAATGGCACATGATGAAGGTGATACAGAGGATGAAGCTTGCTCGAGTTTGGTAGACGAAGGCGTCGTGTTTGTAAATAAGTGCTCGTCGCAAGTTTATCGGATGGCTTGGGCATCGTCGTTGTCGGACGAGGAAGAGGATATTGTGGAAGGTGAAGAGCAGGAGGAGAGGTCAGTGAAGGATAACAGAGATTCGAGGGAGGAAGACAGGGCGTTCTGGAAAGCATGCTTAGCACAGTGACAACATATATATATATATATAATTTCTCAAAATTAATTCACAAGTTTGTTTTTTTATATATATGTTTCCTTCGTTCAATTGTCAATATAAAATGATGAAAGATTATTGTAAAAATGATCAGTGAACCAAAATTTGAGTTTTTTTTTTTTGAGGGATGAAGAACACCACCAATTTGCATTTCACCATACAATAGAAGTTAATTGTTGGTCATTCAAAACCTATCAAGATCGAGCTGAGACCAAGTCGCGATATAGTCTGTCTATCAAGACCATCACTCGTCACTTACTTACCAATTAAGTATTGTTATCCATAATCCTTTTGAAATTATTCATCTTTTCTAATATTTTAACGTCCCCCTCAAGAATATTAAATATAATCCGCCTTCAACTACTAATATTGTGTTACCCACTAATTACTAATTGAATAGATGGAGCTGATTAAAATATCATAAATATTGTGTTTGCCATTATTATTTTTAAAATACTAATTTTTACTTTAAAACATAAATACTCAGGATCTTTAGAACGTCTCGGACCTTCCTTTGCCAAGAAAAAACGAAAAGAAAATTCTAAAACTCAATATAGAAACTTGAGTTGCTTGGATGAAATTAGATTCATAAACAAGTCAAGTCATGTTAAATTTCATAATATTCAAATTTATTTATAAGATAATTAAATCAAACTTAAAATAAAATAAATCATTGAAATAGTTATTTAAGTTTGACTTAATTTCTTTTTTTTACGAGTTTGAGCTTGGTTCGAGTTTGACTTACACTAGATGTTATCACACTCTCAATTTAAATTTATTTATTCATTTTAAAAGTTTATTTATATGTCGATAAAAATTTTATTAATAAAAATTATTCATAAATTTTATTTGTGAATCTTATTCATTAATATGATTCATAAAATAATTTATCATTTTTATTTATAAATATTAATGAATTGAATATATATACTTCTAAATTTATTTATTTAATTTAATGAATGACTGCCTGGTTCCTTCAGCCACCGCCACGGGTGCCTAAGATTTTTTGCACACTGAAATTTTCCTAGACTATTTACGTGCATTCGTGCTCATATTTATTTAGCCAGGGTGATGCCGATTTGAAATTGGCTCGGGTTAAATTGATGATGTATGTATGTATGATTTTCTTTATTAAAATTAAGTAAATTGTTAATTAGGATGAATAACTCAAAATATAATGAACTTCAAGGTACATAATGAACTTAATGGAATAATATAATAGCATAACTCAAAATAATGATGTACACAATCGATATAAACATATTATTTTCACCTATCTCATCTGCCATGAAGTACATCTTTGTATAAATTCCAAACTAGGGGAAAGCCAACCTTAAAAAAACATGTTTCTAAATGTTAAAGCCAATACCATATGAAGCTCATGAAACAGATAACACTATTGAGAAGTATTCTCGGCCAAAGATGACCCTATCTGAAGCATCAGTGGATACACAGGACTGAATTCCTGGTCTCCTCGAGCTCTGACCTTTCTCTCATAATCATCGAGTGTAGCCTTAATTCCTTTCCAAATCTGATCCTCACCATGTGAATCAAGCCATATCGAGTACTTTTTAGGTGTCAGCTGATTACTTTGTAATGGAGATTGCAACTCATCAGGAGCTCTAGAGTAAAGGTGATGGAGTATAACACTGGGTGGCAGGTCCTTGAGTAATGGAGACCCTGCAAGCTGATCTGTCTCCAAAAAGATGATAGGTCGGAAAGCACGAAGTGCTCGATATGGTGCGCCAAGTTGTTCCACAGGAAACAAGTTCTGGCCAACGGCATGCTCCAGCTCAGCCATATCTCTTGCCAGCTTCAGCTTACCTGACTCAGACAGAGGTCTCAAAAGAGAAGCATGTCTGATGAAGAAGATTAAAATTCGAGAAGCCATTCTGCGAGCAAGCATTGTGCATATAGTCTCAGAATGAGAGCCAGAAGAAGGCAGAAGCTTGGATAGGAACTCATTTCGAAAATGGAGTGAGCATTTCTGTAACCCATCCATGTAATTTGTGGCATTGTTATCCAACATTGAATCAATCCCTTCAGATCCATAATCTTGCTCATGGATTTGCAGTATGTAGGATTCCAATTGATCAAGCATAGCTTTGAATAAGGAGGTAACTGAGTCGCATGCAACTCCATAGATGACACCGAGTGAAGGAGACAGGACATCTGAAGCTATGGCTGGAAGTGAAGAAGTTGTGTGAGAAATACGTGCATGTATCTCCTGCAAATGCTGGCACAAAGCAAAATTCTTGATTTGGGCTGCAGTGGCAGGACCAGTGACTTGGCAGGCTTCAGGACCAGTGGAGATCTGGAAGTTAAATATAACAGTATCCAATATTATGTCTAATCAGTAAACAACCACAAGAAAGCCAACTCTTATTTTTCAAAAACACACAACAATCTTAGAAACTCCTTCCTTCTCAAAGTCATAAAAGGAAAATTCCAATTTTTACCACAGAATAAATTTTTGAACAAATCAATAAAATCACTTTTTATTGCATTAACTAATGTTCCTTTCATTTCACCTATAAATCTTCAAATCTAATTCAATTGATTGATCACCTTTGAACATAGTACCAACTCAAACTATTTTCTATCATTTCATCAACTTTTGGAACTGCTTCTAATTGCAAATGATCTATTGGCTGCTAAGCTAGTTGAGGGAAACAAGAAGAGGCTCATAAGAAATACAGACCATCAAATTCTTATATTTCCTTCATAAATTCTCAATGCCTAAGAACAAAGCAAAAGAATATATCTACAAAGGAGAAACCAAAACAGTAATAGGAAATATTTCAAATCAAATAATGCAAATGAAATTGAAAACTCTAACCATGTAGTTTTTAGAATCTATTGGAGACTAAAATTGGGCACGCACACATCCCAAGGTACAAATTCTATATAGTAACAGAAGCATAACAAGTAACCAACCAAGACTTGTGAAATTAAGCATAACCATCAATGCATAGGAAACCCCAAATAGTGAGGTAGCTATTGTTGGAAACTATTTACCTGGTATTCAGCCCTCTCTGCTAACAAGAGAAGAACTTTGCCAATCTCATGCAAAACAAGGAGGATAAGGTGCCCATGCATTCTCACAACTTCAATCTCTTCTTGGATACGCAATATAATTCTAGAGATATGCTCTTTTGATGGAATGCTTCCACGGTTAGACACTGCAAATATGCTATTTACATTATCTGAAAGACGACTTAGGCATAAAGCAAGAAATGCTGTTTGGAATATGTTAATGGCATCGACCAATTGTTCCTTTCCTTCGGCGTTCAGAGCAGGTAGAACCCCCTTCACATTAGTGTCACGTGAAATTCTTTCAAGAAGATTCTCAATCATAGAGAACAACTTTGGATACCCATGTGTAAATGCTTCTTTGACAAAACTAGATGCTGTGAAAGCAGACTTAATTTGACTAGCAAAAGTTTTCACAAGTGCTTCCCAGACCCGTTCTGTTAATAGGGGATCACCCTCCTGTATCAGGTTCAGCAAAGTGAAATAAGAAACGAAGTTTTAAACAACAAAATGCATCAAAACATCAGCAAAAACAAAATCAAGTTAAAAAGAATAATCCATAACATGGTATAGAATTCAAAAGAACAAAGGAAAAGTAGATTCCTGTGGTTGATTGCTATAATAACAACACAACCTATATTCTATTTTCTGCATTCACCAAGATAACAGAATATATCAAGGGAAACAGATTTATCACAGAAAACATAGTCATAATTTCTGAAACCATAATTTCAAGTTCATTATAGATGACAAAAAAAAATAACACGCAAAACAGAGGGTAGGGCTACTCTAGCAAACTGCAGCTAAGATCATTGCAATATTAACTGAGGTATGCTTTTCTGTTCTAATACCTAAAAGATGACCAGATGAAAGTTCCATTCAACTGCATACATAATTTGCAACTAAATTAATGAGATATGGAGGTTGCAACACACAAGGAAGGATCCTTCTCTCCAATTCCCAATGCTCATTAGGCCGATCATTTTCCACAAAGTCAATATCCCACTTCAACAGCATGTTAACCTATCCTAATTCTGCATAATTTGCAACTAAATAAATGAGATATGGAAGTCACAACTCACAAGGCAGGATCCTTCCCTCCAATTCCAACCATTCATCAGGTCAATCATTCTCTGCATACTCAATCTCCCACCGACAGTTTCATCAACCAAATTCAAAGGATCAGACCGTTAAACAGATTGAAAAGTCCATTTAAGCTGTACCATTTGATGGAAAAAAATGTGAAAGTAGATTAGATACAATTATGAATTTAATTAAAGCACTCAGAAAGCAACATCGAATACGCAAGGAAAAGCAACATAGAATACGCAAGGAAAATGGATTTGCATTTATAAAAAAGCATATGCTAGCAGAAAGAAACCTAAAAAACAGAATTTATTTTACAGACAGAATTTTGCAACAACCATAATGCACTGGGAAAACGTTCTAGAAATTTTCTCATCTATGATAACTGCATGGTTTCAAAAGTGCAAAGAAAAAAAAATGCAACAAATCAAAAACCAATTCCTTACTCAAAGTCTCGTAGAAGGAGCCTGATATGTTAAACAAATTACTCACCTGCCAGACCTCATTGAGGAATAGGACCTGCGTAAATGGCACCCTCTTCTTTGATAGCACGGCCTGTAGATGCCATACCGCAGTCACGACCTTGTGAAGTTCGTCCATGCACTTCCCCATCCTTTCCCAAAGGGCATCTGTAGCCCTCTTCCCTCCCCCTATCTGTGGTGTCCCGCTCCTTTGAACCCCGCCAGGACCAAAACCCGCCGATGATGTTGAGATCGCCTTCATGTCGAGCGCCGCTCCTACGCTTTTGACTCCGATACCCTTGTATTTGCTGACAATGGTATCGACAGCAGATCTAAGCTCGCCAAGGTTGTAGAACACCTGAAGGCCACACCAAATGTCGTTCTGATTGGACTCGTCCATGCCCCTCTCGATGGTCTTCATAGCCTCAGTCCTCAGGCGAGTCCCTATCTCCGAGAGCCAGCGGATCTCGTCCTCGACGACGGAGATACCGGAAAGGTCGCGTTCCTGGTAGAGGAGCTCGATCTCGTGATGCATCTCAGCGGCTTTGGAGAGGTCAAGACGGTCAGGAGGACCTGACGAGACGAGATCTCGCAACCTCCGCGAGAGGCGGAGGAGTCGAGCAGCGGAGGCGAGGAGATCGGCAGCGGCGTGGAGGTTGGATAGCTGGATAGTGTGGACACGAACCACCTGGCGAGGCTCGGCCAGATCGAGACGGGCGCGGCGGAGGGAGGACTGAAGGGACTCGACACCGGAGCGGACGGCGGCGAGGGAAGACTCAGAGGAGCGGAGAGAGGCGAGCTGGGCAAGAAGGGCAGGATGGCGGGACAGCACCTCCTTTCGAAGATGGCTCTGAAGGAGGCGAATGGCATCCTGGAGGGACTCAGCGAGGGCGGCGGCGGAGCCAGAGCTGAGGGCCTGGGAAGAGAAGCGCACAGAATCGAATTCAGGGTAGAGGAAGGCGGAGAAGATGGGATCGGAAGCGAAGGCCTCAAGGGGTGAAGGTGAGGGTGAGGCGTCGGCGGAGGAAGCGGCAGTGTCGGCCGTGGAAGGGCTCTTGAAAGTCCCGAGCTTTTGGAGCGGCGAAGACGGGAGGATGCCTGGCGACGCCATGACAGGAGGTGGAGTGCTTGAAGTCCCAGCACCAGATCAAGATCTCGTCCCCTCGTCGGTTTTTCTCCCCTTCGTCTGCGTTTGTAGGCTGGACACTGGGCCTGGGCTTTACATAAAATCCACCACCCGGCCCATATTGTGCCGGCCCATGCCTCTAATTGTCTCATTCGAAAAGAACGATGAACCCTAAATTGATCGAAAAAAAAAAAAGATGGCGTGAATGCAATTACAGTACCATTTTTTGATGCTGACATTAAGAAAAAGATCGACTATAAACAAGCAACTGTGGCAAAGCATGGAAAATTCATCCTGATGAAAGTTATGAAATTGAGTGAACCACAAGTATAAATTCATAGTAAAGTCATCAGCTGCAAGCCAGATGATTAATCTTCACCCTCCAAAGTGTACATTACCCAAGTAATCAGTATAAAGAAGTCCATAACTTAAGCCATATATGCTGCATCCGCCACGCAAACCTCGATGAACCAACTTGCATATGCAGTACCTCTCCATATAAATACAACAGATAATGTTTTTCCTTCTTGCATTTGAGAATTTAAAAAAAACACTAATAATAAATTTGCACCAGATTTTACAACTTATATAAATGAATTTTTTTACAACAGATATGGGTATGATGGTTTCCCGATAGACCTAATACAACATTTTAGATCAGGACCTCGCAACCCAAACACAACGGGAGAAAAACTTGGAAGAACTGGTGCATCAGCATATGAGGATATCAACTCATTTTCTCCCAGGAGATGTTGGGATATTGATAACAGAGTTGGTTATCTGCGCTCAATGAAAACAAAATGAGTTCTTGCTAACAATGCAAAATTATGAAGCATATATAGCACATTCGCATCTACAAGGACATCCTCATAGAGAAATTATATGATATCCATCCTACTTTCATTTGGGTTCATTCTAAGGTTTTACTACACATTTGAAATACAAATATAATGCAAATTGATAATTTACCATTGAACATAGAAAACCAGGATGTGCTACTTGTAGACAATTTGATTGAAATTATCTTTGGTTTTGTGGTATTTTTGGTGACAAAATAAAAGTATTTTTTGCTTTGGTCTAGGAAAAAAGATTCTGAGTGACAGAGAACCACTCAGTTTTCATTCTGGATTTTATTTTGTTGTTGCATAAACATGTATTGATATCCTACATGAACATTCACCCCTGCTGTATGAAAAAGCTAAAGAAAACCAAGGTAGTAGAGACCACACCTTCGGGTTGAGCGGATTCTCTGTTGCATGGTACCACTGTCAATTTGATTCAGTGGTGCTGATACTCTAACTCTCCTTGTTTGGTATTTAGAGACACCTGAACGAACCCATGCTCATAAATTTTTGTAACAATACCTGAATTTTATAACTAGATAATTTTAGTTACCTCTCCGGCCTTTGGAAGATTGAACCTCCATACCATCTGTTTCACGTTCGCTGGCGATACTAGAAACACAACTTTCCTCTGATATTACATCATTTGCTTCTGGTGAACCCACTTCCCCAGACGAAATACTTTTGCCTCCAAGTGAAGGATTGATCACCTCACCTATTCGATCACTCAGAAAATAGAATGAATCTTTTAATATTGTGTCACAGCAAAAATAACATGGAGCAGCTTGTGACAAAAATTGCAGAACAAGAGATAAAATTGATGAGTATGTCAATTGAGATTCATGAATTTTGATAAACCAAACTGTCATTTTTCAGGAATCATATCTGTCCTAGCATAGTTTCAGCTTGAGATGCTCCTTTGATCTTAACATTATCCTCAGCCATCATTCCAAGTCCAACAAGTCCATAAGTTATACAAAGATATCCATTTAAAAAGTAGTAGTATTTATACATTTTGCATTCTCATTACGAGATAAAATGAATAGCTTGAATTTATTTACATGCAAGCTATATTCAGATTCTTCAGCACGCTGTTCCAAGCTAGTATTAACAAATTTTAAAGCAATAAGGAAAACAGAGACAAGCAAATCGTATAATTTGATAGGGATTCTAAAATTACCATTCTTTACTATAAACACAGTGCAGTGCATACCTTCATTAGTGACTTTACCTAAATTGTTTTCCTTGGTCAGGAAGTCTTCAAGACTGCCATAGTTTTGTTGGTGAACTTGTGCATTTCTAGCAGTTGCTTCCTGTTCCTTTCTGTCTGTATGTATCTTGTTAAGCTTCTCTTCAAATTCGTCAATGTAAGACTTAATCTCAGCTTTTCCAAATTTTTTACACTGTTTAATTTGGAAAAAAAAGTTTAAAATAATCATGGACAAGATCAGAATTTGCATATTTCTAGCATAACTTGCTAAGCGGTTTAAGAGTCACTAGAACTATTTGGAAATTCAAGTTTTTACCTTATTGATGATGCTCCGGAAATGGTCCATCACAGAATCATCACATAAGGCATGCTCATATGCTTTAAAAGATTCAACAAGCTTCTTCAGCCCCTTCTCACTGAATGTTAATTGAGAAAGGCAATAAGCTATATGTTTCCACTGTCTATTGTCTGTAACACAAGAAAAGTAAGAAAACACAATTGATTAGAAATTCCTTGGAATGAGCAAAACCATTCATCCTTAAGTAAAACAACTTTTCCAGGTCAAATTCTTTTTAATTCAATGCAAGTGTCACAGAGATGCAGAGTTGCAGCATAAACTAATCACAGCAAAAAAAAAAAAAAGTAAGATAACTACAGATAAAAGAATTCCCCAGAAGTTAAATACTCCAACATAAGGAACAGCATGCATACCTTACGTCATATGATGCAACACAAGTGAATAATTAACCAATGGACATCTAAATTATCCTCAATTCAGTAAAAAGACAAGTTAGATTGGACAAAAACAAAGTATGTGGATTAAGAGTTGGCTTAATTGGATGGATAACAAGGAGGCAAAGGGGAGGAGAGAAAGCAGTTCAAAAGTGTATTTTAGAACACCGTGATTGAGTAATCCATGAGTAGTAAACCATCTAAGAATGTGTATAAGTACAAATGTGATCTTAAACTTTTCAACTATGAGAAGGGTATTAGCAAGTGTGATATGAGACTTTGAGGGGGCCTTGTAGTGAAGAGCTTTGCATCTACCTTGAGGAAGAACTATCTAAGGAAGAACAAGAGTCAAGAGCAAGGTGAGAAAGAGTTGCCCAGTCAAGGATTTAAATGAGTGGGATTCTTTATAGTTACACAACCTTCTAATGACACAATTCAAAATTCTAAGGAAGAGATACTGAGGTAGAGGATTAACTTAATTGAAAACCTTAGCATTAATATCTTGTTTGTTTGTGCTTGTAAATTATTGTGGCACATGTCTATGTGCAACTTGAGTCTATTTTAAATCACTTATTTATAGTTTGTTATAGTATATCTAACTTGCATATTACATGTGCATCTAGAATTAGCATGCTTTGATTATGGCTAAGTATTCTTATATGTAGTATACATATACAACATCTTGAATTAACATGCATTCTCAGTGCTTAGAGGTGCTCTCACCTATCCAAGTAATTCGAAAAGATTGGAAGCATCAGCTAAGTTGACTGGAGAGTTGCATGGCCAAGGAAATGACACGCTATCTTGGTCTATTAGACTTTGTCTACCTCTAGGTTGAATTTCACTATAATTTTTGGAGGGTATATAGACACAAACTAACACTTGGATGTGAAATAATCTTTTAGATGATCTCCAAAGTCCAAATCACAACAATACATAAAGTTTATGTAATAAGTCTCCCATGGATGCTGGATTGCATGATCATTATGTGCTTATAGTTTACTTTCAAGGTTAAGTTGCCAACTAAATCCAACTTATCAAATGAAGCCTTGGTAAGAATGAGGATGTTTACACCAATTGAAAATTACCCCAATTGCATCTTATGACAATGAAGATCTTTAAATCAAATAGAAAATTGTCATTTTGAAAATCATGAAGATAAGATAATGTGAGGAGCCTTGTGAATTTGTAATGTAATTTTGTTGTATTTTGATTTAGTAGTAATAGTAATGCCATGATAAACAACCCCATTTTTACCATCTACTTATAAGTCACACATCAATAGTAGGTTAATCCCATCTCAGGGAAAGCTAGTAAATAGCAGAATCATTAAATAGATTAAGAGAGACACATGTTTCGAACGATCAACATACAATTGATGCTAATGTAGGCCAAGGGTAAAGGGACCCACACGCTAGTAATGGACCCCCCCCCCCCCCCCCCCCCCCCCCCCCCCCCCCCCCCCCATGTCTAAAACTGCTACACTCAATCAAAGAATGTGATACACCCTCATTGACACAGCATTTTCTGCCCCTTCTCAAGCAAAGGTCGTCAGGATCAAAGGAACGTGAATGATCCATAGGTTTCAATATAGGATGGAATTGTAGGATCACAAGATCCTACAATTTAATAAGAATATTTCAAAATTATATTTAGCATTTAGAATATTTGATAAGGTCCAAGTCAAAGAATAGGAAACTGAGATGGATATTTAATCAAGTGTTGAGAGTGAGTAAAATTAGATTCAAGTTTGGGACAAAACGAAAAGATATGCATACCCAGACTACTGGAATTCTACTAAATGTTGTTTCAGCTATTTTTATTTAGCACACATTCACATGGTTTTGAGTATTTCCTCCATGTATCTGGCATCAAAGCAATATTGTCTGGTGGTCAGCATAGTGCACTAAGGGAATTACTAGGCAAATGTGGAAACTTTTCTAATCACAAAGGAAATCAACACAAGGCATAACAATTATGTTCAATAAAGGCAAGAAATCAAATGAACAAAGCTTGTGAACATGCACGTAGGAAAACTCAATTTATATTAACAAAAGAATGCCAATGATCATGATAAATATGGGTGTCATCAAACATACCTGTAGCTCCACTAAACCTATTGCACAGCTTTTCAACAAGTGCTTCCATTTGCTTGTCCTAGAGTGATAGAAACCGATTATGAGAAGCCAAAACAAATAGAATGCATCAAAGAGCACTTCGTAAAAAACTACCTTCTTAATAGAATTAATCAAAAACTGCATTATGTTGTTAAATGCATCTTCACTAATATTTTGATTGCTTAAACTGCTGAGGATATCAGGAAGTAGGTTATATATTGGATTGCTTCCTGCATGGACAAGATAAAGTTCAGAGTAAGCATCATGTTTTTATCTGTCAGCTAACTTACAAAGCATCAGAATGGAACCTTTCTTTGACAACTCATTAAAGAATAATTTGGCAAGACTTGCAATTCTTTCATCCTCATCTTCAATACGCATTGTCATTTCATATATATAACCTTTCACCTGATAAAATGTGTCCACAGTTACGTTAAATAATAGCAGAGAGAAATTAAGAAACATAAAAATTCAGCACCTTCATCATATCATTTAAGATAAGATGAGACAGCACCAATACAGCATTTTTCCTCACGGATACTGAAGGATCTCTTAGACGAGCATACATATTCTCAGTCCATGGCTCAAGAAGATTTGGGAAACGAACTGCCAAGTCACCAAGCGCCACTGTGCAGTTGGAACGAACAGTTTCTGTTGAAGCGCCCTCCACAACAGTGAACAGAAGCTGAAGATTTGATTCACTGAAAATGTTTTGGTTTAATATTCACATACCGGTTCAAGCAGTATTAATTTTACAAAGTATACATGTCTTACCAAAAGTCTGGATCAACAATCATTAATCTGCATACAGCAAGCATTGCAGAGGCTTGCAATTCAGGAAACTACACAGGCCAGGCCTACCTCAAATTAGTGTAAAACGAGATAGTATATTCTAATAGGCAATAACCCGGCCTATAAGCTAAGAGAAGAACAATCCCAATGACTCACCTTTTGCATTAAATTCAAATTTCTACAGAGCTTTGAGAGAAAGGGAGCACAGTATCCAATGAGGTTTTTCTCAATAGATCCACCAGAAACAATTTCTTTCTCAGCCCTCTGTGAAAGTGAGTCGATTATTGCATCTTCAGAAACCCCAAGGCCCAGTTCAGCATTTATTCCTTGAATCTGTGACAACCTCGAGAATTAGATAAATTTGTTCATTTTCAAATTACAACAAAAATTTGGCCTCTTAAAATTTTCAAAGAGAAGCGATACTTTATGTTTTATCGAATAAATTGCAATACATAATCTCCATGAACTGAAATCTCACCTCAGTTTCTTTAGCTAAACCACCATTTACTGCTTCTGTTTCAATATTTAACTTTTCTTTCTTCAGTTTTTGTTTTCGAATATTCTGGATGCAGGCCTCGATGTAGACCAACTGATTCAGTGCAATATGGCTTATGATGAAAAGGAATCGACCGAGCTTTGCTGCAGGCACTGTGAACATGAAGTTATGGAACTCATTAGATATGTTATCCGTAACCTCATCTCTTTCCCTGCAACTGAAAATAGCACTGACAAACTTCTTCACGATATCAGCAGCAAAAGCTTCAGGAAGTGGATGAAGTGCATATATAGTTCTTATGGCTTTGTCAACAGCAGCATACCAAATGTTCTCTGGAAGCCAGAAACCAGTTATTAAATTATGTAGGATACCAAAAACTTTGTTGCCAGTGGTTCTGAGTTTATCCTTATCTTCCTCAGACAGCCTTTCAAGTGCTATACATGCTGTTCTTGCAAGCAAAGTTTCTTCCTTTGCCCATCGGCCAAAGCCAATATCAATAATGTCTTGCAAATGAGAACCTAATATAGCTGGGGTTGATTTGGCAGCCATAC
The DNA here is from genome assembly GCF_044706935.1 of Curcuma longa. Lineage (NCBI taxonomy): Eukaryota > Viridiplantae > Streptophyta > Magnoliopsida > Zingiberales > Zingiberaceae > Curcuma > Curcuma longa. The sequence goes on along the minus strand of NC_133863.1, from coordinate 2,733,193 downwards.
ACAAAATTGACAGAGCGCCACGGCTCTGAGCTGCAGTTACTCCATTGACATTGAAGCTAAAGATGTCCCACAAGGCTGATATCTGAACAGGTCAAAAGAAAGGTGCCAAAAAAATGTTAAGATACAATTAATAATCCCAACAGAAGGAAGCAGAAAATTAGTCCAAGTTAACTTTCAGGAAATCAAATGTTATTCAAGCAATTCTTCTTCCATAGCACTTGTAACCTTACTGGTGTTTGAGGCTTTCACTAAGAGGTGCCTTTGATCCCACCAAATGTCAAACTCCTTGACCACTCAGTTTCTTCACATTGCCATTGTTACAGACCTTTCCAACTCCATGACCATTCCTACCGAGAAGTTGAATGAAAATACATATGAATCCTAGGCTGCATTAGGGGCTAAGGTTAACAGGAACATCTCACCACCTGAGTTGTCAGATTCCCAAGTCCACTAGAGGCTCATCAGAGCAGATAATCTCATTCACTTGCCCTCCTATATGTAGTTCATCAATCCAAAGTCTCATGAGCATATTGTGGTCCTTCTCTTGCTATGAGACCTAGACGCAATCTCAAGATCCATATACTAATAGCATTTCTCAAGCTTACAATGTGATTGGTAGTCTCCTACAGTAACAAAGCACAACCCAGGGATGACCACACATATTGGCTAATTCACCAGGTCATTAATGCCTTTTGAGATATCTTGCATGATTCCTATTGGAGTTTGTGAAAAATCAAATTTTAGGAGGCATCTCTATATCACCCATCAAATGCTTACATGAGGATGCTGAGGAATCTACAACATTCATACTATTGGAAAAAAACAACCAACGCACAAGTCTTCCCCAGCATAGTGGAAGTTCCTGTGTAAATAGTGTATCGCGAAAGCTGTGATTGTAGCAGTCATCTTAACATTAATGGCAGTTTTTCACACTACTTTCCATCTCTGCATAAAGAGATAAATTCATGCAATGTATCGTCAAAAAGATTACTTCAATTATCACTCGTGTTCCTTTTTTCCTCTATCACTCTGTTTGCTCGTGTTCTTCATTTCTCTCCCAAAATCCTTAAGTTTACATGGTATCATTGAGCCATAAGTTATGGGAGAGAAAAGATAGCCGACCATTGCTAATGAAAGTAAGATCCTTGATTCTTCTTTCATGTTGTTCCTCAGTGCATTGAAGAAACCAGGAATGGTTTTAGCTCAATTTGTTTACTTTTGTGTTGTCTCTAGCACGATCATGACTGTGCCAAATTAGGTCAGGACATGGGTAATCCAACCAATTTGACACCTTTAAACCAAACAACAATAACATAAGACACATCTGCAAATCTTCTCGACCCTTTGCTACAACCAAAGAGATTTTCTCCCCTAATTTTCCTTATCTTCCTACCCTAATCCATTTCGTCTGCAACAGAAGCATTGTCACACAAAATGCCAAAAAAACGCATAGATGGATCATCATTTGAATAAAGAGAGGAAGAAGGCACAATCTAAGAGATAATTACATCTTTCATTAGTTCCAATGACTAACTAGTGGATTTGCTAACTAAATTTTGAGAGATTCTAGAACTTATTATATTTGTAATAAACTGAAGCTCTAATGATATCTTTAAACTAGCTTGTGAGGAAATATTGAGGACCTAGTAGTAATATTGAAAATATACAAAAAAAAAAAAATCTGTCTAAATTTACATAATATAATTGATATAGGTAGGGGAACTACATAGGAATCTAGGGTAACATGTCCAATTTGTTCCCTATTACATTTACATAATATAATTGATATAGGTAGGGGAGCTACATAGGAATCTAGGGTAATGTGTCCAATTTTTCCCCGTTACAAAACAAGTAAAACTTTCGATGTCTTAGTAAAATTATTACTATAATTGTCATAAACAAAAGATTCAAACATATAACACTCAAGATAGGCATATGCCAACAACAATATAGAATCATGTAAATACTATAATCATCATGCGACAACTATTTTAAGTTCCAACAAATTGCATTGTGTAAATTCCCTCATTACTTTTTCATTTACATTTTAGCAAAGTTATAAGAAATAACCAAACTACATAGCGAGACAATAGGAGAGCATACCGTGCCATTAGAAATCTCCCCCTTGGACATTAAAGAGCTAATTAAAATTTCCAAAGCTCCAAGATCCCCAATACTTGAGTCAATTGCCAAATTTAACAAGTTCCTAGCAGTTTCCATTGGATTTTTTCCTATGTATATAGTGGTAAATGTGTTTTCAACTGCATCATATATAGATTTATCTTGGGAAAAAACCTGTAAATGTCAATGAAATTGAAGATTCAAGAACAAATGAAAGTAAAAAAAAAATATAATAGATAAATTTAATCAATCACATGAAACAGATATTATATTTACCAATGGCAACATTCTTCTGAGTGATGCATCTGAACCATCAATCTGAAACTGTCTACATCTCATGAGTAGAAGGATTGTGTTCTCCACATCAGTGATTGAAGAAGAAGCCAATAGCTGAACTAGAGTTGGCATCAATGAAGTAATGCAGCGTGAGAACCGCAGACCAGCCTCAAGTGAGGCCACCAATGCCCTAGTCTGTTCTAGATTCCCAATCTCCGGAATGATTGCATCGTTGCCCTGATGCTGCTCCTCAGTCGAAGTTAAACAGCTATCACTAACACTTTCTCCCTGCTCAGCCACGACTCCATGTTCCTGGTTGTAATCCTCAAGATTGATATCTGAAGTGACGGGAGGTTCCATTGATTGCAATTTATCTTTGAACTTCTCCAGTGTCGCCTCAAAAGCTGCAACCCGGAGTTGTGGGCCAAACGGGTTATGTTGTAACATTGTAACAAGCAGAATGAGTGCTGATTTCCTCACCATCGCACTCTTATCCTCCAATCTTCCAGAAGCCACCATTGCTAGCTCATTCCAAAGGCCAATTGAAACTGCATGCACTTCACACAGTTCTGCCCATACTTGAAGCACCCGACTCCTTGTATATGCTGAGACATCTCGGCATCTCTCTAGCAATATCTCCAACATAGCTTGCTTTCCCCTCAACCGAAGACACTTGGAACTAACCTCACCTTCAACATCCTTATAAGCCTTAGAGACAAGCTTGCCCAGTACACCAACAAGAGCATTTCTAATCTTATAAGATTCACCACCAAAATGAGGAACCAGAACGCCCACATTTGTGGACATAAGTTTTGGTGACTTGTCAGCAAGCTCAACCAGGAACCTTCCTATATTCTCTGCCCCTGCACCATCCCTCACATACTCCTTTGAATCAGTACGACCAATCTCTCTAACTAGGGAAATTGCCAAGCAACCATCACCAAATTTCTTTTCAGCTGCAGCAACCAACTCTGCAAGGTGAGGAACAGTGTAGTCAAACTTGTAAATCAAGTGCAGAATTGATGCACATGATTGTGCAGTTCTCTGGTACTTTGTGGAAATAGTGCCGATTATACGCCCCAAGCCTTCTCTGGTGTCTGCATCTTTCAACAATGCCTGAATCTCATACAGACTGAAAGTGCACCTACCAACATTAAAGGTTTTCATTACTATTATATATATGGAGTCAGTCTCTGCGTATTATAATCCATTAAATTTTGAGAAAGAAAATATGGATACTTTGAGATAAAGGAAAGATAGTTCTCATCAATATCACTTGATCCGAAGAGCAATGATAGATTGATCTCCAGAGAGTTTGCAATCAAATTGATAATCCGAACCCTCTGTGCCTGCCAATTCCATGTATATGTAGGATTCTTCTTCCGGCCTTGCATTCCAACCTAATTGAGGAACAATAAATCAATATACTTTCTCTAAATGGAAATAAAGACACTTTAAAATTGGAAGTAAGAAGCACCTTCGAGCTTGCACCAGAGTCAGAGCCAGACAGCTCCTCTGCTCGGGCAATAGTAAGGAGGAAGAAGGAGTAAATCTTTAGGGCATTGCGGTGGGAAGCAATGCGCGTTGTAATATCGGGGACCTGATCAGCAGCAGTGCCTGGAGAAGATGTTGGTGACAGAGAATTGGGGGCGCGGGAGAGCGAGTCGACGCTAGGGAGGAGGACGCTGAGGTTGGACCGAAGGGTCTCGACGAGATTGAATTTGGACGAAGTGGGAAGATTGGCGAAGTGCCGGACGAGGGAGTAGACACGGTCGAAGACGTCCTGTTCCTCGATGCAGAAAATCTCCCGGTCGGAGAGGTCAAAGGCAACGCCTTGGGCATCAAATTAGGAGGAAATCAACAATACTGCAAATATATAGAGAGATAGATAGATTGAGAAATCAGAGGAGAGGGCGGCTGACCTTTGACGAGCTCTTCTAGATGGGAGGGGCGAAGAGAGGAGACGTCAACGGAGCACTCAACGCTGAGGGAGAGACCGTCGCCGGAGTCTTCTAGGTCATTGAGATCGGAGGGGAAGACGAAAGGCGGAGCCATAGAAGCAGAGAGAGAGAGAGAGAGAAGGGTTTTGCCTGATGCTGTTTGAAACAACTGAGGGATAGATTTGGGCCAAAATGAAGCGGGAAGAGAGGGACGATTTCAAATTGGTCCTCAAATTCTTCATAATCGCACAAGAGCTCTCGCACAGTCCTAGAATTAGGGGTGGGACATAGAAATGATTCGATTTGCTTTGAAAAACAAAAAGGAAAGAAAAGTAAACCAAATACAATTTTTAAAATAAAAATTAACCAAATTTTGGCAACTAACTCCTAACTGAAATCAAAGTCCATATCGAATAAAAAATTGATTTTGATTTCGTTTAAATCAAAATTGCAGAAATAAAATTTGTCTAACAATGAAATAATAGTAGGTAAAAATTTTAAATCACACGACTATATTATGAGCTAACAATGCATTTATCTATTGGTTTGGTGGTAAAGAGAATTCTAAAATTTAAGAAGCTAAATTAATAGTAAGATGAATACAAAATTATTAATTGTTATAAATTAAAATAATTTTTAATATATCATATGTTTCTGTTGAGATCGTCTCTTGAACGAGCAGTCGGCCATCCAACTAGGGAGTTGACGGTCAAGGTGATACCCACAAGCGATGGGGTCGAGGCTAGGGGATTTCGAGGCGGCGTTGAGACCTACACAGCAAGAGAGAAGAGGATAAGAACGGATGCCAGGGGTGTCGTAGCTCAACCGCTCCGACGTTTAAGTTAGTTTTCTCACAAGATAAAGTGGAGTGAATATATGAGCGTGCGTGTAAGGGCGTGCGTACCTGTCTCCATAAGATAGAGGGAAGATATATAAAAGCAAGTGAGAGAATAATGGAACATATCTTATCTCAATTAACGATAATATCCTTGAATGGAAATTCTATTAGAGGAGATGTCCCATCTAGGGAAGGAGAATATCCTATCATTGTTGCAATAGCGGAAAGTCTTATCACTCAGACTGATACGACATTAGATTGTGCTATCATGTCATATTAATGGGATGATAAATTGCGGCTTGCAATGAGAGATTGAGCATAGCAAAGTCAGTTGAGTGTGGCGTATGACATTGAGAAGGCGGAGCATGATCAACAGAGAGAGAGCCTTAGCTGAATCGATTAAGATGAGCATAGAGGCTAAAACAGGATATGACACGGTCAGAAGGAAGCTCGATAAAATAGTCAGGACTCAGAGCTTGGAGTCGAGCATCGAACCGGAGCTAAGCTTTTGAGAGAGGTTGAGTAGGGGATCTGAACTGAGTCAGATGCCAAGTCGAGTATTGGACCTCAATCTATCCGGATCTAATTTGGATGTCTGATTGGGATTGTTGGTCAAGATGCGGGCCCAAATCGGCCTTCTTTCATGGTCAGATGATACAGACCCATAACATCATATAAAATTAAAGGAATTTTATAGAAAGTGCAAAAAAACATGGATCCTAAGTGCCACACCGTGCTGAAAAAACTATATCGACTGATTTTTTTTTAAATGAAGATTGAGAATTTCGATTAGTAGATTAGTCATGTTTGTGATTTTGCATTTGAATTTTGACCAGAGATTTAACAGAAGCTACGAGTCTCTCTCTCTCTCTCTGGGCTCTCGTGTCCCCACGTAAACATAAATACGATAGGCAAACCCAACTCGAATCAAGCCGTGCGTGCCACGAACTTCAGGAAGAGAACCCTAGATCTGCATGGCAATGACACCGATGACGACGAAGAGGAGCGCCGGTAGGATTCCAAATTGCTCTGATGGTTTCTCTTTGAAGGCTTAAGTATGTGGAGCAAGAACTGGCAAAGAGGCGTGGAGAGAAGATCGACTCAGGTGAGTAGGAGGAGCAGGATCCAAAGGATGAATTGTGTGTTGTGCCAAACCGGTCATCATGAATTGTATGTTGAGCAGGATCCAAAGGTTTCCGGCCAAATTGCTCTGATGAGTTATGCTTGAGAGATTTCGGAAACGAGAAAGAAATCACGTGATGCGAAGATCATCTTAAATGTAAGTCTATGGGAACCAGAAAAGAATGTCTTTCTTCTTTTCCTTTGGGATTATTTGCAAATTCAAGCCAAGCTCTTGATACTTATTAAAGCAAGAACACTAGTTGTGACTGTACAACTCAAGGAAATCAGTGATTGATACTGATTTTTATTGTTGCAGGACATGTAATTAAATTTGTATGTTCTTATTTTTTTGGGTACACTTTCATTGTCACTGAATTAGATGTGTTTATATATTACAATAATGCACTATTTGGATCCAAGTTACAATTTATCCTATTATTTTTATATGTACTTCCAAGTATAAGCATCATTTTTTGTATACTGGATAGTGGTGCAGGTTAAATTTCCAAAGATATCAAGGTTTGATGACCACAGGTGGATGAGCTTTCTCACTGTGAGAGGAAGTAAATGATGAATCATCATATGCATTAAATAGCTATGATGACCACACTGATGGCTTTAAACACTGTGAGAGGAAAATGTCAAAACTAAAAGATGAATGATCACTAATAGCTGTCGTTCACCTTCATGACTCTCATGGTCATTGTGTTAAACTATTTCATTCTATTTAAACCTTGTTCAACCCTACTCCTATTACATTTTCCAAAATCAAAATCTAATTCAACCCAATTCATTTAAGTGGAACATATGTAGCAGTTGACCTACAAATGACATAACCCAACCAATTCCATAATCTAAGTTTAGAAAAGATTATTGCAAATAACCAAATTAGATCCAATTTATAATTTTCCATAGCACTCTTTACTCTTTGTGCAAGAGTTTTGTCAAAGGTTCAAAACCCAACCTATCCCTTTGATTAGGTTATGTTTTGATTTCCCAAGTTGGGATCGGGCTCAAGTCAACAAAAGTTATGGATTCGTGATAAATCTGAATTAGTAACCATTGTTTGGAATATTAGTTTTATGGAAGTGTGGAGCCGAGCTTCACTATAAAAAGATGAAAATTTTACCACAGCTGTCATTAAATTTTTTCAAGTGTTAAAGCTCTGTGGATGTTAATTACATATGCGATGAAAAAAATTGTCACAAAAGTTTATCACTATTGTATCATTTGGTGACAAAAAATGGTCACGAATTTCACACTTACTGCCGTATCAGATTATTTCTAGCGGAATTTAGGGCAACAAATCTAGTAACAAAATTATTATCATCAACATTTTTAATGACAAATTATTAAGTTTTATTGATAATTTTTATCATTCGTATACACTTTCTTTTAGTGTTGTCAGTGGTACAGTTTGTTTTTGAAGAGTTAATATTAGCTTAGCAACAATCAAATTTAAAGTTTGACCTACTTGTATATTCTAACGATTCTTCACAGATTAAAATATAAATGTACACTCTACTAATGCAAATACCTCTCATGAAACATGAACTAATAACTCGTTTGTGCTAAATTTTTGGAAATAGATAATTTCTCTTGTTTTGTTCTTTCTCAATCACATGGCAAAACTTGTAGTTCTCTTCCATTTTGAAAACCAACTTTTGTACTCATAAGTCATCATCCTTTCAGAATCATAGTTGTATGAAAAGAGAAAAGAAACACTTTTGAGTCTCCATCTTCTCCATCTGGGTTTTAACCTCCCAAAATGATGCAATTCCAATGGCTTCCTTGAGGAGCCCTACTCTGAGAATATGCTCTATCTATAAGCATCAAATTCAGTTGCGGGGTAGCAGCCAGATACTTGTAGTAGAAGTAACTGAATTCACTTGGACAATTGTGTAAATAGTATACATGATCAAAATGGGATGTTAAGTTTGGAAACTTTTGGATTTTTTTGGATATGATTAGGAATTTTCATTTATCTGAACTTAGACTTGGTTTGATTAGTCTTAGTCTGACTGAGTCCATATTGAGGTACAATTGCTGCAGTGCTCCATTTTCATTTTGGTTGAAGTTTTATAAAATACATTTACAGAACAGTGTCTGCTGCTTTCTTCTGAAAATATGCTCCTGTTTATTAATGTATTTATTCTTGAGCATCCTTTTTATTATTTCACAATTTTAAAGGAAGAATCTCTCTTTGAATTGCTTCCACTAACTCCCAACCTATAAGAATGTTGCACCCTGAAGTTGAAGAATATATTCTCTTCTATAAATTTGATGGTGCTGTCTAGTTTTGTGCTGGTACCATGGCTATTAATCTCCTTGTGCTGATGAAAAGTCTCAATGCTCACTTGGAGGATGGGTTGCACAATCAATTTTCCATACCCTTTGTCTTTATCATCATTCTTGTTTCTTTATTATGCCCTCTTTGCTCAAAAGTTCTCATCTTCTTCTGCCCTCTTTTTATTTCCACCTCAATATGTTCCGTGGCAGTTTATATGTTCATTTTGTCAGGTAAAGAAAAAACAGATGAAGTTTCCTTCACTGGGGAAAATTCTCCATATGTTCTCAAGATTTACGATGAAATAAATCTAAGCATTGGGAATGACAATGTTAGAATGTCATGCTTCTTCTTGAAGTCAGATATTCACTTGTCAAACAGTTCACCGGGAGAAGACGGTGAGCAGATTACTTTTGCTGGGAAGTTAGAGGCAGATCATGGCTCTGGTACTTTCGATGAGGATGTTTCACTGCTCAAGTTAGATTCCTTAGCTGAAGGGGTATGGAACTACTACCTTGGAAGATATTCAACATGGCACTACCAAAATGGTATATACTTTTATGAAATAACTGATTAGGCATGTTTTCTATTTAAAATCTCTATATGTTTCTGATGATAAAACTAATTATTGCAATGATCAACTTGTTGATCGGTAAGTAGATCTTAGTTCAGAGGCAATTTCCAGATGGAAGCTAAGTTGTTTGTTTCTTCTGAAAAACTTTAGTAACTTGACCTGCCTTAGCATTGTGATGGATTAATGGTTTGTCTGAGAGCCTGAGCCTCTTTTTCAGTTCGTCTAATAATTCCAATGCCTCTAGCAATACTTTTTGTTGTAGCGAATGAAGTATTATGCTATGTATACGGCAATTTTAGCACTACATGTGGAAATTATTAGAGTATTTTTAGCATTGGACGCATCAAGCATAATCTTTTCTTTAAAGATGCTCTTATCTCAACTTTAGTGGTGCTTTAGCTTGCAAACATTAACAGTAGTTTAAAAAAGCAGTATATACTCACTCATGTGGCAGACAGCATTTGTTCCGTGAACCTGTTCATAGTGCCACCGATGCTCTTATCTTTGAATTCCAAAAAGAGAGAGGAGTAACCAGGAAGATTAAACTTTTGCTGACTGTTCTCGTAGCAAGTTTTAAAATCGGTCCATGATTGAACTGAGAAGTGGTGGCTGGTCTGCAGGGATCTTAAGACGAGAAAAAGAAAACAGATAAAATGGTGGGTAAAATTTGGTTGTCAAAGATGGATAAAATCTGGTCGGAAGTTGATCGGAAATCGTCTTTATTTGTCATGTCTGATAATACCACAAAATTAGATTTTGGTTTGAGTAGTCTTTTAGAGACTAGCTTCTACTGTTCTTGACTTCATTTCATCTGAGTTTCAGCGTAGCTTCCGTTTTAATTTAAGCCCAATAGTCACGGGAAAATAGTATGCCAAAAGCCGCTTTATAGGTTTGGCTGAAGAGAAAATGCACTACTAAAAATTGAAAACCCTTAGGCCTCGACTAGCTGCTGACTTACCAACCAGAAAAGGCAAATTTTCCAAGGGGCCCTCTGGCTTAAATTCGATGTAATTATTTAGGTTGAGGAGTTTAAATTGATTGTAATTATTTAGGTCCTTAAAGCTTATTTGGCAATCTAGTGTGTATATATATATTTTGACAAAAATTAGAGGTGTAAACAAGTCAAGTCAGTTCTGTTTAAATTTATTTATTTACTTATCAAATTTATTTATTAACTTTTTTTTTTATCATGTTCAGCTGAACTCGAGTTTGTTTATAAATCGTATTCACGAACCTTGTTCGTGAAATATTTTTATGAATATTGTTCCAGCTTTTAATGAGTTCAATCCTTGTTATTTTTATAATTTATATTAATTTTTTTCTATTCGAGAAATTTATATTATTTCTTTATTTTTAATATATTATAAATATTAAATTTGAAAGAGGATATTTTCTATATATATTATTTTTTATAATTAAATTTTATATAAATTAATATATAAGTTTATTCCTTAATTGTCCGTTTATTCATGAATAAATTTACTAATATTTAAGTTTGTTTATTTTATATATTTTTTTATAATTGAAGGAACATAAACTAACTAGTAGTATTGAATTTTACGAATGTCTAATTTGTTTTTATAAATTCGAATAGAATGAAAACAATCCATTTTTGATCTGACTCTTCAATAGATTAGGAAAATTTTTAAGTTAATTAAATTTATTCGACTTTAAAGTTAGTCTTACACACATGACACATTGACTACTAACATTTTATATTATTTGTTAAGATATTTTTTTTAATATGATGAAAATTTGAGACGTTGATTATTGAGCTAATTGTTGGGTGATGAGTCTTCATATTTTTAGATTTACTAGATGAGCAAATTAGAGAAAGATCATCTCCGGTGCGGATGGGACACAGAGGTTGGCCTGAGTGCCAACTCTCGGTATGGATGTCAAGGCACTGGCAATTTGAGATTGGCTAAACACTTTGACAACTAACTATCTATCTATGTATCTGTTGTTGTACTCACATAATAATTCTACGGCTATATTCCGCCATTTTCAAGGCGAGGGCACGGGAGTCAAGAAGCACGCTGCTTTCGTTTGTCAATTTTCGTGTAGTGGGTTGACACACACGACAACGATGTTGTTTGCTCTTCTAATCAATCTTCCATCGAAGGGCGAAGAAATTAGCTATTTAAATCTTTTTTTCTTTCTTCTTCCATTAATTATATATTTTAATGTTATATTGGTCACATAGTTAAGTTATTGTATCTATTCGACCACGCAAAATAATATAGCTTCACTGGATCAAAATAAATGTACCTATATAGTCTTAAATATCATTTTTATTTTTATTTTAATAAATTAATAATCTATTCTGCAAAAAGTTTATTTTTTTTATTTGATCAAACACAGGCAGCTGCTTTTACTTTTAAAATTATTTTATCATTTTAAAAAAAATCTCTGTTCAAAGTTTCTTGTCGCAGTAGTTGGACGGTTGACTCGATACAACAAATCGTGATGCTAGCTGGGATTCTAGAAACAGTGTGCGTCACGATCGACCAGCGCATTAATTTGATCAATTGTCAAATTAAAATAGAATCACACGAAGTCTCTTGTTTGTTTGTTTGTTCCTCCACTCGCGTTCCCATCTCTCGATTCGATCTATTCCTATTTTAAAGATCGAATTAGCTGACTAGCTAGCCTGGCAATTGATTTATTTGAAAGTCTAAATCAACCAATGTGAGCTGGGAAGTTTTCAGACTTATCTTTATATACAAAAAAATCGATGGGTTGGAAGCTTCCAAATTTATTATTAATCAACTTCAAGTTCACGCAAAAGGTGGGTTTTAAATTTTCACCGATTCATCAGTTGATTTGAAGGGTAGATATAAGTTAATACCATAATTATCCATTCAATTCATCCTTTTCCACTCCCGGTTCGTCCGTCCAGAATAAATAAGGTATCGATGGTTCAGTCACGGCGTTGACGGGGGCGATGGGACGAGGAGGGAAGGAAACTAGTGGAGTTGGTAACTACGCGTGATCGGAACCGGAAGGAGTCGGTCAACTACGCACCCCCACTCCCGTGAGGGAGGGACTAACCTCCCCTAACAGTCCACGGGCGTGCACCTTCGTCTTCCGCTTCCTCTTCGCCAATTATAACAACCTTCTTCTTCTTCTTCTTTTTTCCACTTATTCTTCACATCGACCTCCGCGAGTCGAACCCTAGAAATAGCAGGTCACTCCGCGGCGAGGAGGGAGGAGGAGGAATAGACATTTGCCGGACTCCCCTTGCTGATCCGCAGCGCTGCTTCCTCCTCCTCCTCCGGATATGACTCCGCATCGGCTGATCTCCCAGGTAATTTCTGAGTCTCTGAGTCGATTTTCGTTCGCCTGGCGTCCGTTATTGGAATGTTTGCGATGGGGGTTAGATTCGACTGGTAGCGTTGACATAGAATGGGGACATAATCAGTACTTTTTTCTCCCTACCTCGCGCTGAAATTTGGTTGGTTGTCGAGGAGGAACGCTACAGGCATCTGATGTATTCTTGTCTGAATTCCTGAGCTGAGACAGACAAAGTTCAATCTGTGAGTAGTAGTTACAGCCATTTGGTGATTTCTGGCTTCCGTAGTTATTGCAAGTCCTGGAGATTCCTTGGCTTCGAAATGAGTACTTCAGAAACTGTCTTGGATCTCGTGATTTGCTTAGGTGGTCGTTCATTAAATTGATGACGATTCTACTTATGTATTCACGCATCTGCACGATTGTTAGCGTATGTGGACTTCCTTTTTTGTTTTGGAATGTGTAAGGCAACTGAAGTATACGAAGGATAAATGCAGGTGGAGATACAAGCTTTATGCCCATGTGATAAGGTCTGGTAGCAGAAAAAAATGGAAAAAAAACTTTTTACAGGTACAAGAAACCATTGAAGAGGAACTGGGTTGAGCTTAGATCTCACTTTCATGGCCTTTTTTATCAGTGTTTTTTTTTTGTGCAAAAAATCTGATTTTCTAATTGAGGCAACCATACCAATTGATACTAGAAGTTTAGAAGTTCCGAATCTAGTCACCAAATTTTCTGCTGTACAAAAGCAACAAATTCATTTGTATGAGATATTAGTCAAACAGCTAATATTTGAATGCTTTATTTATCGTTGTTTGTTCAATTAGACATCAGATTGAAATTCAAGTCAAATGATAACTCTTGCATCTCTGGCTCCATATCCTGCATTGAACCAATGTGTTCTAGGAGGAAGAAGTCTATATCCACATAGTAATGTTAGTTTATGATGACAATAGCTGGTCAGCGAAGATAAAATCTTATCCACCAATAATTTAGTGATTATAACTCTGATAATAGGCAGAATCTGAAGATTTTTGATGAAAGATGTGAACTACATCTGTAAGGAACAAGTTAAATTAAGTATACAAGTTATGGATCAACAATCAATGGAGATCTTTTAGATTGTAGAAGAATTGTTATTGGTCTTGCAAGCTCTTCTTTGTTGCTGTTGCATATGATCACAATCAATTCTGCATGTAGGAAAGAATAAATTGACTCAGTAAATATCCTAGTTGGCAAAGTGTGCCAATACTGATACAGATTGCTCGAGTTGAATCAATATGGACAATGGACAAACCTTTCTCTTTTTTTTTAGTAATTGACATCTCACAAAGATTGAGAAATTTAGAAAAAACAGAGTAAATTTCAAACAAATTAGTTAGAACTTAGGTAGATTACGACTAGGAAATTTATGTAATCAATTGAAATTTGATGAAATTAGGAATGGAAAATGGATGAAATCAAGTTAATATTTGGTCAAATTGAGGTGACTTTCAAAAACATTACTGATCTAGCCCTTGGTCAAAAATAAATTTCTAATTGAGAGGGTTCAAGTAGATTGAGTGGGTCAAAGAGGAGGTATGCTTCTTTTGTGGTGGCTCTAATGTATTTGTGAGCAAATAATGTTCATTTTCTCTGTTTAGACCAAGCAATGATAGGAAAATAGAGGCTTGTGATTGCTAACATCTGCAGGTGACCAAGGATAATAAGAGGTGGAGATAGCAGAAAGAATGTCCCTCTGTCAGTTCGTTTGGAATAGATTCACACGGCAAAATTTTGGCTGTGGATTTTACTGGAGGTGGCGTTAGTTAAGAGCATTGAAGGTGTAGGAGAAGGGGGAAGACATGGGTCACAGACTAGCATAAGAGGAGATGGATGCAAATTGATGGGAAACAATGGTGGAAAGGTTTTGTGGGTAGTAGGGTAGCAAATGAAAGGGGATGATGAACAAAAGGAGAGCAAGACTACAAGAGATCGTGCGGAAGTATCAAACCCTGTATCAAGAATTGACTTTGATACCATACTGCTGCAACAAGGATAACGTCTCACATAGAAATAAGGCACCTCACGAATAATGAAAACAAAGAGGAACTTCATTTATCAAAAGATGATTAACATAGGGCGGTTGATCCCTTTTAAAGGCTCCAACCTAAAAAATTTGAAAATAAATTCAAATATTCTAGGAAAGACATAATCCAACTAAGTCAAACTTGGAATAAATGCCCTATTCTTTGTTAATGACAATCACCAAATCACACCACCAAATTAACTTATTTCACTAACTATAAGGTTCTACCAAAATAAGCTTTTTCAAAGTACTATTTTTTTTTAAAAAAATATTAAATTCCTACTTTGCATTACCATTATGGCTGGTATTTTTCCTTAATTGGGATTGTACAACATACTATGTTTTATTACCAAAACATATGCAAAAGTTAACCTCTGTTGACTCTTCATAATTCCAAATTATATTTCACTTGTTGCAGGATTCTTATGACAAAGTATTCATTGTTGGAGCTAGTTCACATGTTAAGGAGAATGGGTTTCTGGACACTGCAGATAACCAGGAAACGGAGAAGCCCATTGATGAATACATGCAAGAATCACCAATTAAGGCAACAGATGATCATCTTATTGAGTTTGCAGGAGCCATGAGAAGTAAGACTATTCCTACAATCTGAATTTATTATAACTAGTTAACTCTCAAATGCAGTATCCTACTCTGAACAGGAAAGAGATTGGTAATTCAGATTTATTTTGCTAGTTTCTTCTGGATGAAGTATAATTTAATGGCCAATCAGATAATCTTTGCTATTCAGCTGCATAAATGTGTACAATAAACAATCTGGACTTATGTCTCTCCTGAAACTTCTTTCTTTTTCTCCTCATCCTTTTTTCTACATGATTAGCAGACTCTTGATTTACAGTGGACTTGTTCTACATGACCAGAAAAACTCTTTCTTTAATTTAAACTGAGTTCTTATGTATTTGGACTAAAAACCTAAAGAAACAAACCAGCAAATACGTAGATAGTTTACCTATCTTCAATGAGTCATCCTATTGTTTGATCTCCATGGTTTTTAAGTCCCAAGTCATTCCAGCCATAGGTTGACATGTCTTGTACCGTACCATGTTAGGCAGACTGAGATATTGACACACGATGCTCATCGGTACATGTAAATACCAAAGAAGAGAGAGGAAAGGGAGGAGTAGAAATGAAGGCAATGCCAAGAAGGTAGAAAAGGATAAAAGAAAGCCCATTTAAGCCAAGAAATTCATAATGATTGCAGGGTTTTGAACTGTTATTGTCTTGATAAGGTAGTTGATCTTTTGATTCTGACTGTAGTCTCCTACTGGTGATCACAACCACACGAGGAGAAATGGTTCACTTGGATTTGATTGACAATAACAAATAAAGTGCCTCTGTCTTGCATGAATGAAATACATGAAAATTGCATCACACTCTCCTTTTTGGATGGATGGAGATTACTTACCCTATTTCTTCTTCAAGTTCTTTATGTGCTGGAAACCATTGGATTGGTACAACATCGACATTGTGCTTCCTGAACTACCCCCAACTTTTCTTGTAACATAGTTAATGCTCATGATAATGGATAGCCAATGGTCCTAACCATTAATTGTAAAACAAAAAATCTCATGCACTCTTGTATATAATTCCTGTTATAGAATATTTTTTCTGTGTGTTTTCTGTAGTTCACTGTTCCCTTTATATTATTTAACCTGGTGAATATTTTTTTCTCTAGTTTTGTTTATTAGTTTTCTGTTCAGTATTATTCAGAAAGTGATCTCTTATCAGTACTATTCAGAAATTCCTTTGTTTGATTCACTATGTACAACATATTTAATTTGACCAATGTTATTATGAAGTCTAAGTACATGTTTTCATTTCTGTAGCGTGGCTTTCAAATAACATGCATGTGTATTCATCATTTAGTTTGCAATAAAATATTTTTTTTATCCTTATCAGGTTGTTCATAAATTTATTCTTTTTTACATCACTCATATCCGGAGCGAACACACTTTCTTATTTTTCACCTAGCAATTCCTTCATCATTTGTATTTTTCTGTTTGTTTCTTGTAATATTGACAACGTAATCTTGGCAACCTTTAACTTGCAGCTGTTGCAAAGGCACTAAGACGAGCTGCTGAGGCAAAAGCTGCTGCTCAAGAAGAGGCGGCCACATGGAAGCGTAAATATGAATTTGAGAGGGCAAACAACTTGCGAAATAGACATGAAGGTTGGTTTTAGATATCTGATTTCTATATTTTCAATGATTGACTATTACATCTTCAAAGTTTTTTCTTTACTTGTTTCCCAGGAGAAGGAAAATATTCTGGGTAATATGAACAATGGTTTTTATTGTTGATTACTTAACTATACCTAATACTTGCGATCTCTTTCTAAATTATGTATTTAACTTTGAGTTGTGAAGATTCTGTGCTTGCATTTGATACGTTGAGAAAGTTATTTTTATGCCCAAACAACTTGAGTGAATATCTTTATTTTCTGTATGCTTGAAGAATAGGGATAAATGTTTTGATGGTTAGTTTTATTGTCGTCAGTTGAGAGGAAAAGTTGATGTTGCATTTGCTAAGTTGTAGAACTTACTTTTTATGCCCAAACAACTCAATTGAATATCTTTATATTATGTATGCTTGAAGAGCAGGGAACAAAATTTCATGGCTTGTTCTATTTTTAGCAGTTGAGAGGAAAATTTGATGTGTGTTATTCATTAAATGAAATTACAATTTCATGATTTTATAGACATAAAAAATAAGTATCTCAAAGATAAGGACAAACTAGCTAAATATATGACTAAGTTATTTTAATCTATTATTTTTAACACTCCCCTTCAAGTAATATCTATCACACCTAACTTCTAGAGAAACAAATTGAGTAGTAAAGAGATGCTTGATAATGATATCTATAATTGTTCTTAGGATGAAGTGTATGGTTGCTGATCTTCTTATACATACCCGCATCACAAATGGAGGGGCATTCTACCTCAATGTGCTTCATGCACTCATAGAACATTCAATAGTTTGCAATGTAACCAGTTACTCATTGTAACAATGCATATCCATTCATCCTGTAGTGTTAAAGCCTAATTTCTTCAAGATCTTGAAGGAATTTTGTTCACATAATCTTAAAGGGCCACATGTGCCATTGCCCTAGGAATTACATCACACTACCATATTTTGTTTTTTTTTTCATGTTATAACATTGCCTCTAACATATGTGTAGATCTTGAGCTGGTTCTTCTATTAATATTTTGTCTAACACAATTTGTATTTGAGAGGGCATTAATATTTGTCTATGCTTATTGTACAATAAACCTTTCATCAGAGACATTTTAATATATTAAAGGATTCTTAAATTGCCTCTTGGTGACATTTCTTAGGCTGATGCATGAACTGACTTATAGCACCAATTGCAAAGCAAATCTGGTTGGGTAACTGTTGGATAAATGATTTTAGGTACCAGCCTTCATTTGTAAAGTTGTAATCTTTGGATAATTAAAAGCTCTTTTGGTTTACATTCAAGCAAACCAACTTCTTGTAAACTATCCATAGCATATTCTTCAGGATAAGGAAGTTGCTTAAGAGCTATAAGCAACTTTTATCCAAGAAAGTGACAAGGCCTTCTCACACCTTTTGTAATAAATTTTGCTTCAAGATAACTTTTGTTGTCTATGATTTCTTGCACATCACTTCTTGTTATTAGAATGTAATCAACATATATTGCCAAAATCAGAATATTAGTGTTATTGTCGAATACTTCTCAAACCACATTTTAGGACTTTGTTTGGAACTATGAACAATATTTTTAAGACTTGCTAGTTTTCACTTGAATGTCATAGCTTGGTGGTTGCTCCATAAACTTCTTTAGAAAATGTGGGCAAATGTTAAAGACATTTTTTGTCTATTTGAAATGTTTGCTGAATGTGATTTACTATTAAGGAAAACAATACACATGCACTGACTGAGTCAAGACAAGTAATAGGTGAGATGTCTCAGTAGTCTAACTTTCAATTTTACCAAATGTCCATTGACAAGGGTTACACATTAGTAGGAGAATGGGCAAGATTTTGCCAAATGTGCATTGACAAGGGTTGCACATTAGGAGGATGGACAAGTTTTCATGTCCCTCATGATAAAAGACTACGGCATAATCGTATCTCCACATTCATGTCTTGTTTTCAATGTGGATCTCCAAAACAAACCTGGAAATCTTCACAGACAATGAGGACATGGCATAATCATAAAAAGACAACCAAATTTTTATGAACACATAGGGTGCACAGTGGCGATACATTTATCATTTTAAAGAGTAACTAATACATAAATTAAAACTAATATGTTTTTACCATCTAATATGCTAATACATAAATTAAAACTTAAGATGCTAGTTATTAATTTATTGTAACATATTTTTTTATCAAATAATTAAATATTTATGTTTTTACATTTTTGAATTAATATTGTCATTTTAAATCTATTTTTATGTATGATGGGCAAAAACCTTAGAAGGGTTCTTATTATTGAAAAAAAAGCCCAGATGAGGCCCCCCTTAAAAACACTTGAATTGATTGTCCTTTTCAAAAAACTCATTCTATCTGTCCTTTCTGTTTAGGTTGTCCTTTTGTATGTTTGATTGCAGCTGATTGCTTCCTGTAATTTGCCTAAATTCTTTTTCTTTTAAAATCTGACACAAAGCTTATTCTTCATGGTTTTCAACTGTTCAATGCAACATTTACTGGCAGTAATGTGGTAGTTTTCTCTTTATGTCGTTTATGAAGGGTTCAAATATTCATACACGATCAATGAATTTTGAGCCATCTGTATTGAACAATGTTTTTTTTTGCTGGAATCTGCACGTGCATACATAATAGTTACTAGGAGATATAGATGTGTACATGTGAACCATCAACACAAATAGTTGCCTTATTTATGCTTTCTCTATCTAAATAGAAGTTTGAAATGGCTGAAATTGTATTATTATATGTTCCTTCTTGTTGTGTCTTTTGACAAAAAATTCCAGTGTATAAAGTTATTATGTCTATTTATCATACTTCATTTCTATTATTCTTAATTATTAACTTTCAAAATTAATGTCGCCAACCAAATGGTTCAAAGACCATCATTTTTTTTATATGTAATCAGTATGTTTTGCACAACTCTTCAACAATTTTATTTAGTGTTGGAGCATCAGATATGTAAGGATGTTTATTACTACAGTACATCCATCTGAGAGTGATCTACCCAACTCCGGAGTTGGAATGCTTAATACATGTGATGAAACAAAACCTGATACTGCCGCTGTTGAGCAAAGTGAAAGATGCTGCAGGAAGCATGGTATTTGTTCACATGAAATTCTTCAGGATGAACCAACTGATTCCAGCTCCAAACTCATGTGTAGAAAGGTACTACATTTTATGTCTAAGTAGTTCTACTCAGATAATAGTCTTGTCTCTACTGCTGCAAAAATCTCTACCTCTAAGTGATCTTAAGTGGAACATTTTGGATGTTCCAGGCATCATTTAGGCTTTCATGGGGATGCAATGGCAAAAAAAGTGGCCAACACAAGCATGAGGTTGTCTCCTTCGAAAGAGGAGACATAATGACCGCAGAGCGCAGCAGTAAGCAGGTTAGATAATTTATTTTATTATAAGTTTGCTCCTTGTTCAACTAGGGAATGTTGCTGCAGATGTTCTTGTTCTAATAATTCAGATTTTGCAGTATATGGTATGTTTGCTGCATTCTTTCTCGGTTATAGATGATCCAGTTAAAATTATGATTCCAGATTTTGCTAAAATGGGAAACACAACCGAAGACTGTGTTTATTTTGACAAAACCAAATTCTCAATCAGTTGGCGTCCTTTGTGCTGAAATGATCAGGTATGATTTGCAGATAGCAGTTGTCATTCTCTTGTGCTGTTGAAGCTTTTGATATTTCATTCCTGCCATTTTCATTCCTAGCTTAAGCCGTTTTTGAAATGTCTTTCCATATTATCTGCAATAGATGTGTATATGGTCATTGACACTGAAATACTATTTATTCGTTATTTCCTGATTCTCTATCCATTGAGGAAAAACAACATTGAAACTAAAAAATCACACCCATCTATTTTATTTTGGCTCCTCCAGTCTTAAACTAAGAAACCAGGCCGGCATGAAATAGCTGGAAGTGGTAAGGCAAAGACTATACACCTGTAGTAAGGTAGCTGATGCTTGAGTGCATCTGTAATAGCTTGTGACTGAAGGAATGAATGCTTACCTTAAGAAGAAGCTTTCTTGAACATGTACAAACTTAGTGATCCAAACTATAAGAAGTCTTCCAAAATGTAGGAAATTTTGAGATCTTATTCATCAACTGTAACTAATTATTTCAGTTCTAAATGAATTTTTCTTTGTTTTTCAGTATTCCTACAAAACTGATTTTTTTTTTTGCTGCCATGTGACCTAGAGGTCACGGGTTCAAATCCTGGAAACTAGAAGTAACATAGTTAGAACCTTAAGTTTTTGGGTCACACTTTAGTATTGGCTCATAGGATTTTTTTTCTGCCTATTGAATCACTTTCTTTGAGCTTGTTTTTAGTGTGGATGATGTAAATTGAGAAAGTTACTTCTAATAATAATTTTTGTTTTGCTTCTAAAAAAATCCATCTAGCATTTTCAGATGTGATAATTTTAGTACTAACATTTTATAATTAAGGAAATAAAATAATAATGTCAAAAAATATCATCGTCTCTACTAGTTCATTAATAAAATTAGATTTTAGTATTATTTATATGGATAGTTTTAGTACTAACATTTTATAATTAAATAAAATAATAATGTCAAAAAAATATATCATCGACTTCTATTTCATTAATATATTATACTATTATTTATATGTTAATAATGCTGTTTTTGTAAATGCCTTATAGAAATGCATATGGAATGCAAAACACATCTTATGTATATAATGGACTTCCTTACTCTAATATTTGGTTTGTCAAAACTTTTGAAGGATGATACTAATTCTTCATGTGCGATTGATTCAGGAATGACAGATATAAAAATGTCTATTCAAACACCTCAACTATAGAAGCCACTTTGTTGTTCAATAAACTAATCCTTTTGTTTCTGCAGGTGGCTTAAGAACCATAAGGAAATTGATGTTTTTGTTGAGCCTCAAGTGAGATCAGAACTCTTGAGAGAAGCCTCTTTCTTTGAATTCGTCCAGACATGGGGAAATGGTTAGTTATATTATCTCAAATTTAGTCACAATATGTTAAAGAGACTGCCAAATGAGTATTCTAATAATCTTATTTTATAATTCATAAAAATATATTTATGGCTATATATCACATAACTCTACTCGGTCATTTTATTTATGAATTTTAAATTTGATATTTGATGCTCTCATCATGCTAGGAATCTTAATTTTTCCATATGAAAGATCCCAACTATCATAATCTTGGTTAACATCCACTTTTGGTGGGAAAGGTTCATTCTTTTACTATCGCTGAAATGTAAGGCTTGGTTTCTTCATACTGTTGGAAAGATAGGAGGGGGAGAGTGAAAGGCTTGCTAATTTACAGATGGAGCTCCACCACTTATGTACATTTTTATATCACTTTCCCTCCTTCCAACTCCCTTCTATCATTTAATCCAAGTAAACCCTGTAATGGTAGCTTTAGGGCAAGGCTAGGATGAATTGTAGGTAACATTGTATCATATTCTTCCCAAGATCCGAGTAGGCCTCAATTGGCTTTAGGTATGGCATACACACATGACAGCCACAATACAATCTGAAGAATTTCTTTAACATGTCCTAAGTCAAAAAGCTATGCTATAAAAGAACCACTTGCAAGAAATACAAATTGATTATTGTTAAAATTACCACAATTAAAAATTAACCTAGCTATTAAGAGAAGTCATTAAAAAAATCTAAAATTTCATTATTAATAATAAAGACTTATTCTATTTGCAAAAAAAAAAAAAAAAAAAGAAACATAGAAGAAATAAGACACCTTAAAGACTAACTACATAAATATAAAATAAATAATAACATTGCAAAACTTAAAATCTTAAATATCTTCAAAGTGTCTTAGTAAAGATTTGATCTCAACCAAGGATTTAAATCTCGTACAGTGCTAGTCAACACGAGCGGAATTTATCATTATGCCCGCTAACCGATACAATATCGACATTACGACTGTAAGGCCATCTCGACCTTGCGGAGGGTGCCACGACCCCTGCGGCGGCCTCTGTAGGAGCGTGGAGGGTGCCGCAACCCTGCGGAGGCTGTTGCGGGGTTGCAACCATGATTTTTTTAATGTTTTATTTATTATTATTTTTATGATTTTTTTTATTTTAGAGGTTGAATTTTTTATTTTTTAAACAACTATTTCTTTTTTCCTATTAAAATTTCCCTTCTTAATTTTTTTCTCTCTTTTTTTCCATTAATTTTTTCTTCCTCTTTCATTCTTTATTTCTTTTTCTCCATCAAAATAAACAAAGAGAAAAAAATACCTCTTAAGGTAAATAGAGGGAAACCAAAACCTTTTAACCTCTTTAATGATGATTATTGTTTTCCCTTCTTAGGTAAAAGAAAAATAAATATAATATAATTTCTAACTTTATAAAATTTATTACTACTAATAAACTAAATTATTTTATATATAAATTGGATTTAATTTTAAACTGATCAACATATATCTAAATTAAATATAGCTTAAACTTTTTTAATGGACTTCAGTCAACCTAAATCAACTTTTACTCAATAAGAATCAATATTTCATGAGATAAGATCAAAACTTAAATTAGCATTCAACATCTCAAATATAATTTAATAATAAGCATCTATAATGATAAAAAATTAATAAAAATATTTTATATTTTAAAAAGTATCAAAATTGTATTGGCACGGGATGATATGATATCGAAACTGTATCATTCCAGTCATATACTGAAACTTCGGCACGATTCAAAAGTTTAAACCTTAATCTCAATCCATCGAAGTCCTAAACGGCAAGCACCCACTTGTTGTGTCCTTGGAGTAGCAAGAGGAGGGTCAACATGAACAAATGAGAAAGTAAGGCAACATTATAATGTTATAATAAGGATAAGATATGAGCATAAAATAGATGAAAATATGCTATGACTTTTAATTGCAATGTATACCTAATGTAAACTAGGATAATATATGAGCATACAATAGATGAAAAATATGCTATGCCTTTTAATTGCAATGCATACCTAATGTAAACTACATGATCACCCTACTAATAATAGCTAAACACCAATCAATAAGATATCCATCTTTTGGGCATGAACCCATGCACTTTTTGATTCTATGGTAGAGAGTGTTGGCCATGTATGCATGTGCATGACTATTAAAGGTAGGTTCTTGGCACAGACGTTGGTGATAACTCTGGCAATGAGCTTCGTGCTATGCAGTTTCAGAAGAGAATGAGAGGGGTCAGGATCCCTTCACACATGTGAGGCTGTGAGGATGGGAGGTGGGATTTGCGATTTGGAGAAGCAAGAAGGGTTTTGAATATCTGAAAAACTCTAACTTGACCCAATCTGTGTGGATTGGTTCAGATTGGTTCAGTCTTATCTTAACTAATTGGGTCTACTTCAGGCCAGCTTGAGCCTAATGTGATTCCTACTCAATCTCCACTTGTCCAACCTCAACTAGTCATCTAATACCCAAATTGAACCCATAAACCATCAACTCAGTACCTAAATATTCCAATTTGGTTTTAAAATCCTAAACACAGCAATTTACCCCATATGAATTCATTAAATGGTAACTAACTGCTAAATAACCTACAGAATATAACAACTCTAATGTGCAACGAACTAATAAATAGATGCAGAGTGGCTGAATATCATTTTGGCTGTATGTTGTGTGCAGAATTGCGACAATATGGATTATTGAATAAGATGAGATAATGAGACTTTGGTTCTTTTGAAGATAAATTGCATGGAAAGGAAAAATCTTTCAGATAAATCCTATCTCTAATCGACTTTGGTTCTTCCGAAGATAAATTGCATGGAAAGGGAAGATCTCTCAGATAAATCCTATCTCTAATCAACCTCCTGTGATTGCCTTTATTCAGTATTGTCACCTCCTTTGGCATTCAAAACTCTCCTAAACAAATTTTAGGTCTTTTTAATCTAAATTCAAACAAATTAGTCCCTAAGTAAATTCTAGTTCACTAAATAGGTATTTATTTAAACATCTTAGCTGCCTCGTATGTTTCCCTCTCAAATCTTGACACAGTTATACTCCCTTGAAGCCCTATAACAGATAAAACATGCACGATAACAAAGAAACTTTAGTTAAGTTTCTTAATTGTTTTGTTTCATTTTCCTTTTACAAGATTCTAAAAAAAAACTTACTTTATAGGCCAGACTGGTATTTACTATTTAGCAACTGTTAGCTTTCAAGTTGGGAAATGAATGGTAATAGAATGTATGGTTCAGTACAACTTGTTTACGTTTTGCTAATCACTGTTCTGCAAGTGTTCTTTTCAATGCAAGTTGGCATGCTGCCTATCCAACATCCAAGACCTTGTGCCAGACATCAGCAAATGGTGATCATGTATATGAGATGAATTGCACGTGCCAAAGAATAAGTGTATATGTTAGCACAATATGTAGCAATAACTCAAGGTGTACAAATACGGATACCATTAGAGGAAGGTTCTATAATATGTGAACAAGATCAAGGACAAGTTTGGTTAAATAGAGAAATTGGTAATATTGAGAACTTAGTGGATGTTGGGCTTCAATGTCAATAATTGGGTCTGGAATTGATTTATAAATGTATAGTTTTGTGGCTAACCCAATAAAAGAACTTCGTGGATTTAGAAGAAAGCCCATCAGTTAGCTTACTTTCTTTCCACCCTGTTCAAATAAAGCATATGAATGAGATTAGGTTAAAGTAAACAACAGTAAACCATCATAGTGATAGTTATATATAGTTCTGTGGCTAATCCAATAAAAGAACTTCAGGGTTTCAGAAGAAAGCCCATCAGTTAGCTTACTTTCTTTCCACCCTGTTCAAGTAAAGCATCTGCTGAGATTCATTGCAGCTATGGGTTAAAGAAAACGACAGTAAACCATCATAGGTGATAGTTATCCTTTACTATCTAGTAAGTGATATATTAATTCTTGCTTGATTAGCTGTCACAAGTATTATTTTTTCTACTATTCAGATTTTATTATCCACCACTTGTTTTGGCTAAATATTGCTCTGTTAATATTTAACCTTATATGAGGTATGTTTTATTGTACTAAAATATTGGGTAATATATATGAATATTTTGTAATTTTACAATCTTCAAAGCTGGATGATTGTTGCTTTGGTTCACATTCCCTAGTCATCTTTTAGTTTGTTGTTTCAAATTCCAAATTCTTGATGTCCTGTCTATTCGTTTGCTCATAAGTGTATGGATGTGAATTAACTAGAACAACATTTTAGATGAGGAAATAAAGCAGCTGCACTCAAAGGTTGATCTAGTTGTAACACTTGGTGGTGATGGAACCGTCCTTTGGGTATGCTCTTTTCACTCCTATACTTCAATTAACATACGTGCTTTATGTTTTCATAATTATTATTTGTTTGTTTTTGCTGAACCACTATATGACATGAAAACTTAAATTGTTTGTTTCATCTCTATTTTCTTCATTGTTAAAATGCCAAGTTGCAGTGTGCTTCCCCATGTAAAAATATTAATTTCAAAATACTTACAAAACATTAACAACTTGACCAAGTCACTAACGCATTATTGTATAGCTACTTGTGCCTTAGAGTTGGAAAGAAAAGTAACTAGGTTTTCCTAGCTTAGCTTGTTGGAATATCACCAGAATAACTAATACATATTGGTCATGCATCAATTTTTGGGTGAAGGTGGAAATGATGGTATATTCTATAATTTGTGAAAACTAAGACATGTTAAATGGTTGCCCTTTTCCATTGTATTCAATGCTGGTTTATACTGTTGTCAATATAGGTGTTAGTAATACCAAGCAATTGCCAACAGAATTTTTCAGAAAAGTTTCTTTTTGAAAAGAAGAGCGCAATAAGTTTACTAGCACTATTTTCTGTTCAACCAAACAGTACTTGATCTAACTGGTAAAGACTGTTGTCTTTTAAGTTGCCCAATTGTAAATCAATTTTTAATGCCTGGTCTAACTGTAATGCTAGTTACTCTTTCCCATCATATATCTTCTTCTTAATCTTTTTTGTTTTTTTATAAATGATTTTGTTTTTCAAAATGCTTGGATTATCTTGTCATCTTGTTGGGCTACTCAAATAACACATTGCCTATACACAATGGTTGGAACAAGACATTCTTCAAGTCAATCTGTACATTTGGTCTGGTAAAGAGCAATAATATCCTAAGGACCTCTATTTGATTTGTATTGACTTTAGAGGTGCTATGTATATGTAGAACTGTTTGGATTGTGAAAATTTTCTATTTTTTAGTTTGCAGTTTTTAGAAAATAAAATAAATCCATTAATATTGAAAAGAAAAATAAATAAAGTTCACATCATTCATCTCTAGTAAATTCGAATGTATAAAAAAATAATTCTTAATATTTAGTTATTTCTTTTTTCAACTTTCTAATTCTATTTTCCAAGAAACAAAGAATGAAAATAGAAAATTTTCCTAACCATATTCTTCAATCAGTACTTAATTTATGGCAAATATGCAACTACTATATCTTCTGTTACATGCTGCAGTTATCACAGAACGTGTTGATCTGAATAACCATATTAATCAAGTTCATAGGCAAGTAATACATAGTTTTGGCAAATAGGAGTTAGGACAGTACCTGAGGTGTCTCCAAAAACTGTTAAAGTCTGCGGAATAAAAAAAGGATCTATGATCCATCCATCATATTACACCTATTTCTTGGAAAAATAATTAATTCATAAAAGGATGTTCCCTCCAAAGAAAATAGTATAAAAATTTAACTTTTTTTTTACATCTTGTGATATATTTTATATTCAGAAAAAATGCTAATAGTATAGAGTTTGAAGATCCTTAGCCCAGGACCAGCCTAATTGTCATCTGCTAAATATCAATATATGTTCCAGAACCTTAGATAATTTACTTAATTGTACTTAAAGATCTCAGGTGGTTAATTGACATGGATCCCTGGCCGTGGATTTTATCTTGTTCGAAGAGTTCAAATGCTTTCGTTCTTGATCATTCTATCACAAGAACATGCTTTATCTTGAATCAAGTTTGTCTATACATACATACATACAAATATATATGTATAACATTCTTTAAATACTTTTTGTATGATTTCTTTTTTGCATATAAGAAAATTAGAAAATGTGAGCTAGCCTAAATTAAATATTGCTAGAAAGCAAATCAACAGTACAAGTAACTTTGCATTAGGCTCAAATTAATACTGGATGACTAGATTATTATTATAATGCATTCTCAACCCCTACTTTCTTGTCTTCTATCTTGTTTGATTCTTTTCATTTTATCTTTTAAATCTTTTTGTTTGGTCATAGTAAACCAAGATAAGAGGGTTATATCTATTTACTTATAGTTGAAAGCTTTTGCAGTAATTGCCTTCTGGCTACTACTGTCATTCTGTCAATATAACATTTAACAAATACAGACTTGTGCATCTAAGATCTGAAATTTTATTGCATCTAAATTTCATTTTTTTCATCATTAATTGGCCTTCACTGGTTGGGTGTGCTATTGTTGTTTTCTTTTCTTTTTTCCTTTCTTAATTGATCAGTTTTAAGTTCTTTGATTGGCAACCGTATATATCATGCCCTGGATTTTTATTGTTTGCTTCTGTGTTTCTGCAGGCAGCATCACTATTTAAAGGACCTGTTCCTCCTCTCGTGCCATTTTCTTTAGGGTCTTTGGGGTTCATGACACCTTTCCGTATCCTTATATTTGATCTCTTAAACTTTGATCTATATCTTCCAATTACTTTAATCACATGTTGCCTATGAGATGTAGGACTTGGGATTATTTTGTACTGGTAAAAACATGTATTGCTGATTGACTCTTCAGAAAACTACCCATATATTCACATATGGCTATCAATATTGGACAACTTAGATAACAGGACATGAGCATGGCACCACCCGAAACATGAATTAGATAAGATAAAATCTGAAACCGATGCAATATGACACAATTATGAACACTACTTATGACAGAATATGTTCGTCAAGAAATACAATCTAGAAAAAATAGCTACTTTTATGTCATGGAAATTACCTTTTTTTAGGATAGAGAACCAATTTTTCATATGATAAATAATTTAAAAAACATGCTATATCTTTTCATACAATTTTGTATTGACAGAAAATGCCACTGTCCGTCATGACAAATAAAATTATTACATGAAGTCGTGAATTGCTAATATTATCTTCTCAATTGTAGGACATTTGTATTTACCATCATTATGTTTGCTATAGCCTTGCAGAATAATGCCCTCTAGGAATATCATCTTAGTCATGATAATTGATGAAAGAGATATGTTTGCTTAGCAGAATATAATAATGTCCTCTGGTATAACCTTTTATAGTCATGCCCTCTAGTAACACTAAATGTACAAAATTTCACTTCATGCAACGCCGAACAGGTGAAGTCAACCTAGCGAGGTGGGTTGACTTGGGACTCATCAAGAAAAGTTTTAATGTCATTCCTACAACTGATGCATCTTACCTATTCTCTCTCTACCTAGGCCTATGAGATACTAAAGGCTCCAACTTTACCAACTCAATCTTTTGAACTTTTTTCCATTTCTTCTTTGTTGGTCAAATTGGCTTATCAAGTCATCACCTTTGGTAGTCTCCATGTTCATAGGTCCTTTACTGTTAGTTTGCCTTCGCTCCTAAAATCAAATTCACTAGTTGGACCATTTGTCAAGACCACCTCCACACCAAGGATTTCTTCAATCCCTATTAGAGCAATTCTTTCTCTGACCCATGTGACTTAATATGCTTGTTTCCCCTCAGTTCTTTCCTGCTCATCTCTCACGTGACTTCATTTTATTGGGCTTGAAAATTCTTTTCAATGGTGCCTTATGCTTCCCAATCTTGAAAATCTACCTCAATGACAACTGTAAGGTCTCTACACGACTAGGTTCGTTCTTCAAGGTTCTATACATGGCTGCTCATAGGGTTTTTGGGCTGAAAACTACAGAACATTCCAATGCAAATTGTGATCTACTCCGGTATTAAATGGCTCAATGACATCTCTTTCGGCTATGGTTGGAAAGCAAGTGTACACTTCTCTTCTTGTTTCTTGTACATAAGTAGTAACCTTCTTATTAATCTGTTAATATCTTAGGTAGGTGCTTCTCCTGATTTCCTAAAAAAAGAATGTCCATGCAATCTTTAACATTTATCTTTCAGAAAGTGAAAATTATCGGGATTGTTTGGATATGATACTGAAGGGACCTTTTAGTATCACTTTACGACATCGACTCCAGTGTCATGTCATCCGAGAAGCAGCTAAAGATGAATTGGATACTGAGGAACCCATTCTAGTTCTAAATGAAGTTACAATTGACCGGGGCATATCATCTTACCTTACCTTCCTTGAATGTTATTGTGACAGCTCCTTTGTTACATGTGTACAAGGAGATGGACTGATCTTGTCAACTACTTCTGGAAGCACAGCATACTCATTGGCAGCTGGCGGGTCAATGGTCCACCCACAAGTAATTCTTTTTCTGTTTGCATAATTCTTTAACTGTTTGTATGATACATATGCCTTCTTTCTGATGTCAATTTCAGATTTAACATATACATTATAGAGCTTATTGGTTTGTGTCAGATTTGAATCCACGTGCTTCTATCTTCCTAATGTTTTTTCACTTTTGACTTTGCATGTCAGCTCTAAGTAGCATTGTCAAAATAATAAATTAGACATCTATCTTTATGGTATATGTTTTATGGTGGCAAGTACTACCCTTGGAAGGTAAGTTTCAAGTACATTTTTAGGGGGCCAAGTATAGCCTACTAGGGACCTAGGCCTTTACAGGATGATTTATGGAGTATATATATAATTAGCGATAGTCATGAAACGGGTAGTGCAATTGTTTCTTCTGTTTGTTTTGATAATAAGTTTACAACTAAAAATCTC
Organism: Curcuma longa; assembly: GCF_044706935.1. NCBI lineage: Eukaryota > Viridiplantae > Streptophyta > Magnoliopsida > Zingiberales > Zingiberaceae > Curcuma > Curcuma longa. The sequence goes on along the minus strand of NC_133863.1, from coordinate 2,702,576 downwards.
ACTGTAATTTACAGACTTTGAACTTATTTTATGTGACTTATCCTTACTAGTCAACTGATTAATCAATTTACAGACTGATAAATTGATATGTATTCAATCTTTTTTCTCCAATCCCTGTTTAATATGATACTCTGAAATGCAGGTTCCAGGGATACTTTTCACTCCGATCTGCCCACATTCATTATCATTTAGACCGCTGATTTTTCCAGAGTATGTGACGCTGCGGGTCCAAGTGCCTTTCAACAGTAGAGGATCTGCCTGGGCATCTTTTGATGGCAAGGGCAGGAAACAGTTAGCACCTGGTGATGCTCTCATTTGTAGCATGGCAACTTGGCCTGTTCCCACAGCATGCCAGGTCGATTCCACCAATGATTTTCTTCGGAGTATACACGAAGGTCTTCACTGGAATTTGAGAAAGACTCAGTCATTCGACGGTCCCCATGACTCATAGCCCGATCATAAGGCATCAGTGATGAGGAGAATTTTCAGAGTATTACTCTATTATGAGATGTAACAACTGATATCAGTCGACTCTAGATCACTATAATCATCATATAGAAATTGGAAATGTAAGTAATAGAACAGTTTCATGGTATAGAAAGTAATGAAATTTTAAGCTGCATTTGATGTGATGTTTGTAGTTTATGCACCAACTTCACAATAAACAAGCTTTGTTTTTACAGTTCAGCAGAACAAGTTGCCTCTTTGGTTTTTTTTTTAACATGTACAAGTCATTGGTGAGCTTATGTAACACTATTGATTAGCACCGTGTTCGTTCGACCCTCACTCGATGGTTTATAGCCATGCCCAGGCTAGGCCTGGGATAGGATGGTTGGAGAACTTCATACAAGATAATGATTGATTTTCTTCATACAAGATTATACAAGGAGATACGTTCGACAAACAGCTTCAAGTCTCCCACCGTAGTGTTAAAAAGGACACGACAATATAATCGCGACTACAGATCCAACATCATGCTCCCCACTGACTGGACCTCGGTTGGCGCAGACCCGGACAAAGTTCAATCAATTTGAGAGCGAGAGCTCCTGCTCGTGATTTTACGCTTTCCAGGTTCAATGCCCGACCCTGTAACCGACAGACAGTACGTGCCTAACATCCACTACTCGATAATCACGAATCTTAAAGCGTCTAGGACCTGACGTCGTCGGAGTGTGTTGATGCTGTCAATGTCATGGGCGAGGCAGAAACCCCCTTCACATCGTGCCGCTGTCGCGAAATCCACGTGGACTCATCCGAGGTCGGGCCCCACACGTCTCCTGCGCTCGCGAATTAGCCGTTTCAGGTACTCTAGTCTACTTGAGAGCGCCACTAGGGCGTGGGGCCCGTTCTCTCGAATCACTTGCTGTTGCCTGTTGGGCGAATTTGATTTTTTTCTTTTGTCCTTTTTTTTTTATTGATTTCCTTTTTTACGCTTCGACCTCACTGTGACTGACTGACCTACCCAAACGATCAGTCAGTGAGTCGGTCAGCCCCCCTCGCCCCGGGCGGACTCTCCATTTGAATCCCAAAGCCGTAGAGGAGAGAACTGAGAGCAGTGGAAGCGAGAGTGGTTTTGTTCTTATGCGACTGTCACAAGTGATCCGAGAGAGGGGCAAGCTCTTCGTTCGCCATGGCGACCGACCCTGGGATCCCCAAGGTGGAGGCGGCGCCCGGAGGAAGCGGCGACGCATCGTCTGAGGGGCGGAGGGGCAGCGATCCTCCGCGCCTGGATCTGAAGAAGGCCAGGAAGGAGAGGGTCTGCACCGCCAAGGAGAGGATCAGTCGGATGCCGCCCTGCGCCGCCGGTAAGCGGAGCTCAATCTACCGGGGAGTCACCAGGTACGTTCATGAGGTCGTGCCTCCGGTTTACTGGATTATTTCTCTTCTTTTGGTATGGGGACCAGGACGAGTCCAACTAGTTCGTCCGTATGTTTCACATTGATGCTGAGCTGTCTTTATTCTTCTGTTTATTATGAGTCTGAGAAACTGTCCATGGAATGACGGAGACAGTGATATCAAGTGCCTCTTTACTACTTGGATTTTGGTTTATGGAAATAGGTGGGTATTTGGTTATATTTAGAGCAAATATATATGATCTTGGAAGTGTGTTATCAGCGTAGAAACGCCGTCGGTCCAGCATGGTGGGGCAATCGGAATGTCAGGGTTGATCGTGACTTTTTTAATTAGTAGTTATGGCTTCGTCAGTTGGTAAGCTCGTCGAGGTTAGCTGCTCAGCACGTCAGGATGATCGGAAAGGCGGTGTTGATCATTTCTTTTTAACTTACTCCTTTGGATTAGTTGTCTTTGAGGTGTAGTCGTTGGATTTCATCGTACCCATTTAGGTAGTTAGCATATTATCTCAAGTTAAAAAGTAAGATCAAGGTGAGAGGTAAATCCATGAAATTGCCTAAAAAGAGTTCCAGAGAGGACGTGAGATTATACTGGGGGGTGGTTTGAGCTTTTTGAATGAGAATTAAATGAGAACGGAGAGGCAACCATCACAAATTAAATGAGAATTAACACCTCTTTAATTCATATCTTATTTGGGAGGTGAAAGGCCAAGGCCGCCCTTAATTATGGAATTAACCAAGGTGTAAACACCTTAAATTAAAATTAGGTGGCTAGAAGGAGGTAAACAGTTGAATGGCACGTCTTCCAACAGTGATGTTCGGTTTTGGTCCTGCACACACAAAGTGAAGGGCATTGGCCTTCACTAATTTGATTTTGATAAAGTCAAAAATCAAATCAAGGCCTCCTTTGATTTGATTATTTGGGCCATCAAATCAAAAGCTCACTAGTGGGCTTGTTTAGCTCCATCAATGGGATTTTCAATAGGAGAAATTCAGCCCAATTAGGCTAAGCTTTTAGTCCATTTTAGTTGAGAAATTACCACAAAATTTTGTATGACTCAAAATACCCTTCAAATTAGTCCCACTTGAATTTACGTTTATGCGTACTCCGATTCGGGCTTAAGGGTTCACATTTGTAGATTACAATCGTATACGAGCTTGTGCCCTTCTTTGATTGTAAATCAATTTAGACGAAACAAGAACTACTTCTAGTTTTCTCCATCATTTGAGTAGCTTTTGATTGGACATTAACTTCTCATTCACTCAAGAAATTAATTTATGAAAATTTATTTGTGAGACAGATTATTGTCATACTTGATTTTATTAGTTATGAAAATCAACTTCTAACATCCACCATACAAATTGAAATTAGAATAAGTTCCAAATAAGTTAATAAAAGTTCCAGCAAAAAAAATTATTGTAGTGCCAGAGTTAGCTTGTGATTTTGAACCATTCATAGTGGAATGTTATCAGATTTTATATATTTGATCTCTAGGTAAAGCTTTAGTTAGAGGATCTGTAAGATTCGCCTTCAACTTTACATAGTTGATAGAAATTATCTACCTAGAGGTCAACTACTTAGTGATGTTATATCTTTATGACAAGACATACCATTATACATGCTATTCTGTGCCCTACCAATAGTCGCTTGGCTATTGCAATGTATCATAACTTTGGACATGGAATATCCTCCAAAAAATTGTAGAGTTATGCTTCTTCTTCTCTAGCTTTATCTAAATCTATGACCTCAAACTCCACAGTATACTGAGCTATGCAAGTCTTTTTTGAGAACTTCTTGGACACAACACCTCCTCCAATGGTAAGCATGTGACCACTCTTGGATTGGGAATCTTTTGTATCCCATATCTAGATAACATCTTTAGATACCTCGAGTAGTGTATTCTGTAGTTCCTTGTATGTTTGAGATACCTACTTATTAGTGTTTTCCAACAATTGCTACATGGATTACGTGTATACAACTCAACTTGTTGACTGCATATCTTATGTTGGACCAAGTGCAGTTTATGATGTATATTAGACTGCCTATTATTCTAGAATATTTTGTATGAATGTTGATGAAGATGGTCCTGATAGAGTAGGGTGAATAGATGGTGAGTCTAAATTGTTCGGTTCCTTGCACACAACTAAAACAAATGCAAGATTAATAATATGATAATCTTCTTGCAAAATAAATTTGTGTCGCCACTCGGTTTTGAAATCGACTATCCATGTCCCTACTGGATTTTGTTAGTTACAAAAAGCAGTTTTCAACAGCAAGTCATGCTTTTCTGGATTGTTCGATAGCATAGATAAAATAATTAAATTGATATTGCTTATTCAATATCTGCATTTGTCCTAGCTTATAATAAAGGCCTTTTGATTAGGAGCAGTATAAATCATCCCAAGTGGAAAATGACAAGAATAGTTCAATTAGGGGGAATGATCCTCTTGGTTTTGTGAAAAATTCCAATCAGTATGTGTAGGGTGTGAAAAGAAAATCTTAAAGATGCAAATATGTCAACCAGCTCAACCCTAAACTTAAGCCCTTTAACAATTAAATTTCTAGCTTCTACCTTCTAACTTCCTACAGTAAGGCCTTATTTTCACTTTATCCTGAAACTATAGATACATGTTTTTTTTGTTCGTTTCAATTTCTTAAGCATTTTCTTTTCAATTTAAAATTTTCTCTTTTCCAATTTTAGACATAGATGGACAGGTCGGTATGAGGCTCATCTCTGGGATAAAAGCACTTGGAATCAGAATCAGAATAAGAAAGGAAAACAAGGTAAGTAAAGAAACAAGACGCATAGCAGTCATATTACATGCCTAATGTCTCAGTTATTTTGCTCGTAATATTATTAGGTCAAATTCTGTTATGTTTTTGAGATATAGCATCTTTTGTAGATTGGCCTTCATGGACATGACACATGATATAGTATTGTAAAAGGATCATTATAACTTATTATTTCTTGTGAGCTAACTCAAATTTATTTATTTGCATGGTAATCATGTGTGGGCATTCCCTCCAGTGTACCTAGGTATACACAAATTTTCTCCTTGCTAGTTAATTCATCAATTTCAAAATTCATTCAGGTATCTTCTCTCCATTGTGATGATTTTTAGGTGCTTATGATGATGAGGAGGCTGCAGCTAGAGCATATGATCTTGCTGCTCTAAAATACTGGGGTGCTGGGACACTTATAAATTTTCCAGTGAGGATTATATTAATTTATACTCATGACTCATTGATGCCTCATTAACTATCTTGACTCATAACTATCACTGCTGGACTTATACATACTTAGCCAGCTTGGACAATTTCAATGTGAATCAGTTGAGTTGGGTTAGCATTAGTTGATTTTTCTGTGTTTAATCAGATTACCCTCCATTTTGTTGACAAGTTGTTGGAAAGGTCTTGAGTTCAAACAATGCAACTGTCAATTGACTAGAATAAGTCGAATTGGATTGGCCATTCAATTTAATCAAGATTGAAGGGGTTCCATGGAACAAATAACAAAACTGTGATTTGCAACCAATTTAAGTAAATCATAACATATTTGAACCATTAAAAGGAGGAGATTTTGGAGATTATATTAATTTTAATTCTAAAAAAAAGATCTGTCCTTATGGTTACAACTAGTATCTATCTTTTATAAGAAACAACAATGATGGGACCCTATTTGTGGGTCTTGTCAAGCTCAAGTAGCAAAAAGAAATGGACTCTAAAAGTAGCGAAAAGAGAGAGCAACAAAGTATCTAACTAATTTTGGTGGGAAAAGGAAAGACTAACCCCTTCGACAGAAGAAGACACCTTGTTGGCTTCATTGGTGCTAATTTTGCCAATTAGAGTTTAAATACAATTAAATTAGGAAAAAAACTTTTGGCCTAATATTAAAAAAATATGAAACAGTTTTGTCTTTAAATTAAGTGATTCAAATCCATGCTTGCCCCTAAGCCTGAGATTGGATGCGGCTGTGCATATCACAATATGGAACAACATGCCCAAGCGTTTGGGAAATATAATTAACCTAATTGCAAAAAGCTCAAATGCACTAGCTCCTTGAAGCCTATGAAGACTACAAAAAATGATAGATGTAAATGAAATGTATACATCCTGTTAGAACCAATGGAATCAACATATCTCCACAATGATATGAGATTGTCCACTTTGGGTCTAAACCCTCATGGTTTTATTTTGGGATCTACCCAAAAGAGCTCATTTCAATGGAGATATCTTCCATCTTATAAATTCATGATCATCTCTATGTATTTCCAATGTGGAACTTTGATTGTAATCCCAATACATCCTTCATGGAATCAAAGGTACATGAAACTTTAATGCTTTGGTGTATAACATTTCTTCACAAAACAGAGAAATTTTTTGTATAAAAGAAAATATAATTAGAAAGCAATTAGATGTTACTTCAATTGATGATAAACTAAGAAAAATAGATTTAGATGGTTGGACATGTTCAAAGGCAATTAAATTTTTTTTGGATGGATGAGTTGAAATGATTAGGGTAGACATAGTGATTAGAGGGAGATCCAAGAAAACTCTAGTTGATGCTATAAACATAGATTAACTTTATTTGAACATTACTAGTGGGATACTCTTGCATGGAGGTGAATGGAAGGGTAATATCTGTGTAGCCCAACCTCAAATAGTTGGAGCCAATACGTCTTGATGATGGTATGATGATTTTCTTATTAGTCTAACATGACTTGCAGTGCTTCGTGACACTTATAAGAACTTATTTATTTGTCCTCGCTAATATAAGGTTCTTATATTGTTTTGAGTTCTTTCTTTAAAACCATCATTCACTCACTAATACAGGTCACAGATTATGCAAGAGATCTTGAAGAAATGCAGACAATCTCAAAGGAGGATTATCTTGTGTCTTTGAGAAGGCATGTAGATTATATGGCATTTTGGGTATTTAGTTGGATGTTTTTGCATCTTTAGTTTGCATCTTATATTGGTTCTTTTAGAAATAGGTGAATGTGTTGATACTGAATTACTGCATTAAGCTTAAAAGATCTATACTGTGGGTGGAAAATGAGCTGTAGCATGTTTAGTACTAACATAGGGACAATATTTTGCAGAAAAAGCAGTGCTTTTTCGAGAGGATTTCCAAAATATCGTGGACTTACCAGGTAGGTACTGATTTTATATCATGCATGAAATTTTGTGTCAGGCAAAGGTAAGTGCTAATGTTAGCCTTTTTGGTTATTAGAGATTTTTTTGGGTTTTGTCTGTTTGCTTTAACTTTGAACCTTACTTTTTTGTTCTGTTACATTATGTATTATGCCTTGTCAGTAGCATGAAAGCAATAAATTTTTTCTCTTAGACTATAGACTTTGGGTTGATCAAATATGTTCTGAATTATGAAAGGTTAGGAGATATAAAAAACAAACATATAAAATGAAGGGCAAAAATTAAAGGAACACCCCACATCTAAGTTTCCTCCAAATTACTCCTAGTTCAATGGAAATATTTTATTTTTTATTTATATTGGATATTTATTATTATTTATTTCATAAAATAAAATTGTGCACACTTGTTAAATTTTAGCAGAGATTATAAAATTATTTTTCTATGAATCTCAATTCAACTTTTTTTTTACTTTTATGGTTGTAATTACTTTTTATTGCATTAAATATTTTGTAAAAGTTATAAAATATGTTCATATGAATTAATACTTATATTAGTGAATGTAATTATTTTTCTACATTGTTAAATACTCTATAGAATTATAAAATTATTTTTGTATGATTTTAAATTTAAACTGAAAACATATGAATGAGATTATTTTTTATCTTTTCACTAATTTGACTACCCAAACAACCTGTTTCTCTATTAAATCAATTTCGTAGGGTAATTTGGCAAAAATTCATATCTTGGGTGCTCGTTTGATAAAAATAAAGAAGAGCACTCCTTTGAAGATTTTAAAATTTAGGGACACAATATTGATTTTGCCTTAAAATGAAAGGCTTTGTGCTCTATGTCCACAGTGGTATACCTAATTCTTAACATACAAAGAAGTTTATGGTGAGTACAAGGTTTAAAATACTGTTTGTGTTAAAAGTTAGTCTTTGGTTGGAATAATATGATACGTATAATTCTCTTTTAGGAGTCTGACATAACTGAACCAGGTGCTAGTGCACAAAGGTAAGTGTTGTGGTCGCTGCTGCAAATAGTACTAGCATTGAGCAAAGATAAGAACTACACTAAAATCTGGAACCTGTTACTTGATCAATCCTAATTCTCCAGTGGAAATTATGTTTTATGGCAGCACATTCAGTAGTACCCCTTAAATTGCTGCTGCGAATAGTAGTAGCATTGAGCAAAGGTGAGAACTACAGCAAAATCTGGAAGTTGTTACTTGATCAATCCTAGCTCTCCAGTGAAAAGCATGTCCTATGGCAGCACATCCTGTATTACCCCTTAAATTGCTGCTGCGAATAGTAAACTATGGTAAAATCTGTGAACTGATCAATCCTAACTCTCCAATGAAAAGCATGTCCTATGGCAGCACATCCAGTAGTATCTCTTAAATTGGATCTGCAACCTTGGTGAAAATATCTGTAACGCCTTGAACTCGACCTAATGTTCCTTAGTTTCAAAGGTTTTCCACAAATGTACAACAGACAAATACAATAGGTGTAAAGACCTGAATTAGCTGAATAAAGTTTGGAATAATTTCAAAATACTTGAAGTTGATCAGAGGGATGATCTGGAAAATTGTAATCAAGTTAGTTTCTGCAATTGTTGGGTAATTTGGATACGTTCAAGGTTGCATGTTCTTATTGTTATCTTTCATCTGTGGGACATGGGTTTTTTATTCACCAAGGTTTACCCTACTGGAGCATGAAAATACCTACTTATTGGGTTATCACTTGGGTTTAATCCGAGGAAATGTCGAAAATTATTAGGCTATCATTGGGTGTAACTTTCCTAATTACTGAGCCTCATTTGGATCATGCGATTGTAGTCACTTGTATGCATTTAAGCAAATATTAGAAATCAGTTAGTTTCCCTTCTAAGTGTTTACCATTTAATCTCGTAAAGCTTATCCTACAATTATTTTACTTGAAGTGATTATTTTATTCTCAGACAACCTAACAATAGCCGGTGGGAAGCATCTTTTGGACCTATGCAAGGGAATGATTACTTCAGCAACTGTAGTAAGTTCACATGTGAATTACATTGAAAATGAAAAAAATGGCTATTGCTGAAATTGAACTTGAATAAATGAACATAAGTTTCAACTTGATTACTCCCATGCAAGGTACAAGTAGTGATGCAACTACGGATGCACGATATTCTGGTATTGCTGGAACAGAAAGGAAAATAGATTTAACAAGTTACATAAGGTGGTGGATGCCAAAGAAGGTTCATCAAACAGAATCAGCCTCCACTGAAGATGTTGCTCGGGAACTGAAAATGTTGGAATGCTCAGTGCAGCCAACTGAACCATATAAGCTTCCTTCCCTTGGCTATCCTCATAAGGGAAAACCTTCCCCCCAAAGCTTGTCTGCTTGTAGTATATTGTCCCAGTCTGATTCCTTCAAGAGTTTCCTAGAGAAATCATTGAACTCAGCAGAGAATAAGGATGATCCTTCACAATTAAAAATCCATCAAGAGTCTGTTCCTCTGTTCTCCAATTGTGGGCTTGGCGTATCCGGTGTGAGCTTAGCATTTAACGATTTGCCTGTGCCTAGAACTGCATACCAGATGGCTCTTCTTTCGGCGCCTCTGAGGACCAACTATTCTGGTGATACAGTTAGTGAACCTCTATGGACGAGTCATGTGCCGCCGTCTGGACAATCTTCTACTGAAACAACAGTTCTACCTTCATCTTGACTTCCATCTTTTGGTTTTTAGAAGTCTCTTCCTACGTGGTCCTTATATTTAGTTTCTTTTTTGTTTTTGTATCGCAGTTTAGGAAGAAAGAAACTGATAGTTCCGCATATGCATACCAATGCCAAGAATGACACCGAAGGATATCAAATTTTATAATTGGTGTCAAGATCTCGAAATGCAATGCTGCATGTTGTGGATTTAGTGTTCATGGTTAATTTGATTGTGAACTGAAACAAGGCAAATTGCGTGAAGCGGCAATTCTCATCCATTCTGCTGTTTTTAAAGAGATGTTCAAGTGCATAACTGAAACGAGGCAAATAAGCTATCAGAGCCATGAGACATATGTTCACATAGTGAGATGTAAAGGTAGCATTACTTCTGATTTCATTTTCTTTCTTTTAAAATTATTATAATTAAAATTTTAGTCTACTGCTTAATATATGTTTGGATCTCATACAATTTTAATTATTTTGTTTTCTATTGGATAATTATACTTCTATTCCCCTGACCTAGTATCAGAGCATACCAGAGTTGACTTGAAGAATAATTTTTTCCTGTAATCATCTTGCACACTTGTTGAGTTGCAAGAACAAATTCCCCTTGTAGGCTCCAGTCTTAATTCATATGATATTGTAGAGTTCCTTATTACCCACAACACCCCATCCATTTGCCCCTTTATCTAAAGCAGATGCAACATCAGTGAACCAGTAGGTTTGTTTCTTGATTAGACTTGAAGCTACTATACTCCTTGCCCTTTTATGCCTACCTCGTATCGTTTGGGTCAGACATTGCAGAACCTGTATTCCTTGTCACTATCATTGTTTTATGAGTTTGTAGAACAATTGGAATGGAGCGCAATGAATAGAGTAAGTGAATGGTTAATTATAAATTAAACTCATCCAACCAATTTGAGTATTATCGATCAGTTGTCAATGTTTGTTTTGTTTGATCCTTCTAGTTTGTTTCAGTATAGTCCACTGTTATTCATTTTGGGTCACTTGGCTAGTATCTGTAGTAGCTTGGTTTGCCTAGCCCGCCCTAATGTATTATTGTTTGGTTTCTCTCGCCTACTTTGTCTTGTTTGCTTAATTAATCTGTCATGGTTTGTCTGCTTCACATGCCCCATATAAAGATCTTGTCTCAATTTGTTCAACTTGCTCAATGGTTCCTTTAACACAAATTTGGCACAAAGAATTTGTTGAAATAAAATAAAATATAAATATAAATATTTGGCACAAAAAATATTTTCTGGAATAAAATAATTTTTTGATATGCTTCATTTGGAACTATACAAATTTAGCCAAAATGAAATTTTTAAATTTGTTACCTATATAGTTCCCTAATTTTTAATTTGGTTATATAGAGGTCTCTAAATTTTAATTTGTTAATTTATAAATAAGTATACGAATCGTGTAGCTAAACTTCTATTGAATAATTGATAAATTATTTTAAAATATTTTATTATTTAAAACTATTATAAATGAAAATTTACCACTCTTTCCACGGCACTAATGGCGCCTATTAAAATGTTTATACGGCAACGAAGAAAGGTCACAAAATACTTTGAAAAAAAAAATTTCTTGATCACGAGTGGTAAATTAAATTGGATGATATTATTTGAAACAACAGCGACAACGTCGTACTTCCAGAAGCTCTTTGGATCTATTACACCAATTGATAGAATACTACTAAGCTTTGACAACACTAGAAACACGAGAATCTTTTATAGACTTTTTCATGGAGGATCTTTTCAGTCATCTAATTTGATAGCCAGTTAGTAAAATCGATTACCGATGACTAGGCACAAATCCTGCCCTATATAAATAGAAGCCGACAATTCCAAACACACATTGAGTTTGATTTTAAAAGTCCCAAGTTGGAGGGCGGCAAGCAAGACGTGAGATAATATGATTAAATCTCAAAAAAAAAATAAAGGCATTTAAAAACCCGAATTCATATCCCTAATGCCTCGCGGCAAATAACTGCAACCAGAAAAAAATGGATGCAGATCAAACAAGAAAAAAAAATAATACAGCAAAAATGAAGGCTCATCCGGTACCAATCTGAGAAAGGAGTGGTTCGTACCTTGTGGGCAAAAAATACGAAGCATTCATCGAATCCCCCTAAAAGTTATGAAACTCGTACCTTCATATAACAACATCATAAATTTAGTGACCTTAATTAGCTTAGGCTAGCTCGGTGCACATGCATTTCAAAGACATCAGCCATACAATATAGGTCTAAACAAAATCACACTAGTAAACTGAAATATGATATTACTATTGTATTTCTTGCAAAAGCCCAAGTTTTGAGCTCCTCGCCAACCCATCTATCAGGCTATATGTGATGCCTTGTGTTCCAGAAACCATAAGAATGCTTGATACAGACAAAAATAGCAAAGTCAAAATTGCTTCCATTATCTATTGATGCTCAGCTTCGTTCTTTCATTCCTTCCATGGTTTGACTAGCTAAAATGTAACATCAACAATAGTTTAAGTTTGTAGAAAGGCATACATTGTCATAAAATAATTAATCACACATTCCAGCATAAACCCTTACTAGGAACAAACTAAGCACACAAACTATATTTTAGAACAGGTGGAACTTGAATAGTCACTACAATAAAAGAATGCCTACTCCACACGACCAACATACAAGCATGCATGCTCCACAAATATCAAAGCAAGACCTTTCACACAATGGCTGGAAGTAAGAAAGAACCGAAATAACAGACACGAAAATCCAAGCAGACGATAGAACAACTTGTGAAGTAGAATGAACCAGAAAAGTCTCATGGTTGTGGCATGCACAAGCTTAGAAGAGATCCAGCTTTCTTTTCAGCATATCTTGTTTCCACTTGGGTTGTCGATAAAATGCCTCTTTGGTCATGCCCAAAACTGTTTCAAATTCAGCATCTGATAAATATGCCTATGCAAAAGTCAGAACTGTAAAGTTAGACAAGCTAAATTGAATTGTAGAGCTTCTGAAAACATAAACTTCATATTTTTATTCAACATAAAGTGAGAACCTCTCTTTGTTTGTAATCAATTCCATGGACAGGATTGCTAGATTTAGTTTTCAGGCGCTCATAACTGAAAGTAGTTTCATCCCCATTTATGCCTGTCTCAGGATCCTGTGCCACAGCAGCCTCTGCACCATTGCTCTGTGATACAGAAGCATCATCCGTTGTTTCTTTCTCTGCTGAAAGCTCAACTGAATCCCCCAAATCGGAGCCCACACTTTCAGTCTTCACAGACTCTGGAAGAATAATGATGGTGTTGATAGGAAAAGTATTGTATAATATTTATTCATAGGGAACTATTACACAATATGTACACACACATAATACCAATATCCAAATACCCCATGTGAGACAAAACCAATAACCTATTCGTAGGAAACTATTGCACAATATGTACACACACACACACACACATAATACCAAAAACCAAACACCCCATATGAGACTAAACCAATAAACTAATGTACTATAACTCTTAATGCTCCCTTCAAGCTAGGGCATTTTATTATATACAATCAAAAAAATCTACAAAAGAAAAAGAAAAATCAAAAGGCATTTAATGAATATGATGAAGAAACAATAGTAGCATCAGTTGAGAGACTTGATTAAGCGATGCCAGACTGATTTACTAAGGAGTAAAAGGTTAACTGCAGTTGGTCATCTTCAAGTGAGATCTCTTCAAAAAATGAAATCGATGGTGACAAATGACTTGACATAAATTTTTTCCTTTAAATCCCCTCAAATTAAGACATTTTGGAATTTTATACTTTGTCAAGATAAATAAGGGCTCCAGTAACTCTTACGATACAAAATTATTATGAAGAGGCTGAGAAAAATCTGATATTACAACACGAGACAAGGAGAAGATGTCAGAGAGGAGACTAAGTGGACTGTTGTCTCCTCTTTGACATCTAATTGAGAAAAAGAGAAGCATAGAAGAAAGACAAAAAGTAATCTTTCTTTTTGAAGTTGCAACCAACAAAAAGATACAAAGAAAAGTAAGATTAGATCTCCACATCTACAATTGAGAGGAGAAAAATAATGCGAGATGACTTATCCGATCATTTACTCTAATAAATGTTGAGAGAAAGACCAACTTTGAGAGAGAAGATGTTTAGAATAGATGGACAACAACTAGTCTCATTTTTAAACAGCCACACAAGATGGGTAAAACATGAAAATTCATGGTGAAATTTGAAAAATGAAAATTCCTCAAGTTTGAGATAAAAGGTTCAAGGAAGATATTGCTACTTCATTGTGTTGGGCTATAATTTCTTGTCATTGTGTATTTATTGCAACCACTGCCTCTTCATTTCCTTTTTTCACTTGATGATGCCCTTTTTTTTTATAATTCTCTTTTTCAGCTCATTTTTGTGTTGCCTACTGTAGCATCAGGAACAAGTCTTACCCAAAGAAATCTCATGAAGAGGGTAGATTTTATTAAAACTGAAAAATAGTTACATGAGGGATTGAGAATCTCTTCTATAGAATGAGAAAAGACCACTCACAGTCTAATTTACCCAGTTTCTAATAACAAGTAAAATAATACTATAAAGAAAATTTTAAAACAGTAAAATCTTATCCACTATATTAATACCTTTTTATTTCACATGGCTCCATTATTTTTTTTACATTTTTTAATCATAATAACCTCTTTAACCAAGTTTCCAAGAGTTTGGAGGATATGGTTCAACTTAAGTCACTATACAATGTGGTGAATGCACCAATAATACTGTAAATTTACACAGTATATGGACTCCTGTGCTAACAGAGTGAGTGGGTGGGGATTTCAGCTTCAAAAGAAATGTAAGAGCTTGTCCTGCGATTTCTGGACTGCTTATATCAAATTGCATGGCTTTTGCGTCTTTAGGCAGAGAAGAAGGATGAAATGATGTGGGCAAAAGGAGTGTGAAAGAAAATTTTGGAGATGACTAGGAAATCAATATCACCCCTCGATCTTGATGGGGAAGAAGGGGTTGTGATGTTGGATGTTAACAAGGTACATATGCTGGCATAGTAGGTGAGGTTAAGTGATATTGGGTGATTGAATCCTCAAGGAAGAGGAACTTTGACAAGGTAGGTCGTAGAGGCAAGAGTAGGAAATCTGCAAGTCGTGGTAGGTATTACAAAACCATCCAGCTTGAATCTTGGCACTGATAGGCAACGCCTTCACAAAAGGCACTAGGACAGACCATTCTATTATTTCTAGGGCACTGATGTACCTCAAGGTAGTGGAGACTCACACAGCTTTAGCAACAAACAACAAGGAAAAAAAAAGTGAAGTTGAATTTTCAGTGATTTAACATCAGCAGAGAAGGAGGAGCTTGATTGAAAAGAAGGCTCACATGCAAAAATCTAGTAAAACCTGCCAAGTCAATAACAAAATCTGAGAAGACAATAAAAAATGTAGAGCTGTATAAGTATGTGGAGAGAATGGAAGAGCAAGGCTGAGTTTACTTGAGTGGAAAGATAGGAAGGGGAAGTAGAAGAGGGAAAATGACATAAATATGTACATTAATGATGAAACTCCATGTGTAACTTTGTGGAGCAAATGGTCAGAGAGACTTAGGATATTGTTGCAAGATGGATGGATGAGAGGAGAGGAGATGCTGCAAGCAAAGACGGAAGTGGATCAATGGTTGAGCAGGTGTTTTATGGTGGTGGAAAGGAGGCTTTTCCGTCTTGTCAAATTTGAAGAAAACAACTCTAGAACCCACCCACTCTAACACCAAGGGGATTGTGAAAAATATCGTATTGCATTGTTAATGAAAGAGAACTATTACACCATGAATATATACAGGAATCTGATATACAATCCAATAAACGTGTACCAATTACCTAACTCTTAACAGATGGAATATTCTCAACAATTGTTAACACTATGTGAGTTTATGACAGGCTTCAGAGCTTAATGACTCAATCTACAACTGCAGCTTGTATCTGTTTTCTACAAAGAATAATCCATTTCCTCAATGAAACATCTTATAAATCAAAATAGCTATATATGGACATAAATGAACCATAATAAAGAAGGCTCATGTCTCTGAACTCATTCTAATACCACCATATTTTTTACTTGAGAATATTTAACAAAAGAAAGAAAACAAAAAATGACCTGCTTATACTAAATTGAAGGTACCCCAATAAGAATTAGATATTACCATCAACAGTCCCAGTTGGATCAGGGGGCTCATTTCTACTGAATCTTGCTGTAAGGGTTTCAGATTCTCCCTTCTTTTGTTCAGCAGTTAAAACAGAAGACAAGGCAGCAACTGCAGCTGCTCGCTGTGATCCTTGGCCTGATCGTGATGACTTTGATGATGTAATTTTAGCAGTTGAGGATGGATTAAATGCAGATGATAGTGCAGCTAAGGCTGATGCCCTTTGCCTAGGTCCATCGTGATTTACAGCAGAAGACTTAGACTGCAGCCAACAAACAAACACAAAGTGATAGATGACCTACTGAATAATTCCCGCTGTGCCATAAGATAACTTTAAAACACATGCACAAACTATAAATGAACATGCTCAAGAGAAACGGTAAATCTCATCTTGTTCAAAAACCAATGAAATGAAAGTTGCTAGTTGAAAATAACTGGATTAACCTATAAGAATTGTTCAAAATGTTCGCACGGTTTATGAGAAAGAAATGCACTTCTATTATAAAAAAATGGAATGGATGGCATGTTCATTATCAAGCACAGAAAGTCTCAAATGTTGTGGCAATAATAAGATTACTAAAACTGAAAATGGAATTCTAGAATTTCTTTAGTAGACAGAACTGTGCTCATTTGGAGAATAATGACAGAAGAAAAGGATGCATATAGTTCTGCTAGCATCTTGCAATGATGGAATAAGCCACAAACCAACATTGCTTTGGCACCAACTGATACAATCATGGAGTGTTGTACACAAAACTATTGAAGCTTGCAACAGAGATCACCGTTGAAGTGCTCAAGCTACACCAAGATTATTAAATAGGAAGATCAACTGCCAATAGCAAAGGTTCCACTTGGAAATGTGAACATCTCGTTTAAGATAAAGTGTACTCCAACATGCATGTACTTTAGGTTCTTGATGCAACCAGCAGCAGCTAGTTCCTTAGGGAACATGTACATTTAGTTGGTTCAACATCTTTGCAATCCTAGTGTTTCATTTTTGGAGAAATGCAGGAAAATGACCTAACTATATTTTATTAATAGAACATGTACATGTGAGTCTTTTTGGGAACATGCAAATTTAGTCGGCTCGACATCTTTGCAAATCCTAGGGTTTCCTTTTTAGAGAAATGCAGGCAAATAACCTAGCCATCGTTATTAATAGAATACGGTACATATGAGCATCCTACTGTTCCTGGATATTCACCACTGCAGAAGAGTGGACACTTTTTAGGTTGCGGGTTGTATCCAATATCATATTTGTTTTTTCTTCAATCTTCCACTCAAATATTTGATGATATGAACATCAAAGAGGCTACCAAAGAACCATACCTCAACACAAAATGGAAGATATGCACACATTCATTTCCATCTTGTTCTTTCCAACATAATTGAAGAGAAAGTGAGAGTACTCTCAAACTTATCTAATGTAAACTACAAAATTATAACAACAATATGGACACCTTACATTATGCATATAAAGGTGGTCTGAAAATTTTCATAACCATTTCAAGCTGAAGAAAATAACTAGTGATGAGAGGAAAATTTGCATGAAAAGAAAAAGGTTTAAAATGGAAATATACAACTCTTTTTCCCTCATGGAAGAGAATAAAATAACGACACTGAAAATTTGGGGAAGACAGATAATAAGGTTACAATAACATGGTTTCTTAAGATGCTAATCTGGCATAATTATAACAGCATTTTAACAGGTGATCCCTAAATGTAGTTACAGATAAGGCATCTAACTGTATAAATCTGTTGAAACATACCTCCAAAGAATGCATAGAAGTTCCAAATAGATGAGATAGTTTCTTCTGAAAAGAATTTCCTTGAACCTGCATGTTGTGGAGACAAATCTTAAGTTATGCAACCATGAGCCTTTACCCATTTGCTACAGCTAAGAAAATATAAGCTCAATTTTCCAGATTAACACAGCAGGATGTCAATATCGGCAGTGAAGTTGCAGAAATAACTTGAGAAGAAGATATCGCATATTTTTTAAAGTAAGCAAACAATGCACACAATGTAGCAAGTAGCCATGCCAAACCTAAGTGAATAATATGAAACATCAAAGAGAAAAGGACACACTCAAGAAAATAATAAATTTAATCATAATTCTAAGTTCAATTTAGCAAGAAGTAAAAAATAAAGGTGAGAAAGAAAATCTCAACAAATTATTAAAGTTTCATGCGAATAGCTTCAGAATTGAGAAACAGTAAGACTGGTTGATCTCAAAGCTTAAGCTGTTAGGGATCCTATGAATTCTCTCATAAGACTACTCTTATAATCAAGCTACCCGAGCTTGGACTATCAGCCAAGAAATAATAGATGACAACCATGTTAAGATTGTAAAAATTTTGTTGCCTAACTGCTTTACCATAAAAGACCTTAAGCTGAACCAAGGAAACTAATTATATATTTTTTAATATTCCACAAGCAAAAATTATGAACTAACATCTGTCCAAAAGTTCCATCTTAAACATTAGAATGAAATAACAGAATAATCCATTCCTCTTCCATTATATTCAACCATACGAAAAGTTACCTTATTACTTTCTCATGTGCCCTCAATCCTAACATCAGTAAGATTAACTATGATACGATGTAAAAGTCCAAGGTAAAACCAAATCCCACCTAATATGCCAAAACCTAGATGAGGACCATCTTCATATTTGAGCACACCGAAGTCTGATTTATCTATGTGGTACCAAAAGCAGGGGGGCGCTCTTATTACTCTCATGACCTTTGAGCTAAGTTGTAATTGTTGTCATGTTTGGTCATATATATCATTTTTATATGATGGGCCACCAATGTCAGTCTTGTGTTCAAGTAACGTTGAGGTACATTTGGCTATGATTGGCAGCATTATTTCATTGTTATAAGGCTTGGCCATCACTCCTAAGAGATGAAAAAGGGCCTTTGCTTCTTGAAAATCTCAATATGCAAAGGGTGGATTGGAGCTTGCCTAGAAGCAACCAATCACATTAACATCATTATTAGCTAATGTGAGTAAAGAAGCTAACATGGATATGTGATTAGTTTAGGTAAGGCTATAGTGGACTAAAATAGCAACTTAAATTATCAAAATACTTTAGGGAAAAAATTGGAATGGGTAGAATGATAAAGAGAAAGTAAATACAGTTGGAGTAGAGACAATAAAATATGTAATATTAGTTTTGAAAGTTGGTATACGTGAAAATTTAACATAAAAACTGAAGATTGTCAAAGAAAAAAAAGAAATAGAGAGAATGATTGTACTGAAGTTGATTTCAGAAATCAGATACTAAAGGGTATAAATGCTTGACCATTAAGTAAACTTGAATGAACAAATCTAATTTTTGAAGAACCTAAACAAAAGTATTCATGCTAGATCTATGGCTCAAAAAATCATTCTCGGAGGAGATTTATATTGGCATGTAGGAAAAGCATATGGTCATATTTAAAAACTAATAGATTCTATAATTAGACGAGTTGAATAATTAAAATTGGTGTGACAGGTAGACTAAAACCAAAGAAAACTCGACATAATTAAAAAGGCATTTAAGAGATTTACCATTATTAGCAGTGGCATGGACTTGCATAGGGTTCAATAAAGAAATAAGATCCATTAGCCACAGCTCATGATGTTGATTATGATGATCCAGAGTTAGACTTTTGTTGATCTATGCTATATCATTTAGTCTTCAAATATTATAGTTGTGCAATTTGTATATTGATTATTGTAAAAGAAAGTAAAGTGTGATATTCGATACTTCTTTCTTTGACACCTCAAACTAAACACTCTGGAATTCTAGTTCAGAGTCGCAGTAAAATATACACTAGGAATTTACTAGTTATAGATAGTTCAATATTCCAAGTAGTTTAAAGCAGGTAGAGTCCTTCAAGTAATTTTCATTCGAAGCCCCTTGATAAAAAAATATGTAGCCTACCAACATGAATCACTTTTCCACGATCTCAAGCAAGAAGTGCATTTATCCAATTTAAAAACAGCTAGATCCTTCTGTTCCAACAGTCTATGACAATGCCACCAAATTGAGTTCACTAATTCATTCAAAGATCCACCCAAATATTTAAAATACAGGCCAAAAAAACACAAAATTGAGTTCATTAAATCATTCAAAGAACCCAACTAAATACACAAAATACAGAAAACTCATACCAGGGTCTTTGCACTGTCCCAACAAAAATATGTTGTGAAGAAGCAAGGTTCATTTCCCTCTGTAATCCGATAAAGTGGTAGATCTGGAGGTAAACCTTCTAGGGAAACTGCAAGGTCTATGTATTTCTGGGGAAAAGATTGTGACACAATACTTATTTGACAAAAAAAAAAGAACATGGTGGCAGGAAGGGAAAAAAATGAAACAAATCTGTACCTGCCCTATTTCAAAGGCAGTTTGCTTATCCTTGGAATCCACAGACTGTCCAATCCAAACAAAAACTTCTGCATGTGTATCAAGTATCAACATATCTTCAGTCATCAAATCATCTTGAGAATAATTGAAAATCTCAGAAACCTGAAAGGGTGAATGTGCAAGCAAAATAAGAAACAGCAATGCGTCAATGAGTTTCTGTATGGAATATTACATTTGATAATAGTCAGTGACAGACCTTTAGTTTTCCTGGAGAAGCATCATGTGAAAAAACACAACATTAGATTGAGACCAAAAAACATCAGTTAATTTTTGACTGTATATTTCCAAAATTTACCAACCTTTCTTAAACAAAAAACTATATAAGTGAGGATCTCTAACAATATCATGTGCGCTCTTTTTGCTGATAAAACTTTGCTTGCCTCCGATAGCAAACCAGAAAGCAGAGCTCTCTGTTCCTTCCTTGACATGTTTGATAGCAACACCTGGCTGCAGGAGATAAGAAAATCTTCTTGATTTGTGGCATAGAGATGAACGTAATTTTTTAAAGATCCATATTTAACAAATCTGCATGTCCATATTGATAATACATCAGAATATTTTCCATTTTGTGTGCATGGACATATTATGATATTAAGCAAATACAATAGAGATATAAACAGATGTTCTTGGCAAATGACTTGCTTTCATTGAACCAAAGCATATCGAACTTTTAATATTAATTCAAAAAGGAGTATTCCTTTAATGATTTCATTAAAAAGGGGTGCCCTTTTGATTTTTTGCCCGCTAGTTAATTTTCAGGCAAGACACCCAAATGCTTATATATAATTGTCGTATGGCTAAGTCTTTTTATATCAAGCAAAATTAATGAATAATAGTTGTAACATTGGGATGCCAATGCCCAAGAAGTACCAATTTACATCACCTATTTCCTACCTTGCTTCTACTTAGATAGTAATTGGGTTTCTATTAATTTGGTACTACAGATTTCTATTAATTTTATATTAGAGTCATCTATATTCTACACCACCATTATCCTCTTAGCCACCTTTACACACTATTGTAACCTTCAAATTCCTTTGTCACCCCCACCCATGGGATAAAATCTCATCTACATAGACAGCATGAGCAAAATTTTTGTTTTGTAAGCCAATTAGCACGCGAGAACCGCTAAAATCCATGATGCACAAGCAATCCTTTATAGTGATCTCCCAAGCTTTCCTCTCCAATCACCCAGGCTTTGTAAGCAAGTCGTGAATGTCTTCCTCATTCTACAACTCTTAAGCTTTTCTCACTTCTTGCCTGAGCTTCGCAAGTGAGTTGTGAGTAACTTCCATAGTTCCATGATGACTCCCAAGCATCCCTGTCTGCTCACCAATCATTCCTCGCCCTACCCCTCATTTTATGCCCTTCAACACCAACGAGGTCTTAGTAACCAATTGTCGGCACAGTCAAAATGAAAAAAATTATTTCGTTGGACCCGAGGTTTGAACTCCAATATGAGTTGAACACGCACCTATGTAGTTTTCTTGCTTCTATTAAGCTTTAGCACTAACTTTCACATAAGGATGCAATGCTCATCCACATTCATGTTTGTCCAACCACAACCATCACTAGTGTCAATAATTAACAATACTCCACGCTAAGATTTTCCCCCCATGGATTATCCACATTAAAGGTTATCTTTTTTTCTTGTTTATTTGTTTTTACTATAAAAAGGAAAAATTAAGAAAATTAATCACAAAAAAATTCTACATGGATTTATCTTGACTTCACAAGAAGTTCCACACTAACATAGCAGGTTACAAACTAGATGCAACATGGGTTGCAAAACTTAGAAGCCAAGCTTGATGCAAAATTCAAGTTAAAAACATTTGCAAATAGTCATTAACTAAGTGTTAGGGGGAAGATCAAACAAAATAATAATAATAATTTCAACAAGATATAGAAAGTAACACTCATGCATACCTAGACTTTCATTAATAAATGCAAGTGATCACTTAGATTAAATCCAGCAAGATTCCAGATACAACCCTCTCAATATCTAGACTTTGATAATGGTTATCAGTTATCTCTTGCAGTAGCATCAAAACGACAATGAAAAGTGCTCTAAGGCCTCACTATGAGCCTTGGACATTAACTCCACCCTTGCAATCATCTACAACAATCTCCATAAACTTTTTTTGCAGCATTGGCAGACATCATTCCATAAACCTTTGCTAGAACTCTGTGCCATTGTGATCCTCCAACTTCATTATCACATGCAACTTCTTTCCTAATGTTCACAAGCCCTGTGATTGGCTAAAGGCTACCCAAACCACCAATCTCATCTATGTCAATAACATCAATTATCTCCTTGGATCAATATCCTCACACCTGCTTTTAAACAAGAAAAGACTTGGCATGTCAAGGCTTTGTCCTTCCATCACTCAATCTATAAGGCATCTGCACCCACATCACCACCTGAGGAAGATCAAAGCAAGACATTCTTCTGCACTGACTTGATCTTAAGGAATTCTTTACTTGTCCACCTCTTTTCCAAAAGACTAGGCAAGGTGCTCTAATTTATCGCTGATTCAAAGTCTTGGCATGCCCACCTTCACTCAATAAAGGGCTCTTAAATTATCATTCTTCAACATGCTGAATTCACTTGATAAAGACCGGAAACAATGCAATTACCTACTATCATTAAGTCTAATGAAATTCTCCAACGATTAATATCAAGAATAATTATGTAAGTTGTTAGTGACCTACTTGTAAATACCATATAGTACAAGGTGTGAAGAACAATTTTACATTGAGGAATGACAAATATGGCTAAAGGACTTCTAGGGGATTGAAGCCAATAATCACCCATAGCATGGTATTGAAGGCACTGCAATATATATTCCAGTATCCATTTTCCAGGACCTCTGCAACAATATTTCAACAATAAACAATGCCCCTATCCACCCAAGAATATTTCAAACCTCCTTTTTGTCAGTCGCCACTACTATGATCCAATAATGAGAATTTATTGAAAGGAAATTGTTGTAAGGCTTGATTACAGTAAGTATTGAATGAGTTGACGTAATCTAAGTTAAAAATGCAATTCACATTTTTATTGAGGCTACTTCAGGAATGGAATAATTTTATATTTCCACTGTCAAAGCAAATAAGCTGTCTTTTAGAATGTTAAATGATTAGGATCTGAATAGAGTACTGGAGGTAATTTTACAAGACAACTCAGAACAATTGACTGAAGTCAGTTTGGGAATGGATCCAAAAACTTGTTTAAAAGATTATGAAACTTAAATAAGTTAACTCCTATAGGGATAATCAATATTCAGTAATGGAAGTGGAGAGAGTAAAAGGCTGGACCAACCTTCTGGAATGATGAGTTTGCCAAAACCACTTTCTAATTTACTGCTAAGGCTTATGTTTGAAACTCATGGCATCTCACTGAGCTGACTTATAGAACTGACTGAGCCCACAACAAAATGTGGAAAAACCTCAGAGCATACCACCTCTCTTTTTCCACCTACTCATTGTCATCTTGCCTCTTCTTTCCTCTCTATTGCACTAAGTTAGCACAGTTGACCTATGCTGACCAGTAGTGTGCATTGGCACCATTAGGAAACCATTATGATCAAACCAAAACTAGTTCTAAAACTCAAATTTTAAAGTTTAGACCTGTATATGACCCGACTAGAACCAGAACTTGTGGAAGTTTAATACACTATTTTACATCCATTGCCAATACACTGTCTGTATTGTTTGCTGTTAAAACAAAAATAGCAAAACAACATAATATGAAAGGTAGAAATGATGACAAACTAAGGCAATCAATGATAGAGATTTCACATAAGTTACCTTTAAAAATTCAGCAATTCTTGCAGCCCACTGTTGCTGTTCAAATGTGCTTGAACTTCCATTCCATATAAATAGCGAATTACCAGATTGCAAAATGAAACAGTCTGTAGAATTTAATGATGTGGCCACCTAAAACAAAAAGGTATTTCATTATTAAAATTGGGATCTTCAGATATTCAGCATTGAATTTAATGATGTTGGTTTTTAAAATTGGGATGTTCATGCATCCAGTAACAAATTCACAGAGGAAAGGTATCCAATATTCACTGAAATGACAAACTAAATTCAACTGATTCTTTTAAATAAAAAAGGAAGATGAGAAAATTGCATAGAGGAAACAAGCCTGAACAATGCAATTTTGAGTATCCATGGATGACAATTTCAGGTTATGCCCCAATAAAAATATTTTGTTCTTCTCATAATTCTATTATCTTCAAGTCAACAAAGAATAACATATTAACCAGTCAGATATAAAAAAAAAATTAAAAAAAAACAAGGCATTAAAAATCTTCTAATTTACACACATTTTCCACCTTCATTTAAGCAATCCACCAACACAACTGAGCATATATTTAAATAATGATAGTCACATTATATGACCAGGCATTTTTTGCTTGTTCACTAAAGGGCAATTTGACTGGCATGGCTATGTAAGGGCTTCAGAAAATCAAATGCTCGTTTTATGGTATATGTAAGAACTAGGGCATTTAGATGCCTATTTAACATTCAAGATGCAGAAGGTTCAAAGTTCAAACTGACAAAAGGCAATTAAATTCAAAGAAGCTTACCGCATCAACTTGAATTGCTTTACTATTATGAACAGATATACCAGACACTTGGATGAGTGCAATGCCATCAGCAGTATAGGTTTCATCACTCAAGTTCTTTTCTGCAATGAACTTTTTGTAACCGGAGCTGATTCCTCCCTATGTAAGAAACAACTTGCACAGTTGCATTCACCAACATTTAAAATCCCTATTCTTATGAGAATACAATATCAAACTAAAACAAAATCAAGAAAAAAAATTGTGTTTATTTCTGTGCATTATAAAGCAATGCCACAAAAATTAGGATTTTTTGTACCTTTAACACAATCATGGGCTGAAATAATGCAATGAATTGTGGTGGCTCCTTTCCTTGAAAAATGCGGCCCTGCATTACACGTGTACACAACTAAACTCGTTGTGCTTCTATCTCCTGAATTTCATTTCCAACATGTGAGATAAAATAAACAACCTGTACAGGTCTTCCTTTCAAGGAACTCCACATTGTATTGGCCAACCTTGTTGCCATAATTTGATCATCCTGTATGAAAACAATTTTATGTTATGAGTCTTATGCCAAGAAGTAACCCTAGCCTAAACTTGCTGATGCAACATAATAGTTAGGCAACAATTATTTACGTACATTCAAGTGCAATCTTATTTGGATTATGCAAAACGTGGACTAGAAAGCCTTTGTGTCAGTACAGATAACTAATGCTCAAAGATGTACAAAATAGTACATCAGATGATAAATTACAATTATTTAGTAGAATATTATACTGTATTAGTACAATAGCATTTGTATTACTAAAAAGCAAAGAATCAAATGTCAATATTGTGCCAAGTGGAGCATGTGAAACACTTATTTAATTTAGATGGCTGGCATACCAATAACAGACCAAATCATGGTTTAAAATTTTGTTCCGTGCCCAACGAAACGGGCAAAATTTGTTGTTTCACCTACCGCCCGACACCACAAATCCACGGCGACCTCTATAGGTCGCAGGTGCAATGATATAGAAAGAAAAGAAAAGGAAGAAACCTTATTAGGTTAATAATTTCAATCAACTCCTAATTATAATAGGATAATCTCAACAGGCTTAATCAAAACCTAATAAAATTATCCCATTAATTTAATATAAATATTTTTTATATTTTATATTTTATTTTCAAAAATATATAATAAATTTTTTATTTATTTAGTGATCCCATAATTTTTTAAAATATTTTTTTTTGTTTTTTAAATTTTTTAATATTTAGATTAAAATTTTTATCTTTAATTAATATATTTTATATTTAAAAAATACTGAAACCATATCAGCACGACACTATACAGTACCAAAACCGTATCGTTCCGGTGATAATCCGAAACTCCAATACAACATGAGATTTTAAACCATGAACCAAACATTATAACAATATAGGTATCATAAAATTGACTAGGTCAATATGCATTTGGTAGAGAGGGTACAATATTCAAACCTTTCAGTAATCCACGTAAGATATAAAACCTTCTTTTCATCTAACTTTGCAAATACTTGAATCAGATCACTTCCAACAATGTAGCTAACCAGTACAATGTTACAAATCAAAAAAACTGAAATGAATTTCTGAGGAACTATTTGACTAAATTTCATTACCTGAATACTATCCTTCCCCATCCAACAGGTTAAGAAGTAATCCTCTTTCTTATCAGAAGAATGATAGGTATACAGCACAATATAACAGTCTCCACTGTAAAATTTGCCAATCTCTTCTTTTGGAACTAAATTTTTTGCACTACCATTAATTCGCCAAACCTGAAAGTCCATTCATAGATCAGAGTTCAAAAGAAACAACAAAGATTAGCTTTTCATGCACTTGACAACAAGAAATAGAAACTCAAACTGAACCTCAAGTTTTCCTCCATTTTCAAGCAGGGGAACTTCCTCATTAGTTGGAGAACTTTTGGAAACTCCTTTTAAGTCAACACCTTGTTGCTTTAACAAAGCTACAAGAAACACCCAAGGCACAAAAATTTTGAGAAAAAAATGATTGAATGTTTTACCAAATAATTGGTTCAAACAAAGATTTATCAGCACCTGCTACTTTTCCTCGTCCTTCCTCTCCACTAGAAACTCCCGCTGCATTACCAGCTGGCCATGATTCAAAGTTGGACTTGAAGGAATGTGGCTCATAACCTTGGATAACTTGGGTGATACGTGTTGTTTTCGGTCGATTTTGACTGACAATGAAGTCCTAAAAGAACAGTCACAAAGAGCATCAATATAAGCCTACACTCACTACATAAACAGAATCTGGGAAAAAAGGAAAGAGAAAGATTCTACTTCAGCAGTTTTGCTGGCCGCTTTTCTCTCTTCAATTTGTGTCACACGACCAACCCAAACAAATACCTCATCTCCACAATCTAGTAAATAGCACTTATAATTCTCCAACATTGCTTTCGAAAGTGTGCTCTCTTCCAACTTTAACTGGCCATCACTGATACTACAAAAAGTGTTTGTACATTATAACTTAATACGAAAACTGCTTTGTTTTTAAGTATTAGCATGCATGAGTCTTTGCACACTAGTAGCATAAAAGAAATCCAAAACTAATCATGTGTTAGTGAGTGTATCTTTCAACAAATAGAGGAAACAAGCTATGAAAAAATTCATTTAATTGACTTATGGTGACATCTAGAATTGTGATATGTCAATCAAACATAATTTGCAAATCTACTTGTTTTCCATTACTAAGAACTATAGTCCAAGGACCAGACCATTTTGCCCTAACTTACTAAAAAGGGTTATTTGTTTAGGGTATTAACAAATTTGGCTTCTATAATTCTTCTCCGTCAATGGTGCCTGATTTAAGGACTCTCATGAGTAGCAACAAAGGTTAGATCATAATGAATTGCTCATGTTAACAATATAAATAGGTTACTTTCCTAATATGTAGTTAGTCAACCAACTTTAACATGGTGCTAGAGTCATCCCTTTCAATTCACCATTGCCCTAAGTAATGAACCACATCTTGTCAGCAGCATTTTATCTGTGTGTGTCATTCCATGGATAACGCAAACCTCCAGGTAGTGTCCTTCCCCTAGCCAGTGTCTTTCCCCTGGCCAACGTCACATGAGCTGCATGAGCACCAACTTTATCCAATTTGTCTCTTCAACCATGCACATTCTCTGTTCCAGCCTTCCTGCACATGTCTTCCTCCATTGCTTCATGAGCACAGCCTCAATTGCACACTGCACATTTTTCAATCACTCCTCCGCTATAAGTCTCGGCAGTTGAGACCAATCAAATCAAGTACTCCACCCACACATGAAGTGGACGTGTTGTCAAT
The DNA here is from genome assembly GCF_044706935.1 of Curcuma longa. Taxonomy (NCBI): domain Eukaryota; kingdom Viridiplantae; phylum Streptophyta; class Magnoliopsida; order Zingiberales; family Zingiberaceae; genus Curcuma; species Curcuma longa. The sequence continues at coordinate 2,674,360 of NC_133863.1, read as the reverse complement.
ATAAATATATAAATTGATATCTTTTCTAATAGCTCTTTTGGGATAAGTAGTCAAGCAATCAACTTTAACATGGTACCCCAGTAAGATTAAAGGTTCAAATCTCACATATGTCACAAAAAAAATTATTAGGAGGTCAAGTCAATCAAGTCAAATAACTCACTCACAAATGAAGAGGAAATGTTAACAATATAAATATATAAATTGATCATTTTCTTTATCTATAGTTCCCAAGGCAATAAATCTCAATTGTACCAAGCACAGCAAACCAAGGTGTCAACCAGTCTAACCAACAACTACAAATCTATACTAACCTCACACGTATTGTCTTAGATCAGAAAAAAATATTGCTAATTTTACATCAATACTGATAAACTCACACATGCAGTAATTGGCATACCATACAAAAGTTTATCTCCCATAAAATCTCCCCTAAAGAGGCCCCTTTAACACTTGATCTTTCAAGTGAATGAGAAAGGGGAGAACCTTAAACTAGAGTAGGAATAGACAGGTCATCTAAATAAGGCTTATCTAATTATTTTCAGGGGAGTTACACTGAATGATTCATTAGGTTGCAACTAGTAGGCAAAAGCATACTAGTTGAGGAAAATCAGTGTTAATCAATTTGTGATGTTCTAGAAAACCTAACATAAAGGTTGCAAAAAACAAAAGCATACATAACATGGCTGTGAAAACCAAACCAGAAATTGAACAGAAAAACTTCAAGTCACTGGTTTACTATCAACTGGTTGAATTGCACATGGAACCGAAAATAGACCTGAACAAGCTAATTAGTCAGATTGGTCATGGTTAACCAAATGAGTTGCATAACTATTACAACAATCTTACATTTTAGTTAGAAAAATAGTACTATACATTAGCCAATATAAATATATCTAATTTATAAATATTGATAAAAGACAAGTTTACCCATCTAATATTAGAGGAGATGACTGGGGTAGTCAGGTGACTAATTCATGCTTTGAATTCTTTTTATAATATTGGTTATTGTTATGTCAAAATTGTAAAATAACAACTAACAAAACTGGTCCAGTTTCTTTCAAAGTTGGTTGGTTCGCTAAATACCGGCTTATTCAACTAGTTTTTATCCCAGTTGAATCTGGATCAGATCCCATTAAACAACCAAACAAAATCAGAACATTGGTCAGTTTTTTCCAGTTGAATTGGTTAGCCCAGTCTTGTTTTAATAACTATGATACATAGATATAATTAAAAAAAAACCCTTTAATATCCCTCTTTATTCCTTTAAAACAACTGACAAACGTGTAGAATCCATTTATGCTTTTCACTGAAGCTGATCCTTGAAAACTATGATGTATGAAGTCATACAGAAAAAAGGCAACAAGAAGAACATCAGTAACACTGGTCATGCTGTCATAGAAAACCATATAGATATTGTTATAAAGAATTCAAAGAATACCTATAAAGCTTAGCTGGGCTTGCTTCTAAAACAACATCATCTTCAGTGACTACCTTTTTGCCAATTGGTGCAAATCCACCAAAAAGGACCCAGAATTCACCAGAATCTGACTCAGCTTGAAGCTTCCCATCATCTTGCACATAACAAAGTATCTCGATATAAATGAACACAAGTAAAAAAATAAATCCAGTAGAAGTGGGTACTCTCACCAATAATGGCAACATCACAAGTCCCTTCATGGTACTTGTCCTTCAGGAATTGTACTACTTCCAAAGCTTTAGCCCTTTCTTGAATGTTAGAGTTAGCACCATTAAATTGATATATTTTCTTCTCAGTATCCAAAATAAAAACATCATCATGATTCAGTGATGACCGAGCAAAAGGGACCTTCAAAATCCAATATACAAATCATCAAATTTGCAAAACAGTTTTTCACATCAATAGTTACATAAAACAAATCAAAAAGATTTAGAACCTGCTTCATTCTAACAACTCGTTTTCCTCTACATATATATAATCGTGTTTCAAAAATATCCTCATCAGGCTTTTTGAATCCAGAGGCAAAGCCTCCTTCCAAAGGAATAATGCAAGGTTTGAAGTATGACAAGAACTTATCCGATTCAAAGCCTTGAAGTTCTCTGTGTTGAACAGCACGGCCCCCAAGAACTGCATCAAGTTCAACTGTCTTGATTGCTGCAGTCCCAGCTTCATCCTGTGATCATCATAAAATTAAGTAAACATTTCAACTATAACAAGTTCTTTTCTTCATAAAAACAGAGATCAATGCTCTTTTTCAATATTGTCAGGAAAAAACAGCATACTTGACTTGACTCTTTTCCAATCCAGAAATGAATATCATACAGGTACGCACTACCTTTGCCAGAAGTTGTCTGCATGCATAAGAAGCCACATTAAATTTAAAGAAGAAAAACAAAATTAATGGGGATCAGGAATTCATAGCTAATAAAGCATCAAAGATGTTTTTAGCTACAAAATCCAACAACAGAAATAATCAGCACTTAAACTTTCTGGTCTTATTAATCAAACAGGATTAATAAAAAAACAGAGAATAGAACGATCCTTGTCTTTGTTAGACATAACAGACATAAAAAAAACCAAATAAAAGAAATCCATGCTTAAATCAATACCAATTTTCTTAACCTAAAAGGATGTGAACAAACATAGTCATGGTACAAAAGAAAAACAAAGAGAGACATTGTTCAATTAAGCAAGGAAAGGCTCAATACTCTATTTTTATCTTGAATTATAAAGGTATCCGCAGATGAAATAGCAATAGTAATACCCGAAAGACCATTCTGAAAATTGCTCGTGGTCACTTAAACACTAGAAAATTACCGGATGGGAAAAAGCAGCTGAAAACACAAATCAATTTACTATGTCTGAAACTAGGAACTGAAAGTATGAGGGAGAAGTATCAATTTTTATACAAATAAAACATAAAGATAGATAAAGAAGAGAAAACTACCTGCAAAACTATGTATGAATCTCCAACATAGAATTTTCCATAATCAGCCTTTGGTAAAGGTACTGGTTGAAAGTTCTCAATCCGCCAAATTTCTGTTCCTCTATATATTGTTAAAGTAATCACTACGTTCATAAATACTATCAATTGAAATAATCTGGGATTTTCTCTCCCATAACTGAACCAAATAAATTGCATCACTTAACTTCTGAACAATTCCTAAAAGGATACACTTTTTGTCCAGCTCCATGGAATGCAGGGTCAACGTATTTTGTAGAACTAGCCATTATGTACTTGAAAGATTTTCTTGATGACGATGCAGGATTTCATTACAAGTCAACACATTTTGTAGAACTAGCCATTATTTACTTGAAAGATTTTGTTTATGATGACTCAGGATTTCATTACAAGCTCAAAAAATTGAACTGCAGCAGATAGGTGCCCTTCTGGAAAGGAAATTATAAGCCAATATCTTCCTGAGATATTGCCAAGGCAACTTGATCTGTGACAATGCTATTTGGAAGTGAGTACCCATGTAGCTTAAACATTTTTGGCAGAAAAATTAGTGTTGCATCACAAATAGAACAAACAAATTAATTAGTGATTTGATTCTTAATCAACTTATAGTAAGTGATCTATTGTACTTTATTTGAACTCATGGTTGTTGAATCTGATAAATCCAACTGCATGAATTAGTACTTTTTGACAGGCAAGCTCATGCCTCCTTAACAGTCATACATGAAGTTGTCATAAGAAATCAAAGGAAAGTCTCATATGATCAAGCAGTGTAGCCTGAATGAAAGACTTTTTGATCCCAAAGTTGAAAGAAATAGACAGACAGGGAAACGAAGGAATCAGCGGAAACACATGGCTAATCACAAAACATGAACATCTAACAGAACTTGGAGCCACATTTACCAAATAGAGTATCAAACCTCATAAACGACCCAAATAAATGAAACTTTCCATCAACTGACGTTGGAAGTGCAAAATTAAACCTAATTTCTTAGGAGCTGAACACTGAGTACACATGAACTAGAACCATATTTACGGATCCGAAACACGACCCAAAAATGAACAGCATCCTTCAACGGATCCATACTTCGACGAACAAGATGCCAAAGGAACAACCGATTAACAATAAGAACGCGAGCGAACAATACTTCAATAATAAAAAGAAGAGTTGAAATCAGAACATGCCTCCTAATTCTACGACTACCAGAAGAAGGAAAACAAAATATCGACGATCCAATTGCAAGTTAACAAGCCGGATTCGGGATCATTCGACAGAAAAGAAACAGCAGCATGAGATCTGATTGTAGAGAGGAGAGACCAATCAGAGAAGCTAAACCGACCGCGACGCAACCGATCCCCGGAGACGGAGCCCTAAAAAAGTAGCAGCGAGCTGGGGGAGGATCGATAGATCGGCGTACCTGAGCTGGGAAGATCTGCGAGAGAAAGGGAAGAGGAACGGGCAGCAGTGGAGTAGCCGAGGAGCAAGAAAGAGATAACCGAGGCTACAAAAGGTTGCGACAACTAGAAAAAGTATACGATGGCTCTTGGCTTTGTCACGGCCACATGACTCGCTCTTATTGGTTTCTCTGTAGCATCATTTTTCCTGTGGGCCACATAAAGCTACAAGGAGTAGGCGTCCATACATGAAAAAAAAAATAACGGAAATTATTTCGTGGAAAAGAAAGAAACGTGACACATGGACGAGGCATTAATTTACGGCAAGTGGTGCCTTTTTTAGTACTCTTTAACTCGGCGACTGATGGACTCACAGCTGTGTTGTAAGAACACGATGATGGAATTGACCAAAAGTTGTGGCTAAATCAAATTGGCCGGTTTAACCAATCGAATGCGGAACCACCGACTAATTTGTATTGAGTTCTTCACTAGTTCAATTATAAAATCAGATTTATTTATTTTCATGATTTAATTGAATGGAAGAATATATTGCCAGTCTTTATGAAATTGAATATTTAAAATATTGTGAATTATAAGTAAGTGCCTTTTTCGTTCTTTCTTTTTTGTTTTTTTTGTGAGAGTGAATAGTTAATTTAATGTTCCAGCAGAATCCAGCAACAACTTTTATGTAAAGTAATGAGCATTTAACAAGGGCGAAAAATAAGGGAGGCCTCTTCATGAAGTTCATTTTGAATGTAACTTCACCTAACAAAGATAAATGTTTATGAATTAATGTAGCACAAGACTAACATATTTTAGTGAATTTTTCAAATGATTTGAATACTACACATAAGTGCAAATAAAAAATATTACTATGAATTTGAATCTCGAATGAAATGAATATCTTAGAAGTTAATTTCGTATAATTAAGTTGCCAAGTTAGACCAAGCACTATCAACCCCGACCTAAAGCGATATCTAACCGAAGAGAATACTCGAATAACAAAACATTATCTAATTAAAAAAGTGTAACTCATCTAAAGATAAATCTCATTTCCTATATATATATATATGGTAGATGTTTTTTTTCTTTTGCATGATTGATCCACATGTGCCTATCCTTGTGAAACTATGGTCCACTATAGCCTAGTTATATTGCTATCATTTATAGCTCAATCCATTTACACTCATTGAAATTTTACACATCCTTGCATTGAAATCTTCTTGGTGAAAAAAGTGTTATACATAAAAAAAAAATCACTCATTACAGTGTGAGAGAGAATGGTCAATTAAATTATTTTCTGATCAATACAGATCGAACAAATTTCCATTTAGCATTATATATATATATAAGATCGAACAAACTTCTACTATTGCATTGGTTGACCTTTATTCAAATCCCACCAATCTGGAAAAATTAAGAACATTCAACTCTAAAACAAGATTAATTAATCACCAAGTCTCTTGCATTAATCGAATCCAATCCATATGAAGCATAATTGATCCACGCATATCATCTAATTAATTACCCCGTCTGAAGAACTCATCTCCTCCAACGTTTCCAATTGCTCCTTCTCCACGCACTGCGTTATGATCCGCGTTCCTGTCCTCGGCGATGGCGGCGCGCCCAGTGATGCCCACCGCCATGAAGTCGAAGTAGGCGAAGGGGATCACGTGGAGCGGCTTCCCCCAGCCGTAATCCACGTCCAGGAAACCCAGCCGCGTCCAATCCGACACGAACAAGGAGTTGTAGGCTGTCGCCCATTTTCCGAACTCCGCCGCCAGCCGTGCCTTGGCATCCCTTATCATCCTCACCAGCTCCGCCCCCAAGACCTCGCCGCTGCAGGCGGTGACCGACACCAACTTTGAACAAGTTGGTGTGGCCGCCTTAAATAGAGCTGAAAAGGTTCAGTGTGGAGTGATCACTATCGCGTTGTAGGTGAAGGGCGGCACGGGAACCCTTGTGGCGGGCCTCGTCGTTGCTTTACGTATCTACCGTGAGTTACGCTGTTGGGTACGAGGGAGAGAGCAGAGCAGTTTGCAGTCCAGGTCGATCATCGTTAGAGGATATATATGAAAATACTAGCTAGTTCGCGATGATCTGGGCTCCAACAACAGCAACTCGATGAGAGGGGCTTCATTCAACGTTCTGATCATCTCATATTCATTTCTACGTTGGCTATTCTGTTGGCGAATGATATTGATACGATGGGATCAGAGTCTCACCCGATAACTATGAGTCGCGCGCACAAGAGACTGTAGAGCACTCCAAAGAATACAGAATAGAGTTGGGGTTCCAATTAATTAGACCCTCAAATTAAAGGTGATCCTTTCAATCACCTACAAAATGTTCTACATGATAATTAGTAGCTAGTCGTTGTATGTAGTTTGCCATGTCCAATGGTCATATACAAATTTGATGCTAAATTAGAGTTGCGATTGTCACCTCGATGATAGCTTCTATAATCTTGTAGATAATCCATTGAAAGAAGACCGTACTGTATATATATATAACCCTTTCTGAAATCATCAGCTAATTAATTAAATGCAAAGTTAAAACACTTCAGTATGTATTTAGTCTCGTTTTTGTTGATGGTCATTTGCTTCATACATAAGCTAGGTTGCTTCCTCTTCCTCCCCTGATCATTTGGTTAGTAGTTGGAATGGCCGTCGTAGTTGTGGCCAGCTAAACAATTGATCAGCATGTGTTCCATATATGAACCTGTCTTTTTGTACCCCCAGCTCCCTCATATTTCAAGTTTTTTTTCCCTTATTTTTTATTTTCAAAATCCGAATCAATTTAGGAAACCAAGCAGAGTAACAAAGACTCAGAACCATCGTAGACATGGCAAGCTAAGCTGCCGGGGAGATGACATTATGGCTGACATCAGAAATTGGTGGAAGACAATCGGAGATCCATCAGGGGAGAAAGCAAGCTGAGCAAAATGGGAACGAGTTCAAAGTAATTTGACTTATTTGTGAAAATAAAAAAAAATTCAACATGTAGTAACCCCATAAATCCTTTGTGGCTAAGGTGCTCCTTGGTATTGATCTTCTTGTGTAGAATGAGCCAACTGAAAATCTGTGCCTTGGGAGTGAAAGAACCACTTAAGGCTCCATCCTTGGTGTCCCCATGTGGCCAAGTTATGTATGTAGGTTCAGTGGCTACTGAACATGCCATAGGAGTTCCAGCTCCAAATAGTTTCCTTTCTAGCTGTAGAATCTGACAGAGACATGGCGCCAGTAAAAAGCCAGGAAGGTGTAGTCAGGTTTACCAGACCTGTGAACAACCCTAGCACTTGGTCATCAAATGTGATATCATCATAAGGCACTTGAAAGCGCAAATACTACAAAGGCTAGGATATAACTACTCAAGTGTGTTACAGGCCATGCCATCTTTGATGCTAGAAGAATATTCTACTGATTTTGGTGACTCCCTAAATGAATATAAAAAGCACAAAAATCCAGTACCTTAGCAATACCTTTCACGTTTGAGACAACTGTAGAGTTTGAGATTCAGAATGTCCAGACTAACAAAGTCCTGAGGACGATGGAGTTGATATTAGAGGAGAGGAAGGAGAAGGGTGATCCCTCTTTTTGTGCCAAAAGAATTGTCTGTTGCTATCAATGCTCTTTGGAATCCAAGGGGAAGAATGTACTCAGAGGATTGGTAGAACACCATGAAAATTCTTTGGATTTATTCAAAGATAGTTATGACGAAAATTTTAGGATGTTTATAATATGTATTTTGAAACCAGCAAATTTAACCTGAAGATCTTGAAGAGGAAAAGCTTGAGCCACAAAGAAAGAGGAAAGAAAATTCACAGCCAACAGTTTGAACATAAGGAAAACAGTTGAAGGGATGAACAGAGGTGGTTTATATTTATCAAGCATAAACAGACGACATTTGATGTTTTACTTGTACCTTATAAAATAGCATAAGGCACTTTCCAAGTGGTATTATTTGATGGACTTTTGACTTCCTTTTTGAATGTTTGCCCCTTCAAGCTCATTACCTGTGTGGCCTTTCCTTTTCATTGGCATATAATTTTGATTTCACAAAATCCCTTCACAACAACGGAATAGATAAAGAATAATCATGCGAGAAACATGATTAAGAATGACGAAACTTAAAGGGAAGAAAACTGCCAAATTCAAGTGTACTATTAGATAACAAGCAAAATGGACATACATAATGGAGTAATAAATCGAATTGAAGTATCCAAGTCCTTACCTGCATATCTGGAGATACAACAAGTCATTGTTGCGAACTGTATGTGACGAGCCAAACTGTCTTCCTAGAAAGCTTTAGAAACCAATATGAGAGTAAGATAATCCAATCTTCCACTAAGAAGATTATCTCTGCAAGTTAACTGCAATATGTTATTTAATCCTCACCTTTGCCAGGGACACTAGCATCACACATGACTACTGATGTGGCAAAAACTGACATTGAAACAGCTCAGTTGCACAGGCATATATAATTAGTTGAACCAACTTGTTTAAACTTGTACTTTTACTTTTCACCATCCTGGATCCTTGTTCAATCTCAAAGACACCGAGGAGATGACATGGAAGCCATAAATCCAATTCCAGTTCTGAAGTCATTTGAATAAATTTTGCTCATTTACATATGGCTTTTCAAGCAGCTACTCAAATTCATTACTTAGCTTTTCTGTTTCTACTGCCTGAACAATTTTAAAAAGTTATGAACAAATAGAGCAACTCGAGAGATTCAACCAACATTCATAATAGAAGTAACTACATCTGCAGCCAGTTTATAAGCTCTGAACGGCCTCGATTTTTGCTGGTTCATTGTTCTCTCTAGATGCCACTCCTAAGGAAACACAGATTAACTACAAACATGTATAAAAACTATAGCCCATTGCTAAGTTTGAACTTTTAGGATCTTAACTCATGCATGTCATGTAGGACGGATGAAGGAAATCTGACTAACATACAAGAACATAACTTGGCTGGTATATAGAAAAATGACAGCATTTATATCAATCACTAGCATTCAAACCACACACCTATATATCAATTTTATGTGGTGACATTGCCTTTCTCCTTTTATCCCTAGTAGCCATCCTTTCCCCATAATTTAAAAAAATATCGCCGAGATCGAACAAACCAACATCCTTCAACCGCTTCCCTACCTCCTCAAACATGGACACCCCCTCCTCGTTAGAGAAGTAATGCAAGAACTTATTGTAGTCAAACCTTGGCACCTCAACCCCACTCCACATTATCCTCTCCACATACTTGTTAGCCTGCAGTGTCTTCCCAGCCTTCACCAACCCCCCTACAAAGATGCTGTCAAAATTTACCATGGGATCCCTCCCCTTCCTCCCCCTCTTACCCAGGTGCCCCTGCAGTAGCATTATATATGTGTGCATGATGGGCTCGCAGCCCCTCTCTATCATCATCCTAAAGACTTGGGTAGCCTCCTCTGCTCTCCGCAGCCTAAGCAAGCCCTTGATCAAGCCATGGTAGAGGCTTATGTCAGGCGTTGCTACATTGTTAAAGATCTTGTAGCCTTCCTTCACCTTTCTCCTAGCAAGAAGGCCGTAGACCAGAGCCCCCAATGTGGGGTTGTCTATCTCCACCCCTCTCTTGAGCATTTCGCCGAGCAACACGAATGCATACATCACCCTCCCTTCCTTGCACATCCAAGTTATCACAATTCTGTAAGATTCAAGTCCAAGATCATGATACCTTTGCTCCCGCATCGATTTAAAGAGCCGCATCGCGTCCTCGAAGCGATTGTTCTTGAACATGGTCACCACAAACTCCTCGTAGGACTCCGTGCCCGGCTCCACGCCCGTATCGATCATTCGGTTCCAGACCTTGGATGCCTCCACTAGATCCCCCGCCCGACAGAACCCGACAACGAGGAACCGGTAGGTGGCTTCGTCCGGGGCGACGATGGGCTTCACCTTCCATACTACGGCCTTGGCGACGTCCGGTAGCCGCTTCTTCTCACAAATTGTCTGGACTACTCTATTTAGGGTGTCGACATTGCAGAGCGACTCATGGTGGACGCTCAAGTGGTGGAAGATCTCAACACACTTCTTGATCTCCCGAGCGTCGGCGAGAGCTGCTGCGGCGATGCAGAGGGCGCCAGGGGAGAGGACGCCGGACGCGGAAGCGTCTAGGAAGGAGCGCCAAAGTAGGTCGACGTTACGAGCAAGGCCGTAGACCCAGAGTATCTTGGAGGCAGAGATGGGCGTATCGGCGAAGGAGGGGAAGGAACGGAGGAGGAAGAGGTGGAAGCGGTGGACGGGACGCCAGGAGGAGGAGAAGCGGTTGCAGACCTGGAGGAAGAGCTCGTGTATATGGGGAGGAGAGGAGGGAAGGGGGATCGTGCGAAGGCGGGCGTGGAGAGTGGCGTCAGGGGCTTGCTGCTGCTGGTAAAGCACGGTGGCAAGGCGGAGGAGAAGGCCAGGGTCGACCGAGGTCGGAGGGAAGGCGACGGTGGATGAGAGGCGGCGACCAGATAGTATGCGGAGGAATGGCAGAGGCCGCATCGATGGAGGGGACGGGGAAGTCCAGCGAACCGGCGAGGAACGCGTCAGCTGCTGCAAAATTTGTATTCAACCTGACGAAGACTGAGCAATAAAGTGCATTGTTGTAACAATCACAAAAAAAAAAATGGCCAACAATAACACTGTTTAAATTCACTGCTAAAATTCAATGAAAGAAAGGCGACATCATCATGCACATAGTTTAATTTCAGCAAACTCTAACAGAAAATTGTGACAAGGAAGAGTACCAATCTAGCCTCTCATAACTTTAAAAACAATGCCATACACACATTTTTGTTTTTTATTTTTGATAATCCAGGTATCCGAAAAGCAATGCCATACACGAACCAATAAGAAGAGTAAACGTACAACAAACTTCATCACAAGGATTAGCTTGAAAATCCAGCTCAAGTCCTTTCAGGGAAGAGTTTGACCAACTGCCACAAGCTTAATTAACAGAGATGGAATAAATTGATTCTTTCCTTCACTCAAGTGTCGCAGGTAGTACAAGGTCCATAATCATGACCTCTAGAATCTGTCTGTACTTTGATTTGTTTGTCGGCATTCGCCCTGTAAAGAATGCCCAATTGAAACCACAAAGGAAAACAAACAAAAAATATATATAACTAGGTGATGGATAATGGACTTGATAGAGACATCTAACCTTGATACAGACATATATGTAATGGACTTCAGGGTTTGAACCAAGAATTGCAGAAACTGAGCTGCCGTCCTCATTCAATGGCAATGGAGTGGTCAATTCCCAAGTTTTCTGCCTTGGAGTCTTCTCTGTCCTCTCTGGAAGGAAGAAGATGGAATGTGGGTGAACAATTATCAATTCGCACACAATTGATACCATCTACATAGAGCCTCAAATGTACTGACTAATTGAGTGATAATAGAAATAAGAAATAAGATGTTGAGATAACGATCTGGGTGTGAAAAATTGCACAAAACCTTAGAAGATCCTAGATGTGGACATAAGATTTCTCACACTGTATTTAAAGACTATGATCCCAATGATTCACCATATGGTGAGATATGGTTAGCGATTGGTATTGCCAATTCCAGAAAAGCATCAATCCTTGACATTAGTTATCCCTGATTCGTTAGGGTACCTCCGTTTTAAGGATCTAACTAGAATAAGATATCACATGCAATTTCAAGGCAGAACTCTAATTAAATGACTCAGAAAGCAGACTTTTCATCCTAGACAAAACATTTTATGATCAATTTAGAAGAAAATACAAACACTTAACTTTGGCAAATTTGAAAATGAAGTGCCAATTAACTAGTACGAGCAATATACATTCGCTAGACCAATGTGTTCTCAACTGAAGTGCTGACATTTTTAGGAGCTTAGGTGATGATGGAAACTTAATTTGATCAGAACTCAGGAAAAATATATGATATCCTGAGTATCACATGATTCTGACTTAGATACTACTACAATCACTTATCATCAGATACCTTAATTCAGAGGTCTAAAACCATTGCCCCAGATTTCTAAACTATTACTTCATCCTGATTCTGAAATGTCATATTTGGTTTATCAGTGGATTCTGTTAACCCATGACACTCAAAAGGAATCTTAGGTCTTATGCAAGTAGAATCTCACATTTGGATTATTACCACCATGATATATATCCCAGATAGAATTGGCCTATATTCCACTCACTTTTAACCTTCTTTCTGGTAATTTAGAATTTTTTTTTCTTTCATATGTGCATTTCAAATCATGCTGGAAAACCAAATTAAGAGTCAACAGCTGATATAAGTAAAAACAAAGTCACTGACCTATTACATGCACGTTTATATTCCAAAGTTCTACACCCTTTAACAGATTCAATCGGTAACTTGGATCGCCATAGGTGATCTGCATTAAACATAAAAGGGTTGGCCATAATATTTACTTCCTTTCTTTCATAGATGGAGCAAAATCCATTCAGCATACCAGAATGTATACTCCTTTGTCCTTGAGAACCCTGACAGATATTGTATATGGATATTCAGAAAATGACAAAAATTTGGTAGATAAATTTATTGATATGATTAGGGAACAGGTTTACCTGCCAACTTCCTTTAACATCTTGGTTGCATTTTCTGTAGCATTAGGTCCACACTACAAGACAACATCTTCTACTATTAATATGTGAAACCAGACAAGCTAGAGCCAGAGTACACTTACCATGAGAGAATCAAGAGTTCCTGCATTTATAAAGTAGTTCAAATGTAACCTTGCACTGATTTGTGAAAACATTATCTATACTTGAAACAAACTCAAGAAATACAAGCAGTAGAATTGACCATGAAGTGATAATTGCATGAATACCTTTATCAATAACAGCGTCAAATGAACTTGATTCAAAAGAACTCATTTCTCGTACATCCATTTTGATATCTGTGAATATAATTAAGAAGCAGCACACAGAGAACGACTACTTATCTAATGAGAAATAAACACCATAATGTGAACTAAGAAAATTTATTAAGCCCAAATGCCTGTCGGCTAGAAATAGTAGAGGAAGATAGCTACTATATACTAGAGGATACATTTGAGCCCGAATTTATCAGAATACTTTTCCTGCATAGCTTCTATCACCACAGATGATATATCAATGTTGACAACATCTTGGTAACCATCATCAACCATGCTCTCACCAAGTGCTGTTGGAGTTTTAACATTATCTCAGATAAAGTAAATCATTGTTAAGGAGTAATGTTGTAAATACATATTAACCATGAAATAAGCTAGAGTAAATTTCAAGTTATCAGTGAGGGATCCAAGAAGACTAATTGAACGGAAATTATTTTTTGCAGCAATCCTTAACAAAAACAAATTGATCATGTTTGGTGCCAACAGTGAACCTAACAGACAACTCAGTAGCTAAACTCCAAATCCAATTTACAGTAAAAGCACTTGTCCTTTGACAAAAAAAGTAAAAAAATCATCAAGAGCAATACGTAGCTCTACTAGCCACGATAAGTTATAGTCGATCTCAATTCGGTGATCAAGTCTGAATTATTTACCAGATCAAAATAGAGGTTCTTGAGCACAGGTATTCCAAACATATCGATACATCTAACCTTGCTAAAGATTAGATCTTTCGCATCATTGAGGTTTACATCCATGATTTTAAGAAGAATACTAGAATATGATCAAATCCACCTTCGTATTTTGAGTAGTTAGTGCTTACGCACAGATCAGATCCAGACCTATCAAATGAAGCATAGGGAAGGGAAATTTCTCCCTTTCAAAACAACTTGAACTCAAGAATACCAGGCCAATACCGAGCGAAGATTCGAAATACAAACGAAAAAAAAATCGCTCTGATGCGTTTAAGACCCAGCATTTTATCCTCTTCCATTACAAGATCCGCAACATGAGAAAGAGTGATCTAGGAGATGAGAGATCGAGCTGTCTAGGAATAAATAATCGAACCCTAAAAGCGCAACAGGAAAGAAAGGCAGAGGACCTGAGTTCCCACATCCGACGAGGAGGAGACGATGATGGCGGCGGAGGTAGAGGTCGAAGAGCGGGCCGAGGCTTTGGTATTTCTGGTACCAATCGAAGGTGCCTCGGTCTTTGCTGTACCTCTGGTCCCAGTACGACGCTTCTCCGTAGGCATGCGTCGACGTCGCCGCCGCTGCAGCGCCTGGCGTCATCCTCCGACCGACCCTCGCGGAGCTCCCTCCCTCTCTCTCTCTCTCTCTCTCTCTCACGCTCGGGCGCTGTTTTGCGAGTGCGACGACCCAAGACACCGGCCCCTCGGGCACCTGTTTAGCTCGTGTAGTGTTTAACATTATATAGTTCCAATTTGACCTTTTCACATTACTCTAGATCGGCAAAAAATTAAAAAGTATTTTTTTAATATAAAAACGCATTTTCTATCCATATTGTCAAGCTATATGTCATACATGAAAAAATATAATTAAATTTAGTAGAAGAAAATTATCAATGAAATAATTTGATCCACTGGAAATTAAAATACGCATGTGTCCTTTTAAAATTTTCTCTTCGACCTCATGTCTTTTGTCCGTGGGGGACCTTCCTCCACTAACTAGCAGTTTTTCCACCAATTATACTGACCCTAAGAAAAGGAATATATCCATTTTCCTTTTTCAAGGTCTAAAAAGATGCGAAAGCACATCACTAAATCTTATAAAATTGCCTTAAATAAATACTAGAATATTGCATGTTTCGATCATTGGAGAGTGCAGTATGGTGTCAAGATAGCATCTGATCTAATACCATCATCGATGCTCTGATTAATTAAGTTGATTACGATGAAGTAAATTTGTAGAAGAAGCTAAAGATTGAATCTAGCGAAGTGAACAATACTTTTTTCCGTATGATCAATTATAGATTTATCTTCTTACAGAATTGTAAATTTTGACATCACCACCATACTTCTGAATCTTAGTCTTTTCCTAATTAAATTCAAATCCACATCGATCCACCATGCTTCTGAATGTAAAAACAAAGGCTCGTATCGAGCTCTGTTCTGGCATGAACATGCAAGGAAACAGAGCAAGAAGGTAGGGAATTAAAGGGACTAGTGAGAAAAGGAAAAAAGCAAAGTCGAGGTTTAATTGGAAGCGCTGGTTACGCTGCTTCGTGTCAATTTAAAAGCCTATTATTTTGGCTTTAAATAGCTTTAAGCAAGTTCAATGATGTTTAGTCAGTGACGTGTTTCTTCTGGCTCTCCATTCCTCTATAAAAACCTACCTGACCATTCTCCTCTGCCAAATCACCATTTCCCTAACTTTTTTGTCCTGTTTAGTTCACCAAAATTAACACTCTAATGGAGTTCCACGGGAGGGCGCCTTGTAATTCCGGCACGCCGCCGAATGATCGGGAGTCGGACCTGAGAAGAGGACCTTGGACGACGGACGAGGACCTCCTGCTAATGAACTACATCAGTGCCCACGGCGAGGGACGCTGGAACTCCCTCGCTCGCTCCGCAGGTCGGTCTATAGATTAATTCGATGTTCTCGATTGATTGATTTGATTATACTACTGGTGCTTTAATTGCTTAATGCCCTTGGCAGGGCTCCGGCGTACCGGAAAGAGTTGCCGGCTCCGGTGGCTGAACTACCTCCGCCCCGACGTCCGGCGGGGCAACATCACCCCGGAGGAGCAGCTCCTCATCCTGGAGCTGCAGTCGCGGCTGGGCAACCGGTGGTCCAAGATCGCGCGCCATTTGCCGGGGAGGACCGACAACGAGATCAAGAACTACTGGAGGACACGGGTGCAGAAGCACGCGAAGCAGATGCGGTGCGACGTCAACAGCAAGCAGTTCGAGGACATGGTGCGCTCCGTGTGGATGCCTCGCCTCGCCGAGAGGATCCGCGAGCAGAAGAAGCCCCCCTGCAGCGCAGAGACTTCCGGCTCCTTCTCGGAGTCCTTCGAGACGCAGCGGCTCTCATCCCCGCCGATGCCACCGCCGGCGGCGGCCCCCGAGAGCTTCGCGAGCGACGTCGACGACGTCTGTGCCCAGTGGATGGAGCTGGAGCAGAGTGGCTGGGCGGAGAGCATGTGGACTGTGGAGGACATAATTTGGTTACAACAGCAGCTCTAATTAAGATGGAAGATTGGTCAATTAACTTGGTAAAACATCAATTAAGCGAGTAATTAAGATGGAGGACCTGATATTCTTTGGCCAGATTAAGGTTCCAGATGCACAGTAACACCAATAATACTGTGAATTAATAGAACAGAGTGTGTGGATTGAAGCTATTGTGTTTAATTATCATTAGAAATTAACTTCTCTTTCAGCAGTGGAACCGATGATTAGAAAGAAAGCTTGATTACGTGAAGAGCTTAACCAAGGATATTATATAATAATAGAAAATGCTCGCGTGCTTGGCCGGAGGGAATGGTGTGGTCCTTTAATTTGTGTGGAACATCCATTGAATAAGACGCAAAATTGGACTAATTATCTTGGAGTAGATGAACATAAGAGAGAGAAAGAGCTTCCTTAAAATAGTATTTGATTAAGCGTTAACGACAACAATTGTACTTGGTGCTTGTCCCCATCGTAGTATCCTACTCACTCATTCCATGATTGCAGGCCACCTTTCTCGCTATATATATATATTTCAATGTTGATGAATATTGAGAAGAACAGTGCATCTATCTGTGGACATATTTATCCAAAATTTTCTATTTAGGCTCGTCGAATAATCCAGCTAATTTCATGTTGTTTGAAAAGAACTTTCTTTTTCGCCAAAAGGAAAAGCGTTTTGAATAAGATTCAACGTATTTTATAGCTCAAGTTAACGTGTATATGGACGTAAGCATCATTAGATTGGAAGATTGGGCATGTCTAAGGCTAAGGAAACAGACAGAAGGCTTTAATAATTTCGAGTTGATAAGGAATTTAAAATTTTGGCTTCTATATATATATATATATATATATATATCAAATAAGATTGAATGCATGCCTTTAAAATCAAATTGATGTTAATATTTAGTACTTAATTTTAAAACTCACTCGTTAAAGTGGATAAGCGTTGGATAGTATGTGTCTTATACAACCTCGATCCACTCAAAAGTGGAAGTCAAAGGTGAGAAAGGACGCAGCGAGAAGACGGAAAGAAAGGGAAGAAACGAAGGAAAACCATTACCTCGTAAAGAAAAAACACACGTGATTGTTTGTGTACTATTCATCCTGGTCAATCTCTCAGAGCCAGATGCTCTGCATAAATTCTACGCCTCCATGGTCATCTTCCACTAGCGATCCAACAAAAAGTGCCAAGATTTTCCTCCTCCAGGATCCGATCTAACTAACCATCCCTCGATTTACAAGTGTTCTACAAGTTCCAAGTCAACCACGCCTAACTATTGTCCACGTTGACCGCAACCAAACACTACTTGCAACTACTATTCTTCAAGTTTTGGGTTGCTGCCGCTCAGCTTGCTTACGCCTTACACGGAGGCCACATTTGCGTGTCCTAGTGAACGAGATGATCTGCACAGCTAACAATCGTCATCACAGGCCTCAATGCAGCACTGCCGGTCGAACGATAAGTACGTACCTGAAGGAGCTGAGAGGAGATATTTAGTAGTTGCCTGTACACATCCATGCCCAGTGGCCAGGTTACCATTTTTGATCAGAGATCGTCTCCTACAAGTAATTAATTAGCAGAAACAAACAGCAGGCAATCTGAAGCAAATCTTGCTACAGTTGCATAAGCATATGTTGGAATTAAATGTCTCCTCATTCAGGTCGCTCATGAGGATAAGGATCATGTGCTAATGAAAAACAACCACTAGTTTAATTCCCAGCATTTGTAGCAAGCCATGCGAACCACAAAACAAAGCGACTCGTTGATGCTGTGATCAATAACTCTCTCTTGTTCACATTTTTTTTATTAAATATAGTTAAATTTATGTAGTGTTTTGTTTTTGTTTTTTGGATACAAATCAAAAGGATATTTTTTATTAGTCCCTATTTCATTTATTATCAAAAGAGAGTCCAATTTCGTCATTGTACATTTTATTTTTTGAAATTATCATTATTTTTTATGTTATTATAGTAGTTACGAACTTTGTTGTTATTTGTAGCCATTATACAATTATAGTAGTTATGATATATCCGATGGCTGCTAAGTAATTAAAATAATTACAATTTCATAATTACTATGTATAATTATAATAGTTATAAAATTGTAATTTCTACAATACAATATTAATTATTATTGATAAAAAATAAAATATCAATTATAATTTATAGATATTATAATATACTATTGGCCAATATTAATTAATAGTGATCATATAAAGTGTAAGATAGTTACAATATTATTAACATTGATAAGAGTTAAATTGACACTATACAATAATAATATTGATCATAAAAAAAGATTTATATTGTAATAATCATGCGCTATAATTGCTAAAATATAATGTTATTAAAATTATATTGATTAGAATTAAAGTGTCTAATAACTATGAAATCTTAATGATTATAAATGAAACACTGTTCTGATAATAAATAAAAGAACAAAGTACTTTTGACCGTTCCAATAAAAAAAAGTCTTTTATTCTTGCCCTTTTTTCTTTCTTGTTTTTGTTTTTTGAATGGATATTCGTTACTTGTTGATTATCAATCAGGGTACAAAAGGTAAGTTCTCAGTATGAGTTGAGATGTTTCCATCGTCTCTTCTCTCCTGAGAGTATAGCTTTTATTAACTCCAATTACAATTGCATTCTACAGTTTTCGATAACCAAGACAATATAAGAACGTTTATGGCAATGTTCGAGAAACAAAAAATCACATATTTTTAATTTCTGAATGAAATCAGAGTCTAAGTTTCTATCTACAATTAACATGCATTAAATGCTCAAAACAACTCGAGAAATGTGAGTTATTAAAATGGGTCAATCAGGCCGAATAAGAAGTCCACAAACCCATTTATAATACATCATAAAGGCTGAGAGGAGTTAATTTTTTTTAATAAAACAATATTTTTAAATAATAAAATAATATATAAGAAACAAAGCTGACTGCTGACCAAGACAACGCGTCGCTATCTAAACATAACTGCCCTGTTTTGACGGGAACCAAATTAAATCCATAGCGAAAATAAAAAAAACGTTTTATTTTTTTAATAATAAAATAATATCCAACTATTTATATATAATTATGTAACTAATTTTTAATATACTATTTTTATTATGCATATCTTCCATTTAAAATTGATTCAGGATTTATAATAGATATAAAATCGTAACTATTGGATTCTTGATAGGATGAGATATTCTTTTGATTAAAAAACATGAAAGAGGGATGACTGTTTGATGATTTAAAAGACTAAAGACTCTGTTTTTAAGTTTGACCCTTAAATCCATGGCTGATGGCTGAATCCAAACAAATTAACTTTACACGCAGTGGATATCGTTAGGGATGGGTCTGGATTTGGCTGGCCATCCAAGTCACTCTCGACACTTGAATGCCTCCCACTGGATCGCTACCAGATCCAACGCAACTCCACCACCCCCCTGCTTTCGTGAAGTGATTATGGCTCACGTCCCATTTCCACTCAAAAACCAAACCAAATCCCCCATTAATCATTAATTTACCGTTGCAGTTCGATCGTATCGTCTTCAGTTTCACAGCTACACTGGGAAATTTCCAATCGAACTGTTAACGAGATTCTTGTTATTGGATAAAGAGGGTAAAAGGGTGGAAAAGGGGAAAAAGGAAGGAGGCCGGGGAGGAAATAAAGAAACGGAGTTGAAGACGAAACGGAGATCGAGGCCTAAGGAGCTCGAAAAACCCTAATAGCTTACGGATCGGAATCCTCTCTCCTGCGGGTCAGGTAGTCTCCGGTTCCTGGAGCTTCTCCTCGCCTCTCCTCGTCGAATAGTGCGAGACAAGTTCCGCATCGCGTGATCTCTCCGCCTCTCACGCCTCTTGCGGTACGTAGAGGCCTGCGATTCCGTTGGAACGATCTCGTCTAAGCTCGGTGGGTCCGCGTCGGTCCTGTTCGGATGGGATCAGCGATGGAGGTCTGCCGATGAGTGTCGAGGATTGCTCACTTTAGAGGTACTGTCGGAGCTTGCTCGTCTACTTATATCTTTACTTGATCTGTCCTTGAGCGATCCTTTGCCGAAAAGATCCATTTTTGCTAGTATCTAAGTGAAAATTTGAAGCTTTGAGTATTATTATTTTTAAATAACGGTGCCTAATGGTGATGTAGATTATGTTTCTTCAGTTAATCTACACTAATACTGCAACCTTTGTTAACAAAACCTCCTTTTGACGTTACACCTAGATGTTCTCCCGAGTTAATTCTTGGAAGAGGATTCTTTCAGCAATGCGATCGTAGGCTGGTTTGAGGATTAAGTGGCCTAACGTTGTTGTGAAGGCCTGTAGAAAGAGAAACTTTCTAGCTGTTAATGAAATGGATGCTTGTCAAATATTGTTTATGGCTAACCTGATCAGTCAACGTTGCTTAGATTTCGAGTTCTTTTTTATCAGTAGCGTAACAACTAAGATAATGATGTTGTTTAGCTTAATCTGACCTTAATTTCTGGTTTGCAGAGTTATTCAAAATGACATCAACAGCATTGTTGCTGTGTTATATGTTGGTTGTGGTATGCTTGCGATTGATTGTCGAGGCAAGGCATGTCAGCCATATGCCAGCAGCGATGATAGCATCTCCATCTGCTGCTCCTGTAGGTCAATGGGATCAAGTCTATTCCTTGATCTCTTCATCAAAGGTTGAAAATCATTTCCTAGAAAATCTACCAATCAATAGAGAACGCAGGAAGTACTCTTCACCGCTTACTGCAATTCCATCAATGGCATCCAGAGATTCAGTTGATTACAGGTCCCTGACCACTGTTAGGCTTCCATCGACAAGCATTTCAAGTTTAGTAAATACTTTCTTGGATCATAGCATACATCCTTCTACAGAGTTGGCTGTCACACCTTCACCTTTTGGATATTCTCCTCCAGCACATTCAAATGCAAATGCAGTTCCAACTACCTTTGCACAACCACCATTGTCACCTCAAACTCGTAAGATTAATTTGGTATTTTAACTCGTTAACCTGTCTGTCTAAACTCTCATAATTAGGGTAATAAACTCTCCTTTTCATCATGCCCCATTTTTTACTTACTTCAAGCATCTATTTTATTGAGCAGAATGTTGTGAGTCTAATATGGTGCAGAAGCGAGGTACTGAAGATTGCTATTGTGTTTATCCAGTGAAAGTTGAGTTGTTCCTACAGAATGTTTCTATGATTTCAAACTGGAGTAATGAATTTCTTCATGAACTAGCTTATCAGCTCAAGTTGGACATGGATCAGTTTGAGATTAACAATTTCTATGTTGTTGGTGCATCTGGATTAAATATCACAATGGACATAGTGCCATTTAAAGGGATAAGTTTTTTAGCTGACCAAGTTCTTGCTATGAATTCTTCACTTGCACTGCATTGGGTTCATATCAATCCTGAGCTAGTAGGTGACTATAAACTTCTTAATTTGACTTGGTTCAGGCCACTGGCTTCTTCTCCTGGTAATTTTCTACAAAAAAAATTTGATTTTTAAATGTTATTGAGTTCGTATATTTTTCAGATTATTAGATATTGATTGAATGAGTTTTTTTAACCTGAAATTGATGTTCATCTACTAGTTGTTTTTATTCTAAGTAGTTCTGCAGCACTCTGAGCCATTAATTTTTGTGATCCCATTCATTTTTATGTTACAGATAAAGTGGTATGTTGTTCGGCACATGAACATGCATAAAATTATGAATACGAAATAATTTCATATGTGGTAATGAATGTCAACCATTGCCATGAGGCCCATGATTTAAGTAAATTTGTGCATGTTTAGTTAACCATGGTTTGAGTAAATTTGTGCATCTTCCCCATAGGACACTGTGACATGATTTTATTTTAGTTTTGTCAAAGATCATTGTTTAATTTGCGATGTATCAAAACATGAGCGGAATCTAAAGGAAAGTACTGTGTATCACCGAGGCATGCCAAAACCTTCCGCGTTAGTGGTTTTAACTGGGGCAACCAATAGCTTGATGTTGATTGTTATGAACTTTATTTCTTATTTATTTTTTATTTCATGGAATTTTACCATATGCCACAAGTTCCCAAATCACTCAAAGCTTACAGGATACGACTTCTCTGACTGCACCTACTTTTATTTGGGACTCTGGAAGTTGGGGGCTGCATCTCCATGATGCACCTCACAGTTCGCAGAAATTTTGTTCGATAGACAAACTAACAAAGAATCCAAGACAACAAGTCACCTAAAGCTTATGGGATGCAACTTCGATTTCTGCTCTTGCTCTTCTTTGTCTAGGCTTCAAAATTTGAGGAACTGCATCTCCATGATGTACCTCACATTGCAAAGAAACATTGTTTGGTAGCCAAACTGACAAATACTGCAAGATTGCTTATATCTTATATATTCTTGTATTGCCTTGTTTGCTGTGTGTTTTCCAGAAAAATAACATAAGAAATGGAAAACTACTGATTTACCTTGCTAAAATTTTATGTAGTGTTGTATTTTTCCTGTTCAACGGAACTGATTGATTTTTTTCCCATAAAAATGATTTATATTGTCAGATGAGATGAAATAACAAATAATTTCTCAATTATGCAGCTCCTTCCCAGTCCATCTCACCAGTGGCTTCACCACCTGGGCTACCCTACTTACCTACTTTTACAACGAAGGGTGATACTGGAGACGGGAAACACTCAAATCTTTTATTGGTTATTGGAATATGTATTGGTGTCCTTGTTGCTGTTACTTTTGTTATGCTGATCCTTTGTCTTTGTTCATCCCGCAAAAGGATGGAGGTGCCGACCGAAGAAGGTATGTGCTTAAAGTTTATTTTATGTTTAAACTTGTATCTATCAGTAGGATATTGCAACTTGTACAAACATTTGGAAGAAGCAAAAGAAACTATTAAAAATGGGGGAAATTATTAGAACTTGATACCATAACTAGTCCCTGTTTTCTGTGCTTATTATTCATTAATCTAAAATCTACACTGAAGTTCTTATATTTTATGTTATTTATAAGCAGGTCCCTAATATTATAATTAGTTCTTTCCTTAAAGTGACTCAAAGGTATTATGAAAATCCAGCTTATTATAGATAGACTAAAATGCTGATTATTTAGAAGGAAGATGTAACGGAAAGGAGGGAAAGGATAACAAAGACATAAATAAATGATGGAGCTTACATATATATTTTGTGAATCTTTCCTTCCTTTTATTTATATCTTTCATCCAGAAACACTAAATACTAGGAGTTCTAAAGGGCTTGGTTAGTAAATAAGTTAACCAATCATTAGAGTTGATTAATGATGTGATATGTGTGTGTAGGTGAATGATATGTTGCACACCTTATGCTGCACACCCTGCGAGCACCTAGTACAATTTTTTTAATTTTTTTTTAGGGTTTAGGTATAATGTTTAGGGTTCAGGGTATAATATTGAGGTTAAATGAAGTGAAAAATTGAAATTTTTAAAAAAAATTGTACTAGGTGCTCACGGGGTGTGTAGCATAAGGTATGCAACAAATCATTCCTCTGTCTATATATATATATATATATTATGGGGGATTATTCCAACACTCAACCTTCGGTAGCTCCCATTTGCCTATATAGTACAACTTCCATATTTACAAATTAGTCCATGATAATTCAACTATGCCTTCTCTTTGACGAAGTGACAATCAATATCTATGTGGTTTGTCCTCTTATGGAACACTGAGGTTATGCGATGATAGTTTGGCTGTCACAAAATAACTTGGATCTTTAAGATGAAGTCCTGACTTTATGCTCATCAAATATTTAACCCACATAAGCTTGCATGTAGTTAGGGCCATAACATTTGAACTCTACCTTTGCACTTGATCCCGTTATGACAATATGCTTTTTGTGCTTCTAGGAAATAAGATTACCTACTAGAAGGCCAAAATCTTTTGATGTGAATTTTGTATCTATGGGAGAATCTGCCTTGCACCTATAATCATAAGGTGATCTCGATCCAAATATAAAAGAGTACCCTTTAGGTGCTGTAGAATTTTATAATAACATAAAGCCTCAAATAGTTCATTGATCACACTTATTGTAAATGGTAGGTTTGGTCTTATAGTTATGAAGTAGTTTAGTTTTCCAACTAGCCTTTTATACCTTCCTGAAACATAATGACTAATGGCTTCCCCTATCCTTGCATTAGTTTGACTTTTTTATCCACAGAGGTATCAGCTGGCTTATCCCCCAACATATTAGTCTCCAACAAGTAAAGCACATATTTTCATTTGGAGATGTAAGTGTCCCTAGTTGAGCGGGTCATCTTTATACCAAGAAATGGTCCTAGGTCTCTCTGATTCTAGTCTGAAAGGGAGATGAAGATATGTGTTTTAGGTTCATGATCTTTGCAGAGTCAGCACCTTTATGATGATATCATCGATAGAGATGATGAGAATGCACTTTCTAGATGGAGAGGTATGATGAAATATTGGGTGGGTGGTTTGATACTTTTGATCATCCTAAACTAAAGGATAGATAAGTTGAATTTACTTAATTACTCTCTAGGGGCTTGCTTCAAACAGTACAAAGATTTTTTTAGCTTGCATAGCAGGCCACACTCCTGAGCAGCAAATCTTAGTAGTTGTTCCATATATACTTCTTTTGTAAGCTCATTGTGAAGTCATTTTTTCATATTCAACTAGTGATAAAGCCAATGAAAATGCTTGTAGATTAAAGGAACACTTTTTTTGTGTGTATGTGGTCAATTTCTGATGTACAAGGCTTTAAGATCCTACAATAATTATGTATGATAAAGAATAACAACTTGGTGAACTAGGGTTCTGCAGCTCCTTCTCATAATAGATTATTTATTTTGTAATTTTTACCTGTTTCCATAACTTGTCCGTATGACTAAGCTGTTTGTCAAAATGTATTCTTGTGATGATTTTGGTTTGAAAGATGACATGAAATTCTTGGGGGATGGGCTGATTTTGTTGTTAATACCAGTCTAAATCAGATATTTGAATTTAACTGATTTTTTTTTTTCAAATTATCATACATGTTCAGTTGTTGTCCTAGTTTCAATTACTAGCTTATTAGTTAAACAAAAATTAATTTGCTTCCTCAATGATCTATTTTAATATCACAAACAAAATTTTCTTTTGCAGTGAAGTCTACTAGAACAACAGATGCAGCTTCTGTGGAAGGTTGTCTTCCATATCCTTCAAGTACACGCTTCCTTTCCTTTGAGGAGCTTAAAGAGGCTACACATAATTTTGAGCCTGCTAGCATGCTTGGAGAAGGTGGATTTGGCCGTGTGTTCAAGGGTGTGCTGAGTGATGGTACTGCCGTTGCTATCAAGAAGCTCTCCGGTGGAGGACACCAAGGAGACAAAGAATTCCTGGTTGAGGTTGAGATGTTGAGCAGGTTACATCATAGAAATCTTGTCAAACTGATTGGTTATTATACCAGCCGTGACTCATCACAGAATCTTCTTTGCTATGAGCTAGTTCCAAATGGAAATCTGGAGTCTTGGCTTCATGGTATTATTAGTTTCAGGCTGTAGTTATATCATTAAGAATTTTATGTCATGGAATTCTTATGAGGGAAAGCTTCATGATGTGATGTTGATATCTATCTTTCCTCCAGGTTCTGCAGGAACAAACTGTCCTCTAGATTGGGACACAAGGATGAAAATTGCCCTTGATGCTGCTAGAGGTTTAGCTTACCTTCATGAGGATTCACAGCCCTGTGTGATCCACAGGGATTTTAAGACATCCAATATATTGCTGGAAAACAACTTCCATGCCAAGGTTTCTGACTTTGGTCTTGCAAAGCAAGCACCTGAAGGGCGTGCAAATTATCTTTCTACGCGTGTTATGGGAACATTTGGGTGAATTCACTTTCTCTTCATTCACATTGACCTTATTTTCTTCCATATAATTACACTTTTGAGATACATATCATATCAGGTACGTAGCGCCTGAGTATGCCATGACAGGACATCTGTTAGTAAAGAGTGATGTGTACAGTTACGGAGTAGTTTTACTTGAACTACTGACAGGAAGGAGGCCTGTCGATATGTCACAACCTTCTGGCCAGGAAAACCTAGTAACTTGGGTTAGTTCTTTTACACCATGTACACACAAAATCAGTTTTTCTGTTGAACTATATCTTACTATCATCATTATGTCATCAACCCAAATTTGTACTGACGTTTCGGGGCTGGCTTGTACAAATATATCATGGTCATTCATTAAAAGGTTAGGCAGCATGATTGAAACTTGACTGAATGTAGTGGTGAATGAACATATTGACATATGACTGCAGGTTGCAAAATACTAGAGTGAGGAAATATATCAACAATAGCTAAATATTCTTAGAAAGAGCTCAATATTCCTAGAAAAAATATTCTTCAAACACAAGTTCTGTCCAGTAACTTTGGCTATGTTCTTTTATATCATATATCCAGCTCATGTTAGTAATTTAATTCTGGGCTGCTTTAGCTTGTGCAGCTCATACAATTCCCTCCTCAAATATGTAAACAAAACTCAATGAAGTATATAAAATGGACTAATCTGTT
Source organism: Curcuma longa (assembly GCF_044706935.1). Classification (NCBI taxonomy): domain Eukaryota; kingdom Viridiplantae; phylum Streptophyta; class Magnoliopsida; order Zingiberales; family Zingiberaceae; genus Curcuma; species Curcuma longa. Next base: position 2,647,403 of record NC_133863.1, on the reverse strand, counting down.
AATATAAAGAATGAGCACTCATTTCATGTATGGTGGTACCTGCAGGCACGGCCAATTCTTCATGACAGTAATAGATTAGAAGAACTTGCAGACCCTCTGCTTGCTGGTAAGTATCCAAAGGATGATTTTGTGCGAGTTTGCACAATTGCTGCAGCTTGTGTTGCACAAGAGGCAAACCAGAGGCCTACAATGGGAGAAGTAGTGCAGTCCCTTAAAATGGTGTATCGTGTGGCCGATTGCCAGGATGCCCAGCCAACACCCTCAACTAATCCAACGAATAAACCCTCAACAACCTATGAATCAGATGCCACCTCATCAATGTTCTCTTCTGGTCCTTTTTCAGGTCTAAGCCTTTTCGACAATGACAACATTTCCAGAACAGCTGTATTTTCTGAGGATCTCCATGAAGGTCGGTGAGGTGGATGTTCAATGTTTAGATGGGAGGGCTGGGTTAACTATTGAATTTTGTGTTATTTTTGTATATTTTATTTGCCATCTTCAAGTTTTAGATTCAAACACATGAAAATATTTATTCTTGTTTTGCTTGAATTTCATCAAATATCTTGTTTCCTCGATTATCACATCACATTGATTTAAATGGGTTTGCTTTAAATTCTTTGTTTCTCTATGTGAGATATTAGTTTTATTAGCAATGGATTATTAAGTTTAATATCAGCAGATCCCATGATTGTAATGCTGCTCGACCATTTATTGATCCCCAAATCAGTTTCTGATGAAGAGGTATGTGAAAACTGGATTGTTTCAGAGCTTAGTAAATATTTTGTTCATATTACAAATCTATGCTGCCTAAAATCCAAAATCTGCAAAAGGTGACTCGGGGCGTGCCAAGTACATCAACATCAATAACCCGAGTTAGACTCAACTAGCTGGGGGTGACTTTATGAATTTTGAACTCTATGCGAGGTAGGAGAACAGAAATTATGATTCAGCTTTAACTATCTATCAAGTCATGGAGAGGAGGTGCTGCTTGTCAGTTGTGTGCTGTCTTCTCTGAAGATACAACAGGGTGCTAGTATATGCTGATTTCAGCGCAGCATTTTGTAGTGTTTCTGGAAAAGGTTGCAAATGAAACTGATCTCTGTTCATTATTATTATTATTTTTTAGCATGACTGGTCAATCCACCGGAGAGCAGAAGCAATTGCTGAACATGTTCAAAGTGCTATCTGGATTATTCTTAAATGTTTCTGAAAAAGATTATGCTGATGAATTGGAAGAGCCATGGCTCTAATGTGGGCTCTCGATGCAGTTTTTTTGTTGAGAAAAAAAAATATTGGTGGAGTTTGGTGACATTGCAGAGGATGCAGTAGTTCCTTTGAATGTAATTCAGCTCTGTATGGGATATACTGATAAGCATAGCGTTTCATATGTTGATTTTAAAGAAATCCAGGTATATCATCATTTCTCTGAAGAAACTGTTTTGCTCGAGCGTGGTGGTGGTGTTTTAAATTTATATTCTGTATTTTAAAAACATTCTTTTGCCCTATGTTTCATTTCACATTGGTTTATTGGTTCAGTTACAGATGTGAAGGTATTAGTTAGTTTATTTCTTAACAATTTAAGTTTTTTGGATAAGTGAGTAGTCAATCCACTTTAACATGTCATTCACAGATCTATATAAAAGTTTGTAGCATAGCATTGTACTAGTGTTAATTTGAATGATATCAAAATCCTTTCAAGAATTATCAATGGTACAATTCCAAGCAATTTAAAACATTTCTGTTGAAGCAAGGTTCCCAAACAGACACGAGCCTGAACACTATTAGAAAAAGAGAATGGAACTGATATTAAAAGATATTGTTTTCGGGTTTACCTGCTTCAATTGATGGCTAATGTCATCGCATTTTACTTTGATAAGTATTGATCAGACTAAACTACTTGCAAGAGTTACATAATATGTTTCCCTTCTCTGCAAGAAAAGGTAAAATTCGTCATCACTGTAATCTCACATATTTCCCTTAAGAAATAAATTAAGAAGTTATAATAGACTATTATCGGAAAGATATTATCTCGGTTTCATCGAAATTGCTTAATATAGTTTCCCGATTTATTAAAAAAAAAAAAATATTCATTTTTTAATGAATTATTAAAATAATATTCTCATTTTATTTTTGTTATTCAACTGGCCGATCTGAATATTATAAGAACCTGCTATAAACATTTTTTTTAAAAAATATCTGTAAACGGTGTTTGGCACTGAAGTAATAATCGGAGATTAGTAATTGGGTGCATTCGAGTTTGACTTTGTCTCTGATCGAGTCTTCGTCTCCGCTCGCCATCCCTGCTTCACAATCATCATCACCCCCTTCCTGCTCGCATCAAATCCGATCGACCAGGACAACTTGGATCGCAGATCTCAGTGCCGGCGCTGATCTGTCTCCGCTGCTTTTCTGTCTAGGTGTTGTTTGCAAAACCCTAACTCGATCTCACATCTCATGATTTGTGCTAGGATTTTCTTGGTGATTCGAGAAAGATCGTGGCAGCTCGCTTCTGTAATTTATTGCTGAATAATCGATGCAGATGAGGTTCTTTTCCATTTTACCTGTGCAGTGGTTGGCTTAGGAGATGCAGCATATTCCAGCGACAATTGAGGAGCAGCTCCTTCTGAAGGCGATAAGGGACGAAAGCCCATGGGAAAACTTGCCGAAGAGACTTCAGGCGGTGCTGACTTCGAAAGAAGAGTGGCACAGAAGGTTCCACTTCTGATTCTTCGTGTATTTGAACTGCCTTGTCAGATCGAGCATAGTAGCGTATTTATAGTTTCTTGCATGGAGCTCAGTCAAATGCTGGCCCTCGTGAAACCCAAACATTTGGTTTTGCATGTTGGTTTTTGTCTTCACGTCCCTGAATAATATTACGCTTCTGGTTCTTGCTTTTGAATACAGAGCATTTTGCATGATCCTTTTTTGTAAAGCTTCTAAGTTTCAGTTGTATGCTTTATTTGCATTCTTCATAAAAAACATCAAATTTTTGTGGGGTGTGATTTCATGTTACCCAGTCTCAAAAGCATGATTTTATCTTATAACTAAAAATTCTCTGGAGCTCTCCTTAATATCTTTTCCATCCAAACTGTCATTTTTCCTAAACCAAAAAATGTACACTTTTCTTGTTTATCATCCAACAAATTTGTGGTTTAGAGCTTGTCGGATACAACTATTGATGTTTCTTATTGACTGTGATTCTTTCAGCTATAAATTACATGGAGTAGATATGTAGTGGATACCTAAATTTCATTATGGGCACAGGATCATAGACCACTGCATCAAAAAACGTCTACAGTGGAATCATTGCTTTGCACGCAAAGTCTGCAAAGAAGGAGAATATTATGAAGAGATGATGCGCTATCTGCGTAAGAATCTAGCTGTATGTCCTGGAAACTAATTATTTTTTTTGTATGATATACCCATCTTTCTCCATGGTTCATAGATATTCTAATGTGTAGGGGATGTTGGTATGTAGCTCTTTGCATCTCTACTTGCACCTTTTTTTCACTTCATGTTTTTCTTTAATTTTGCCATGGTATTTTACAGATTTCTAAAATTTTCAAAACCTGATTATTTATAGTAGCTGGATGAACATTTTACTCTTGGTTTCAGTTGTTTTTCTGATTCTTCAGTTATTCTTTAGCATTATGAATTGACATATTGCCATTTCAGTTATTTCCCTACCATCTTGCGGAATATGTTTGCCGTGTAATGAGAGTGTCACCATTCAGATATTACTGTGACATGATCTTTGAAGTTTTGAAGAATGGTAATTCTCCATTTCTCTTAACTCCGACATCTAGTTCCTCTCTATATTTTCAACTCTCACCTTCGAGTAGCCTTTTTTATTTATCTCTAGGGATTTCCTTGCCTTATGAACATAAGAATGTGAAATAGAGTCTTGCTAAAACGTAGTGATGGATGAAAAGTAAGACCAGAGGACTTGCGTCTTAATTTACATGTACTTATATTCCTGAAGCATTCTGGATTCTTTGTACAAATGGGATATAAACTTCATTGATGTTTCTAGCTGAAAAACAATCAATTTATATGTGTAATTATGCTAGCTATCAAAGTTTAAATTAAAGACCTCAAGTGCTGGGCTCTGCATTATCATGTAGCTGGTAGTTACTATTATGCTTGGTTTTACATTGACTTCTTACTATTGATTATGTAGAAAAAACATCCAAACAAGCCCATTTCTATGTGGATTTCTGTGCAGAATTTGACATTAAAGTGGGTACCTCAATGTTTGTTTTGTTGAAGAACTTGGTAGTTTCTTCTATTTTATTGGCATGGATGGTACACAAGTGTTTCGCGTTTATTACACCTTGTAATCTTTGTTAGTTGCAGCATTCTTGTCTTCTCCCTTTTTGATCTTTCCTTTCTTATGTATGAGTGTTACACAAGAAATAATTTGCACATGCCTTTATGGTCACAGAAGAACTTTATGCATATCTAATTTTCCAAATAATTCGCAGAGCAACCTTATGACAGCATCCCAAATTTCAGTGCTGCAGATGCTCTGAGGCTTACAGGAATTGGACGAAATGAATACATTGATATTATGAACAAGTGCAGATCGAAGGTCCATTAATTCCTTATCATGTGTGCATGGAAAGGGTTTGCCATTTCTTTAATTTGTTGACTTGGTTTGTTTTTCGATGTATATTAGGTCTCATGTATTTTGCTTTATGTAATCCTGTGTGATTGCCTTTTTCATCAATTAATGTGTACATGTGGTTAACTCAATTAATGTGCTAAGGTTGTGTGGATGATGCAAAATTAATGGGTGGCATTTTTCTAAGTTATCATTAGTGTACATACGTTAATTATTAGTAGATTATTGTGTGTAGCCATATACATTTTGCATAGATATAGTCTATATGGGAGGTTTCTTTGGTTTTATAGGACCTTAACATTATGCAATCATTGACAACTGCATTCTCACTTCACCTACATTTTGTGGTATGAGATTAGATCAATATCTCTGTAGAAAAAGTTAACAAATTGACGCTGTTGTCCAAGTGAGGGTGATTTTTTCTCCTCATAAAAACTCCTATCCAAGTAATTTTTTCCATCTCTTGCCTCATCATTTTCTTCCTAATTCTATCTGCTTAACCTACGCCTGATCATTTCCACCATTCACCTTCTTACCTGTCATCTTCATTCCAAGAATCTAATGGTGAAAGTCTATCTTTTGGTATTTCTCTAGTGGACTCTATATTTTTGGCAATTTTCATAAAACTTTAGAGAAGTATTAATTTCTTATAATACTTTCTTAAACACTAAAAACTCAACAACTTGCCTTTCTTCATTTGTCTTCCATCATATACATGGGGGCTTCGAAGGTATAAACATGATCCCCATTTTATTTGTGCATAAAATCCATCCATTTTGTAATAGTATCGAAGGTGGCCATCTGAAGAACAAAAGGACTAAAGGAGAAAAGGTTCATGCTCTTACAAATGACTTTTTTTTATTTGCTCGGCACAAACCATTTTCTTGATGACAATAGAATTTTAACAAGGAAATGTTCTTGTTTATGTTCACTTAAGTACATAGGTGAGTCATATTGCCAATCCAAATATTTTGGACAGAAAACTAGGACAATTCCTTTCTTGATGATGGTTACCTAGGTTAATATTTCCAACTTCATGTTGTTAGCATTTAATGCTGGGAATACATTTTTTATTACTATCGATCAAGCACTAGATGCCATCAGACCGATCCAATACTCAGACCACCTTTATGAAGTCGTGTTTGTTTGAATCAATTGTAATCTTTTGTGGAATACCTATTTCAACATACTACATATTAGTGTGGGAGATCTAAAGATATCTTTAATTACCATAATATGCGGAAGCAGGAAACTCCAGTGTTGGCTATGTTAGAATTAATCTTTAGAATGGTTAGAATTATAATTATATGTTGATAGGTTTTATCCCGCATTGGGTATTTAGTTATTCAATATATATTGTGTAATGATCCTCCTTATACAATAACAATATAGTATTTTATCCCTCTTAACTTGGTATTGGAGCAAATTTCTTTTTCAGTGTTAGGGTTTTCTTCTCAATCCCTTTGATGACAAGCTGCAAGGTTGATTTGATAATGATGCGACCACCCTACCTCTACCATGCTGCTGCAAAATCCTATATCTATGATTTATTTTCTCTCTCATCCAGCACCCACCCCTCTCTGTTTACTCCTATGAAACATCAATGCTATCCTCTACAACTCTACCATTCAGATCCGACTCTGAATTCCCAGAGTTTGTCCTCACCCCCAACTCTATCCACAGTCCACACTGCATGTTCACCAAGCATTGAATCTATGAAGACGCTAGCTCACCTTTTACTAAATGCTTGAAGCATAATTCATGACCCGTCAACTTCTGTCTTCTATACTTATAAGTATCCAAGTTGGTTGGGCAAACCTTCTTTGTCTGGTTCTTCATAGTAACATTTAGTCTCCTTTTACGTTGGCTTTACTTCATATTATACTTTCCTACTTTTCGATCCAACAGTTCCAGAGAATTTCGAATGATATTTGTTTTTTGTAATCTCATGATATTTGTTTGTTTCTTTTTCTCTTGTTCCATTTTTTCTTCAGATAGTGTTTAGCTGCTGCTGGACTTTGTTATTGCATTGACCCCTGACTGGTATGTTTTCTTGGATGTTTCTAGAAGATTATGTGGAAGCTGAACAAGTCAATTGCTAAGGAATTGCTCCCCACACAGCCTGTGGATTTTCCAGTTGAGCCATGGTGGGGAGTTTGCCTTGTTAACTTCACACTGGAAGAATTCAAGGTCTGTTTCCTTGGCCACCTTTGTTGATAAATAGTGGAAATATGATAGTTGGTGTGCCTGCATATACTTTCATTTGTCATTCTGAGCATATGAGTTGCCCAAATTTTGCTTCATGCATCTAGCTTAAAGATATTGACTATTCATTATTGATTCAGTGGAGATTCTTTCTTGATAATGCTGTACTAGCCAATTGCTTGAGTGGTTTTTAGTAAATTGGTTTTCCTCTATAGAAACTCACCGAAGAAGAAACAGCAACCATAGACAAGGTCTGCAAGGAGGAAGCAAATTCCTTTGTTCTTTTTGATCCTGACATTGTAAGAGGTCTTTACAGAAGGGGATTGATATATTTTGATATACCAGTTTATCCCGATGATCGGTTCAAAGGTATGTTCACATTAGGCACTGTTCAAATTAATTTGGCTAAATACTCATTATGGTTACAAAATGATGGCGCGCGATGTATCCTCACCCTTTTCTAACCTAGTTGGCATCAGTTTGGACTGTGGTGTATAGAATGTCTTGTCCATGCCCAATTGACACTTTGTTACATAAATGTTTCTTTCAATTAGTCATTTATCCACTAGATCATTTACATTTTGCTTTGCATTTGCAATGTTTCACTATCGACTTCATGTTATGTATGACTGATGCTGTGGATATATTAAAACTATACCACTTGATAAATTTAAGCGTATGCAGTTTGTTAGAATAATAGTCCCTCATTGACTTTTCATTGAACAATATAAGGTGTGGCTGTCATAATTTATCTTTAATAAACAATATTATTTCTCTTTCCACTTTGACTTGGTAGTGAAACAAGTGTTTTCCCCTCAGACAATTGCTGCCTCCTATCCTTACATGTCAGCTTTACCTTCACCTGACTGCAACAGTACCACAGCAGGGTATTCAAATAATTGGCGGTGCTGTACTATGCCTCGCTTCTGTGCACTCACTTCTGTAGTTACTAATTAGTTCTTAATGTTATATTATAGAAAACTGTGATTTTCTTTCCTCATAGTTCTTTCTTAAAGTCCTTTCATATCTTCTTCACATGACTAATGTCTACTTATTCAGTTTCCAGGCTTGAAGGGTTTGTTTCAAACAGGGAACAATCCTATGAGGATCCAATTGAAGAGTAAGATATTTTGAGCAGAAGAGATTGTTAAGCCAATGTTATGAATTTTAGTTTTAACATTGTTCCTCATCAGGTATCTTTAGTCGCATATGAAATTTTGCTGCAGGTTGTTGTATGCAGTTTTTGTTGTCTCAAGTGAGAATGCTACTGTTGCTGAATTGGCAGCTACTCTGCAGGCTGACCTTTCTCGGCTGCAGGCAGCTGCATCATTTGCTTGCCGATTGGGTTGGGCTATAAAGCTTTTGGATCCAGAATCTGCCCTTCATGATTCGAGCATTCATGGTTTGGCTAACAATATACTAAGTGATGATGAGGAAGGTTCTAATGTTAGCATTAACTCAGAAAAATCTGGTCAGCAGAATCATGGTTCGGTAGCCGAGAAAGATAGAACAATTTCTGGCACTGCTCATGTTGCTTTTGTTGTTGATGCCAATATAACTTCCTACTTGATGATGGGTTCTGTTTCACCAGGTTTGCTCCATTTTTTTTCTCATTGGTATTCTCACACATCTTTTTCTATGTAAGTTCTATTGCTAAATTGAACAGAGTAAAATTGAGTCACAAGAGTAAAATTTCAACAGTTTGAGGATGAACTATTATGAGAAATCATGAGGATAAAACCTCTACAAGGCCAATTTTTTAAATTGAGACACAAGAGTAAAATTTCGACAGTTTGAGGATTAACTATGATGAGAAATCATGAGGATAAAACCTCTACAAGGCAATGAACTAGGACACCTTTTAGATTTGCTCAATATGAGCAAGCAAAGTTATACTCAATTCCTAGAAGTCAACACTCTCTCAAAGGGATATCAAACAAGTGCAGAGAGATAACAAATTAATAACCCCTTTAGAATAGAAAACAGGATGAGATTAGACTTTCTGAGCGAGAGTTTAACGAATCTCAGGATTTTGACCTTGGGATGGTGAGAGCTTTTTCCACAATGCTGAAATCCAAATGAGAGCAAGAGTGTTTTAGTGGTTCTCTCTGGTAATGGAAAACCATTTGATACAAAAAACATTGTCCCAATATGTGTGTAAATGTGGTCTAAATGGGCATTTATTGTCGTGACTATCCCAATATGATTGTCAATATGGTCTTAATGGATATTCACTGTCATGGTTGACTATAAAAGTTTGGTCAAGTTAATTTGAAAAATCTCCATTGTGAGTCAATATTTAAATTTTGGTCACTCAAAGAAAGGTTGCATGTAGCAATGTCTTGGTTGATCAATTAGAAACTTGCGATCAACCAACGTCCAAAATTGGAGCCAAAAAGCAAATTAGTTTTTATAGACTAACTTAAGGTTTCAATTGACCAACCTTGAATATAGAGTAAAATGTGGTCGTTCAAAACAAAATGAGTTGCCTAAAACTTCATTACCAAGGTCTCTACAGAGCTCAGTTTTGTCAATTGAATCAAAAGTTTGGCTGGCCAACTTTCAACAACCGGTAAACTTTGGTCGCCTAAGATAAAGTTAAGTCGCTTAAACCTGACACTCAACTAGAGGCTTGGGTTTTGTTTTTGGTTGACCAACCAAAAACCGTTGATCACCCAAACAACCTGAAACATCCAAAAGAGATCTCTAAGGTTCCTAAACAAATACCTTTAAGGCTTAGCATTGTATCTGTTTGAGTCTCAAACAACAATGTAGAACTCCCTAAATAGGGCACAAGTAGTTCTCAATAGTAAGAAAGTTGATTTAAATACATTGTTTGATGTCAAATGGCTCCGTGAAAAAGCCTTTTAGGTAAAACTACTATCTAGATGTCTAGTACTATTTGTATAGGAATCTGTCCATAAACCCAGTACAATTCACTCATGTCTTCAGGTAGACTTCAAGTTTGACATTTTCACCAAGATGGAAGCTCAAATTGCTTCATGCTCGTCCTTCAAACTCAAGACAAGGTCATAAGTCAAAACCAATTGACTTGTCAAAAATTAAAATCACATGATTGAACCCAATCACAATGGTTGAACAAAGATTCTTCAACATAAGGTACGTAATATCCAACCTATCCCTCCTATCCTATTCGATGCTTGTCATGTGTATCTATTGCCCTACCCATACCCAATTACTAACAAAATCTGGAAATGGCTATTAATAACCAATTAAATAGATTGGGTACCTACAATTATCCACCAAAGCTCAACTCAACCCAAATAGAAATAAAGAAAATGAGAGATTATAGATTTTAAGAATGAGAGAGGGATTGTGATGTGTTCTTCCTCCCATGTAAGATGGCCTGTTAGACAGAAGAAAAGTGAGAGGTGGAGAAAGGTGGTAGGTGGTTCAATGGCGGCAAATGTAGAATCCGGTCAGTGAATGGGAAGGCAGGCCTAAAAAGAAAAGAGAGGAAGGGGTCAAGGGGAACAGACTAGTATATGGTGGCAACAACTTTGAGGGTGTGTGGCAAATGGTGGAAAGAAAACCTGGCAGCCACAACTTGTGAAGAGATCTACTATAGAATCAAGTTGAAGCGAAAGGAAAATTATTAATCAAAACATAGTTCATGCTATGCTACACCTTGTTTGTAGTCAAGCCACACAACACATAAAACACTAGTCCATGTGGGACAATTTCTTTAACAATCTCACTCCAATATGTCATCACCTTTAAACATTGCATTCTTAGGTGGCACATACAGTGATTTCTTGGAAAACAAATGCCTACTGTAAGGTCTTGTCGATAAATTTCCATAGACATTAGTAGTTGTTTATGCAAACTGGTGTTGGACATGCTACTAGATTTTTGAATATTCATTTGTGCCCTTGCTCTCTTGAAGCCAGTATGTCATTGTCATAATCATTTCTCATATGCAGTGGTAGGTTTGTAGTGATGATGTTGAGTTGTACTTTTTTCTTAAAAAAATAATTTCATATAATTAAACATCTTGATTCACTCAATAACCATTTAGGAACAAGAGAGTTTTGTCTTGGAGCTCCTACTGCTTTGATTACACAGGTAGGAGTTTCTTAATATTTATTAGTTAGTTGCACTAATCCCTTATCTATTGCTTGCAGGTTTGAAGTCTCATGCTGTAACGCTCTATGAAGCAGGAAAACTTGGTGATTCTAGCATTGCTGAACTCTGCAAGGATCTTTCTACATTAGAAGGGAAAAAATTTGAGGGTGAATTACAGGAATTTGCAAATCATGCTTACAGCCTTCGTTGTGTCCTTGAGTGTCTTCATTCTGGTGGAGTAGCTGAAGATGACAAGAATGAGAGAACAATCAATGATACACGACTCCATCAGTCTGGTGGAGTACATGACGGTGACAAGAATGAGAGAGCAATTAATCAAACTGGTATACAGAATTACGATGCCACAAGTTCACTTATGTCTGAAATTGAGATTTCAGATACAAGTGAAGCAAAGCCATATCATAGTGTTGATTCTTCAACACACAGTCACACTAATATTCACCAGACTGATTCTTCTGAGGAATGTGATGGTGCAAATGTTCATCTTCTATCATATTCAGAAACTTCAGCTAAAGATAACACATCCAGACAGGAAAATTATTCACCTTGGGATCAAAAGATTCCATCTTTAGATGGTCCAGAAAATGAAAAGATTGTTCAAAAAAGAAAAAGGAAGTACCGTGTTGATATTCTTCGTTGTGAAAGCTTGGCTTCTCTTGCACCAGCAACATTGGATCGTCTGTTTCTCAGGGATTATGATATTATTGTGTCGATGATTCCACTTCCTGCTTCATCAGTTTTACCAGGACCTTCAGGTCCATTCCACTTCGGTCCACCCTCATATTCTTCAATGACACCATGGGTGAAACTAGTTTTGTATACTATAGTGGAAAATGGACCTATCTCAGTTGTGTTGATGAAAGGACAGTGTTTGCGATTGCTTCCTGCCCCATTAGCCGGTTGTGAGAAGGCACTAATATGGTCTTGGGATGGTTCTACAGTCGGAGGCCTCGGAGGCAAGTTTGAAGGGAATTTGGTTAATGGAAATGTATTATTACATTGCTTAAACTCAATCCTTAAGCATTCGGCTGTGCTGGTACAACCTCTCAGTAGATATGATCTTGATAATTCAGGAAGAATGGTGACCGTGGATATTGCATTACCACTTAAGAATTTTGATGGATCAGTTCAACCTGTTGGATCAGACATGGGACTAGACCCAGAAGGTATTGCTAACTTAAATACATTGTTAAAGGAGCTCTCTACCAAAATAGAATTATTAACAGTTGGTTATATTCGCCTTCTAAGATTGAGGAAGGTGACACAGTCAGAGATGTTTTCATCAGATGATGAAAAGTATGAATGGGTTCCTTTAAGCTTGGAATTTGGAATTCCTTTGTTTAATCCCAAATTATGTGGCAGAATTTGTGAAAGGATATTCTCATCACATTTACTGCAAACAGACTGGCTTAGTGAACACCATGATGCAATGCAAAGTCTAAGAAAAAGATTGCGTGAGCTTTGCTCTGAATACCAAGCAACAGGCCCAACAGCAAAGCTGTTTTACCGTATTGATCAGGTTCGGGAATCACCTCGTCATTTGATCAGCTATGCAAGTGGAAGATGGAGCCCACATTTGGACCCTTCAACGCCAATTTCTGGAGTCTCTAGTGAACATCAGAGGCTCAAACTTGTAAATCGGCAACGGTGTCGAACAGAGATTCTTAGCTTTGATGGGAACATGCTCAGGTAATTCAACAATATGGTTTGCATTCTATTTTATAACTATTGAATGGGATTTATAAGCGTTATTGTTTTCCATTTGAACCTGCAATTTAGTTTTTATTTTCCAGAATGTGGCAATTAAAAATCTATCAAAATTCTCAATTTTCTTAAATCTTTTTCAACTCTCCTTTTAATTTCTATTATCTTTTTTCCCCTCGAAACTTTATGAACACAATTATAGAAATCTCACTTATATTTTTTTATCATAAATTTGAAGTCTCTAAAGATAATAAAATATCTTAATTTTATCCTAGCACCTTATGTTGTAAACTATCTGATCTTCTCTTTCTTTTTATGCTGATGATCATGATACCTGACTGTGGTCTTATGAAGGATCACATAATGAGTTTTGCATTAACTATCATAGTTTGGCATCATTTATTTCTGATATCTAATTGTTTCTGTAAAAACTTAGTTATGTAGACTGACTATTTGTTGCAAATTTGTTTTGTGTTTTCCTTGTTTAGCCTTGATTCTGTCTAACTCTTTTGAAGTTTGTCTGCCTGCAGATCTTACGCACTTGGTTCTATTTATGAAGCTGGTGGACAACCATTCGAAGAGTCAACATCTTCTGGTGGAACAAAACATGAATCTGACGAGGACAACAGTCGAGAAGTTGTCCTGCCGGGTGTTAATTTATTGTTTGATGGGGCATTGTTGCACCCATTTGATATAGGTGCATGCTTGCAGGCTAGACAGCCTGTTCTGCTAATAGCCGAGGCATCATCTGCATCTACTTCAATACAGGAAACTAGGACGTCATTATAGTGTTATAACTTGTTTTTGAATTGCTCGTGTTACAAGTTCGACAAGGCTTCTCTTGCAGCATCTTGAAGACTCACTGTTGCAGTTCTATTCCCGGTATTTTTTAAATTCAAGCAGGTTATTTGTCCAAGTATGATTAACCAAAAATTTCGAGAATTTTTGTTTTGTCGATAAAATTTTCTTATCCGGAAGAATGAGTTGTTGTGATATTATATATGCTCTATTATAGGTTGCACATTCCTTGTACGCTTTGATCCTCTACAACTACATTATGGTTATTGTAGGCCGTTATTAGTTTATTTGAAGAATATGATTGACTCGAGATTTACGGAACATGTGGACGCGCCTTTGAAAGCTTCTCAGTAACTAGTTACTGATGCTGTATGAAACATTAAACAAGGTTTATTTTATTTATTTTCAATTAAGTATGGCTGTGGCCAATGTGAGAGTATCATCAATACATTAAAGAAGATATTTAAAATAACTTATTTAATTTACTAATATTAGTAAAGAAAATATTTGCATTGTTACTAGTATTTTGCAGGTATTATGTTCGACCCAAAAAAAGTTGTACTTTTACGTTTTTGTTACTATAAACAAAAAGTTTATAATCTTTTTAAATTTAATTGTAAACTAATTTAAAATTTATTTTACAGTTGTTTTGTACAGAAAAAATAAATTATTTTATAAATTATCTTGTACTATATAGATCTTTAATAGTCTTGTATCTCTGTAATAAAAAATAAAATTCGCTATCTAATGATTTCATATGATTGATTCATGATTATATATGAGGTAAATTGAAAATTTACATTTTACTATGGGGAGAGTATTATTTCGATTTCATCAAGATTATCCATTGTAATAAATTTATTTCATAATAATCAATTCAATCATGTTTGGAGGACAAATAAAAATTTTTGTGGTAATGGATGAGTTGTTTTACCACCAAAAGGAGACTATTATTTCAAAGACAAATGCTCTAGCAACCTTTTTTTTTCAAAAGAAAAAAAACAAACTTTTAGAAGACTTGGGAATAAAGAAGATAATCTAGAGGAGATGATCGAATGACGAAGAGAACCTTTAGAAGAAGAGCAGCTTGGCAATGAAAAATAAAAATAAAAGGGAGCTCCTTTTAATTTTAAAACTTAGGAATGCCCTTTTGTTTTATTTTCCAAATACAAATAGCTAAGCTCGCGAACAGGACAGGAGGAATCCATTGGACGTTCCAGATGAAAACATTTTTCGCGATTCGCCTTCATCATTCCTCGTGTCCCTTCTGGAAGTCCGGGACTTCTGCCGCACTGCCTTCTTCCCCGAGCCCTAGCAAATCCGCCGTTGATGGCCGACGACTGGCTCTGCTCTTGAACGAAGCCCAGCTTCGCCCTTACCTTTACCGCTTCTCCTCCTCGTTTGTCGCCGCAACCATCTTCCATGGCGCCCTCCCCCCCGATCCATGCACTTCGGATCCGATTCAGGGAAGCGAAGGTCGGAGTGGAGGACAACGACGACTACATGAGCAACGACCGGTATGTATTCCTCCTCTGCCCCTGTCTCGTCGTCCGCATCTTACTCCTCCTCGTGGCTTTCATCGTTCTCGCTGTCAAGTTTCGCCTCTTCCGCCGTGGTCTCTTCCGACCCACGCTCGCCCGCATCATCCTCGGGGACAAGTGCCACCCTTCCACCCGAACGCCGTATCTCGATTCTTCTGCGCCTCGTCTTCCGACTCCGATTCGGATGCGGATTCTGGCGGCGAGGTCCCCTCGCGTCCAGCCGACGCGAAGGAGGTAGAGCGCGTTTGTAAAGTGATTGACGACCTCTTGCTCTCTGATCGGAGCATGGAGGCTGTGCTTGATAGTTCCATGGTCGACCTCAGCTCCTCTCTCGTGGTTAACGTCCTCCAACGCTTCCGACATGCCCACAAGCCAGCTTACCGGTTCTTCCGTTGGGCCCATGGGCGCCCGGGTTTCTCCCATGACTCTGAGACTTACACGAAGATGCTTAGCGTTCTCAGTAAGACGAGACAGTTTGAGACGATGATGGAGTTTCTGGAAGAAATGGGCAGGGAGGAATTCTTAAATATGGACGCTTTCAAGATTGCGATTATTGGTTTCTCAGCCTCTCGTCAGATAAAGAAATCATTGGCCATTTTTCAGCTGATGAAAAAATTCAACTTTAACGCTGGACAAGAGACATTCAACTGCTTGATCGAAGCTTTAGCAAAAGCAAAGCTCGGGAAGGAAGCTCAAGCACTCTTTGACAAGATGAAAGATCAGTACCCACCTGACCTCCGGACCTATACCTTTCTCCTCTCAGGGTGGTGCAAGTTGAAGAATCTCACGGAGGCTAGTAGAGTCTGGAATGAGATGTTGGATATGGGGTTCAAGCCAGATGTTGTTGTATATAATACAATGATCGATGGCTTGATTTTGGGACACAGGAAATCAGATGCAATCAAGCTTCTCGAACTCATGAAAGCTAAGGGCCCAGTTCCAAATGCTAGGACATACACAATCGTGATACAAGACCTCTGCAAGGCTGGGAAGATGGATCTTGCAGTCAATTGTTTCCAGGAAATGTTGGATGCAGGATGTGCCCCGGATGTTGCAACCTACACTTGCTTGATTGTGGGGTTCGGAAATGATCGGCAAATGGATAAAGTTTCTGCGCTGCTGAGTGAGATGACTGAGAAAGGATGCCCACCGGATGGTCGGACATACAATGCCTTGATTAAACTCATGACAAACAGAAACATGCCGGATGATGCTGTTAGGATCTACAAGGAAATGATTAAAAAGGGCTTTGAGCCCACAATTCACACATATAATATGCTTATGAAATCTTACTTCCATGGAAATAATTATCAGATGGGTTGTGCTGCGTGGGAAGAGATGGGACATAAGGGTATTTGCCCAGATATAAATTCTTATACTGTCTTTATTGGAGGCCATATACGCCACGGAAGGCCAGAAGAAGCACGCAAATACTTGGAAGAGATGATAAGCAAAGGAATGCAAGCTCCTCAGATAGACTACAATAAGTTCGCGGCTGATTTTTCTAGGATAGGAAAGCCTGATATACTATATGATTTGGCACAGAAGATGAATTTCTCTGGGAAGTTTAAGGTCTCCAATGTTTTCCATGGTTGGGCAGAGAGAATGAAGAAGAGAGTCAACAGGCGAGTACCCAATCAGACTGGAAGACGTCTTTTCTAAGACTGGCTGATCGAGACAAGCATACTTAAACTAAGAGAAACCTTAACTAAGGCTACTTGGAAGATGGTGATGTAACATAGCTGAGTTTCTTCTTCTGGTATGTGATTCCAGGTGCTACTTCTATTATGTGTTTGCACATGATTTGGAAATTTAGTAACTGCTGATACCTGACATTTTCTGTGTGTGATCGTTAGTATCTTCATTTCTTCTGTCTCCTTCATAGATTGTATGCATTGATGAAACTGGTTTGGAGTTATAAACATACTCTTTGCATTACATATTAATAGTCTCAGCTGTTTCTCAAGGATGCATTTCAAACTATTATGTGTCTTAACTGAGACTCATGTATTTTTTTCTCATATAATGATTATGCTAATTGATAATTTATTGCCCTTGTTTGGCTCTAATTTTGACGAATCTATGCATATGCATCTTCCATAGTTTCACGTAATGAAAATATATCTGGAAATTTTATCACTATTTCACGCTTTCACTTAGGTGAACTATTATCTGTTGCAGAGCTCTTCTTAACTATTGTTTGTGTTTTGTTTTCTAATTTTTATTCTTTTTTTTTTAAATAACAAACTAGTTAAAGACGGTTTCATTTAATGACAGGGCTAATATATTAACTTCTGTTGGGCTGACTTGAATGTATCGGTAACGGTATAGTATTTGTATGATGGACCTTATGTATTTTAGCTCTCAAGTATCATTTTAATTTCATAAAATGGAAATGAAATAATAGATCTCCAGTAAAGAAGTTTTAATATCTCGAAACTGAGACTTTATAGTGTTACAAACATATTATCATTACATGTTGTTAATGTTACAACTCAATAAATTAAAATCTCTTGATTTAATTTGATCTGATGACATTTGTTTTGTTTTCAGTTTTTGGCTATGAATACACGCTCATACTGAATCACATCTACGACAATGTAAGATCTCTCAGCATAATGAGTCGGTCGTTCTATATGACAAAGTAATCTTCAGAATGTTTTACAGTATAAAATTTACAGGTTTGGGCATTGCATTCTGTACAACCAGTATAGGTTTGAACATTTGATGCCTTGCCTTTATTTCTTTCCTTTTGTCTTTTACTTTTAAGCTGAGAGAAAAAAAAAGAAGAAACGGTGGAGCTGTTTCATTAGGTATGGCCATCAGTACCTCAATACAAGTGAAATTTACAAATATACTGTGAAATGAAAACTCTGCCTCAGCACTGTCTTAACAGGAACAAGATGTCAGAGAGACTGAAGAAAGATCAGGAAATTAAGAATGATACAAATATGTAGTCACAAACGTATTTGAATTCTGTGCTCGTAGTGCTCATCCAAACCTTCTCTCTGCGTAGAGAAAATTTCCTCCATCTGTTAGATAGGAAAAAAAGGATTATGAATTACAATAAAAACTTGAAGAAAGCAAGCAAGACAAAAAACAAAACTTTACATGAAGCTGCTGCTGCAGGTGATATTCTTCTTCTGCTTCCTTAAATGCTGCAATGAACCGCGTCACCAAGTAGAGTGGCAGAAGGATTCCACTGGCTCTCAGTAGGAACACCTGTGGCATATTATATTTTATTCTTGGTTACATTTATTTATTTATTCATTCATTAATAATTCAGGTTTTTAGATTTTGTCCGATAGATAAATGTGCATACTCAATGCTCAGCTTAGTTTTGGTACTTACAGTGAGAATGGTGAATGCATAACGATCCTCCCCAGCCGTCATTATACCAACGAGGTTTCTAACCAACAAGATGGCAATCAACTGAAAACGAATCAAATCATTAGTTACAACAAGGCTAATCCGACTAAACCTTTTAATTTCTTTCTAATAGAATGTGACTCGTCTAACATACAATGAGAGGGACCGATCGGAAGTACGACACGCGAAGGCTGGCTGCCGGCGAGCACTCAGCATAATCAGAATCTGTATTGTCATCGGAAACAAACTCTGGGTTCTGAGGGTCATAATTGATCCTGGGAACTTCCAAGCTTCCTCTGCCAAGAATGAACGCAGCTGCTTAATTAACTAACTAATAACCATATGAAAGAAATTACTACTGTGCATATGCATGATGCAAATCTCAACAAAGAATCTGCTCATTATTTTTTGGGCCCCACTATATCCATCCATCCATAATTGAAAGCAGGAGTCGGTTGGAACATGGGAGAAGGATGCAAACACAAATAGAAGAAGAAGAAGAGTCGCAGAGGCATGGGCCAGTAGAGTAGGCCACCCACAACACAATAAAGCAAAGACTTCAAATTCAAACACGCAAAGCTCAGCAGTCGGCTCCAATGGAACAGGACACGAGGGGGGAGAGAGCCCAATAAATGTAGCACTGAAAAAGAAACAACGTAAAGAAAAACAATTTGTTACCTGATCGTCACTTCCACATCCACCAAGGCCTTCTTCCGAGCGATGGTGGTGTATCCGGGTTCAAATTTCTGCAGAAAACATCTTATTAATCTGTTTATTAATCCATTAATCTCAGCTCTACCAGACGCAGCCCAAAAAACGAAGACAATAATAACGAGAATCCAATCCCAGCACATGTGAGAGGAAATCATATCGATCGAACTAGAAATTGTGCTCAGCGATCGAGCAGGAGGCCTACTAACCTGAAGGCAAATCTCGCAAACAACGCTTCCCTTCTCATCGCACCATCTCTGAATGCATTCCCTGTGAGCAAACTGGAATCGAACGCAAGATCAGACCTTTACGCACAAACCGCCATCGCGATCGCGCGAGAAGACGAGAAGGGAAGGAAAGGCCTGACCTTGAGCGTGCCAGAGCAAGCGCAGGGGGATTCCATGGTGGTCGACCGCTCTTCCTCTTCCTCATGGCAAATCCTGCAGAGGCACACGGAAACAGCAGCGGCGGCAGCAGGAGAGCAAACGGAATCCTGTTGATGAAGATGATCATGATCATCTATCAGTAATCCGATCTCTCCTCGCTCTTCGAACTCCATCCCTCTTGTTCCTTCTCCCTTTTTTTTCAGTAAATTAAATCGGTAACCTGTTCTTGGTGCTTGAAGATATAAATAAGGATGGGAAATCGGCAAGTGAGTAGATAGATAGATAGATAGATAGAGGAGGAAGAAGAGAGTCTCGTGTTGTTGGTCTACGGTTGGAACTTGGATTGATAAACAGTTGAGGGTCTGACCACCAAAGTTGAAATTGAAATGTTCCTAGTTGAATTGTTCCCCTCCCCTTCCAGGATACGCAGAGAGAAAGAGATGTTTTGATCCCATTAATAGACATTTGATCATAGTCGCTGAGTGAGGGTTAACAACTATTAGACTTAAAAGCTATCTATACCTTTGATAAATTCAATAAATTAATTAGTATACTTTTTGGTAAGTGGTTGGATAATCAATATTAATTTCTCAATTAATTAATTGTTGAGTGCTAGCTACAAATTGAAAATTTCTAAATAGATTTTGGATAGTTTAGAAAATTATAAAGCCTTAGATAAGTGGGAGAACATGCATTAATTAATGTACCCTATTTTAGATGCAATTGTTTAAGATATATGTACCATATACATTAAAAATGTTTACATGTTTTAAAGATTATTTGGACGAAGAGGAGCGCCAATAAGATAGAAATAGAATCTAAAATCAAATTTAAATCCTAACAAAGTCAATCCGAGTGATTAAAAATTAAGGAACAAACGAAATATGACTCATTATTACATCATCCTCACGTATAATAAGTAAAGTTAGGTGAAATTATATTGATTTTTTTTTAATTGACACCAAATATCACGTCTAAATTTGAGTCTTAAAATGTAATATTACAAAAATACAATGTTAAGTGCCAAATGTTTTTTTTTAAAATCTAAATTTGTTATACCTCGGTTTTCTAAGTTTCATATTTAATTCTACATGCAAGCCTATCCTATCAATTTTCGTCTTAAAAAATTATATTAATATATATATATCAGCTAATTAGGACAAAATAAAATAATTTGGTTGGTTTTGGGGCGTTAAATGGCTGCCATTTGCGGTTTGCAATCGCATGTCTACCACGACGTTGAACTCGATCGCGACTTTATGCCTGGACGGTTCGGTTAATTAATTAATTAATCAAATAATTAGTTTGAAAAAGTCCCCTAATTAATCCTGTCCTATTAATTAACAATTCCTTAATCTTGAACGATTCAAAACGCAAACCGGCTGGATTCGACACAAATCCAGTCGCCGACCATGTGACGTGGAATATATATCTATCGTCTTAGTCAATATGCCACATTTTTCTTATTATAAAATTCCACCTCGTGCCGGCAATAAAAGAAGAAAAAAAAAGAAAGATTTTCCAACAAATGGAAAAATTAAACAGAGGTAGAATTAATATGCACATATTACAAAAGAAATATTTCACAATTGACAATTGTTTCTACGCCTGATAATATATATTCACTCCATTAAACTTCTTTTCTTATGTTTAATTTGCATTTTTTATAGAAAATATAAATATTATTTATTAAAACCTTAAAGTAATAATAATGATATTAAATGTCGAACTTGAAAAATTGATTGATTCGCTTTCAATTCATCAACTATTATTGTCTTTGCCATTCTATATTAACGATTTTTACATCTTTTTATTTTTTATTTTATATGGTAAAATAAAATAAAAGCATGAGAGACGATGAATTCTATATGGCAAATTTTGATTTTATTTTTAATAATTTAAGTTTTAAGTTTTTGCTTGTTAATTTTGAAGATAGACGACTACGTACTTTTCTTTTTTATCCTTCTATCTATATATATATTATATATTATATATAGAGATTACAATTTATACTTTCTTTTATATATATATATATATATATATATATATATATTTGATATACATCGAGGATACAATTTATACTTTCCTTTTACTATTTTCTTCTTTTGAGTAACTCTAATATATAGTATAGGGGCAAGCTAGCATTAATAATGTTAATTAATTCATGGACAGCTTGAGGACACGAGTGTGTGTCATCTGGAGTGGACTGTGGGCAAAAAGCTTGCTTTCTGTTTCCATTGCCATTTAATTTCCTGAGATGCTGCGCCCATTACTTTTGCACCGCCCATTGAGCCTGGCGGGGGCCTCTTACTTTCCTTCCTTTCATCTCTTCTTCTTTAGCTTTAAGCTTTTAGCAACGAAGCTATCGAGTCACTCATCAGGATCATTAACTTACGTTACCTATATGTTATTGCACTCGCATACCGATGGCGAGTACTAATTAATGCCTATCCTATTCTTCAGGCTGAATCCAGCTCTTGATCTTTAACAGAGATCGATGTTGATGATCAACTCGTGTCTTTTTCTTAAAGTCAGCTAGCATATATTTCAGTAAACTAATCAGTTTCGGGTACACACAACCTGGAATTCAGCTACTCTGCCCAGCCAAACAGATACAGCGGAAATTAAGGACTTGCTCGGATCCCTTGGCTAAAATTAATTTAACTAGTTGTACAAAGAGGAAGAGGGGTGCAATAATTGCTCTTTCGGTTATCATTCATTCTCCATGAAACGCCCCCATGTGATGCATGCGCAGCCGCCCACCAAATCTGAACAAGAACAACCCAATCTCTTCGATGCATATCGATCGAATTGACTGTAGTTTGCCCCCACAATGTAATGTGAAACATGCAGGAAAATTTACAAATCACGAGAAATTAATATATATTGTCAATTCTGCAAAGCATATACGTTTGATCATCTTACATTTTATCGATCCATAATTATTCCAATAACAATTGAGTACTAAATGTAACTGAAATTGAGAATCATAAGACCCTGCGCGCTTCTGCTGCTTCTCTGCATGGGAGTAGACAAAGATCAGGTTTCTCCTACAAGAGGAAGGAGAAGAGTAGCAGTACTGATAGTGAGGAGGGGAGAATGGAAGAAAAGTAGAGCTCCCGAGCGGAGGCGGCAGTGGCCGAAGAGTAGTCGGAGGGAGGGGGAGGATTGTAATAGTAAAACGGGAAGTACGGCAAGAACGGGTTGGGCGGCGGCGGCGCGTTGTAGTAGACGTTGGTCGGCGGGGAGTAGTAGTAGCCGTCATTGCCGCCGCCGCCGGCGGAAGGCGGCGGAGGGGAGTAGTAGTAGAAGGTGCCTGGGGTGGCAGACGGCGGAGGAGGGCACTCGGATGTGGTCGGCGAAGGAGGCGGCGGCGAGGGCGGAGGCGGGGAGGCGATGGGTTGGCAGGGATTGTCGCAGGAGGCGCACATTGTGCAGGAGGTGCCGTCCCTGACCACGACCCTGCTCGCCGAGATCGCCAACGGCGAAGAGACAGTAACTAGAAGCAGGAGGAGGAGGGAGACCGACGCAGCGGAAACCGCCATCGCGGACGGAGACGGAGAGAAGACTAGCGGTGGAGCATCCCGTCCCTCTTCGGAGGGTGGCTGATATATAATACGGTGAACTTTGGGTTTATTTGTGAACATTTCAATATTCCATAGGAAAGTTTCATTTAGCCCCCAAAAACTTTGCAAATCGTTTTTTTCTGTACCTTTTTTGTGGCAATGCATGTGGCGCGTGCCGACGGAGACGCGGGATGACGTTTGACACATGTGCGCTGTGATCGAGCCCGGATTTAGCTTTGTGCTTCGGCCGAGGTGGGTTGGATTAGGGGGCGGCTCGGAGGAGGGCGTGGCACGTGTGGCATCGATGCGGAGAGAGGGGCTGTAGGGCGTGGCACGTGTGGAATTAAGCGGTGACAACTCCCACGTACGCTTCACACGTGAACACTTGAAACTTGCACGCTAAGCTATCTAAGTGTAGATGCAGGGACACTACGCAAAGGAGGTGCCACATCATTCAGTTAATGATTAATTGGTGAAGTCGATCGGTTGGTGGTGCTGACTGGAAAGGTTTGGCGACAATGTCAGCAAGGAACCCCAAAATTTAAAGCAAGCTTCGACTTTCTGCACTTCATTTGGGGTACCTCACGGTTTTGTCAATGGCTTCTTCCTGTATCACCCACTTACAATAAGAATATTCAATGTTTTCTGTGTAAGTTGTGGTATGGCTAAATGTAATGATTTTTCTTTTTTATTTCTTTTCTGCCGCTTTTAGAGGACATACTTCATAGATATGATAGCGAGATATCATAGAAGGTTTGCTATTACTCAATCATGATTAGCATCCTTTTAGGGTTCTCATTAACTATAAATTTATATCCCTAACTCTTACATATGAGATTATTTTATAGCAAACTATTAAATTTTTTTCTAGGTGAGTTTCAATGTAGACATTTTTTATTTTTTCTTGAAGGGAAATATGCTAGTGGTGATATGTTTTAGCCTTAAGAAGCACATTAAGTGGTTAGTTGAACATTTCACACTTGTCAAAATATATCCAATAGAAGAAAGGAACATTGCTTTCTTGCCTCAACATACTTTATGACATGTTAGAATAAGGTTGAAATGGGTTTCCTACGACTGCTTTATCATTGGCATCCATTATATATCACTCACTTTTGTATCCGACTTTTATCGAGCTCCTTAATTAGTCTTCTTTAATTAAGTTTCAATGCAAATGATCAGAACCTTTAATATTACTCTACTAGTTCTAGCCCTTTGCAAAAGGAAATGAATGAAGCAAGCCTCTACAACTTCTAACTAATGGAATTTCATTCAAATAATATAATTCTTACTCTTCCTAAGGATATAAATGAAAGCTAGCTTAAGAACAAATTCGCTCCATGTCATCCTTAATTTCACCTCCAAGTTTACTTCATCATGGATCTTTATCCAACCAACTTGACCATGTTGAGTTATCCAACGAAACTAAAATAACTCAACCACGTCAACCTTTAATATTACTCTACTAGTTCTAGCCCTTTGCAAAAGGAAATGAATGAAGCAAGCCTCTACAACTTCTAACTAATGGAATTTCATTCAAATAATATGATTCTTACTCTTCCTAAGGATATAAATGAAAGCTAGCTTAAGAACAAATTCGTTCCATGTCATCCTTAATTTCACCTCCAAGTTTACTTCATCATGGATCTTTATCCAACCAACTTGACCATGTTGAGTTATCCAACGAAACTAAAATAACTCAACCACGTCAAGTCACTAATTAAGATCTTCAAGCTCCTAGCTATGCCCATTATTCTATAAAACATTCGCACACATGTAGGTCAAGTCTAATTTAAACTCTTTATTAAATGCATTAAAAATATTATGTTATATATTAATCTAACCATTTGGAAGCATCCTTGCACCAACATCTTCATCTCCATGGAATAATACAAACACACAAATAAGACAAAAATAAAGAATATAATTATTCAGTAAAATATGTACTTTTTTTCTTAAAAAATATTAATTATGTATATTAAACTTAGGGCAATTATTCCTTTAGAATTATATTTATTCTAAATCAAATACTCTTTTGTGGCAAATCTACCACCCGAGAGTATATTCTAAATCAAATACTCGCTCGATGCAATACGAAGTATCCCCACTAGAATCCTGAAACACAGTGTGCAAGAGATTTAGTTGGAAGGTTTGCTACGATGGAAGGAGAGTTGTGGAAAGTTGGATACAAAATGCATGCATATATAATTGCTAGAAAGTGACTTTAAGGATGCATGGTAAACGTTCCTCATCAGCTATGGCTGCATTTTCTTGTGTATATACAGATACAGACACAAACTTCTTAATTAACCGTTCAGTCTTCAATGCAAGTCCAGATCAATCATACTATGCGTGATCAGGAAGTGCACAACAGTACAAACCTTGCCCCTTTCAGGCCCCAACCTCCTAACAATAATGGTTTTGAACTCTTTGAAATTTAGATACATCATGTATGTTGACATACACTAACTTCTAATTAACAGAAACTGCATGCCCCTATCTTCCGTTCAACTGCAGGCCAATAGCTAGCAGAAATTAAAGGATCTAAACCTAACACTTTTGTAAGAACACTGAGGTATATATGTATAAGGACGTACTCTTGCTTATTTTTTCTCTCTCAATCATGTATTCCCAGTATTATTACATTTTGTAAGCCACATAAATTAATTAATCTACCGACAGTTCGATCGCATGCAGGCATGGCATATACTTGTTGCTTATATATAGCTAGCTGGTGTGGGTGGCCGAGTAATACATATACTTGTCGTGTAAGATCTATATATGTATCATGATCTGTTCGATGAATAGGACGAGAAATTAATTAGTGAAGCAGGAACAAAGATGGGGAGGAGGCCTTGTTGCTCGAAAGAGGGGCTCAATAGAGGAGCATGGTCTTCTCGGGAAGACAAGATTCTCACCGACTACATTAAAGCGCATGGCGAAGGCAAATGGAGAGATCTCCCCCAAAACGCAGGTGATCGATCATGTGTTTGCAATATGCAGAACTTAACTGATAGTTAAGCATGTGTAATTGTTTTGTTTTCAGGGTTGAGTCGGTGTGGCAAGAGTTGCAGGCTCCGGTGGTTAAATTACTTGAGGCCAGACATCAAGAGAGGTAACATCACAGAAGACGAAGAGAACCTCATCGTTAAGCTCCACGCACTCCTTGGAAACCGGTAGCTTCTTTGTATATAATTAATTCCTATATATACGATCTGATATGTATATATATTTGATTGCGTACGTACGTAGATGGTCGCTGATTGCGGGTAGGTTGCCTGGGCGAACAGACAATGAAATCAAGAACTACTGGAACACAAATTTAAGCAAGAAAACGATGCCTCGGCTATGCCCCAGAAGATGCTCAAACTCGAAGGAAGATAAGGAGGTTGACAAATTGGATCCGGTGAACGAGCAGCCGAGTTATGTGATTCGAACCAAGGCCGTAAGGTGCACCAAGGTGTATAATTTGGCGAATGACAACTACTCTAGCTCTAAGCTTAGTTACAATGATGAGCGACCTTCGTGCCCATTGCTCCCTGATCAAGATGTCGATCCGTCCAGTTTCATGGAAGACTTTGACATGGAAGGATTCATGTTGGATTTTCATGATGATAGTTTGTTCCGATATTGCATCGATGACAATAGTGGCATGTTCCCAGAAGATGATCATGTCGACAGTGACTGGAACATGATGATGGCTGGAGAGCTCGCACAGGATCGTGCAGCTGGTTGAGCTAGCTACGCATTGACTTGTCTTTTATTGGTGAAGAAAACTTTTACATGATCATTTTGACCCCATGTCAGATGGCATATCTCAATTATTCCTTGTTCAATGCGTGCGTAAGGGATCAAATATTTCAACCAATTCATGATAATTAACAGAGTTTAAATCACAAAGTTTAATTGGTGGTATCATAATTTGCAACATCTTATCGTAAAATTGTGACAGCTTGCTTCCTAATTAGTGCTTTCTACAAGCCCCTGTGCGAGATCCTTCGTCCCCTCATCTCTACGGAGCGTTCGATCATCTTGATGGAGCTTCTCGAGGGTTCTTTACAGATGCCCCAAGGATAAGACTGGGCATTTCGTCTGCTTTTGGGAGACTTCATGATCGTCAATCTATGTTCCAAGAATGAGCAGGCCGAGGTATAAGCTAATGTTGTCCTGAATTTGTGAGACTTTGTTCTTACCTTCGTCGCCATTTGATTTGGTCATCAGATGGAGGTCATCATTAGATTATCCTTTTTCATATTAAATCACCATGCGTGTTCAATCGAAATAGTCTTTCATTCGCCAAATTAGGTAGCACTTCTCGTTGGCAATGTTTGCATCAGTTCTGCGTTCCACAGTCTTTTTGTAGACTTTTGTATACCAATTTTGTAGGCTTGTATCGTATGAGTGTGCAAAATGATAAAAGAAATGGGTATTTAGCAGTTTGTATGTGCACCGATGTTGTCTTTGAATTAACTTGTCTTTGAATTACTAACTAGCGTAGTAGAAAGAATTTTAAGTAGGAAGATTTTGCTTTTACCGTTATGAAAATATTGATATTTTTTTCACAATGGGATGATCACTAGAGTGATTCACAACGCAGAGTTGACTTGCGTAGCATATAACAATAGGCCAACTTTAGCTAGACAATGGCATTATTTTGAAGAAAAAGAGAAAGCTAAAAGCAAAAAAATAGAGGAACAAAAGATTCAACAGAGGGTAATCCCACCTAAATTGTTGTTTGGACGAAACATCAGTCTCATTAATCTGCTATATATTTCTCTAGACCAAATATTGACTTCCTCTGTTCTGGAATCAATCTAACATTTGGATTCATACTAGTGTCATTAGGTCAATACTGAATATACTAGCCTCTTTTTGCCTCCCTGTATATTTTCCATGCGAATCTACTTCTGTCGCTTGCAATGGATTATCTCTATATTTCTCAACATCCTCTCCTATTCTGGAAATGCAAGTAAATTTTAAGCTAAATAAATCTTCACTCTACACAGACTCTTTATAACAGTTTGACAAAAGATTGATCACTTGCATTGCCTATTGCCTGTTCAGATAGATAATTAAAATGATATTTTATGCACACCATTTATCTTCTATTTGAATGGTGTCACATTTGCTTACTCAGCTTGTCTTTATATTCAAAAATATCATAGGTGTGCCGGCCCAATATCGTGGATGATCAAGTTATCGACCAACAAATTGCTGACATACACGCTCCTTGAAGATAAGGAGACAAAGGAACCTAAAAAATATTCAAAAAAGAAGAGTTAGAATAACGCCAGGATAGATTCCAGCAAACTACTTCGATGCTCAAGTTAGGGTATTGCGTAAGGAAAAAGTTTAAGGACTTAGAGAAGTTAGGGTTTTGTGTACATACTTGTACCCATAGACATGAGTAATCTTTTTTAGAGTTGTTAATATTAGTTTAAAATATGTTCCAAAACACACGTTCCAATTTAAAAAGGTTCTGAAATATATACTTCTGTTCCGATATACTTGTTCCAATTGTCTATGTCTTCCAGGATATTTTTTTATTTCTTCGAGAGAAACAGTCTTAGAGTTTCCTGATCTTACGACAAATCGGTTCGTTGGACTCAACTTGAGATTGGTACGGAGTCAACGTGAGAGATCAAAGTTGAAACTCGAAGCTAAGATAAGATCGACACCGGAGGCCAAGTAAACGCCTAGGTCGGAACCCAAGGTCGAGAGCCGAGGCTGGGATGAGGTTGCACTTGAGGCCCAGTAAACGCCTAGGTCGGAACCCGAGGTTGAGACCCGAGACTGGGATGAAGTCGACACTTGAGGTCGAGTAAGCCTAGGTCCTAGGTTGGGATGAGGTTGGCACCTGAGAGAGTCGAGACCCAAGGTTAGGATGAGAGGTTGACACCTAAGGTCAAGTAAGCACCTAGGTCGAGTAACTCGAGGTTGAGACTCAAGACTGGAATGAGGTTGGCACGTGAGGCCGAATAAACGCCTGAGTTGGAACTCGAAGTCGAAATCAGAGGCTGAGATGATGTCGGCACTTGAAGTTACGTAAGCGCCTAGGTCAAAATCCGAGGTCGAGATTCGACGTTGAGATGAGATCAGTATTTGAGACCAAGTAAACGGCAAGGTCAAAATCCGAAATCAAGATTCAAGGCTGAAATGAGATCTAACACTTGAGTTGATTGGTGATCGACCCCTTTTATCTAATCTTTCTTGATCTAATTGATCCTATTATTCCTCTTTAGAAGGTCATGTGGTGGTTACATAGCAGCCACGTGGTAGCTCCACAATTCCGCCGTGTCAATGTGATAGATTGTTATGTTCATCATGCGTTTACAATTTGAATGGTACTTCATTCAATTTTTTTTTCTAGTGTATTAATTATTCCAAGTGTTTTACAGGCACATTTTTTATACTGCAGAGGCTAAAGAGATATAGATTTGCAGGAATACTCCCCTAGGAGCTACTTAACACCATATACTACTATCTCACAACATTTTTGTTGGTCTGGTGAGTTTTTCGTTATTTTCATACCCAGACTTGCATACTTTGTAAACTGTGCTTGACAAGTGTGATTTATACACAAGGTAAACGGAGCACGTAGGCTTTTTCCCTCTCTCCTATTCAAAATTCACCGAAACTCCATCATGTTTACTTGTAGCCCGTCGGCAAGACCTTCCAAATCATCGTTTCCTATTGCTTTTCAATTAGCAGCATTCTAGAAAACGGCATCGATGGAAGAGCAGTACAGAACAAGCCAATCAGTCTTCACTGGCGTTTTTGAAGCTAGCGTCGCCTGTCAACATTTTCCCGGCTATCGCATCGCAATCAAGGAGCTGGTCCCCCTGCGCCAGCCGTACACACCCCCCCTAAAGCGCATTGCGCTTCCCGATAAGAGCAGCGGCGGCCATCACGACGCAATAACTCAGAGCTCACGAGAATCCACCGTCTGCAAGGACGCCTGTCATGCCGCCCCGGACCCATACGCCTTGCCACACAGCTCATCCGTCCTCACTTTGCTCAGTGAATGATTAACTTGTTCCTGCGTTGGAACGGCAAGAAGGCCCACATCCCACTCCAGTGTCAGTTATATTTATCTTTATCTAGCATTTTTGGTTCTTCACATCTCCAGAGCTAACAAAACATAGCAGCCATCATCATACAACCTCCTAATTCTGAGCTCTACTCCACTATATTGTGGTCACCTTGTGTCAAAACATAATACATAATGTAACTCTAACATATTCAAATGGAATTTTGCGATATCACCTCGCCAAACTTGAGGAAGAGCTGCGCGTCAGACGTGCTCTGTGAGGTAACACAACTCAGCGCGTTCTGGGTCTTGATGTTAGCATACTGATCGACGTAGCTGGGCACCAGCGGCGGCTGCAGCTGGGCCTGCTTTGGGGTTGGGTCTGGCTGCACGAGGCATCTGAGCACGCGGCTCACCTCGTGCATGGTCGGCCGGTCTGAGGGTTGCCTTTTGGTGCAGAGGAGCGCCAGTTGAAACACCTTTTTCACGTCCCCGAGATCTTTGCATGTTGAGGAAACGTCCGGATCCACCGTCTCCATGACAGCATTACTAGAGGCCTTGCACAATATCTGTTAGAGAAACACAAATGGATGATAAGTTTTAGATTAGATGAATTTAGCGACCATGGACTGACTGTAATAAGATGATTACCAACTGATGAAGATTAGACTCATTGTCGACGGCCTTCCTCCCAGTCAGAAGCTCAAGTAGGACAATGCCAAAGCTATAAACATCAGACTTCTCATTCAATCTAGAAGTCCGAGCATACTCCGGATCAATGTATCCGATTGTGCCCATCACATAGGTGGACGTATGAGTCTTGGAGACACAAAGGCTCTTTGCAATGCCAAAATCTGTGAGATGAGGTTCATAATCTTTGTCCAGGAGTATGTTTGAAGACTTAACATCTCGATGAATGATGCGGGGGCTACAGTCATGGTGGAGGTAAGCCAGACCTTGTGCCGAACCGAGGGCGATATGAAGCCGAGCATCCCAATCCAGCTTTTTCTTTTTTGCAGGACCTGTAAGTTGAAAAAAACAAGACATTGTCATCATCTAGCTTCTCCAATAAGAAAGGAATGCTACAGTTTGTCTGGAAACGGGCATTTCCAAAGAGAATAGCTTTATAATCAAACATGAAATTATAGAAAGAATGCATACCGTGTAGGATATCCCATAGGCTACCATTCTCCATGTAATCATAAAAGAGGAGGTTGCCGAAGGGGGACAAGGAGTATCCTTGGAGGCTGACCAGATTTCTATGCTTGATACTCCCCACGGTCTCGAGTTCGGTTTCGAATTCCTTCAAATTGTGGGGATGCTGAGAATACAATCTCTTGATAGCTACTGGTTTGCAGCTCTTCAGAACACATTTGTATACTGTGCTTGATGCACCATAACCAATAATATATTTCTCACTGAGGTTTTCTGTCATTCTCATAATATCCTCATACACATGAAGGGCCATATTCATGTGAAGGATCACCAGCTTTGGAGAAATAGTATGAACTGCAATATTACAACCAGATTAAATAGCAAGGAGCCAACGATAAAAAAAAAATAGAAAGAAAATTGAGCTCGAAAACACATTGATTTATGTAACAAAAATTCTTCCAACAAAGAAATCAATATGATAACTAAAACGAGGAATTGATATTTAAATCTATCAGGTTTACATAAAAAGACTTTTAGGATAATTGTAGTTTTATGGCACAATCATCCATAAGGCTACCTGGTTTATGTATTGAGCCATCTGAAAATGGAGATTGTTTGTGCGGTCGACAGGCGAGAACCAAGACCGCCAAGAGGATTAACAAAGCACCCAAGGCACTGCCCCAAATGACAGCTTTTGAGAATGAAGCTGCATAGGAAAAAAAACTCTATTAGCTTATTCGATAATCTATGTTCTGTTGCAATCTAATATAATCAATTAAAACAATTTTGTGAAGGAAATTCATAGATTGTCGTACAAAATACAAACAACAAATAGCAGATGCATCTAGGAAATTCCTAGATTATTGTACAAAGAGTTATACCTCTCTGTGGTGGATGGGAGTGGCAAGGAGAGCTTAGCCAATAGCCACAAAGACCAGGATTTCCTACAAAACTGTGCAAAAAGTAGAAAAAGAATTGATTAAAAAATCCTAATGATCAACCTTAGAAATGGGAACATGAGAGATTTACATGCTATGCAATGAGATTGGTTAATATAGTTTCCAACAGAAGGTGGATTCTTGCTAAGGAACTAAATCATGAATAGTCTACAATTCCTCACCTCTCAGGAGAAAATCGAGAGAAGTTGTAATCTGTGGGAACATCACCAACTAAATTATTATTGGACAGATTCCTGTTTGCCGAAACGGAATCAATTAGATGGTCAAATATTTCATTTTCAAAACACAACATGTGATCTTTCTAGAGTCACTTACAGGGCAATGAGACTTGGACAGTTAGTGAGAGTTGTGATACCACCAGACAAATTGTTGTTTTCCAAATTCCTGCAACAAAGTTTAGCATTCATGAGGCAGAATAAAATTTCTCTAATCTGATTTAGTGGTTTCAAAAGTAAACTGCAAATACATCCACAGAGAGGCATACAGTGTGACCAGATTCTGAAGCAGTCCAAGTTCCTCAGGAATCGTATTGGACAAATAGTTTTTTGACAAATCACTGAAATTTACACCAAGAATAATCAAGATTAATAGAGTTGTATGTAGAAACAAATATTGATATCTATAAAATCCCAGCAAAATGGTAATGTATCTTACATCTCTTCAATACTCCTTAAGTTTCCGAATTCAGCAGGTATGTTACCAGAAATTTGATTGTTGCTCAAATTCCTAGAAATTGATAGACAGAAGCATCAGAGGAAGTTTAGAATGATGAAATATATTTTAGAAAAAAAGAACTCACAATTTCAGGAGGTGTTCTAAACCACCAATAGAGGGTGGTATGGGACCATTCATCTCATTGCACGATATGTCTCTGCAGAAGATCAGTCCATCATGTTATGAAGTGAAGAAAAAAAATGTAGCATGATGCCATAGTCGCTTTTAGTGACTTGAACTCAATAAGATTACTCACAGAGTGTCCAAATTACTGATTTTTGACAATTCAATGGGTATAGATCCCTTTAATCTGTTAGATGAGAGGTTCCTGCATTCCCAAAAAGTTTCTTCTTATTAAGCAATCAATTACATGTTGGTAGTTTAAGGTTTACCAATTGTTGTATATGATATTAGCGAAGCACTGAAGCTAAGCAACTGAAGACTCTTTAACCTTTAAAAATTACAGCCAACGATCTAGTAGACTTTGAATTTTAAAGTCATCAAACTAAACACAGGTATATTCAAATATAACATTAACATGCATAAATGAGAATGCATAGGAGCATAAATGAGATTATATAAGAGCATACGACAAAGCATGAGGCTTCCCATACACATTTTAGCTTGGACAAGAATTAAACAAGAGCCCCTGTTCAAAAGGTCAAAGGGGCATCTTTTTTCCATAAGTTCGAAAGGATGCCTCTATTCCAAGTGTTCTATCATAAGTGATCTTAAATCACCATTACCCATCAATCTAAAGAAATCAAACTAGCCACCCAACAATCTAACATGCATGTCTAAGCAACCTCACGTAGTACACTTTGATCAAAAGTCCTATGAGTTATAAATTTAATATTATATTATATTATATGTATTATATATATATATATATATATATATATATATATATTTATAGCTCAATTTATATTACTTCCATCTCTATTCCCTTTTTAATATAACTCATATAAGAGTTTTGATTAAAATTGCTTAAGTGCACACATTAGACCATTTGGATAGCCAATCGAATTTTTTAGATTGGGTAAGAGTCAAATATTTTAGGAGGGTTGATAAAGGTAAATTGTTTAGGAAACCAAGTGAAACAATCGTACTTTTGATTTTTGCCTTTTAGCTTTTATTTCCTTAGTAATGGAAGTTCTGTGAATGATTGCTTTTATGCTCAAGAAGGAAGCAGTAACAGTCATATTTATCCATGGTCAACTACAATCACAAAAACATTCAATTGGAAATTATGAGATAAAGAAACATGAACAAACAGGAAGCTACACTAAAAATATCAAGAGTTAATATTGACGAAACTTCAAAGTATAAACAAAGTAATAACATCTCACAGGTATGTCATGCTCTCCAGTTTCTTAAATGCTCGGGGAATGGTCCCATGTAGTTTATTGCCACGTGCATTTCTGCAATGCAGTCAAGGAATCAGTTGTATTGAAAACAGTTACAGCGAATAAGACATCTGGATCAATAAAAGAATCTGCTTACAAACTATTTAGATTCACACATGAACTCAAATTTTCAGGGATAGGTCCCTCCAGATTGTTGTTTGCAATATTCCTGCAGAGATTAGATTAACAATCATTAGAAATATATTGTGAAAGTACTAACACAATCCTAACGTCAACGAAATGCTTCCAAATGGACATACAAGTCAAACAAATCAGTGAGGTTTCCAAGCTCAGGTGGAATGTAACCAGTGAACTGATTATCATTCAGCTCCCTGCAAAAATGATTCAATTTAGATGATAGAAAACCAAAAATCCACCATTTTTTTGCAGTGAAAATGTCTGCTTACAAGTAGTGAAGCCTTGTCATGTTACCAAGCTCTGGTGGAATAGACCCAGTCAACTTGTTACCTTGCAGATACCTGTTTTAAGAAAAGCCATCAATGTCTTAAACGAAAGATCTTATCTCAGACCACAAACATTATTGAGCACTTGTCAATTTAGTGGCTGCAGAACCATACGCCATTTAGAAAAAAATGCAACATATAGTCAGACATCAATCTAGGTATGATGTGTATGAAGATTTCGAAGATATGGTCTTAGCAAAGCAGGCCAAACAATCATCTTCAAGAATTTAATACTCTATCAACAATGTACTTGCAAAACAAGATTTGCAACCGACTATTTAAGACTTACAGCTTCTCAGTATAGGTCAAATTACCCAAAATAGGAGGAATTGGTCCACTAAGAAGATTGCAACTCAAATCTCTGCAATATAAGAGTAGTAGCAATTAAACATTGGAATCTTACTATGAACAGAGTTTCAATATTGTGACAGCTAAAACCAAAATTTAACCTAGTGCAATCTAAGCATATGGAGCAGAAAGATCAAAGAAAATAAGTAATGATGAATTAGTCATGTATCTTACAGTACGGCAAGAGCTTGCATCAAGCCAATCACAGGAGGAATGGGTCCAGTAAATTTGTTCCCTTGCAAAGATCTAACATGGATTATATCAATAAGAATCTTGCCATGTTTATGATACAAGAATCAGTCGACTATTCTAGACAATAAATAAGATTACTGCCCCCTTACAGTGTAGCAATTTGCAAAAATCCAATATTAAACGGAATTTCTCCAGAAAGCTGATTGTATGACAAGTCCCTACATTGCAAAAGAGAAGTCATTTCTTGCTATGCAAATGTTAACTTCATTCATAAAATGGAAATGATACGTACAAAACCTGAAAACTGGTGCAATTCCCAATGCTCTCCGGGATATTTCCAGTCAAGCTGTTGTTCTTCACATCACTGATAGAGTTCTTTTTGTAAGAAATAATCATAGAACTTGATTTTCCTGTTGGTCATGAATATCTTAACATTGTTAACTTACAAGTACCACAACCCAGTCAATTGACACATATCAGGGGACAAATTTCCTTCCAACCTATTACCGCGGAGCCCCCTGACAAAAAATCATAATTGAAGTTCACCAGTGGAAAATGCATAATTAAAACTAAAAAAAAGAAAATACAAACTAGGCATCTATTAATAATACTACTAGTAATGTAAAATTGTGGCCAATAAAAAATTCCCAGGGCTGCTTACAAGTACTGTAACACTTCATTCCAGTAGATAAGCCTTGGTATTTCGCCACTCAATTTATTTTGAGCAAGGTCCCTGCAGTTTGGTCAATGGTAGAAGAATAAGATCCTTTGATAAATAGATGAATGAGAAAACAAAATACTTACAATATCTTCAAGTTTGGAATTTGCGACAAAGTTGAAGGAATAGGTCCAACCAATTGATTGTTCTTCAATATCCTACAAGATAGGAGGTGATTATCAGCAAATTATAATGCTGAATACTGACTAATGCTTTTTTACAGCACATGTGTATCAACTAATCAGTTCTTACAAGTTCTCCAATTGCTTCAGCTTTGATATTGAAAAAGGTATGTCCCCAAAGATGTTGTTGTAAGACAAGTCTCTGAGAGTCAAAATTTATTAGCAAACTAACCCAACAAAGAAGGTACACTTGGGTTCACCTCAGTTTA
This sequence comes from Curcuma longa, assembly GCF_044706935.1. NCBI lineage: Eukaryota > Viridiplantae > Streptophyta > Magnoliopsida > Zingiberales > Zingiberaceae > Curcuma > Curcuma longa. Next base: position 2,611,015 of record NC_133863.1, on the reverse strand, counting down.
GCAGACATTAATAAACATCTAGGAGGTTTAAAGCCATTTAGCAAAACATCATGATCATGATTGTGATTAAGAAAAGGAATTCATGTGATCATACTCACAATGTTTTCAATGAGGAACAAGCACCAATCTCATCTGGGATTTGTCCAGACAATCGATTTGCCTTCAGATCACTTTTCAGAGACACCAGAGAAACAATAAGCACAACTCTTGGGTAGTTGAGCATACATATATATATCATGCAGATAGAGGAGTGGATTTGAGGTATCTTACATAGAAACGAGGCTCTTTAGGTTTCCAATAGCAGAAGATATCTCCCCATCAAGATTCAAGCCAGATAGATTACTGAAATTTCACAGCAAATGAAAAACAAAAAAAAAAAAACATTAGATGATTCAAGTTTTCAAGACATCTCATCATAAGAATAAACAACAGGCTTTGATTTTGTATTCTTACAGTGCCACAACACTAAATGTTACATTGTCACAAGCGACCCCTCGCCACAAACAATAGTCAGAAGATGGAGCATCCGTCCAATCATACAATATATTGCCTACATTACGGAATGACTTCTTGATCTCCATTAATACGGCACCTAAACCAGGAAAAAAATAGTGGATTGCAGAGTATAGTTAAAAATGGTTGCATATTAATACTTATAAATTCTTGATCCCTATGATCAGCAGTGAAAATATTAAAATATGTTTCGACTAGAACCCATGACCATTAATTAAAAAAAAACAAATAAAGCAACTCTTTTAAGCTAACCATATTGCGATCATATAGCTACTAAAAGATCCACGTAGTTGGGCTGTAGCTGAAATCTTTCTTGAATACCCAAAATTGGAGGATATGTTGGATAGTGTAGCGCGCTTAAACTAAAACTGAGAGGAAAACAAAGATAAGGAGTAAAAGAAAAAATAAAAACTTGATACAAGTGTGTTTTAACTTGACAGGATAGTGCTTATAGATTTGTATGAATATATAATATAGGTTGAATATTCATTGAAAGAAGAAACTCTTGTACCACCTACTGAAAAGACCAAGCAAAGCAAGAAAATCTGGCGTCAAATGAAGATAAAATTGCCGAGCTAGGGAAGCTAAACCACTAACAGAGTAGTAGAATAGAAATAGACATGCGGAAGTTTTAAGTCTTTAGGAGACGCCATTAAAGAAAACGATCCCAGACAAAATAAAAAATCATAGTGGATCAAACAAAAGGAGAAGGAAATTACAGAACCAGAAAGTGTACTTCCATCCCGATAAAATATTAAGCGAAGTAATGTGTGCCTCGAACAGATTATTGGAATAGAATAATAAGGTGAAGATCCGAGAGGCAGTCCTTAATATCCCCCATTCATTCTCTCGGGACACAACAAATAAACAAAAAAAAAAAATCCAAACTTGCAGGATTCATAGCTCACCGTCGCTTGCTTCGCCAGGTACCGAGCTCAAAGCCCCAAGCAGGACCAAGACGGCGAGCCCGCCCCACCGCACGGCCATTGCCGGAAGGCACTACGAGGTGGAGATCCAAGATCCGATCTTTCGTGCCAAACGGAATCGTCCACAGCGGAAAGGAGGCAATGGGAGAGAGGAAGAGGAACAGCGCCGTCTTCTTCGGCGACGCAGCTGTCCTACTTACTGCCGCAGCTGCTGCAGCACTAGGAGGATTCGGCGAACGAAAAGGAGGGAGATTTCATAGAGGAGAGCAAGAAAGAGACGGGAATCACATCACGATGAGGTTGCTCGATGGGTCACATCACTCTGCAGCGCCTCTGAATACAGTTCATCGCTCATTCACCCTCTTTTACTTCCCCTCTGCGGCTGCGCTGCCTCGGAGACAGAGAGAGAGAGAAAGAGAGAGAAGAGATAGAGGCTGGTGCAGGCAGCTTATGGCATCGGCATTGGCAGCGTAGAGGTGGCAGATATACGTACTTTTTCTTGCTCAATTTTTTTGGAATTTTTCCATGGACCTTTTTAAGTAGATCGGCAACTACTAACCATTACTCTCTAACTGAGGAGTGATGATGAGTGCTCCCTCCCTCCCTCCCTCCCTCCCTGGGAGTGTGGTAGCGTAGCAGTAGAGTACAGTGCAGCGGGAGGGGAGGAGTGGAGCCTTACTGTGTGGTGCCTTTCGCCTCAACTCAGCTTCATGCAGACAGAGATGTCATGTGAGGTGTGTAATGGGATTGGGTCACTGACAGGATATGGAAAATCACATGGCATGGAAAGCTCTTTGTTTCCTTCCCCTCCGCCATGGCTGGCCTCGGCTCGGCTCGGCTCGGCTCGGCTCGGCTGATTTACGTCTAATTCGATTGCATTGTCGAAAATATATCAAATATATAAACAATTAGTAAATCACTATTAAAAATGCAGGTGGTTTGATCAGCTCACATGACCAATCACGAGTCAGGCATAGGCTTCCTGATACCTGAGTCTAATTCAAAATAAATAAATAAATATAAAGCAGTAGAAACAAATATTAAAAAAAGTATTTTTTTGCTTGGTCGAATAAAACTAAAAATTGTTGAAGTTTTTTGATTGCCGATATAATTTAAAAAAAAAGTTGTACAGATTTTATCTCGAACAACAAGAATATGTCAATAGAGAAACTAACATGATAAAAACTAAAAATTGTTGAAGTTTTACTTTTATTTTTTAAAATAATAATAAAAATGAAAAAGTTATTTGTCATGTAATAATTAAGGTAGATGGTTAAATTGGTATATTACTTTTGATGTAATTTAGTGAGAATTTTTTTTAAAAAAACATCAATAAAACTTTAAATTTGATTTGAAAGTATAAATAAATGTATAATTATAATATAATAATTAATTTAATGCATATCTTATGTAATTACGTTGACAATGCCCAAGTTTGTTCTACACTCGCTCGGTCAAAGTTTCTACTTGTTTGAATAGTACGTTATTTTTAAAAGACAAACAAGGCGGAGGAAAACCGATTGTGATTTCATCATCATGTGCGATCAAAATCGATTAGTACAAGCAAAAGAAAAACCTCGGTCAAATAAATATTATTATTTAATATGACAAAAAGAATAGGGATCATATATTTCTTTTAGTCCTGACGTACAAATCTTAAAATAAAAAACAAAAGAATTTTTTTCACTCCGTATAAAGACCAAATATAACCCCTTCTTAAAACTCATACATAACAGTGTGACAACAGCTTGAGATGTTTTGTTTTTTAGTTTTTCTTTAAAAATTTATTTACATATGAATCTGATGTTATCTGGCTATACAGATGCATATTCTGCCCTTAGACATCCATTATTGGCATATTAAATGAAGTTGGTGTCCAAAGTTAATTCACTCAGATACATGATAAATGGATAATAAAATCTTCAAGAGATTGAGATCTCTCCCATGTCTCTCAGAAAATGAAGGATCGAACACTAGCAGCATCTCATTCATTCCGAGTGACCCACCTTTGATAATTAACATGTGAAGTTCCAAATGAAGAAGTTTTGAGTGTTTTGATGGTGCCCCGACCGATTATCTGTAATCTAGCAAGCTCAAACATGTCAAAAGTTCAAATAAGGCGATGCTCATATACTTACCTTAATCTGGGCACTATCAATGAAGTATGCATGGAGCTTTATCGACAGATCCAAATGTTAATTCCAGATCTACAAGTCTATGATGATGTAAAGAAATTAAATTAATCAAATATCAAAAAAATTATAACCGAAGTCTCTAGTACCAAGTTTGTCAAACCTATACTTTTTGCCAAACAAAACCAGGCCACTTGGGAGCACCATTTTTCTAACACCACCTCCCCTCTTCTTCCTCCAAAACTGGTTTGCATGAATGTACTGATGAGAACTCACTCAGTGTGTCCGCTGGTTGGCACAAAAAATAGCTCCAAGGCAGAAAGGAACCAAGACTAGGACTAGACAGAGACCTCAAACTTGATTGACATAATATTTATTTTTTGAATTAATTAACATTCTTGCATTTTTGTGATCTAATCATACATTAAACCCTTAAACAATGGCCAGAATATGTCAATAGAGGCGCGAGTAACAAAATATGTCACAAGGTTCATACCCACAAACCTTCTTCTCGATAAATGTATTCAGTGGCTTGCAAAATTCCAGAATATTTTGAAGACCTATACTAGTCTCTTTGACATATGACCCATGGAGATGTTGGCTCTAGCTGAACCTGAAATTGACCAGTAAAAACATTTCTTGGATATCGTCAAGTGCAGAAAAAATGTATAAAAATATGAAAGATAATGATTATCCATTAAGTGAAAAAGTAAAAGTGAAAATATTATATATATATACACATATTGAATCATAAATTAGTGTTATTTCATTCCCAGATGAATAAATTCTTCTTCAATGTAACCCACCCTCCCATAAGAACTATTCATTCTCCAAAGGAAGTTAGTGACGAATTTAGGTGTAAATTGATTAACTATAAATCCAGAACAGTTGCAGTTAATAATCTTGGAGAGTTGCAATTAATAATCTTAGTCCTTTAAACCTGAAAAAGAAATACAAAAAACTAAACATCTTACTCATGTTTATCTACACTAATATATGAAAAAACATTGGCTAAATGGAATATGGAGATCACCAGTCAACAAGGATGAGTCAAATGCATAGCAAAATAATCTAGTACCAATATGGATCGAGCAAGTTGGATAGGTATCAAAAAATGCCAATCAAATCTTTACAAAAATAAAGGCTCAAGCTTTAAAGAAATTAACTAAAATGAGTTAATTCCAGGAAAATAGATTAAGGATTAAATGCCCATCAAAAATCTCGAGTTGTGCTGGAGTTCAAAAACTTGATAGTAGACAGATCAGGTTAATCATCTTTTAGGATTTAAAAGTTTTATTCAATTGATATGCATGAAAATCAATTTATTCTTATAAATTGATTGATGATACTGTTGTTCAGTTTGTGATCATATATAGGATAGTTGTATCGATGTTGTATGCCCATTAACATAGATGTATATGTCAGGAATCTAAGGCTTTCAACCATATTTTGATCTCATTATTTAGCTTCCAAGCCTTATTTTGTTAGTAATTGAACTCAACAATGTTTGGGCTATGCAAGTGTTCAGTAGTCTTACATATGCTAGAGAGCACACATGGTACCACCCCTTTGATTGGTGACGAGAGTAAATGAGAGAACCAGTCTAATCCATATTTACTCTATCATTAATCTTAGTGCCATGGTTTTGGGATAGCATTATGTTTGTTCTAACCTAAAAGGTTACACGCATCAATAGATTAATTGTTCAAATGGCATTATGGGTCAAGGTGTAAAGCATTTAGGAAACAATATGCTGAAAAATAAGTTAACCGGAGATGAAAATACTGAGATGGAGATATAGGAATACTAGAAGTGATTCTCTGTAGCTCCATTGGATTATCAAACATAAAAGGAAATAAATTAAGGTGGTATGGGCATATCCAAAGGCGACCAATTCATGCAGTAATTAGATAAATTGAATTGATTAGGGTTTAAGTGGTGAGGCGAACCAATTCATTCAATAGTTAGATAAATTGAATTGATTGGAGTTTAAGTGGTGATGGCCGATGGGTAGTACAGTTACAAAAAATGATTTAAACAGAGTATATAGTCTCACATGGGTTCAATGGTTGAATAAGGCCCGTGTAGATGACACAAATAGTTGGGACTGACATATCTTATTGCCATTGCCATGCTATCAAAGTTCATGCAGGATTCTTTGCCCCTAAACCTGGCCTTTTCATGCCGAAGATGGTGAAATATCACAAAAATTAATATGGTGTAGCTTCACTATCACCTGAGCTACTATCTTTATCTTTCCCTTGTTATAGTATCCATTACAACACTCCAGACCATCTTAGATGTTAAATATCACAAAATTAATATGATGGCATCAGGATAGAAACCGCATGGGGAGAGTGGTCTTTGGGAAAGAGAGAAAAACTACAAGCTGTCCTACGAAACCAACATCTTTTCTAATAATGTTCGAGAGGATATTTGTTCTACCATGTTATTGCCCTCTACATTATCAGAAATAATTTCATGTTATGATAATTCTTCCGCACTTGACTAACTGTGACCCGCTCCCTTATCCACCAACCATCAAAACCGAACATCGTGAATATGTTTCGACAGAGACTGGTCATTAAAAAAAAAAAAGAGAACAAATCTCAAATCAAGAGAAACAAAGATAGGACCTGAAACTTAATCTTGACCACGCCCAAGGGCGATGTCACTGTCCGTGAGATCCCACCAGCGATTGCGCCGGCCAGGTCATCCCCTTTGCTCGTTGCGCACCGTGGTTTTGTGCGGTGTCCGCCGGAAGTCAAACCGTCGGCGGCGAGGAGAGTAAGTCGACCGACGATTCAGAGCATAGGTGATTGTTTTAGGTCACGTGCCTTAAATCAAAACAAAATAATTTCTTTCAAATTTTAACTCCTCGAAACAAAACAAAACAAAACAAATAATAAATTAAAATTAAGTGATTGCTTTAGAATTATTCTAAATTCGTCCATAAATCTTTTTTTAATTAAGTAAAAAAACATTCAACCATATAATTGTACAGTTAGAAAAGAAAGGTAAATGGAAGAAGCAATGAAATAAAAGAGAGACACCCACCGTGGAAAGTTGGGCAAGCTGCAAGGGAAGACCGTAGTCGTGTTTCGGAGGAAAAAGAAAAGTAAGAGGAGGGCAGGAAGATCGACCAGACGCCAACCCTCTCTCTCTCTCTCTCTCTCTCTAATCCGTCTTGCAGAAGAAAAGTGAAGTGATCAGCTAATTAGCGACTCATCTTCACTTGTCGCCTGTTCCGGGAAGTGATCCGCCTTTCCTCCACCCTGAAACCCTTGTTTGGGCGGAGCGATCGGGGAAATTGAGGCGGAGGAGGCGGAGAGAGGGGATCCATCACCATGAGGGTGCCCTGCTGCTCCCTGTGTCATTCGCGGTACGACGAGGAGGAGCGCGCCCCTCTGCTCCTCCACTGCGGCCATGGCTTCTGCAAGGCCTGCCTCTCCAAGATGTTCGCCGCCTCCGCCGATACCTCCCTTTGCTGTCCCCGATGCCGCCTCCCGACCCTCGTCGGCAACAGCGTCCATGCCCTCCGCAAGAACTTCCCTATCCTCTCCCTTCTTGCCTCCTCGACTTCCTCCCCTTCCTTCGACTACGACTTCACCGACGATGACGAAGAGGGGAATGGTCACGGGGACGAAGATTATGACCTCAACGAAGACGATTGCCTTTCCCATGGGGTTGGTCGCCGCGGGAGGACTGGCTTGCCCTCTCACGCCGGTTGCTGCTCCGCTGCCAGCACTAGCGCGGCCTCCACTACGGCTATTGACCTTGGCCTCCACCACGAACTCAAGCTGCTAAAGAGGCTCGGAGAAGGGCGGCGAGTAGGGCAGGAGGTGTGGTCTGCTGTGCTGTCTAAGGATTCCTCTTCCTCGAGTCAAAATGGTGGGAGATGTCGACACCTAGTCGCGGTGAAGCGCATTGTGCTCACGGAGGGCACCGATGTGGTGTGGTTGAAGAGTCGGCTGGAGAACCTGCGCCAAGCTTCCATGTGGTGCAGGAACATTTGTACCTTTCACGGGGTGAAACAGACGGATGGATACTTGTGCCTCGTTATGGACAGGTTCACCAGCTCCATCCAGTCAGAAATGCAGCAGAACAAAGGCCGTCTTACATTGGA